>NC_134590.1:88385435-89028873 GCF_037038515.1 Microtus pennsylvanicus | reverse complement strand
CTGCTACTTGCTGGGACTGGAACATGAATGGCCCCTTCATTCAGTTATTTCTTCACCTGCCTTTTGTCCATTGCCTAAGCGTGGCTGTCCTGAAACTTGCTCTGTAGACCAGGCTGGTCTCAGACTCAGAGATCCGCCAGCCTCCGTCTTCCCAGTGCTGAGATTAAAGGTGTGTAATACCTCACCATGCTCTAAGCTTTTCTTTATTTAGTTCCTTCTCACAAGTTGGTATTTTCTATGGGTATAATCTTTCCCTGAGGTTGCTACTCCCTTTATTCTGTTTCTTAATCTGTTTATCACCTTGAACACAGAATTTAACTCTGTTCTATCTCCTAGTGCTCTTTTTCTTCTCAAAATTTTCATGCTGCTCATTTTGTTCCTTTTCATTATAAATCTTCATTAGAGTTACCACTAAGAACCATATGACAAAGTCTATACTAGACTGATTGAGATTTCTTCTGCCAATGGAATTAATTCAAACTTTTCACTTTAGCCTCAGGCAGACTCTTCAGACAAGAGCAAAGGGCAGCAACTTTCTTCACCAAAATATCATAAGAACAATCTCTAGACAACATACTAAAATTCTCCTCTGAAATCTCTTGATTCAGAGTTCATCAAATCACTGTCTTCTATGCTCCTACTAGTATGACCCATTAAGCAGCCCTTGTCCATTCCACTGCTTTCCTACCCCAAACTGCCAAAGCCCATATTACTATAAACAAAATTGATAAGTGTTTTGAAATCTCTGGTAGCTGGTTTCTCCATTGAGGCAATAAGCCAAATCAAATTGAATCAAAAGTTTAGGTTTAATTAGCAAAGCATTCCCAGGTTATCTCAGGGAAATGGAGGGGGAGAAATCACAACATGGTCTAGGGGCTGGGTTTTAAATGTTGTGTAGGTAAGGTCTTGAGTAGCTCCAGGGGAAATGCTGACCCTTTGGTGGGCTTTCTGAGGGCAGAGTTTGGAATGGGAGGAGTGGGGTCAAGAGTTTCCAGCCAGAACATCTGGGTGGGGTTTTGAATGGGGCCTGACAAAAAAATCTAATCAAGCCTATCATAACAATACCCCAGTCCCTGGTACCCCAGTACCTGGTCTTAGGGTTTTTATTGTTGTGAAGAGACACATGGAAACTTTTATTTAAAACAAATTTAATTGGGGTGTCTTACAGTTTCAGAGGTTCAGTCATTAACATCATGATGAGGAGCATGGCAGCGTGCAGGCAGACATGGCACTGGCTGCGTCTTGACCAGAAGGTAGCAGGAAGTCAACTGTTTGTCACACTGAAGGAAGCTAAAGCAAAAGAGACCTCAAAGTCCACCCCCATAGTGGCACACTTCCTCCAACAAGGCCACACCTCTTAATAGTGTCACTCCCCTTGGGAGTGTTTTTTTTTTTTCAAACCACCACACTTACCTAAAGCATTCCTTAGTTTAATGGCCAGAAACGATAGAAAGTGATCAAAGAATTGGGAGGTAGACCCACAGAGGTGAGAGGGTAAGTAGGAGAGTCTAAGAGCTGAGCAAAAACACACCCCTGCCCATAGCTCAAAGAATGGTCTTAAATGTAAATGTCTAACAAATGAATATAACAAAGTAATTTCTTTCCCTACATCAAAATATACAACTGAAAAGAATTGTTATGAAATATCTGGACTTCTATGGAAATCTTTAGAATAAAGTATCCATTATATACAAATTATGGTTTGAGTATTGCTAACTGTTGACAGTAATCTCAGGCTTTGACTCTGTTTGTATGATTATAGTTGGTAGCAATGCTCTCCATGGGTGTGATTCTGTCTTCATCTCTGGTTGACTGGGATCATTTGCAAGTGTGCTCCACTGAGAACATCCCCAAGCAACAGGAACTTTCTCTGCTAAAGTGTGTACCCTACCAAGAGGCAGCAACAGGAACTTCCTCTCCTAAAGTGTGTATCCTACCAAAAGGCAGCTCCCGTCCACATCAAATGAGACCGGACCTCTTGGCCTCAGTGTGGGACAACTAAGAAAGGTTGGCTCCACTCCAGAATTTCCCCCATGTGGTTACTGAGGGCTCGGATGAAGCCTCACTGGGCTCAGCTTCTCCAGTACACCATCCAGTTTTCCTCCCCTTCTCAAAGAGTTGTGCACCTGCAGTCAGCTTCTCCAGTCAGAAGAGTTACCTAAGGAGAAAGGAAGCCTCAGTGTCCTACTGGAGGGGCATTGTCCTCCACTGGTATTGGGCCATTTACAAAATAATTCTAGAAAGTACTACTTGTTGAAAAGCCAGGTCATTTTGTGCTGAAGAAGTTTTCATATTCTGGATTTGGCTGATCTAGCCCCATGTGCTTTTCTTAGCTGATATTTTCTGTAATCTAGTAGTATAGTGGCTTGATTAGAGCCCGATGAGACTGGAATCCTGAAATCCTTTTACTTTTCTTTGTACCTTGTAAAATTTATATACTGACTTCTGATGCTGAGAAAGGGAAAAAAAATCAAAGCTCCCAAGATCAGAAGGCATTACTATGACTGCGTGGGCCCTTTTCTGATCCACACCATCACAGATGACATATGCAACCAAAAGCCACGCCACATTCACACTCAGAGCTGGGGACAAAAGAACATTTACCTTAAATACCGGGTCCCTTCCTCCCAGAGCAGAATTCGACCGTCTTGTTCTCGTCTCAAAAGGAAGCCAACACCATCTTTGTTACTAATTTTAAAAGCCATCCTGGCTTTCTTCTGTTAAACGGTTTGATTGTGGATCGCATTCTTTCACTGGCAGCTGGCGTGTTGTAAATCAATTAATCAACATGCATTTATCAGGCACCTGCTGTGTGATCAGTATCGTTCTTGGAGTATTCATGCTGATGAAATTCTCTGTAAAACAATCAGGAAACTCTCTCTTGACTTCACTCTCCCCTCTGCCCCACCCCCAATCCTCAGGCCTGCGGTCCAAAATCAAACAAATGCTCCATTTTTGTATCCGTTGGCTGTTTTGAATGAACTGCACTCTGCTCTGCTCTGGGGAGAACTGATAACACCCTGAACAGTTATGATTTTTCTAAGGCAGTCAAAGCAGTTTTATGTATATAGACCTGCATAATTATGTTTTTTATAGGTTTCTCTTGAAGGGAAGCTGTTTGCTGTGATTTTTCCGTTAGTTTTCTATTTACTATTATTACAAACAACAAAAACCACCTTGAGCTGGCTGGTGTGGGGGGAACTTGCTGGAAGGAAGTGTAGCAGTTTTTCCTCACAGATTTCAGATGAGAACTGAAAGGCAGAAGCCCAGTGGCTCTGAGGACCCTGTCTGCAGCCTAGAACAGTGTCCTCTTACTTTGTCCCTTTGCTGAGACTACTGGCATATACCAGCACCCCCAGATTAGTCATCAGATTTTTTAGTGACTACATGTTGAAATAATAACATTTTCATCATGCTGTTTAAACAAACTGATCCATCTTACTCTTTTTACTTTTGAAGAATTATAGCTGCGATTATTAAGGTCCATATGTAATACATGCTACATTTCTCTGCAATGGTGTCGGTTTGCAGCTACTGAGAATTTGTTCCTGAGCTGGGGCAGTTCTGCAAGACAGAGTGCAAGACCTGACAGAACAGATGTCCTCCAAGGAGTCACCTGTGCAATACGGGGGTGGGGAGATGGGGGGATAAAATCAGGTTTCCAGTGCAACACTATGTATGGAATTTGTGTGGACTCATTTTCAATTCTAGTTGTCTACCACACTTCACACTCATTCCCATTAAGGATTATTGAAAGCTATAGTCCCAGACTTTAATGTTTGATGCTAAAACATATCCAGTCAGTATTCATTAGCAAAGCCCTGTCCCTGCGAACCTGGAGGTCTTGCAGCAAGGAGAGAGATAATAAACAGATGACCAAAGGCATAGCAATCAGGAATTGACAGATGTTGGGGGGGGGGCTTAAGAACAAAGAGAACGAGAGAAAATTGTACGGGTTTCATCTGGACAACAGTGAAGGCTTGGTCAGGTGACCTTGAAGTAGTAGCTGGAACAAAGGGAAAGGGCAAGTCATATGATTTAAGAAACACTAGTGTTTAGGGAGGTGAAATTATTTTAGTGTGTTTTGGGGTTCCTAAAGGCAGCTTTAGTGGTAAACCCCAGAGAACATGGGCAGTCTAGAGAAGGCAGTAAGAGCAGGGTGTCAGAGTGAGATGGCTCCAGGCACTGAAGAGCCTTGGAGTAGCTGGGAACAAGCTCTTCCTCTGTGACATTGCTGCTTTGTCTGTTACTCTTTGTCTTAGGAACCTGCTTCTGCACCCCCTCCCTGTCATACCTCCTCAGGAGTCCGGTGGCTGAAAGTAGAACTGCCTCATCTCACTGCAGGTCCCTTGTCTCTCTTGTTTCCAAGGGTATCCTCACCAACACATAAGTAAACAAACATTTAAAAAGAGGAGGGGCATCCCACCTATGTTTTTTGCTATGATTCTTCAAATCGTACAGGATGACCCAATATTTTGTTTCCTTTTCTTCTCCTCACAGTTACATTAAAAAATTAACTCTTGCTTTATTTCTTTGCTTTATCGTATAAAAAAATAAAAGAAGTAAGACAAAAAATAAAAAATATGAAAAAGTAGTTGAAAAACTAAAGCTAGAACCATGATTTTCCTCCTGGGTTAATTGGAATCTTTAAAAAGTTGTTTTTTTTGTTTTATTTTAGGAGTGTGGGTGATTTGCCTCCACATACATCTGGGTGCCCTGGAACTTGAGTCACAGATAGTTGTTAAACTTCTATGTGGGTGATAAAAATCAAATCTGGGTCCTGTGGAAGGACAGCCACTACTCTTAACTGCTGAGCCATTTCTCCAGCCCCAATTAATTGGAATATTAAAATATATGAAGTGTGTGTGTGAGTGTGTGTGTGCATTATTGTGTGTTATACATCATCATGAACACAAATGTGTGAACCTATGCAGAGGCCGGAACAAAATATCTGGTGTCCTCTCTACTCTTGTCTAACCTGTGATTTTGAGGTAGGTGCTCTCACTGAACCAGAAGCTCACTGTTTCAGCTAGGCTGACTGGGGGGGGGGGACCAGTGAGCTCTCGGGACCCATCAGCCTTGACACCCCAGTGCTGGAGTTTCAAGCATTCATGATCAAACCTAGCTTTTTACATGGGTGATGGAGATTTGCACACAGGTCTTTACCCTCGCAAGGCAAGTGTTCTTGTTCACTGACTCATCTCCCAGGCCCTGAAATTCTCCACACTTAAACACACAAAGAAACCAACATCTGTGAAATTTAGTAACAACATGAATATGCACACATGTTCCTATAGCTTACCATATACATAATTTATAAAATATCTACATACTAATTACAAGTTATACTTGATCAGTACCACTTTTTTTAACATATTCTATTAATTTTTGAGAATTTCATACATGGTACAATGTACTATGGTCATACTTACAGTCCCAGTCCTCCCAACTCCTCTCAGATCTGCCCCCAACTCCATGTCCTTTTTATTAATGGTTCACGGGTTTTGATTTGGGCTTCCCATATGCTCATGGGTATGGTTCCATCCCACGGGACTAGATATAACTACACACTTTCAGCAGATAACTTTTCTTTCCTTGGAGGCCATCAGCTATCAGTAACTCCTCTACCAGGGACAAGATTTGTAAGCCCCTCCTCTCCATGTTGGAATATCTGCTAACTTGATCATATGCAGGCAACCGCAGATGCTGGGAGTTCATGCATGTATCACTCCTCCCATGTCCTGAAACTTTTCATTCTAGTCCTCCCTGACCTCTTGTTGGAGAAGGGAGCCGCTTGTTCCTCTTGGCTGCCCAGAACCAAAATAATCACACAGAAACTGTATTAATTATATCACTGCTTGGCCCATTAGCTCTAGCTTCTTATTATCTTATTTCTTACATCTTAATTTAACCCATCTCCATTAATCTGTGCATCACCACGAGGTCATGATCTACCAGCAAAGTTTCAACACGTCTATCTTCGGCAGTGGATCCATGGCATCTCTCCGACTCTGCCTTCTTCTTCCCAGCATTCAGTCCAGTTTTCTCCGCCTACCTAAGTTCTGCCCTATCAACAGGCCAAGGCAGTTTCTTTATTTATTAACCAAAAGCAACACACAGACAAAAGGACCTCCCACACCAACCTCTGATTCCTGTTGTCTTCCTGCCCTCTCTTCTCCGAGCATTTGTGGGAGGGTGTGATCTAGATTTGCAGCAGAGTGCCTCACAAACACTTTTTCTCTCAACTTTGGCCACTTGTGAGTTTTTCCGCTAACTGCCATCCAAAGAAACTTCTCTGAAGAGGTCTTTAGGCTGCATTAACAGATGAGTGTAGAGGTAGGCAGTTTGATTCTGTGTCCACTAGCAAAATAGCAGAAGCTTCTAGGGTGTATGTGCTCTCCAGCCATGGATTCTTGGCCAGATTCCAGGACCAGGCAAGCATATCCTCCTACAGAGTAGGCTTTAAATCCAATTACAAAGTGACTGGTTACTCTCATAACATCGGTCCACTCTTGCACCAAGGTCCGTCTCTTGTCACTTTTAAAGCTTTTTTCAATTGTAACTTATCAATGACTTCATTGACTTACTGAGGCCACAAGAAAATATCAGTTTGGGCAGCTTGAACAGTAAAAACTTATCCTCATAGCTCTGGGAATTAGAAGATCATGGTGGCACATGCTTGGTTTCTTCTATGCATGTTTCTGGGCGCCATGTATCTAAATTTTCTCTTTTTTCAAGGATACCAGTCATTCTGATTAGGACTTCCCAAGTGGCCTCATTTTAGCCAAATCGCCTCTTTCAAGGCATTGTCTGCAAATGCCCTTTCTGAAGTAGTAGAGCTAGGATTTCAGCAAATAAATTAATGGTACACAGCTCAACCCTTACCACTGTGACTTTACATAGAGCTGTAAAGTTGAGAAGCCCAGGGTTACCGAGGAGGCAACAATGCAGTAAGTTTTGACACGAGTGTGCTGGCGGTTCACCTTCGGCACAGTGGCTATACTTACAACTACTAGTGGCTCCGAGAGTTAGAATAGCAACTGGCTAACTTTCTCTCTTTGCTGGTGACCCGGAGCCCACCCCATCCATACCGCCCTAACTAAAACACCCACACTAAGTTCCTTCCTTCTACTTCTGGTCAACCAGTTGTTAATCCCACCTCTGTGAGCCCGGGTTAATGTTAATTAAAGCAAATCAACATATCTTTACATAGTCAGCAAATGTAGCATGAAATGTAAGGAAGCTTTGCTTGGTTAAATTGGTTAAATAAATATTACACAACACACTGGTTAGGTTTTGTTTTTGTTTTTTTTCTTTTCTTTCTTTCTTTTTTTTTTTATTTTTAAATCAAATTGACATAAACTAAGCTCATCTGGGAAGAGGAAACCCCAAATGAGAAAAGGCCTCCATGAGATCTGCATGTAGGCAAGTCTGTGGGATATTTTCTTAATTAATTATTAATGTGGAAGGGCCCAGCTCATTGTTAGTGGTGCTAACCTTGGGTTGTATAAGGAAACAAACTGAACAGGACAGGGAAAACAAGCCAGTAAACAGCATGCTTTCATGGTCCCTGCTACAGTTCCTGCCTCCAGGTTCCTGCCAGGACTCCTCTCAGTGCTGGATAAAGACCTCAGGGTTGAAAGGTGAGATAAACTTTTTCTTCCCCAAGTTCCTTTTGACCCTGGTGTTTATCACAAAACAGGAACCAAACTAGGACAATGGAAATAAGAGGAAGTAATTGGTCTTCTTTGTTCCTAAGAGAGAGAAGTCCCTGTCTCGTGCAGGAGTTGAGGAAGGGGAGTCAGAAAACTACAAGGAGGTTTCACTGAAATAGGCTCAGAGATCAATTAGACATTGCTTAATTTGTGCCAATATTCATGATAGTAGTGTCTAAAATATTGTTGAACTTTTCTGTCCTGCCAACCAACTCCCAATTAACCACACAGAAACTTATTATTAATTATAAATGCTCAGCAGATAGCTCAAGCTTATTACTAACTAGACCTTACAACTTCAATCAATCCATATTTCTTATCTATGCTCTACCATGTAACAGTACCTTTTTCTAGCACTGCATATTCATCCCCTGTTTCCTCTGCTTCTGGCTGGTGACTCTGCCCTCCTCTGCTTCTGGCTGGTGACTCTGCACTCCTCTGCTTCTGGCTGGCGATGGCCCTCCTTCTTCTCAGTGTTCTCTCAGTCTGGCTCTCCCGCCTAACCTCTTTCTACCTAGCTATTGGCCAGTTAGCTCTTTTTAAACTAACGAGAGAAAACTATCTTCACTCATGGTGTACACAAAAGGATTGCCCCACAGCAGAGTATCAACTGTTGTAGAAAGTGTCTACGAGCACGTGGTCAGGAAGCAATATGTGATTCTTTTCATTTTTCATTCCTCTAATTAATACAATGAATTGCCCATCTTCTTTTTTTTTTAATTTGTTGGGGTTTTTTTATTTCTGAAAAGAGACAAACCATATATATCTAGGTTATAGCTAAGACTTCTTTTTTTTTGTATTTTTGTGCTTTTTTTTAAAATTTATTTATTTATTAAAGATTTCTGTCTCTTCCCCGGCACCGCCTCCCATTTCCCCACCCCTCCCCCAGTTAAGTCCCCCCCCAGCCCGAAAAGCAATCAGGGTTCCCTGTCCTATGGGAAGTCCAAGGAACCCCCACCACCATCCAGGTCTAGTAAATTGAGCATCCAAACTGCTTAGGCTCCCACAAAGCCAGTGCGTGCAGTAGGATCAGAAACCCATTGCCATTGTTCTTGAGTTGTCAGTCGTCCTCATTGTCCGCTATGTTCAGAGAGTCCGGTTTAATCCCAGGCTTTTCCAGACCCAAAAAACCACATCGCTAGTGAAAGCGTCCATACATACTGTGCTTCCTTCCTTTATACTCCAATACTTGACAAAATATCTTGTTGTTTCTCCTTGCATTCTTTCTGCCTTTTGTTGCTCCAGGTGATACAAAATAGCTCATATAAGGCTTGAATTTTTTTCTGGGATGAAGAGAGTGAGGGAAGAGTGCAAGGTTGGTAAGACTTTTACATGTGATCCTGTCTGGCTACAGAACCTAAGGGTGGCTATTATTTGTGGTAGGAACAAGATGGACTATATACCTGGCAAAGTTCTATTATGCAGTTAGTTGAATAAGTCTCGAGGACATGTCAAATGGAATTCTCCAGAGTTCTTTTGTTTCAACGCCCCAAATATATAAAATATTAGTCTCAAAATAAAACCATGTAAATTCATTTGATTATAATTTAAAGTTAAATATTATTACTTTAATATAGTAGTAATTTATTTCTAACATAATAAGCTATAAATGAAAAATATAAAAGTCTCAAATATAAGACAGTCTCTACAGAGTGGTAATAGCTTCTTTTTAAAAAGATTTGATTGTCATTTATGTGTATATATGTTTTGTCTATATGTATGAGTATAACGTGTGCATTCCTGGTGCCTACGAAAGCTATAAAAAAGCCCTGGATCCCTGCAACTCGAGTTACAGGTGATTGTGAGCTCCACGTGGGTACTAGAACCAAAGCTGGGTTCTTTGCAAGAGCTCTTAACCACTGCGCATCTCTCCAGCCCTTAGCTATAACAGCTTCCCTTCAAACTGTAAAGTAAATTTCACTGCCTGCTCCGGGAAGCTTTCGATGTCACTCCCAGGGATAGCATTCCGAGGTTATTGGCAAGTTGCCCTCTCCCTGGAGAAGGTGGTTGTGCAGTCTTTGTGGTTTCTGTCGCTCACACTGTGATAGTTACATCAGATTTACGTTAATAAATTATGCTCACACTACTCATACGGCCTGACATGGGAGTAAACTCCCAAGTCTACTAATTAAATTAGGAAGAAGAAGATTGCTTTCCATTAAAAGGTGAAATGCTTTTTATAACACTTACGCTTCTCCCAACTCTCATTGCTGTGTAAACTACATCCTGGAGAATGTGTGGCGCTATATTTAGCTAGCATGTGATGAGACCACCTCCTGCAAGGGCACAAGTGGCTTCTTGACAACTCTTTTGTTTTGCCAATGAATACCTTGTATTAAACATTAAAATGCCACGGTCTTCATAATTGTCACAGCTTAACTGGAAGTGACTTGGAAACACAATTTGTTTAAAAAATTTAGCAGGCTAAAGGCAATATGCTCTCTTGGTTTGGATTCTGGAATGAAAAGAGAATATTAGTGGAAACCTGGTAATCCCTGCTGCCTGTCATTCAGTTAATAATGACATATAGATGGTAATTGCCTCTCTGACAAGGGAACCCTGGCTGAACAAGATGTCCCCTTAGGGGGTACTGGAAGAGGCTATGCAGGGATTCTGCGCTGTCTTTTGCCATTTCCTGCTAATGTAAAAATACTGAGAAATAAGAGGGTTTCCAAGTGAGCTGTTGAGAAAGTTCTTAACTAGAGAGTAATTCCCCAAGTTAGGATTACATATATTCACGGAGTGATTATAAGTCTAAAAGTGATACTTTAAAAGCATGTTGTTATGGAAACAAAACACATGTGTAAATGGAAATGATGACTGTAACACTAAATGAGACCTCGTCTAAAGCACTTTTGAAATTGAAATTCTGTGTGTTAAGTATTTGGAAACTTCCAACAGGCACACCGAGGATGCCGTTGAACCCTCAAAGGATTGGCACGTGTTCTTATGGTGCCAATGGATGAAGTTGGATGACTGTCTTCTGTTGCTTGCTTTGTTTCTGAGTCTTTTTGTTCTGAGATCACCTTGTCATTTTACTTTGTTTGTTTGTTTGTTATGTTTTGTTTGTCGAGACAGGGTTTCTCTGCATAACAGTCCTGGCTGTCCTGGAGCCTGCTTTCTAGACCAGGCTGGTCTTGAACTCATCGAGATCCTTCTGCCTCTGCCTCCCGAGTGCCAAGATTAAAGGTGTGTGCCACCACCGCCCGGACACTTTGTCATTTTAAATAATTTTTTAAACTCATAGATTTATAGTTTCAGTTTCAAATTTTTAGAGAAATTAAAAGACTCTAAAAGACCACCCTGCAATTTGTTATCTGCTTCAATATACGTTCCCACTCCTCTTTGTTCAGAGATGCCCCTCAGAAGAGGGGCACACTACTCTGCTCCAGTCAAATACGGTACCTCCTTTCTGAACATACTACCAAAGAGGGGTAAAATGCAAACCGACCGGAACAAAAAGGAAACCCTGGAGTCTAAAGAGGAGGAGAGAGCCAAAACTCGCGCTCAGCAATCAGGCCCCAGGAGCAGGGATGCCCATCCTGACTCAGCCAGTAGCCCAGGTGCACTGAGAGTCTCATAGGTGTTCTTCCTGCACTCTGAAAAACTGGATTTTGTCCTCAAATGCGAAACTAATACAAAAGAGGGAGACAGGAAACACATTGGGGACTTGGCAAGAACCCCCAAATTAGGGAACCCTGCCCCTTCCTCTCAATTTTATTGTCTCTACTAAACTAGTGAAAGTTCATACCTGCAATGAAGCACTACCCAGTGGGATGCAGGGGTGAGGCGGCCATGGTGAGAGACTATAGGGTGGACAAAGCTGAGGTCTGTTGCTAAGAAACAGAAGTTACAAGGGCAAGTGAGATCTCTGATGTTGGTGACTGGTTTATGAAATCCCCAGGTATAAAACTGGCAAAGATCCAGCTGAGGTCTGAAGGGAATTGTATCATCAGGAAACCACAGCTTGGAGACAAACTTGTGGCTGTTTATAGGTGAGGGCAACTCAGGCTCCAGAAAGGTTGCTTGGTGACATAGCATGGCCCTGGTATGTAATGGGCAGGGATGGTTTACTTTTCAGATGTGTAGACTCATGGCAACAAGACTGAGTCACAAAGCACTTACTTCAGTGTTAGGGAAGAAAATTTAGACAGCATTTGTGTTATAAGACCACAAGGAGCCCAAACTTCAGCTGCCATGAGGAACAGCCACACCCCAGGATTCCCGTGTTAATGCGATACAGTCACTGAATGAGCCTGTATTGTTTTGTTGGATGATGAACTGTTGCTTTAAATTCAAGGGGTTTTTTGGAATTGCATATATGAAAAAGCAAGGTGTGCATGAGGACAGTGAATTGTGGTAGACATCTGTAATCCCGGTACTCAGGAAGCTGAGGCAGAAGAATAGCCACGAGCTTCAAGCCAGCCTGGGCTCCAGCGTGAAACTCTATCTTAAAATATAAAGCAAAACCAACAACAGTAAAAGGTACTACTGCAGCACGCTACGATGCCTGTGTCTTTCTTCATTTGGCTGGTGTCGGCCCTTTTTCTCTCCCAGCCCTACAACAGCTCTTCCTGTGAGCATATGCCACAAGCCCACCTGATCCTAGCTCTCCCTTCCCCAGATGCTGACTGGGGATTGAACATGTGGTCCAAGCAGGAACTTGAGAGTCCTTCTCTGGAACTCATAAAGAGACACAAGGGAGAAAGAGGGCTCTCTCAAAGATTCTCAAAGAAGATGATGTAAGCCTGGATTTGTGGAATGTCTACTTCCCTGTAGTGATATTTCATTTGTATTTTAATAGAAGTTTGCCTGAAGGTTAGAAAAGCAAAACAGCCAGCCACTGGATCTCACCTCTACCTCAGTCCGAAATGGCGATACTGCCTCCAGGAATCCTCAGAATGAGACTCTCTGAGAGCTGTCTCCTCCCATCTTATATTCCTCTCTAGGGTTGGGATTAAAGGCGTGCACCACTACTGCCCAGTTTCTATAGTAAACTAGTGTGGCTACTGGGATTAAAGGTGTGTGTCACCACTGCCTGGTCTATAAGGCTGACCAGTGGGACTGTTTTACTCTCTAATCTTTAGGCAAGCTTTATTTATTAAAATACAGATGAAATATCACTACAGAGACCCCATCTCAAAATACTATATATATATATATATATATATATATATATATATATATATATATATGCGCATTTATATGTGTCTCTATAAAGTAAAAGAACACAAGCTATAATTGATAGCTGTTTTTAATGGCGAGGAACTATTTTCTGTTGTTTAAATTAGATAGTTTCTCTTACTTTGTGATGACAGCCTTGGCTTACTGGGAGAGGTTAGGACAAACAAGAAAACAAAACATTTGCCTAAACTTAATGGCAATGGAATGGGAGAAGAGAGGATGAATCTGAGACTTTGGAAAGAAATGAAAAGGTTTAGATGTAGGGTCTGAGTCTAGAGCAGTGGTTCCAACCTTCCTAGCGCTGCAACTTTTTCATAGGATTCCTCATGTTGTAGTGATCCCCGGCCATGAAATTATCTTCATGCCATTTCAGAACTGTAATTCTGCTACTCTCATGAATCATAATGTAAATACCTGATATGTTGGATGTCTGGTATGTGGCCAAAGGGTTGGTTGACCCGCAAGAGATCGTGACCCACAGGTTGAGAACCTCTGGTCTTTCCGACTTGAACCCCTGGGAAAGATTCACAGCTGAGAATGGGGTACTCTTTTCCCCCATCTCTTTACTTAGCTCCTACCTGTCTACATCTGGACTCCTAAAGCAAAGCCCTCCATGGGCTGGGTCTGGGGCTCAGATGGAAAGCAGTCACCCAGCTTGTGCAAGGCCCTGGGTTCAGTCTCTAGCCCTGCTACCCCCAGCATTCTCAGTAAAGGAAAAACACAAAGATCACTGTAGCTGATGAAAAACTGCACAATTTTTGTACAGAGAGAGAAATAATGTGGGCCTGTGTATAGGAAGCCCTGTGGTTTGTATCTGAAAAGACAACGTGAAGACCGATATCGTTGCCCACTAGAATGCAAGGAACCTCTTTACATCACCTCCTGACCTCGGGAAGAAACAGTGTACCCCGAGCTGCTCTTGTGGTGGCTGATACATGCCATATGCTCACCAAACATTTGCTGGCTGAATAAATGAGCTATGTGCCCATCTGCTCACCTTAAAGCTGGCGACAAAACTGAACTGTGCCATCTTATTTTGAAGGCAAGAATAAGGAAGCAGGAAAAGATGTAAATGTATTCAAATGGTTTTCCATCCTATTATCTGCCAGCATAGAATTACTCTTTAAATCAGTTTTTAAGTTAGCATTCAAAGTAATGGATTTCCCTGTAGCATTTTCATACTTGTATGTAATTATACTTTTTAGTCCACCCCCTCCATTGGCTCCTCCCAGTCCTCTGTCCCTTCTTGCTGGTCCTCTTCTCCCAAATACTTCTCCTTTCTTGAGGCTTTCATGTTACAAGATTCTGTCATCACCACTCCCGTCCCCATCCTTAAGATCTTTTCCGTTTTAAGGTCTCTTTCCACTGTCATGACCTCCACCAACACATAAAGGAGGTCCTCAAGAACCCATAATAAAGAATAACAAATGTTTATCAGCGATCACTTACAATAGAAGGCCTCTGCGTTCCTCTGCTCTGTGGATGCTGGAGTTGAGAATGGAACACCGGCCACCAGTGGAGCGAAAGGACAAAAGGGGGGCAAGCATCTTCCTGTCTGTGCTTACAGTACCTCAGACCAGACCCTAATGGGCTGGCATCTAAAAGGCTATTCGCTGAGTGAATTCCCACCACACACATACACACTCACAATACTAGAGCAGTGGTTCTCAATCTGTGGGTCACGACCCATTTGGGGGTCAAACATGACCCTTTCACAGGCTCACATATCAGATCCTGCATATCAGATATTTATAGTACAATTCATAAAAGTAGCAAAATTACATTGTGACGTAGCAATGAAAATAATTTCATGGTTGGGGTCACCACAACATGAGGAACTGTATTAAAGGGCTGCAACATTAGAAAGGTTGTGAGCCACTGCTCTAGAGTCTCAGTACGGAAGAAAGCAAGTGCTCTTTGTTTTTCTGAGTCTGGCTTATCTTGGTTATCATAGTGATACCTAGTTCTCCCCACCTTCCTCCAACTGTCATCATTTCCTCAGTCATTTCCTCAGTCTGCTGCTGTTCTTGTTTGGCATTTGTTGTCATAGTTAAGAGTCTGTTACTAAATCCAAACCCATGAAGATTTTTCCCTATTTCATTTCGAGAGTTTTATAGCTCTTACATTTAGGTCTTTGGCTCATTTATTAAAAATAAAAAACATAACATGAGAACAGGGATCCAATATTACTCTTTGGCATAAATATATACAGTTGTTCAAATTTCATATTTCTTGAAAAGATTATTCATATCCAGAATGAATTATTTTGGTACCTTAAAACAAACAATTGGGGCTAGGCATTGGTGGTGCATGCTTTTAATCCCAGCACTTGGGAGGCAGAGGCAGGCAGATATCTGTGAGTTTGAGGTCAACCTGGTCTACAAGAGTTCCAGGTGAGGCTCTAAAGCTATAACAAAACCCTGTCTCTAAAAAACAAAAACAAAACAAAAAAACCCACCAAAAACAAAAACAAACAAACAAAAAAACAGTTGGGAACTAGTGATATAATTCAGTGGCTAAAGGCACCTCCCTCAAAGCCTGATGACCTGAGTTCAGTCTGCAGACCAATATGGTGGAAGGAGAGAATTGACTTTTCCAATCGTCCCCTCACCTCCACACGTGTGCTGTGGCATGTGCACCCTCTATACACAAAATAAAAAAATCACTTGGCCATAGCTGCCATATCCTTATTTCTGAAGTCTTGTTTCTAGTCCACCTTGGTGATAAGTTTTGAGATTGAGTTGTAGGAGTCCTTTGACTTTGATTTGTCTTTGCAAGACAATTTTTGCTGTTTAGGGTCATTTGAGTTTGATATAAAATTTGAGGAGTGGGTATTTAATTTCTTTAATAAAAAGTTATGTTCTTGACATACTGCAGATCATGAAGGCAGTCAGGCAGCTTTCCCACTCACAAATCCGGCGTATCTTCTCCTTTATTTTGATCTTTCATTCCTTTCAGTAGTGTTTACAACACTGGAATTATTCTGCTTCTCATTGGTTACATTTATCATTATCATTGGGTTCTCTTGATGCTACTGTGAGTAGAATCGATTGTTTTAATTTTCTTTAGAGATTGTAGGTAATTTAGTAACACAGTTGAGTTTTATGTGTTGGCCTTTTGTTTTAGAGTTTAGCTAAACTTGCTTATTAGCTCTGACAGTTTTAGGATTATGCCATCTACACATAGAGGTAACTTTACACTTTATTTCCTGATTGCATGCCTCTTTCTTGCATGAGCTGTCTTTCTAGAGCGCCCAATGGGATGCTGAATAGAAGTGACAAGAGCAGCTGTCCTTTCTTCTGTTACTCCTGGTGTAAGCAGAAATGCTCTGAGTTTTTAACTACGGAGAATGATGCTGACTGTGAGTTTTCACACACGGCCTTCAACAAATAGAAGCTTCTATTTGTAGATTGTTAAGTGTTTTGTCATGAAAGGATGTTTTTTGTTTGGTTGATTAGGATATCAGTCTGTAGTCCAGGTTATCCTAGAACTCAGCATATAGCCCAGGCTGGCCTCAAATGCACAGTGATCTTCCTGTCTTAGCTTCTCAAATGCTGTGTTTCCAGGTACATGACACTATGTCAGGCTTGCACGGATTCTGTTTATGTTTAGCTTCTCTAGTGTTCCTTGAATAAGGCCTAGTTGCTTGTTCATGGCATGTAACTTCTTCTATATGTGGTTGGATTAATTTACTAGTATTCTGTTGAGTATATTTGTATACATCTCCAGAAGAGATATTGATCTGTAGTTCCCTTGTAATGTCTTTGGCTTTGAGTTTGGAACTTTATCCTTTGAACATGATACATTTTCCAACTTAGAATCAGATCTGTAATGAATCTTTCTCTGTCCCTCCAGCTCCCAAATAATGACACAGAAACTTCTTATTAATTATGAAAATTAGGCCTTAGCTTAGGCTTGTCCCACTAGCTCTTAAAGCTTAAATTACCCGTTTATATTAATCTACATTTTGACTTGCGGCTTTTTACCTTTTTTCCATTCTGTTTATCTGACTCCCTCGATGTCTTGTTAGCATCTCCTCTGCACCTTGATTATCACCTCCTACTTGCTCTCTGTATGCCCAGAAGTCCTGCCTATACTTCCTGACAAGCTATTGGCTGTTCAGCTTTTTATTACACTAATCACAGCAATACATTTTCACACAGCTTACAAATGTCCCACCACACAAATCAACTGTGATTACCTGTGTGAAGATGCCCCCACAATTGCACACATTCCTTTGTGAAAGGTAGACAAGAGCCCATGGACATACATCCAAAGCCCTGCCACTCAGGTTTGCTAGATGAGCAGTTAGCAAGAGCTAGGTGGGAGGGTTCTTCTTCAGTGTTGTTGCTGACTATGAGTTGCTGTGCTCCTGTCAGTAGCCTTGAATCGTGTAGACTCGTTCCTTTGGTTTGTTATTGGTGCTGTATCTGGCATAAAGAGCTGTTTGTTCATATTTTCACAGGAAAAGCAACACAACACTTTGATATCAAGGTAACATGAGATTCTTGGGGTTCTTGCCTATGTTTTGGAATAGCTCGAAGATTGCTTGGTAGAAAGCAATAACAATCTGGGTCTAGTTTTCTTTTTTTTTCTGGGAAACTTTTGAGTATCCGTTTAGCTCCTTTTGTTGCATTAGGAATGTTACTCCTTCTTGAAGTGATTTTGGGAGTGTGTGTGTTTCTAGGAATTTGTCTATTTCTTTTAGGTTATAAATTTCTTTCTTTCTTTCCTTCCTTCCTTCTCCCCGCCCCCTTGTCAATGCCTCACAGAGTCCAGGTCATCCTCAAACTTGCTTTGTAGTAGAAGATTGTTTGTGGAGACTGCTCATCCGTTTCTCAACTGCTCAGACCCAAATAATCACACAGAATCTATATTAATTAAAACACTGCTTGGCCAATAGCTTATGCATATTTTTAGCTAACCCATTTCTATTATTTTGTATTTTAATACGAGGCTCCTGGTTTACTGGTAAATTTCTAGGTGCCTTTCTCCGTTGGCAGCTACATGGCGTCTCATTGATTCCACCTACTTTCTCTCTATATCTCTCTTCAGATTTCCTGCCTAGCTTTATTTTGCCCTGCCATAGGCCCAAAGCAACTTCTTTATTAACCAATGGTAATAAAACATATTCACAGCACACCAAGGGGCATCCCACATCACCTCCCCTTTTCTCTCTAAATGAAAAGGAAGGTTTTAACTTTAAATTACATATAACAAAACGAGTATCAAGCAAGAATTATAGTTTATAATATTTAGTCAATTTAGATTTGGCAAATTAAGGAAAATAATCTATCATCTATCCTATCTTTGTGAGTCTAAAGTTTTATATCTAATTTATCCTTTATCATAACTAAGGAAAACTATAATTTTCTTCAACTCTTCAAAGACCCCAGAAAGATAATATTAACAGGAAGTGCATTGTAAGCAACTTCCAAAACTCTAGAGACATTATGCTACCTGGACAGTCACCCAAAGTTTTTCTGTAACATCTTCAGCCTACAGGCCTATAGTATCTGGCAGACTGTTCCATGAAGCAGGAAATTTCAAAGACAGTTCTGCCTATATTAGCAATTTATCAGTCACTTTCTTCTGTGTCCTGCAGAATGTCTGGCAGACTCTTTTATGAAGCAGAACCCTGAAGGACTGTCTTGCCTTCTTTAGACAAGCTCAGCAGTCATTTTCTGTGGGTCCTGCATGTCCGGTTTATATGGTATACTATCAAGCAGTCCAGGCAAGAGAAGTTTCTTGTCCAAATGGCTAGTCTTGTCACATTGAAGGCAAATTCCATAACGAGTTTCTTCAATGCCCATCAACTTCTCTGTAGTAATTGGTACTCCTAGAAGCAGACATGTCTCACTGTTGAGAAAAGTCTGTTCTTAAAACATTTTAAATACCATATTCTGTATGCCTTTGAAAGATTAAAAGTATACTTATCCATCTGAAATATATCTCTGTACATCTAGAAAACCTAACTAACATGACTACAAGTTTGACTATTATAAATGACTATTAGTCTGTATTTTTCAACTATACACTACATTTTTAAGTGAGCTGCACAAACACAGTACCTTAAACAAGAGCAGAAATATATACAACAAAATTGACCTTAAATTTGTATCAATAGGATGACCTTCAAATTCTGACCCTCCTACCCTCACCGCTTGAGAGCTGGGATTACAGGTGTGTATCACACAAATGATTGACACAATACTGGGACTCAGACCCTGGGCTTTTTCTCCTCAACTTCACTCTGAGTTTGATTCTTTTTATTTCTACAAATTGGTAATGATATATTCATTTTGAAAATACTATGGCTGAACTTTTAACTATGAAAAAAATTGAATACATACAAAGGTAAATAGATTAAAAACTTTTACCTACACTTCACCAAGATGAGCGGATATCAGGGTGTGCCACACTTCCTTCACAGCTTTTCTCTCCATTCCTGCGAATGCGGCCAGTCCTGTTCTGCCTAGAGAAGAAGGTATTTTTCAAAAGCATAGAGGACAAACACGAGTACGTGCAGCTAATGGCTTGCTGGCACTGAGCTAGCCCATGCCTTTTAGCTGTTCTCCTCTCTTACACGAGATCAAGTTTCCAGGCAAGTTTCTCCTGCTGGAGTATGATCTCCAGCCAACTGGAGGCACCTGGGAGCTGTAAAATATATTAGCATGTCTGGGTCCTACCCTAGAGGTTTTTTTTTATTATTAATTTATTTATTAAAGATTTCTGTCTCTTTCCCGCCACCGCCTCCCACTTCCCTCCCCCTCCCCCAAATAAGTCTCCCCCCAGCCCAAAAAGCAATCAGGGTCCCCTGTCCTGTGGGAAGTCCAAGGAACCCCCACCTCCATCCAGGTCTAGTAAGTTGAGCATCCAAACTGCCTAGGTTCCCACAAAGCCAGTGCGTGCAGTAGGATCAGAAGCCCATTGCCATTGTTCTTGAGTTGTCAGTCGTCCTCATTGTCCGCTATGTTCAGAGAGTCCGGTTTTATCCCAGGCTTTTCCAGACCCAGACCAGCTGGCCTTGGTGAGTTCCCAATAGAACATCCCCATTGTCTCAGTGTGTGGGTGCACCCCTTGCAGTCCTGAGTTCCTTGCTCATGCTCTCTCTCCTTCTGCTCCTGATTTGGACCTTGAGATTTCAGTCCTGTGCTCCAATTTGGGTCTCTGTCTCTGTCTCCTTTCATCGCTTGCTGAAGGTTAATATTCAGGAGGATGCCTATATGTTTTTCTTTGGGTTCTCCTTATTTAGCTTCTCTAGGATCACTAATTATAAGCTCAATGTCCTTGGTTTATGGCTAGAAACCAAATATGAGTGAGTACATCCCATGTTCCTCTCTTTGGGTCTAGCTTACCTCACTCAGGATAGTGTTTTCTATTTCCATCCATTTGTATGCAAAATTCAAGAAGTCCTTGTTTTTTATTGCTGAGTAGTACTCTAATATGTATAAATTCCACACTTTCTTCATCCATTCTTCCATTGAAGGGCATCTAGGTTGTTTCCAGGTTCTGGCTATCACAAACAATGCTGCCATGAACATTGTAGAGCATATACTTTTGTTGTATGATAAGGCCTCTCTTGGGTATATTCCCAAGAGTGGTATTGCTGGGTCCAGGGGTAAGTTGATTCCGAATTTCCTGAGAAACCGCCATACTGCCTTCCAAAGTGGTTGCACAAGTTTGCATTCCCACCAGCAATGGATGAGTGTACCCCTTTCTCCACAACCTCTCCAACAAAGGCTATCATTGGTGTTTTTGATTTTAGCCATTCTGACAGGTGTAAGATGGTATCTTAAAGTTGTCTTGATTTGCATTTCCCTGATCGCTAAGGAAGTTGAGCATGACCTTAAGTGTCTTTTGGCCATTTGAAGTTCTTCTGTTGAGAATTCTCTGTTCAGCTCAATGCCCCATTTTATAATTGGGTTGATTAGCCTTTTACGGTCTAGTTTCTTGAGTTCTTTATATATTTTGGAGATCAGACCTTTGTCAGTTGTGGGGTTGGTGAAGATCCTCTCCCAGTTGGTGGGTTGCCTTTGTGTCTTAGCGACAGTGTCCTTTGCTTTACAGAAGCTTCTCAGTCTCAGGAGGTCCCATTTATTCAATGAGGTCCTTAATGCCTGTGCTGCTGGGGTTATACGTAAGAAGTGGTCTCCTGTGCCCATGTGTTGTAGAGTACTTCCCACTTTCTCTTCTATCAGGTTCAGTGTGTTCGGACTGATATTGAGGTCTTTAATCCATTTGGACTTGAGTTTTGTGCATGGTGATAGATATGGATCTATTTTCATTCTTCTGGATGGTTGACATCCAGTTTTGCCAGCACAATTTGTTGAAGATGCTCTCTTTTTTCCATTGTATACTTTTAGCTCCTTTATCGAAAATCAGGTGTTCATAGGTTTGTGGGTTAATGTCAGGGTCTTCTATTCGATTCCATTGGTCGACTTCTCTGTTTTTATGCCAATACCAAGCTGTTTTCAATACTGTAGCTTTGTAGTAGAGTTTGAAGTCAGGGATGGTAATGCCTCCAGACAATCCTTTGTTGTATAAGATTGTTTTGGCTATCCTGGGTTTTTTGTTTTTCCATATAAAGTTGATTATTGTCTTCTCCAGATCTGTGAAGAATTTTGATGGGCTTTTGATGGGGATTGCATTGAATCTATAGATTGCTTTTGGTAGAATTTCCATTTTTACTATGTTGATCCTCCCAATCCAGGAGCAAGGAAGATCTTTCCATTTTCTGGTGTCCTCTTCAATTTCTTTCTTCAAAGACTTAAAGTTCTTGTCAAATAGATCTTTCACATCCTTGGTCAGAGTTACCCCAAGATATTTTATGCTATTTGTGGCTATCGTGAAAGGTGATGCTTCTCTAATTTCCCTCTCTGTTTCCTTATCCTTAGTGTATAGGAAGGCCACTGATTTTTTGGGGTTGATCTTGTATCCTGCCACATTACTAAAGGTGTTTATCAGCTGTAGGAGTTCTTTGGTAGAGTTTTTGGGGTCGCTTATGTATACTATCATATCATCTGCAAATAACGAGAGCTTAACTTCTTCTTTTCCGATACGAATCCCCTTGATCCCTTTATGTTGTCTTATTGCTATTGCTAGAACTTCAAGCACTATATTGGAGAGGTATGGAGAGAGTGGACAGCCTTGTCGTGTTCCTGATTTTAGTGGGATGGCTTTGAGTTTTTCTCCATTTAATTTAATGTTAGCTGACGGCTTGCTGTAAATAGCTTTTATTATATTTAGGTATGACCCTTGTATCCCTAATCTCTCCAAGACTTTTATCATAAAGGTGTGTTGAATTTTGTCGAATGCTTTTTCAGCATCTAATGAAACGATCATATGGTTTTTTTCTTTCAGTTTATTTATATGGTGGATTACATTGATAGATTTGCGTATGTTGAAACAGCCCTGCATCTCTGGGATGAAGCCTACTTGATCATAATGTATAATTTTTCTAATGTGTTCTTGGATTCGGTTTGCCAGTATTTTATTGAGAATTTTTGCGTCGATATTCATGAGTGAGATAGGCCTGTAATTTTCTTTCTTCGTTGGGTCTTTGTGTGGTTTTGGTATCAGGGTAACTGTAGCTTCATAAAAGGAATTTGGCAATGACTCTTCTGTTTCTATATTGTGAAATACATTAAGGAGTATAGGTATTAGCTCTTCTTGGAAGTTCTGGTAGAATTCTGCATTGAAACCATCTGGTCCTGGGCTTTTTTTGGAAGGTAGATTTTTGATAATGGTTTCTAGCTCTTCGCGACTAACAGGTCTATTTAGATCGTTCACCTGGTTTTGGTTTAGCTTTGGTATGTGGTACTTATCTAAAAAAAATGTCCATTTCTTTTGCATTTTCTAGTTTTGTGGCATACAGGCTTTTGTAGTAAGATCTAATGAGTCTCTGAATTTCCTCTGTGTCTGTGGTTATGTCCCCCTTTTCATTTCTGATCTTATTTATTTGCGTGTTCTCTCTCTGTCGTTTAATTAGTTTGGATAGGGTTTTGTCGATCTTGTTGATTTTCTCCAAGAACCAACTTTTTGTTTCATTGATTCTTTGGACTGTTTTCCGCGTTTCTATTTTGTTGATTTCCGCCCTCAGTTTGATTATTTCCAGTCTTCTACTCCTCCTGGGCGCATCTGCTTCTTTTTTTCTAAAGCTTTCAGGTGTGCTGTTAAGTCTCCCATGTATGCTTTCTCTGTTTTCTTTAAGTGGGCACTTAGTGCTATGAACTTTCCTCTTAGCACTGATTTCATAGTGTCCCATAGGTTTGAGTATGTTGTCCCTTTATTTTCATTAAATTCAAGGAAGACTTTAATTTCTTTCTTGATTTCTTCCTTGACCCAGGTGTGGTTCAGTAGTTGACTGTTCAGTTTCCATGAGTTTGTCGGCTTTCTGGAGGTAGGATTGTTGTTGAATTCTAACTTTAATCCGTGGTGATCTGATAAGACACAGGTGGACACTGATATTTTTTTGTATCTGTGGAGGTTTCCTTTGTTTCCGAGTATGTGGTCAATTTTCGAGAAGGTTCCATGGGCTGCAGAGAAGAAGGTATATTCTTTCCTATTTGGGTAGAGTGTTCTATAGATGTCTGTTAAGTCCATTTGCTTCATTACCTCCAGTAGTTCTCTTACTTCTCTATTAGGTTTCTGTCTGATTGACCTGTCCATTGGTGAGAGAGGATTGTTGAAGTCTCCTACTACTAGTGTGTGTGGTTTGATGTCTGCCTTGAGTTTTAGTAATATTTCTTTTACATACGTGGGTGCTTTTATATTAGGGGCGTAAATATTCAGGATTGAGACTTCATTCTGACAAATTGTTCCTGTTATGAGTATAAAGTGTCCATCTCGATCTCTTCTGATTGATTTTAGTTTGAAGTCAGTTTTGTTAGAAATTAATATGGCCACACCTGCTTTTTTCTTAGGACCATTTGCTTGAAAGACCTTTTCCCAGCCCTTTACTCTGAGTAGATGCCTGTCTTTGTGGTTGAGATGTGTTTCTTGCAAACAGCGCAATGTTGGATCCTGTTTTCGTATCCAATCTCTTAGCCTGTGCCTTTTTATAGGTGAATTGAGACCATTAATATTAAGTGATATTAATGACCAGTGGTTGTTTTTGCCAGATATTCTTATTGTTTTTGGAAGTAGAATTTGTGTGTCTCCCTTCTTTGAGTTGTGCTAGTGAAGGGTCGCTAGATGCCTTAGTTATTGTAGGCAGTGTTGGCAATGTTGGATTCCTTGGGTTGCGATTTTCCTTCTATTACTTTCTGTAGGGCTGGATTCGTGGCTACGTATTGTTTAAATTTGTTTTTATCCTGGAATGTCTTGATTTCTCCATTTAAAGTGAACGAAAGCTTGGCTGGGTATAGTAGTCTGGGCTTGCATCCATGGTCTCTTAGCTTCTGCAGTACTTCTATCCAGGACCTTCTGGCTTTCATTGTTTCCATAGAGAAATCAGGTGTAAGTCTGATCGGTTTACCTTTATAAGTTACTTGGCCTTTTTCCTTTGCAGCTCTTAGTATTCTTTCTTTAACCTGTATATTTTGTGTTTTGATTATTATATGGCGAGGGGATGTTTTCCTTTGATCCAGTCTGTTTGGTGTTCTGTATGCTTCTTGAATATTCAAAGGAATATCTTTCTTTATGTTGGGAAAGTTTTCTTCCATAATTTTGTTCAAAATATTTTCTGGGCCTTTGAGCTGTGACTCTTCTCCTTCTTCTATTCCTATTATTCTTAGATTTGGTCTTTTTATTGTGTCCCATAATTCCTGAATGTTTTGTGATGAGAATTTGTTGGCTTTGCAGTTTTCTTTGATCAGAGCGTTTATTTTCTCTATGGTGTCCTCAAAATCTGAGATTCTTTCTTCTATTTCTTGTATTCTATTGATTATGCTTGTTTCTGTAGGCTCTGCTCGTTGACCTAGATTTTCCATATCCAGCTGGTCCTCAGTTTGTGTTTTCTTCCTTGCTTCCATTTCAGTTTTCAATTCTTGAACTGTTTCCCTTACCTGTTTGATCGTTCTTTCTTGGTTTCCCAGGGTATTATGTACGTATTTACTCATTTCTTCAAATTTTTGGTTATACTTCTCATCCATTTCTATAAGGGCATTTTTCACATGTTGTTTAAGGGACTCTACAGCTTTCATAAAGTCAATTTTTTCCACTTCTTCTGTGTTAGGGTGTTGGAGACCTTCTGTTGTAAGATCGTTGGGTTCTGGTGTTTTCATGTTGTTTTTCAGATTATTGGGTGAATTCTTTCCTTGGCGCCTGCCCATCTCCTCTTATCGATGCTATCTAAGGGGTCTTTTAAAACTGGTTCAGGTTCCCCTGCTGGCCAGGGGCTCCTTTTACAAAATGCCCTTGCTCTGTTTCCTGGTTACTGCCGGGGGCCAAGATCCCTCTCACCCCTCAGAAAGGTCTTCAGGAATAGGACCCGGCTCCTCCTTTGCCAGGGACCTCCCCAACCGAAGGCCTACCTCTTTGGTTTAATTGTAGTGGGGTGATATGTTCTTGGTGTTGCGCGCGGTCCCTGCAGCCTGCTTCTACTGCTGGGACGGTTCCCACCGCCAGCAGCCTGTGTCCTCTGCTGCCGCTCTGGTCCCAGTGGGTCCCCGCCTGCTGCGCTGGGCGTCCTCCTGCCGCCTTCCGCCGCCCGGTGTTCCAGCCGCCTTCCGCCGCCCGGTGTTCCGGCCGCCTTCCGCCGCCCGGTGTTCTACCCCAGAGGTTTTTATTTTATTGGTCTGGGATATGGTCTGGGCATCAGGAGATGTTTTAAAGCTTATTCTAACATATAGCCAAGATTGAGAGCTTCTGCTCTAAAGTATAAGAACTTCATTTTCTTCTATTTTTCCATTTGTAATACATTCCTGAGTTGTTCTTATTGGGAAAAAATCCCTGAGAACATGTGCTGTGAGACCCAGCTGCCTACTTACAGGGGTATTTACAAATAAGTAATGAATTTAAAGATGAAGTCAAACAAAAGCCAGGAATCAGTTCTGGAGTTAAGTCTGAAATCTGTTGAGTTGTTGCTAATCTTTCGCAGAAAGAGACCTAAATTAGGATGTGGGGAGTGCAGCCAGGTGTGAGGAATGGAGGCTTAGTCAACGGGGAATTCTTTTGAGTTCCTTGGGGCTTTTGTCCAAAGCGGTGCTCTCAAAGCTGGCTGTACATCAGCGGCTGAAGCAATACGTTTTACTCGTGCGTTCTAATTTAATTTGCCAATGCCAAACAGTCTTACGTTTTAGTGAGCATCTAAACCACCCAGAGGGATGCTAAAACAATTGCTGCACACATCCTCAGAATATCTGCATCACTAGATCTGAGGTGGGGGTTCAAAATTTGCATCTTTAGCAAATTCTTGGGTCACATGTAAGAGTTACTGGCAGGTAAGCTGTTTCCGTGGGTGAACCCATCATGGTCTTGACCTCTTTGCTCATATTCTCATTCCTCCCACTCTTCAACCAGACTTTGGGAGCTCAGTCTAGTGCTCCGATGCAACTCTCTGTCTCTGTTTCAATCAACTGCTGGATGAGGTCAAGACCATGATGGGTTCACCCATGGAAACAGTTTACCTGAGCTAATGGGAGCTCACCAACCCCAGCCAGACAGGGAAGGAAAGAGAAAAGGTCCAAACTAGTCCCTCTGAATGTGGGTGACAGCTGTGTGGCTGGGGAGACTGCGGGTCACTGGCATTGGCACCAGGATTTATCCCTACTGTTTTTACTGGCTTTTTGGGAACCTATTCTCTTTGGATAGATACCTTGCTCACCCAGATATAGTAGGGAAAGCCTTGGAACTTCCCCAAAGCAATGTGTCTTACCCTCTCCAAGGAGTGGATGGGAGGTGGGGGAGTTAGGCGAAGGGAAGGGGAGGATGGAAGGGAGTGGGAACTGGAATTGGTATGTAAAATGAAAAAGATAGTTTGTTTCTCTTTAAAAAAATAAAATAAAGGCACCATGCCTGCCTGTTGCCTGTGCTTGCCGGCTGCAGGCCTTCTTCTGGGGCTGCTGCTGCCCACCCCTCTCTCAGGTGCAGGACTGGCTGAGGAAGAGCTCTGGGATACTTCTTCATCTGTCAACCCTACTTTTCCATCAGAGGGAGGGCAAGTTTCCACCACGGCACCTGCTGTGGCCATGGACGAAGGTGTCCTTGAAAAGCAGGGCTCCTGACCCAGTGTGGACTTCCCCAAGCTCAGCATCTGTGAGGACCAGTTCCAGGTGGATAGCCAGTGTCCTGGAAACATGAAATGCTGCCGCAATGGCTGTGGGAAGACGACTTGTGCCACACCCAAATTCTGAGCTGCAGTCACCACCAGCCTGAGGAATGGGACGAGAATGCTTCTGCCAGGCCGTGCATCTGGCATCATTCCCAGGGCCTCCCTTCCCTCTGGTCTTTGTGTTTCTTCCTGGACCTGCAAAAGCATCTCCCTTTTCTAACCAATAAAGAGCTCCCTTTCAGAAAAAAAAATTACAAAACCAAAAAAAGTACACTAGGAAAAAAGAAAAGAAAAAAGTTGCTGTCTTAGAGCAAGGTCCAAACACTAGTTTGTGGGGAAAATGTGTCCAGGTAATTTCAACATACATCAGGGGTGGAAAATTAGTGCCTTGGAACGCCATACTTTCTAATTAAAGTGTAGCAGAAACTACAGCAAACCTGGTCCTTTGGAACCAGGGCATTTCAGGCGAATGAACAAATTTCAGGTAGAGTCCTGGACACAGTTCATGAAGGCCTAACTCTATGCTGGGAAGAAGAATGGTTGGATTCAACTCTCGAATTCTGTCAGTAGAAGAAACACAACCGAAGAACGTTTTCCCCTTTCATGTAACTGTCAGAGAAGTAAAACAGCTCTTCCGGCACAGATTGTGTGGTACAGTGAGACACGAGGAAGAGGTTGCTTCCGCTGCTGACCAGCAGGGGTAAGTAGCTAGTCCTTGGGAGAGGAGAGGACAGTCAGTATCTTCAGTGGTGAGAAGCAAGCATGCTGCTTGTGGGAACCAGTGCTGACAGTCTGCTTATGCAGATAGAGCCTTCTGTGACAAGATAGATATTCAAAGAAAGTATCCCCATCCCCAAGAAGCCACTGTTAGCTTAATATATTGTAGGTGGCTTGCTTTCGAGTTTTACATTATACATTTGTCCCTGATTTGAATTAACTCTGTAACACAGTTGTGTAATAAATATCATGCCAACCTTACAGCAGCATTGGCCAAAAGGTAGACATGCTGGGACAGTTGGGAGGAACTCTGGTCTTCAAGTCCCTGGTGTTTCCATACTTTAGGGGTTCATAACCACTCATGTTCCTCTGAAAGCCACCCTTCTCTACCACCCCTTCCCCACTCCACCCCCTTTCATCCCACCATGTCCATGCTGAGTTTAGGTTCAGGCCATTTTCTCAAAATGCTCCTAAGTCACAGAGTCTAGTACCCAGCTATCCTGAAAGACCACTTTCCTCAGCCCTTATACTATGTGTAAATGGGGTGCAGGTCTCTGCAAAACAAACCCCCTCCCCCCCTGCATTCTTGACTACTCAGTTGAATTCCCCATTGGGTCTTTGCTTATTGCTCTGCTTGCAGGTCAATACAATGAATTTAGAAGCCTACTGTTGTAGATCAAAAGAACCCCTAAGTGACTTTTTGTTGGGAGTTAAATTACCTTTTTACTCTTTTCAACCAGCAAAGCAAGTGACTGGGAGCTAGCCAGATGCTAATATGTCAATAAATTAGTCTGCCTCCAAAGAAAAGGGACTCCACTCAAGAGCACACGTTTGTGGCAGAAGCTTGAGAAGTGCATAGGACGTGACAATAGCTAACAATAATTTATTACACATTCCAAAACAGCTGGGAGAAATGATTGGTAATGCTTTTTGTATAAGAAAGGAAGACATGTGAGGTGGATACATTGATTATCTTGATTCTATCATTACGTACCTTATACATGTGTCAAATATCACACTGTACTCCACTTACATATTATTGAAAAATAGAATAAAACTTGCAAATATTATCACTATGATTTATCACAATGAAAGCTTGTGTCAGACCCAAATTTTTCATACTTCTAAACTGTGTATTAGTGAATGGGCCAAATGAGAACAGCCAGATAACTGCTCCCGGAGACTTGATAAAGTCTACACTGCCTTGTCCTGATGGTCTAAGGAACGCATAGCAGAGAAGATGGACTTGGAGCTGATGCGGACTTATGCTGACAGAGGGCCTTCCGGTCAGTTCAAAAGAAGCAATTCTGCGTGGAGAAGGCTGACCTTGGTGCTACTATTCAGTCTCTGCAGCTGCCAGGCTGCCACGTTCTCTGGCGATGTTTGTGCACAGTGTTAGTACTTGCACAAGGGAACTCGAGTAACAACCATTTCACTGTGAAAATGAGCAGGTTCACATAGTGACATCAGACACTGTCCTAGCTGCCTTTGGGTAGGCTTGGGTAGCCTTAGGCTAGGGTAGCCTAAGACAAGGGACCTTCAGCTGCTAACTATTCATCCTCTACTGAGTGTGAACTCCTGATCAGCAGTGTCGAAAAGGGTAAATATTTGTCATTGCGGATTCATTTACACAAACACGCATGCCCACTCACACACATACATATACATACACTTACATACATGCATATATACATAGACACACACACACATGAATACACACACACTTTCACAGAAACGCACACATAAAGACACACAGATGCACACTCATACATACATACACACACAGACGCACACACATTCATATACACACAGAGACACATGCATACACAGAGATACATACAGAGACAGGCACACAGAGACACAGACACACACACTTAGCACATTTTCAAACTCCAGGTAAATATTTAGCTAAAGATACTTCAGCCTACTCTCTCTCTCTCTTTTTTTTGGGGGGGGTTGTTTTTTTTCTCCTAAATATAAAAGTGAGACTGACTTTAAAAATAGGTGCATTACTCAGAAATGGGCAAAGTGTCTTTCTGTTAGTTAAGGAGCAGAAAATCTCACTCAGTCTTAGTCGTTTATGCCAAGAACAGAAGTTAGCATCTCATTATCCCTGGGGATAAGAGGGAAAGATTTCGGCCATATGTACTCCGAACCCAGGGATTCAGAGAATTTCGAATCTCTCCATCCTCCTCTTCCCTGCTCCCTCCTGTCTCCCTCACAAGTTTGAGTTTCCATGCATTGGTGTGATTCTCTTCTGACACACCTTTGCACGAGGTGTGCAAACTCTTCCAGCTTACGTCCTTTTGGCCCTATCACCCCAGAGCCTAGGGGATCCACTCCAAGAACCGGTTACGGGAAGATGTGAGTTGCCTCAATTTGTGTCACTCACTGTAATAGCAATCCCTAAGCAATCTTCCCATCAAAGGGTTCTGGTACTCTGCAAACGCTGGGTCACGGACTTGGTGTTTTGTTGATTACAGGGGACAATTACAAGAAGTAGGGTAGGAGTGCTTGCTTCTGTAGCACAGATGTTAAGGTTAATAGAATACAAAGATTAGTGCGAACCATGCATGGAGGGCATGTGACTTCATGAAGTTTCCCCAGTTTGCTTTCTTCTGAGACATGGTTCTGCTTTGGGGCCAGACTGGTATAAAATGTGCCACAGAGCCCAGGACAGCCTCCCAGCTGACAGCCTCTGGTCTCATCCTCTTGGGACCTGGGCTTACAGATATTTACCCTGTGTCCAGTCACATTCCCTACCTTTTAATTTTTTTTTAATCTTAAGTGTTGTTTCTTTATTTTCTAAACTGTGAGGCTCTGGATTTGTTCGTTAGTTTATTCCATGATGCATATGCCACACCATGAGTTATAATCCTTAACCATATGTAGTTTTTATTTGTCAGTTATACATCAAGAAGAAGTGGTCGGACTGGCTCAGAGGATGAATTGCTTGTTCTACAAGCATGAGCCTGGATCTGCAGTGCGATGGCTAAAGAAGCTCCATTTTTATGCTAGGTATCCATCTTGGTACCCACTAGCCTTTGTCTGTGACTCCAGTCCCTGGAAGATAAATTCCCAGTATCCGTGACTCAGTGACCGCCACCCAGACATGTACAGCTATGACGACTGCTTCGTTGCTTCAGCGACCTGGTTGCACAGATACCCACAGATTCTTTTTGTTTTTTTTTGTTTTTTTTCTTGGATTTTCGAGACAGGGTTTCTCCGTAGCTTTTGGTTCCTGTCCTGGAACTAGCTTTTGTAGACCAGGCTAGCCTCGAACTCACAGAGATTCGCCTGCCTTGGCCTCTGCCTCGGCCTCCCGAGTGCTGGGATTAACGGCGTGCGCCAGCACCGCCCGCCCCCACAGATTCTTTTGATTGCTTTAACTACTTCACTTGGCAGAGCAAACCAGTTTTTGCTTGCTTGTGTAGATAGAGAAGGTCTTCTTGTGGTTTTGCCCTTTAAAAAGTCTCCCCTCAATCGCCTTCTCTCAGGGATCTCAAATTTGGCTCAGAGATCGTTCATCCTGCCAACAGGTAATCAATAAATCTTTTAATTATAACTGGATTGAGTCTACAGTCTTTTCCCAGGAAGTCACAAACTCTGTAACACCAGCGTCACCCCTGTAAGAGCCAGGAGATGCGGCATAGCCTATAGTCTCGGGCTGGGCGACTGGAGATGGGTGGGTCTCTGGAACTTGATGACCAGCTAGTCCAGACAAACGCCTAGGTTCATAAAGGCTTGCTCCAGGTTCAGTGAGAGGTTCTATCTCAAAAAACAAAATGGATGGCAATAGAGGACGACAGCACCCTGCATACACATCCACACATAGGCAGGAAAAGTTAAAAACGAAAGCTGTACTCCATTCCCCCAGGCTGCGGTTGCCATGATCTCTGCAGCCCTTCCTGCTCTCCTTACACTGCTTCCTGTACTTGGGATCACCATATGTGCACAAACTGAGTGTTATGAAAGATGAGAAATATTAAGATTTTCTGTATGCTTTGTTATTTGTATTTATTTTAATTAATTTAAGTTATATTTATTTATTTTTATTTTACTCCTGTGGTTTCAGGAATTGTGCATGCATTGAAGCGCTTTGCTGGCGAGCCTCAGGTCCAGCCCTGTCACCTTGGTGTTGGCCTTCTCCCTCTGTTTTCTGTGTCTCAGCATTCTGTAAGCCATCAATCAGCATTAGTCTATTTCATGTTTTGCAGTAGCTGGAATCATGGAGAACCACTGGCATAAGAACTTTCTGGGTTTCTTCTTCCAGCCGTCATTTATTTACTTATTTTGCTTTGGGAGGCAGGGTTTCTCTGTGTAGCCCTGGCTGTCCTAGAACTGACTTTGTAGACCAGGCTGGCCTTGAATTTAGAGATCCGCCTGCCTCTGCCTCTGAAGTGCTGGGATTAGAGGCATTTGCCACCACTGTCGGGTTTTTTAAGTGGTTATTACGAGCAGCTGTGGGTTGCCCTGAGAGGAGGTGTGAGTGAATTTCATGAACAAAATTAATTTTCTAATTCAGTGCAGTCACCTGAATTTGAGAGTATAGAAACTGCTTGTTTCTATACTTGTCACCATACCCAGGAAAGGAACACTGAGAGTTTTCCAGGTGAACAAGCCCCTGATGAGTTTATCTCCGTCCTGTGGACAATAAAAGATTCCATGGATGCCATATGCAGTATTTAGCTCCCAAGGAGACCTACGGCCTACTTGGAACACATCCTATTCACTGTGCCCACTGGAGAGCAGAGTGAACAGATTGCTGCTAATAGCTCGCGCCATGCAGTGTCTGCCAGACATAAAGTGCCAGGCCGGGCACTGACCACAGTCAATGTGGACACCATTTTTCTCCGCTTTTTTCAGTAAGCAAGAACTTCTTCAAAGTAGAACAAAGTGAACGAATTGTATGGGCACTATTAGACAATGATAAGTTATGGTTTATCTGACCACTATATTATAGGGACTAACTCATAGTTGATTTAAAAATGGTCAAGTGCTATCAGTTGTAATGTTAATGCTCATGGGTATCTTAGTTGCCTTTCCACTGCCGCGATAAAACACCACAAGCAAGGCAATTTAAGGAAGAATTTATATTGACCTATGGTTTCACAGGGTTAGGACCTATGTTTTCACAGGGACAGCATGGCAGAAGCAGCAGGCATGGTGGTTGGAGCTGAGAGCAGAGAGTCCACATCTTAAGTATAACATGAAGCTGTGAGAGCAAACCGAGAATGGCATGTCTTTAAACTCTCAAAACCCACCCCCAGTGACATACTTCCTTCAGCAAGGTCACACCTCCTAAGCCTTTCCAAGCAGTGCCACCCACTGGGACCAAGTGTTCAAATACGTGAGCTCATAGGACATGCTCTTTCAAACCACAGTAACAGGACACCTCAATGCTTTATTGGTATCTTCTGGGATAAATTTCTATACTGAATATATTCTGAAGAGTAGTAAAACATGTCATGCTTCTTTTTCAACTTCATTTTTTAAAAAAAGCCTTTATTGATTCTTTGCGGATTTCACATCACACATCCTGATCTAACCTATCTCCCCTTCCCCTGACATTCACCCTCCACCCTAGCAATCTTCTCCCCAAATACAAAACAAAATTAAAAAAGGAAAACCAAAAACAAATAAAGCAAAAGAAGGAGGAGGAGGAGGAGGAGGAGGAGGAGGAGGAGGAGGAGGAGGAGAAGAAGAAGAAGAAGAAGAAGAAGAAGAAGAAGAAGAAGAAGAAGAAGAAGAAGAAGAAGAAGAAGCAGCAGCAGCAGCAGCAGCAGCAGCAGCAGCAGCAGCAGCAGCTGTGGAAGGGCCCTTTGAGTTACAACATCAATCCTTTAGCCCTTTCATCTTCACTTGTAAGTGTTTATTTGCCAAATGTTCATGGACTCTGCTACCCCACCAATAATGAACTCTCACTGGGCCTCCTCTTGGATAGCCTGTTGTTGTCCTGTGTCATGGAGATACTGTTAGTTTTGGATCTGTAGGTTCACCCCCTTCACATGCTCCAACAGTTCTTAGATGAGGTGGATGTTGGGGTGGGCCAACTAGTAGCCCTGAATCTGGCCCTGAGTGGTAGCTGGGTTGGTCAACCCTCCAGCTTGCCCACATTGTCACCATCCAAGAGAGCTCTCCAGCTCTGCCTCAGCTGGGATGCTCACTGCATCATACAGCAAGGGTCAAGGCTGGTTCTCCTGCTCTCAAGCCCTTGGGTTGGGCTCACCCACACTCATCTACCAGGGCCAGCTCCACAGTCTTGCCCCAGTGAGGTGCAGAGCCCTCTCTTTAGACTGATGTAGAGGGTAAAAGGGGAGGGTGGGGTCAGCTCTCCTGCTCTCTATGCTGCCCTGGTGGGGTGCAGGGTCCACCCTCCTATGTGCTGCAGCTGGTGAGGGACAGGACTATTTCTCCCACTCTCATGACCCCGGGGCCAGCTCTCTTGCCTGCAACAGGTAGCAAGCTGTGGGAGAGGGCATCAAGGGCAGACAAGGGGAGTCAGGATCAGCTCTGCTGCTCTCAAGCCCACAGGGCCAGCTCACCTGTGTCCCTGACAACAGGATCATCTCTAGGGGAGGTGCACTCTTGTGGTGAGGGTTGGGGCTGTCTTTCCCAAGTATGGATACTCTTGCTACAGTATCCAGCAAGGGTCAGGGCCAGTTTGTCCCAGGTCCAGTCAGGGACAGGGCTGGCTCAACACAGCCCTCAGTTTTCAACACGCATGGTTCCTATGAGCCCTTGTGGTTGTATGGGCCGTGGACATCAAAGTAGACCCCAGCTACAGCAGAATCATGGCCCCTGACTAGGCCCTAGGCAGCAGCCCAGGTGGCAGCACAGGCCACCAGGTCAGCATGGTTTGGCAATGGCATGGCCCTCAGGTACCAACATGGTCTCAGGCATCCTCATGGTCCTCGTTGGAACAGGAACCGCAGCTACCAACTCAGTTCCTGGCTACTGGGTCATAGACCCAGAAATGGCCCTTAACAACAGCCCTGGCCCAGAGAACACCATGGCCCTGGATGACTCAACATGGTGCTGGTGGTAGCATGACCCTCAGACACCCACATGGCCACAGGTTTTGGTCAAGAACCTGGGCATCCATGTGGCTTTTGTTAGCAACATCGGCCACAGACATCAGCACAAACCCTGGCTGTGGTTGGACCACAGACCCAGACATGACCTTGGCAGCAGCCCAGGCCTGGATGTCACTTTGGCTCTGGGTAGCAAGCAGCACAGGCTCCTCAGATCAGCATGGCCCCCAAGTCAGTATGGCCCTTGGACACCAACATGGCCCCAGGTGGCAACCCAGACTACAGGCCTCAGTGGGACCGGAGCCACAAACATCAACTTAGGCCCCCTCGGCTGCTTCAGGGCCTCAGACCAAGAAAGACTTGGCCCATGGCAATGGCCCAAGCTGGGACATCACCTTGAACTCAGGTGGTTAGCAGGTCATTCGGGGCAGCCTGTTACTCACCACACTCACCTCTTCAGATCCACCTCTCTCCCCAGCCCATGAATCGCTCTTCCTCTTTCTCTTCCACCTTCTACTCCCTCACTGTGATGATGTCTGACCACCTGGCACCAGAAGCTAAAGACCCCGGGTAGTCTTGGTTGAGTCTTGTTCACCCCAGCCACAAGACATGGCACAGAGCCGTTGCTCCATTATTCTTATATAAGAGAGAATAGCGACACAGATACGGGAAAGAGCAAAATAAAGGCAACCTCCAAGCACCGGGTTTGCATTTGGTACACATACACACATAGGCAAAACCATTCATACACGTGAAGTAAAAATAAATACATCATTAAAAAAATGAAAAATCTTTGACCTTGAGGTTTGAACTGGTGAGCCATTTTATATATCTCTGATAGCAGATAAAAATCATGTCTAGTTTGACTCCTGATGGGAAAGGACTTTTTGGATTTTGGGTTCAACTCAAAAGTTATCCTTTTCCTGATGATTTCTTGGTACCTTTTGTGATAATAAGCTTTAGCCATGAGTATAGCCTGATATTAAGCCTTATAAGATTTTCTGGTAAGTAGTCAGGCAGGATTCAGGTGGGCATGGCACCCCAAGCCATATGGGAAAGCATGCAAATTGCATAGAAATGTTTCAGATGAACACATACATCTGAATCTGGTGTCAATTTTTGGTTCTTGTAGCTATATAAAAGTATGCCGTATTCACTATATTATTATTTAACATGTTCTGAAGATTTGAAAGTTTTCAAGATATGAATTTGTAGAAAATGTTTGCATATGGGCATGAGGCTGTGGCGAGCGCTGCCAAGAGAATAATTCCTAGGTCAGTTTCCTGTGGTGTTTCTGGGTCAGTAGTGCCAAGACTAATATTCTTAAGTCAGGCTGCCAACTGCAGTCAGGACAATGAGAAATGCTTTAATTCAAAGCTGACGGATGTGACAGAGACCATAATGCAGATAGCCAAACAAGACGAAGGCCTCTGCCTGAAATGACCCCTCGGGGAAAGGGCTGGCACATGGCCACAGTTCCAGGTGTGTCTGGAAAGGAAGAACAATGGGGACATGAGCAATTGTGTTTACAGCGTGCCCCTTTTCTCTGGCTGTTTCAGGAGGACCTACATACACCGTAGCCAACAACGTGAACTCTGGAGTCAAACTCCTGGAGCCAAATTTTAGCTCTGGCACCTAACAATTGATTAACCACGTTAGTTAGCTTAGAGACATCTCGGTTTCTTCACACAGGAAATGCAGATACAAGTATCACTTCCTTCCAGCTACAGGGTTGTTAGTAGTAATGAGTATACACAGTGCTCAGACTGTTGCTTTCCTAATTTCAAAGATTTGTTTTATTTTTATTTTTTTAATTTTTTTTGGATGTCGTTGTTGTTTGGTTTTTCAAGATAGTATTTCCAGTAGCTATGGAGCCAGTCCTGGAACACGCTCTGTAGACCAGGCTGGCCTCGAACTCACAAAGATCCACCTGCCTCTGCCTCCTGAGTGCTGGGATTAAAGGTGTGTGGCATTAACTCTCGCCCCCTCCTGTGTGTGTGTGTGTGTGTGCGTGCGTGTGCGTGCATGTATGTATGAATGTGTATGTGTGTGCCTGTGTGTGTGTGTGTGTGTGTGTGTGTGTGTGTGTGCCAATGAGTGCAAGTGACCAGAGCCCAGAAGAGAGTGTTGGGTCCCTAGGAGCTGGAGTTACAGGCTGTACTGGGCTGCCCAGGTCCTCTGCAAGAGCAGTACATGCCCTTAACACCTGAGCCATCTGTTCAACCTTCTAAATACAATTTTCCAAGAGAACTTTTACAAATTAATTAATAATTAATTAATTAAGGGTCCTGGAAGAAATGACAAATTACAGAGCTGCCAGGCAAGGAACATATTAGTATCTTGCCATTTCGAAACTCAATCCCTCTAACCTTGATGGGGCATGTGGGAAGAATGCAGGAGCTGGTGGTTTGAATGACACATGGCCCTCACAGTTACGTGTATTTGAACACTTGGACCAAGTTGGTGGAGCTCTTCTGGGAGGTTACAGAACTTTTAGAATATGAAACCTTGCTGGAGGAAGCTCATCATTGGGGTGGGCTTTGAGAACTTATAGCCCTATCCCACTTCCTGTTTGCTTGCTCTGCTTCCTGCATGTGGAAGGACAACTTCCTGCTGTGACATTACCTACAGTCACTTAGTGGAGAAGGCTCTCCCAGTTTCTCAACAGCTTTACTGCTTTGCTCTTTCTATTCCAGTTCCCTTCTGAGGAGATATGTTAACACTATAAAAAAAATCCCATTTCTCCAATACTGCCAAAGCATTAGAGCTGGTTTTAGTCATAGTGAAAAGTCAGGCAGAACCCAAATGAAGTCCTTTCTACAGAATCACTGGCATGTGCTGTGCCAATGCATCGGGTTATGAGAGACAAAGAAAGGTTAAGAAGCTGCCCCAGGTTAAATAGTCCACAGAGACAAGTCAGGAAATGCACTGTATGACTCTGGGTAGCATACCGGCCAGGAAACAAGATGACACAGTGTGATAGTCGACAAGATTCAAATGCAGCCTGTAGGTTAGTTGACCACTACTTTTTCTGTTTATCATATTGTTTTATTGTGATATGTAATTTAATAATCAGGGACACTGAGTAAAGACTAGAGAATTCTTAGTACTATTTGTGCCTGTCTGAGACTTCTTCATAATGCAGTTGAAAATAAAATATATTCCACTCACACAGCCTTTGAATACATATCACAAAAGTCTCTACTGCAGGATTAGCAATGGGCGTATTTAATCTGGAGCTTTGGTTTTCCTTGTTTTAAAGAAATGCATTTGTGGGGGACTGGAGAGATGGCTCAGTGGTTAATAGCACTGGCTGCGCTTCCAGAGGTCCTGAGTTCAATTCCCAGCACCCACATGGTGACTCACAGCTATGTGTAATGAGATCTGGCACCCTCCTCTGGCATGCGGGCATACATGGAGGCAGAATATTATATACATAATAAATAAATCAATCTTTTTTTAAAAAAAGAAAAATGCAGTTATCTCTGGGCTTGGGCTTAGGTTCCCTGACATGGCTAAATACACCAAGAATGTTGGGGTCACTGGGAAATATGGGACCCACCATGGTGCTTCCTTCTGGGAAATGGTGAAGAAAATTAACTTCAGCCCATGCGCTAGGTCCTCTTGCTCCTTCTGTGGCAAGATCAAGATGGAGAGATGAACCTTTGACATCTGGCACTGTGGTCCCTGCATTAAAACAGTGGCTGGCTGGACCTGGACCTACAACACCATGTCTGCTGTCACAGTGAAGTCTCCACCAGAAGACAGAAGAAACTGAAAGATCAGTAGAAGAAGTGCTACCATTTGAGACTTGCCTGTAATAAATGGGTTAATTTACATAACAGCAACAACAACAACAAAGAAATACAGTTGTACTGCTGGGTCTTTTTTGTGTCTGCTCAAATAGGTCCTGTGGTGGTTTGAATGGAATTGGCCCTCATAATCCCATAGGGAGTGCCACTTTTAATTAGGAGGTATGGCTTTGTTGGAGTGGGTATGGCCTTGTAGAGGAATTGTGTCACTGGAGGGACAGGCTTTGAGGTTTCCTATGCTCAGAATATCACCCAGTGTCTCAGTCTACTTCCTGTTGCCTAGGAGATGTGGGGCTCTCAGCTACTACTCCATCACCACATCTGTCTGCAGGCTGCCATGCTCCCTGTCATGATGAGATTGTACTGAACCTCTGAAACTGTAAGCCATCAACTAAATGCTTTCCTTATAAGAGTTGCCATGACCATGGTATCTCTTCACAGCAGTAGAAATCCTAACTAAAATAGATCCTTAGCCGGGCGGTGGTGGTACAGGCATTTAATCCCAACATTCAAAGAGGCAGAGGCAGGCAGATCTCTGTGAGTTCGAGGCCAGCCTGGTCAACAAGAGCTAGTTCCAGGATAAGCTCCGAAGCTACTGAGAAACCCTGTCTCGAAAAACCAAAAAAAAAAAAAAAAACCCTTTGGGGGGCAATTGGCTCATTGCATAATGAGTCTGCTTGTTTCCTCACTTTAAAGCAGGCTCCAGACATGTCTATATCTCTACTGTACCCCTTCATGCCTGGTCAAAGAAAATCAGACCACACAGAGACATGTGACCCAAACTGTGCATGTCAAATTCTTTCTACCAGAAATTTGACATTGGAACCATAAGATACTTATTGGCAGTGATCTTTTCTCCCCAGTGAAAGAAAGTTCAGATTGTCAAAGCTGAATTAGTCGTAACCTTATGAGTGGCCTGAACAGCAGAATTCGTTCCAACGTGAGAGATGAGGATCAAGTGGAAGAGTGGGGATAAGACAGGAGGAGGCACTTCCCAGGTTCCTGTTTGCTGATCATGTTTTTAACATGGTGCCTGCCTGAGGGGCCAGTGCCCTGGGATCCCACAAGACACTTCATTTTTCCTGTAGTACTGGGAGAGGCTTGAACCCAAGGGCTTTGTGCTCATGAGACAGGTAGTCTAAGATCTACTTCACAGTCCACATTAAACATTTGAATTTGAAACTGATGAGCCAAAACAGCGCCACAGAAGTAGCAAATACAGGAAGCAGCTGCAAATCCTTGTCTTCAGAGCTGGAAGGGGTATCGGGATGTGGACATGACTCTAAGAACTTAAGGACTTGGATGCTCCAGTCCCAACACCATGAGTGTGAGGCAGAGGAGTGATCATGTAGTCACTGTCACACCAGATCAGGCCACTTTCTGCTAGTTGCAAATGAAGAGTTTCAATTAACAAAAGTTATTTTGTGAAAATTTCGCATGATGATATATGCAGATTAGTTTAAATAACTGTACGGTAATGAGTGCAACGTACCACAATAATCCACAGAGCTCTGCTTTCAAATCTTTACATTATTTCTAGCTCATTTTATGCACAAGACTACATTGCTAGGAACATCCTTTTATATTTTCCAATGTACATGCATCTGTGTATCTTTTTGCTCTGAGTAAATTCCCAAAACTTCTAGATCAGAAAAACACACACTTGAAAATAAAGCTTCATAGAATGGAAAATTTTAAATGATGGGGGAAAAGCACACGATTAGATGACATATCTCTTTGTTGTTGAAACTTTAGTCTCTTTTAGGAGATAAGGCTCTGGGCAGGAAGCGAGGCTGAGATATGGTCATAACCCTCATGAATGGCAGCAGAGCCAGGAAAGCTTGCCTTTTTTCAGTGGAGTGGATGAGACTGCCCTCACCTGTGCCAGGCCAGGTCTCCATCACTTACCTACACTTTCTATCAAGAGCTTGCTTCTTCTTGCTCTTTACCTGTGGAGAAAATGAAAAGTTGACGGTTTGGAACCCAGGAGTCCTCACCAGACCCCACCGTACTGGAGCTCTTGGTTGTAACCTCTGGAACTTGGAGGGAAAGAAAACTTCCATTGATCACAATCTACTGAGTTTGTGCTAATTTTTATAGTAGCCCAGACTAAGATAATAACCATCACCTGTTTCTGGCTTCCACTTTCTTCCCATTCATTTTTCTTTTTCTCCTCTTCCTTCTTCTTGAACAAGAAATAAATATAATTTCTTAGGGTTTTTATTGCTGTGAAGAGGCACCATGACCTCAAGAATTCTTATAAAGGAAAGCATTTAGTCAGGGCTGGCTTACAGTTCAGAGGTTTAGCCCATTATTGCCGTGGCAGGAAGCATAGTGGCATGCAGGCAAGTGTATTAGAGGAGTAGCTGAGAGTTTCTACATCCGGGTCCTCAGGCAGCAGGACAAGAGAATGCTACACTGGGCCTGGCTTGACCATTTGAAACTTCAAAGCCCACACCCAGTGGCATACTTCATCCAACAAGGCCACACCTTCTAATAGTGCCACTCCCTGAGAGCCTATTGCCCTCAGAGAGCCATTTTCATTCAACACATATCCAAGTATTTACTAATTTTCTTACATAGAGCGTATCATTCTATAAATATTCTTTTGCACCTTGCTTGCTCTTCCCAGGTAACAATAGTTCATAAAATCAGCCTATGTTCATTCCTGGAGATCTTCATCTCGAGAGTTCTTTAGTATTTCTTTCTGATGCTGTACAACTGCTTATTTCATTATTATACCACTGGAGGTTATTTTTAAACTGTATACAGCATAGGGCTGGAGAGACGGCTGAGTGGCCAAAAGCACGTACTGTTTATCTTAATTACTCTTCTATTACTGTGAAGAGACACTGTGACCAAGGCAACTCATAAAAGAAAGCATTTACTCTAATATGTATATATTCCACCTTCATCCATTCTTCCGTTGAAGGGCATCTAGGTTGTTTCCAGATTCTGGCTATTACAAACAATGCTGCTATGAACATAGTTGAGCATATACTTTTGTTGTATGATAGGGCCTCTCTTGGGTATATTCCCAAGAGTGGTATTGCTGGATCCAGGGGTAGGTTGATCCCGAATTTCCTGAGAAACCGCCACACTGCTTTCCAGAGTGGTTGCACAAGTTTGCATTCCCACCAGCAATGGGTGAGTGTACCCCTTTCTCCACAACCTCTCCAGCAAATGCTTTCATTTGTGTTTTTTATTTTAGCCATTCTGACAGGTGTAAGATGGTATCTTAAAGTTGTCTTGATTTGCATTTCCCTGATCGCTAAGGAAGTTGAGCATGACCTTAAGTGTCTTGGACTTCCCACAGGTCAGGGAACCCTGATTGCTCTTCAAGCAGATGAGGGAGGGGGACTTGATCGGGGGAGGGGGAGGGAAATGGGAGGCAGTGGCGGGGAGGAGGCAGAAATCCTTAATAAACAAATAAATTTAATAAAAAAAATAAAAAATAAAAAAAGAAAGCATTTAATCGGGAGCTTGATTGCAGTATCAGAGGTTTAGTCCATGGTAATTATAGTATGATTCATGGCAGCAAGCATACCAGGCACGGTGCTGGAACATGAGCTGAGGAGACATTGGGCCTAGCCAGAGCTTCTGGAACCTCAAAGCCCACCCCCAGTGGCACTGCTCCTCCAACAAGACCACACCTCCTAACTCTTCTCAAACAGCTCCACTCCCTGGTGACATATGAAACCGTGGGGGACATTTTGTTCAAATACCACAGAAATGGAACTCAGGTCTTCAGGCCTAGACAGCCACTGCTTTGCCAGCTAAGCCATCTCATGGCTCAGTCTCATGTCTATTCCTATTTATCCATCTTAGTTTGGAAGACATTTGCATTGCAAGTTTGAAAATTTTATAAAAAAAAATACCACATGGACACTCCTACACACTCGCGTCTTGGCCATACATAGGAATATATTTCTTTTGAGTACCTCCCGAGTAGTAAAATTACTGTATGTGAAGTGTGATTTTCATGTAGGCTGGTATAAACAGTCTTGCAAAGTGTCAATTTGCTCTCTCACCTTACCTACTCCCACATGGCCACGTCTCCAATTAGTGCCACTCCCTATAAGTCAAGCATTCAAATCCTTGTGTCTATGGGGGCCACACCTATTAAAACCACCACAATAAGCATACATGAATTTGTAGATATGCAAAAAAGGAACATAATGTTTTAATTTTAAAATGTCCTTGACATTTGTCTCAAAAATCTACTTCTGGGAATTTATCATAAAGAAATAAGCAATGGAGGAGAGCAATAAGCAAGTGGGAGGAGGGGAGGCAATAAATAAATAAATAATAAGTAAATAAATAAAAGAAATAAGCAATGGTGAGAGTCCAGAGTTGAAGAGATGTTTGTTAATATACCATCAAAATTTAAAAAAAGTAGGAAGCAACAATATAAAATTATACTTAAAAGCAGTACCCATCTAATTCAATTTTATGTTCTCAAATCTTAGTTATTGATGCATATATACTGCCCTGGTATATTGTTATATGTGAAAACAGCGATTCATCCTGTCTATACTCTTATCATATGCACGAATGTCTGTGTATACGTGTGCATGTGTGGTTGTGAGCCCAGAGTGACAGAAACACACTATTCAGAATCACCTATGTAGATGGGATTATAGGTATAATATTTTTTCTTTCTCTGGTCATTTTTATATTTTTCTGTAATATCTGATTTTCCTATGCCAGATATATGTGTAAAACTCAGCTTATCTAAAAAATTTATAATTTTGTTGATTTTATTTATATTGAGTGTCTGTAGCCCAGCACTCCTGGGATAGACACAGGAGAAGGAGAAGTCCACACTTGCCTAATGGCAAGTTCGAGGTCAGCAGACTGTCTCATTAAGAGAAAGAAAAAAATTCCAGATGTAGATGTAAGAAGTTTTGCTTGTGTTTCGTACCAAATATGTTCGTTTTTGTGACTACCACACAAATGATACTTTTAAATTTTGTTCTTCTATACTTATTGAATTTTTTTATCCATGTGGTGGTAGTGCACACCTTTAATCCCCGCACTTGGGGGGCAGAGGCAAGTTGATCTCTATGACTTTGAGGTCAGCCTGGCCTTCAGAGTTAGTCCAAGAAAGCCAGGGTTACACGGAGAAATACTGTTTCAAAATTTTTTTGTATTATATTATATTATATTATAGACACAGTTTTAGTAGGTTTTTCAAAAGAGTTTGATTTTAAAGTAGGATCAAAATACAGGCATGGTGGCTCATGTCTATAACCCCAGCACTCACGAGTTTGAGGCAGAAGGACTGCCATGAGTTCCAAGACAGTCTGGGTTACTATAAGTCCCTGCTCAAGAAAGAAGGAAGGAAGGAAGGAAGGAAGGAAGGAAGGAAGGAAGGAAGGAAGGAAGGAAGGAAGGGAAGTAGGGAGGGAAGAAGGAAGGGGGATGGAAGAGGAGGAGGAATCAAGCTATGTGGAGCAGGTAATACTGTAGAAAGAATAAGTCAATATCTTGCAGAGCTATGCACATAAGATCACGCATAATGCACGTGTCTTCACACTACCAATGTAACAAACATTATTTTAGGGAAATCTAAACACCTGAGAATATAAAATGTGGAATGATGCTCTTGATAGTGATTTACTTTCTGCCACCAGAAAGCATCATGAGCAAGTTGTTGGAGATACTGAAGTGCTCAGAGCCCCCCATCTCACAAAATTTCAAGACAGGCAGCATTGATCTTCCACAAAGAAACTAAAGGCACAGTTCAAACTGTAGCTTTAGCAGGAGGACTTCCTGTCTGCTTTCCCTGCAGTCTCACCCTTAAAAACCCCTTTGCACTGTCTCTCTCTGTCTCATCCTTCTGTGTCTTACTCTCCCATTTTTGCTTGCTTGTTTTAAACATTTTTAATTTAATTTTATTATTTTATGTGTGTTTGTGCACTTTGTGTGTGCAGTGCACATGGAGGCCAGAAGAGGACCTCAGATCCTGGAATTAGGAATACAGAAGTACAAGAGCGCTATGCCAGAGCTGGGAATTGAACCAGGGCTCTCTAAAAGCAGCCAGGGCTATTAGGCACGGAGCCATCTTTTCAGCCCTGTCTTGATTTTTGAGACAGCATCTCACTTAGCCTGGGCTGTCATTAAATTCAACACATAGTTGAGGCTAGCCTCAACTCCTTGATCCCCGTTCCTCCATCTGCTGAGTTCTGGAATTGTAGGGGTGCAGCGCCATCCTCAAGTCACACCCAGCAGGATAAAGTCAGGACATTTGACTTTCTTCTTCAATAAACTCCAACTTTCATTTCTCACCATTGTCCAGTCTTGCAGCTACATGTTCTTTTTTAGCCACGTGAAGCCATTCAGGGTCCCTCGGTGCACCACTACGCTCTTCTATGCTTCCTCTCTCTCTCTCTCTCTCTCTCTCTCTCTCTCTCTCTCTCTCTCTCTCTCTCCTGAAATTCTCCATGTTACCCTTCTCCAATCACACACTGGTTTTTCATTTGAAGGATGGCTTGACCGTGATGCTTGTCTTGACTTTCTCACTGAAAGTGAACCTTGCTAGCCCCTCAAGGGCACACAGCACGTTCCTTGATGGCTCACGTGTCAAAAAGGAAGTGTGCTAATCTTACACTGTCTGTGCCTGGAGTCTGCCTTACAGTAAATACTCATCTTGTGTGTGCAGAGAGTGAAACAAGAAAAGAAGCTGAACAGCATGGCCCTCGGACTGTCCAGACACCCTGGCTACACGCTAGACTGGTGTCATACTGAGGTCTGTGGACGTGCTTCTATTGGTTCTGGAAACAGCAAATGATTCTTACTATAAAGATTGCTTTTAGACTCCTTGGAACTTCTTGGCAAATTTTAATTTCCTTGCGACTTAGTGGCCAGTATTCTAGAAGATGGTGGTGCTTCAGCGTAGATACACGATCTCAGGTTGCTTGGAGTTTTTCAGAAATCTGAGTAACATCATGTCATTTGATTTGTAAACCAGGTGGGTTTCTACTTTCCTGCCTCTCCCGAGACGGAGATGATCTATAAAGTGTGTGTGCTCAGTCTATTTAATAACCAGCTCCAGTCTCGGTGAGACGGATCTGCTGAAGTTAGCTTTCCAGGGTGCAGTGAGGAGAGAGGGAAGCATTCCTTTCACAATTTCACCTCAGACAGGATCACATGGAATGTCGAAAAACACATGATATATATATAAAGAAAAGCAGACACAGATGATATTTTCTCAAGGTGCTGGCCGCTCTACCATCTGCCACGTTTGCAGCTGGTTAAAAAAGAAAGAAGAAAAGAAATTAGTTTGGCAGGGTTTATTCTTACAAAAAGAATCATGTTGATTTTGCCAGTCCTATGTAATCTGATATGCCTTTTGCAAATTGAGTAAGAGGAAAAAGCTTTCGCATTTGTGCTCCAGGAAAAAATGTGGCCATTGTCCTTCTGACACTTGTCATATGAGTGTGTGCGTTTGTGTGTGTGTGTGTGTGTGTGTGTGTGTGAGTTTTCAACTGTACGTTAGCTAGGCCCTTAGTAAACAAAAGAGACTGAGATAACTCATTGACTAATTCACAGCAGCCACACTGAAGAGCATATCTGTGGCCAGCACGGTATTGATGATATGCTATCACATAGCTTAAACTAAAAGGAAGGTGATGAGATTTAAAGTTAACATTTTAGGCAGCCTCTGGAGTCAAAGTATACTCAGTGCAGAACCCGGCAGCCTGTGTACTATACTTCTTCACAAGAGGTTTGTATACATCTGCACAAAGTAAAATTTGCTCATAAATTTTTTTCTTCCTCATTTAGAAATAAAACCCTCTCATGAATGATATACTTCGAAGAACAGATTTACTTGATGATTAGAAAAAAATAAGTAAATTTGCTGGAGAGATTGTCTACTATCTCAGTCAATATCAGCTACCTACTATATTGCTTTCATAACTTTGAAGAGACTGATTGAGGTTTATGAAACGTAAGTAAAGGAGAGACTGGAGATATGGATCAGTCGCTAGGAACACAGGCTCTTCCTCCACCAGTCCTCCAGAGGAAGAGCCAGTGTTGGGACTGGTGTTCAATTCCCAGCATCAGCACGAAGGTTCACAACTATCTGTAACTCCAGTCCCAGGGAATTCAACACCCTTTTCCGGCATCTGCCAGAACCACCAGACATGCCAATGGTTCACGGGCATAAATGCAGGCAAAATAGCTATACACATTTTAAAAGTTTTTTTTAAACATCAGTAGAAGATATAAATTCCAATTTCTTACTGATTTTTATTACAGGGAATGGGTATACATTCTCACTGAGTAGCTGGTTTTTGCTGAATGTGGAGACACATGGAAGAGAATCACTAGCAATGTACTCCACACTCAAGTTAACCTTACTTTGTTATTTTCATTTTCAAACAATATCTCTTTATAAATTATATTTTGTGCTACTTAAAAATTATCCAAACAAAAGCTACAAAAATTGTTCATTGTAGCAAATATGACACCGAACTATGAATGAGATACTAAAGGATATTGGTCCTGAATATTTGTCTATAAAAAATAAGTTAAACTGGATATGGTGGTGCACATTTTAATTCCTACCCTGGCGTGGCAGAAACAGGCAGAGCCTTGAGTTCAAGGCCAGCATGGCTATGTAGTGAGACCATGTTTCGGAACAAAGTTAGTCACTACTGTGCATTAAAGATTGCAGACATAAAATGATATACCAGACATCGAGCTGTTAACATCCAAATCAGCTCCCTCTGTTTCTTCATGATAGTCTACCAATGGTTAAGCTTCTGCAAGCCGTAGAGATGGCTCGTCAATTAAGAACACTGGCCAGTCTTGCAGAGGACCTGAATCTGATTCCCAGCACCTACATAGTGGTTCACAGGCAACAATAATTCCAGTTCCAGGGGACCCAATGCCCTCTTCTGAACTTTACAGGCACCAGGTTCACAGGCACGTGGTTCACAGATACACATTGAGGTAAAACACTCATTCCCATAAAAAATAAAAACAAGGAAATATTTTTAAAAACAAATTTAAACCTCTGTTAATTTGAGAAGCTGAGACACTTGGTATGTCAGGAAATCTGTAGACCCGGCTCTGGTTGTTACCCAAAGTTATATTGGGCAGTTCCATGCTCTATAGTCTTTTCTTGGAGATTTTCATCCCATTGCCTGCTGTCTGTGTCCATAAACTGATCTCTGCCAACTGCACTGTCTGCAGTGTCTTTCTCTATGCTTCCCAGAAGGCAGGTAAGCGCACACTCACAAGCACAGAGCCCCTGATAGCCACAGGGAAGCACGGTGAGAAATGTACGTACAGAAAGACTGGGCTATTTGCTTGGTCTCAGGTTATAATTAGAGTGGTTCCATGCTTTCTGGGTGCAACTCCAGTCCAGGGGCCCCTTTTCTAGGCCACCAGTGGTTTCAGGGTTCTAGTAACAGTTTCTTGCTCTTGTTCCCTCAGACTTAGGTAAAGAAGTTTCCCACTGTCGCTCATTACTGGGTAAGTGTCTCACTAGCATTCCCACATCTCCCTAAAATATGCTTTTATTAAATTCTCCTCAGCTAAACACCTTGAATAGTCCCTGCAGTTCCAAATAGAGCCCAAAGAGATGGGGGGGAGCAGGTTGGGGGAGCCTTTATGCACTAAGGGAAAAATATGATGTCGCATCTTCATTGCCACCATTGCTGGACTTGCAGTCACCTCTGGGTGTGTTTCCAAAGCTTTAACTAGGAGGAACAATCCACCTTGATTGTGGATAACAGGATCCTGGTATTGGGGTCCCAAACGGAATAAAAGGGGAAAAGGAGGAAGCATGAGCACCTGTTGGTTTCCTGACCAACCCCCGACACACTGTGACCTATAGTCCTTCTTAGATGTAGCCTAAATAAATCTTTCTTCCTTTAATTTGTTTCTGCCAGGTAGTTTCCTCCTGTCATGAGAAAACTAATACCAGTGATAATGGGACTGGAAACTGAAAGTTGTTTAAACTGTATCTGAAGCGCTTGAGGCATGGAATTCAGCTTCTAAGCAACTCGTGTAGCTCTGGGAAATACACAATATTGAAGGTTAATTTACTTGTTTGGAAAGCGAACTAGTAAGCTAGGGAATTGTCAACTCTGTTTATTTTCTTTGCATTTAAGCATTCAAATAAGTTAGAGATTGACAAACTCTTTCTTGGGAACCAAACCTCGACCCACCGCCTCTCCTTGTATAGAGTTTAGCTATTCCTACTCTTTGTGTTGCAGTGACAGAGCCAAACAGCCAGGACATAGGCCTACGGACCACAGAGTCTCAAATATTTACATATGGCCTTTACAGAGAAGGTTACAAACCTCTGAACCGACTGAATAATCTTCTTGTCACTTCTTTTCTCCTTACTTAGACTCAGTCCTCTCTGTGTCTTTACAGCCAATACATTTGTCTCACACGCATGCTCATAGTAGGAAGTGACCATAGAGAAAGTCAGGGTGCACTGGCAAATACACAGTCTGTTGTTCCTTTGCGGAACTACAGCTCTCAGCATTCTCCTGGACTACGGACATATTCCCAGAAGCCTTTGCATTCCCCGTTAAAAAGCGAGGGCCACCACGAGCCGTGTCTCTCTCTTTCTCTCTCTCTCTCTCTCTCTCTCTCTCTTTCTTTCTCTCTCTCTCTCTCTCTCTCTCTCTCTCTCTCTCTCTCTCTCTCTCTCACTCTCTCCCCCCCGCCTTTCCTGTCGTGTCAGCACACCTGTACCTGCCCGTTGTTACCCCTCCCCCATTAAAAGTGCACCCACGTGGGACCTCTGCGTGTCTGTGTTTTCTACCCCATGTAATGTCTTTACCCTCTAACCCGCAGACAAGAAAGCCAGCCAGAAATTAGGAACAACACAGTCCTCTTCCACTTGTACTTTAAACTCAGAGTGCATTTTGGCCTTTTTTAAAGACTTACTATTTAAATTTAACATGACTGTTGGAATTTACATAGGATATTTTAAAATTTGTTCACAAGGAGCTGGGAAGATAACTTGGTGGGTGAAATCACCTGCCACAATGATTGATGACTTGAGTTTGATTCCTGGGACTCACAAGAGGAAGGAAAGAACTAACTATGGCAAGTTGTCCTCTGACTACTGCATGCACACAGCAGGGCACACCCACACTCATGCACACTTCCACACCCACACTCATGCACACTTCCACACCCACACTCATGCACACAGCAGGGCACACCCACACTCATGCACACTTCCACACCCACACACATGCACAGTTCCTCACACCACACTCTTGCACACTTCCCCACACCCACACTCATGCAAACTTCCACACCTGTACTCATCCACAATTCCATACTCACACTCATGCACACTTCCACACACTCACACTCATGCACACTTCCACACACCCACACTCATGCACACTTCCACACCCACACTAATGCACACTTCCACACCCACACTCATGCACACTTCCTCACCCACACTCATGCACACTTCCACACCCACACTCATGCACACTTCCTCACACCCACATTCATGCACACTTACACACCCACACTCATGCACACTTCCTCACCCACACTCATGCACACTTCCACACCCAAACTCATGCACACTTCTTCACACCATCACTCATGCACACAGCAAGGGCACATCCACACTCTTGCACACTTTCCCACACCCACATTCATGCACACTTCCACAGCCACACTCATGCACACTTCCACACCCCCACTCATACACACTTCCACACCCACACTCATGCACACTTCCACACCCACTCTCATGAACACTTCCACACCCACACTCATGCATACTTCCACACCCACACTCATGCACACTTCCTCACACCCACACTCATGCACACTTCCACACCCACACTCATGCACACTTCCACACCCACACTCATGCACACTTCCTCACACCCACACTCATGCACACTTCCTCACCCACACTCATGCACACTTCCACACCCTCACTCATGCACACTTCCACACCCACACTCATGCACACTTCCACACCCACACTCATGCACACTTCCTCACACCCACACTTATGCACACTTCCACACCCACACTCATGCACACTTCCACACCCACACTCATGCACACTTCCTCACACCCACACTCATGCACACTTCCACACCCCCACTCATACACACTTCCACACCCACACTCATGCACACTTCCACACCCACACTCATGCTCACTTCCTCACACCCACACTCATGCACACTTCCACACCCACACTCATGCACACTTCCACACCCACACTCATGCTCACTTCCTCACACCCACACTCATGCTCACTTCCTCACACCCACACTCATGCATACTTCCACACCCACACTCATTCACACTTCCACACCCACATTCATGCACACTTCCCCACACCCACACTCATGCATACTTCCTAACACCCACACTCATGCACACTTCTACACCTACACTCATGCACACTTCCACACCCACACTCATGCACACTTCACCACACCCACACTCATGCAAACTTCCACACCCACACTCATGCACATTTCCCCACACCCACACTCATGCACACTTCACCACACCCACACTCATGCAAACTTCCACACTCACACTCATGCACATTTCCCCACACCCACACTCATGCACACTTCCACACCCACACTCATGCACACTTCCTCACACCCACACTCATGCACACTTCCTCACCCACACTCATACACACTTCCACACCCACACTCATGCACACTTAGCCACACCCACACTCATGCACACCTCCTCACACCCACACTCATGCACACTTCCTCACCCACACTCATGCACACTTCCTCACCCACACTCATGCACACTTCCACACCCACACTCATTCACACTTCCACACCCACACTCATGCACACTTCCACACCCACACTCATGCACACTTCCACACCCACACTCATGCACACTTCCACACCCACACTCATGCACACTTCCACACCCACACTCATGCACACTTCCTCACACCCACATTCATGCACACTTCCACACCCACACTCATGCACACTTCCACACCCACACTCATGCACACTTCCTCACCCACACTCATGCACACTTCCTCACCCACACTCATGCACACTTCCACACCCACACTCATGCACACTTCCACACCCACACTCATGCACACTTCCTCACCCACACTCATGCACACTTCCACACCCACATATATGCATATTTACACACCAACATATATGCATATTTCCACACCCACACTCATGCACACTTCCACACACCCACACTCATGCACAGTTCCTCACACCACACTCTTGCACACTTCCACACCCACACTCATGCACACTTCCACACCCACACTCATGCACACAGCAAAGGCACATCCACACTCTTGCACACGTCCCCACACCCACACTCATGCAAACTTCCACACCTGTACTCATCCACAATTCCATACTCACACTCATGCACACTTCCACACACTCACACTATGCACACTTCCACACACCCACACTCATGCACACTTCCACACCCACACTAATGCACACTTCCACACCCACACTAATGCACACTTACACACCCACACTCATGCACACTTCCCCACACCCACACTCATGCACACTTCCACACCCAAACTCATGCACACTTCCTCACACCAACACTCATGCACACAGCAAGGGCACATCCACACTCTTGCACACTTTCTCACACCCACATTCATGCACACTTCCACAGCCACACACATGCACACTTCCACACCCCCACTCATACACACTTCCACACCCACACTCATGCACACTTCCTCACACCCACACTCATGCATCCTTCCACACCCACACTCATTCACTCTTCCACACCCACACTCATGCACACTTCCCCACACCCACACTCATGCACACTTCCTCACACCCACACTCATGAACACTTCTACACCTATACTCATGCACACTTCCACACACACACTCATGCACACTTCACCACACCCACACTCATGCAAACTTCCACACCCACACTCATGCACATTTCCCCACACCCACACTCATGCACACTTCCCCACACCCACACTCATGCACACTTCCACACCCACACTCATGCACACTTCCTCACTCACACTCATACACACTTCTTCACCCACACTCATGCACACTTAGCCACACCCACACTCATGCACACCTCCTCACATCCACACTCATGCACACTTCCTCACCCACACTCATGCACACTTCCACACACCCACACTCATGCACACTTCCACACCCACACTAATGCACACTTCCACACCCACACTAATGCACACTTACACACCCACACTCATGCACACTTCCCCACACCCACACTCATGCACACTTCCACACCCAAACTCATGCACATTTCCCCACACCCACACTCATGCACACTTCCCCACACCCACACTCATGCACACTTCCACACCCACACTCATGCACACTTCCACACCCACACTCATGCACACTTCCTCACACCCACACTCATGCACACTTCCTCACACCCACACTCATGCACACTTCCTCACCCACACTCATACACACTTCTTCACCCACACTCATGCACACTTAGCCACACCCACACTCATGCACACCTCCTCACACCCACACTCATGCACACTTCCTCACCCACACTCATGCACACTTCCTCACCCACACTCATGCACACTTCCACACCCAAACTCATGCACACTTCCTCACCCACACTCATGCACACTTCCACACCCACACTCATGCAACTTCCACACCCACACTCATTCACACTTCCACACCCACACTCATGCACACTTCCACACCCACACTCATGCACACAGCAGGGCACACCCACACTCATGCACACTACCACACCCACACTCATGCACACTTCCACACCCACACTCATGCACACTTCCACACCCACACTCATGCACACAGCAGGGCACATCCACACTCATGCACACTTCCACACCCACACTCATGCACACTTCCACATACCCACACTCATGCACACTTCTACACCCACACTCATGCACACTTCCACACCCACACTCATGCACACTTCCTCACCCACACTCATGCACACTTCCACACCCACACTCATGCACACTTCCACGCCCACACTCATGCACACTTCCCCACACCCACACTCATGCACACTTCCTCACACCACACTCATGCACACTTCCACGCCCACACTCATGCACACTTCCCCACACCCACACTCATGCACACTTCCCCACACCCACACTCATGCACACTTCCACACCCACACTCATGCACACTTCCACACCCACACTCATGCACACTTCCCCACACCCACACTCATGCACTCTTCCACACACCCACACTCATGCACACTTCCACACCCACACTCATGCACACTTCCACACCCACACTCATGCACACTTCCACACCCACACTCATGCAACTTCCACACCCACACTCATTCACACTTCCACACCCACACTCATGCACACTTCCACACCCACACTCATGCACACAGCAGGGCACACCCACACTCATGCACACTACCACACCCACACTCATGCACACTTCCACACCCACACTCATGCACACTTCCACACCCACACTCATGCACACAGCAGGGCACATCCACACTCATGCACACTTCCACACCCACACTCATGCACACTTCCACATACCCACACTCATGCACACTTCTACACCCACACTCATGCACACTTCCACACCCACACTCATGCACACTTCCTCACCCACACTCATGCACACTTCCACACCCACACTCATGCACACTTCCACGCCCACACTCATGCACACTTCCCCACACCCACACTCATGCACACTTCCTCACACCACACTCATGCACACTTCCACGCCCACACTCATGCACACTTCCCCACACCCACACTCATGCACACTTCCCCACACCCACACTCATGCACACTTCCCCAACCCACACTCATGCACACTTCCTCACACCACACTCATGCACACTTCCACACACCCACACTCTTGCACACTTCCTCACACCACACTCATGCACACTTCCACACCCACACTCATGCACACTTCATCACACCCACACTCATGCACACTTCCCCACCCACACTCATGCACACTTCTACACCCACACTCATGCACACTTCCACATACCCACACTCATGCACACTTCTACACCCACATTCATGCACACTTCCACACCCACACTCATGCACACTTCCTCACCCACACTCATGCACACTTCCACACCCACACTCATGCACACTTCTACACCCACACTCATGCACACTTCCTCACCCATACTCATGCACACTTCTACACCCACACTCATGCACACTTCCACACCCACACTCATGCACACTTCCCCACACCCACACTCATGCACACTTCCCCACACCCACACTCATGCACACTTCCTCACACCACACTCATTCACACTTCCACACCCACACTCAAGCACACTTCCCCACACCCACACTCTTGCACACTTCCTCACACCACACTCATGCACACTTCCACACCCACACTCATGCACACTTCCTCACACCCACACTCATGCACACTTCCCCACCCACACTCATGCACACTTCCACACCCACACTCATGCACACTTCCACATACCCACACTCATGCACACTTCTACACCCACACTCATGCACACTTCCACACCCACACTCATGCACACTTCCTCACCCACACTCATGCACACTTCCACACCCACACTCATTCACACTTCCACACCCACACTCATGCACACTTCCACATACCCACACTCATGCACACTTCTACACCCACACTCATGCACACTTCCACACCCACACTCATGCACACTTCCTCACCCACACTCATGCACACTTCTACACCCACACTCATGCACACTTCCACATACCCACACTCATGCACACTTCTACACCCACACTCATGCACACTTCTACACCCACACTCATGCACACTTCCACACCCACACTCATGCACACTTCCTCACCCATACTCATGCACACTTCACCACACCCACACTCATGCACACTTCCACACACCCACACTCATGCACACTTCCTCACACCACACTCATGCACACTTCACCACACCCACACTCATGCACACTTCCACACCCACACTCATGCACACTTCCACACCACACTCATGCACACTTCCTCACACCACACTTATGCACACTTCCACACCCACACTCATGCACACTTCCAAACACCCACACTCATGCACACTTCACCACACCCACACTCATGCACACTTCTACACCCACACTCATGCACACTTCCACACCCACACTCATGCACACTTCCACACCCACACTCATTCACACTTCCTCACCCACACTCATGCACAATTCATCACACCCACACTCATACACACAGCAGGGCACATCCACACTCATGCACACTTCCTCACACCCACACTCATGCACACTTCCACACCCACACTCATGCACACTTCCACACACCCACACTCATGCACACTTCCTCACACCACACTTATGCACACTTCCACACCCACACTCATGCACACTTCCACACCCACACTCATGCACACTTCCACACCCACACTCATGCACACTTCCACACCCACACTCATTCACACTTCCAGTGTATGCTGCTTTTAAAACCTAGGGCCCGTGAGAGGGATCAGCAGGTGAGGGTGCCTTCAGACAAGGCTCCCAACTTAAATTCTAGCTCGTGGACTCGTGTGGTGGAAGGGAGAACCCACTTCTACAAGTTATCCCTGACACACACACACACACACACACACACTCACACACACACACACACACACACACACACAGACACACACACACCATTGAAGGTACATCTACTCCTAACACAAAATAAAAGGTTTGTTTTTTTTTTGAGAGGCTGGGATAGGGAGGGTTTGAGACACGGTTTCACTAAGGCATTTAACTCACTCTGTAGATCAGGCTGGCCTTAAACTCATAGAAATCTGCCTGCCTCTGCCTCTGGGGTCCTGGGATTAAGGACATGCGCCTTGTAAAATTAATAAGTTTTAAATAGAGAAAGATCAGAACCTTTAGGCAATGAGATCTTATGGGAAAAAGCAAGGTCCTGTGCCCTAGGAGGGGCTATGGTGCCCTGGGGACTTCCTTTCCCTGTTTTTGTGCCTAGCCCTGAGGCGATCAGTTTTTTTTTTGTTCTCCCCCACTAAGGCCTCAGAACAATAGAACGAACCAACTATAGACTGAAGTCTCTGAGCTTATGAACAAAAATAAGTTTTTCTTCATTTTTAGTGGATTGTCTCAAGTATTTTGTTTTCGTTTTTTTTTGTGTGGGGGGAGGGATAAGGTTTTGCTGTATAACCCAGGAGAGTCTGGGCCTTGCTATGTAGCAGTCTGGTATTGATTTGATGATCTTCTGGCCTCAGGCTAATTATTGGGAATTTAAACTTGTCAGCTGAATTGAGAGAAGATGCTTTGCTCTACTAATTGAGGTGCCCATCACTGAGAGGGTGACTCTAGACTCAGGAGGCACAGACAAGCAAAGCAGAGTCACTTAGGAGAAGGGCATGTGCCATTTAGAGCAAGTTACAGAAATAAAGTGGGGATTACTTACCATGTAGCCACAAAAGGTGAGTGCTCCATTTGCCTGTGGTAGAAGAGGTGACATTGGCTGTCATGAAGAGGTGACAGTTGAATCTCAGAGGATGGATAGGAGTTTGCCTGGCTGACAGGCAGTCTGAAGCGGGTGTCGTGGCACCGGTGCGTGGAATATTATACTGAATCGGAGACGGTTCACTTTGGAGCACAGAATTGGGGCTTTGGGGAAGAACAGCTGATACCTGATGGAAAGAAGGACCCCTCCTTTCTTCTCTGTCATTTCTTGTTTTCGCGATCAATTCCTTGGTCTAAGCAGACGTACAGCATGCTATGAAAACAGTATCCCCTCTTTACACCCGAGAGAACTATGCCCAAAGAAGTTAGACAGTGTGGTTGATTTTGATCTTTCTCCTTCAACACTGTGTTGGATAGTTATGACCGTATCACACATATGTTATTAGTTGAGCCTGAAAACTTGTTTCTTCCACCGAGGGGCTCTTGGAAAAGACTATGAGAGATCAGATTTCTCCTCTTCCTTTCCCTGTCCTTCTGTCTTTCTTCTGTCCTCCCTCTCCCTATTTCTTCTCGCTCTCTCTCCCCTCCCTATCTCTTGATCACTTCCTCTCTTTCTTTCTTTGGCAGGTCATAATAGGCTACCCAAGATTGCCATAAACTCACTTTTGGACTCAAGTGATCTCGCTGCTTTAACCACTCAGGCAATGGAGACTACAGACGTAGCTACCATGCCAAACTTGAGGGTGGGTATGCTGCTGATAGAAACATTCTTTTTGGGAGGCAATGACTTATTCTGTTTTAAAAAACTGTATTGAGATATAGTTTATATCCTACACATTTAACTCATTTAAGGTCTATAATCCAGTGACTTTCAAACATACTTACACAGTTATATGTCTATTACTGAAATCGATTTTCTGATATTTAATTTTCTCAGAAGAAACCATGCACCTGCCCTCTTAGACACCCCCTTTCCAGCCCTGGGCAGACACTAATCTTCTGTGGGACTCTACAGTGCTTTGTCTTATGAGCATTTGCATAAAGGGACTCATACACTATGTTGTCCTTTGTGCCCGGCTCCTCACTTAACACAGCACTCTAGGTTCACCCAGGACGTAGCGCCTCTCACTACTTTACACTGTTTATTTACAATAAAGTTGGGTTCGGTTCTTATATTCCCTTTTCAACGGACATTTCAGATACTTCTACTCTGTGGGGGGTCTTAAATAACAGTACCGTTTTACTGTTTATAGATGTGGTCATTTCTCCAAATCTGTACTTAAAATATTCGTCCCCAAGGAGGTTGGTTGGAGGCAAGTCTGTTACTTCCTGTAGTATCCATCAAAATACACACTGGTTGTGGTGGGTAGGGGAGCTCCTGGTATACAGCTTGTGTTATAGATGTGTAGAATGTGGTGGGGACTCAGTTATAATATGTAGGATGGACCTTTCTGTAATGACTTCTCAATGGCGCACTCCAACTGTGTGTAGTGAAGAGGCCTGGTCAAGTAACTTAGGCTCTAACCAGATGGAGTGTTTTTCTCATGTCTTTTCCTGTTAGATTTACTATTTTGAGAAAGGATAGATGGAAACACGTCTTCAAAACACAAAACTGAAGAACGTTAAAGAAGTCTTTACAAATATCTTCCTAACTGAAAGGAGGATAGAAAAGTTTTGAATCTAATTGTCCAGGATGTTGTAATTCAGAGACTCTTAAACGGTGCATAATGCACCGTCCCTCCTCTGCCAGACAGAGGAGTTTCCTGATTGCACTCTTGAGATATTAATTATAAAGCATTTCTAAGGCTGCTGTTAAACTAAAGAATGGCAAATTGTGAGGTTTTCAAATAAGTTCCTGCAGACCTCAGTCTGGTCTAAAGTTTCCTGTTTTTACAATTAACTCCTCATGTTTCTTTGTTGAAGTGTGTGTGTGTGTGTGTGTGTGTGTGTGTGTGTGTGTGTGTATAACCTAAAGATAGACCAGGAAGCATCTGGACCCTCTGGTTCCAGAGGGGAATCCAGACTTTAGTGTAGGATACTTCATGGGTTTTCTCTTTTAAGTAAGACAGCTCAGCCTGCCTTAGAAGAACCCAAGTACAGGTAGGGATACTTTCGCATCATCAGGCTTCTGAGGGATTGTGAAGAGAGGTCCAAATGTCTGGCGTTGGTGTTCCTGAAAGTTAGGCTTCCATCTTGGTGCCAACTCTCCCGCTACATCTCGCTCACCAAATAAAGAACTGTGATTAAGAACGAGTCAGCAAGAACAAAAGGAAAAGATTGCTTGCAACCAGGATGACTCAAGATCTGTGTATAGGCCAGGGAAATTCAAGGCTGTGTTCTGTACCACATGAATGCATGCTAATTTGAATTAAGATGATTTTGGAAGGGTGTTTATTTCCAGATTCTCCAAAAGCAAGGCATTTCTTCCTGGAACTGAACTCAAGCAAAACCTGCGATATTTCAAGCGTTTGGTAAAGATTTCGTGTTTGGGGGAATAATGATGAAAAGACCACTCCTCATAGTAGCAAAGCATTTACTATGAACTGCCACTTCACTGAATCGTATTGCTTTTCTGGTTTCCATATGAAGGCAACGAAGTACAGAGGACTCAGTAATGTGTCTAGAGAGTCTTTCCATCAGAGGTCCAGAGGTCCTTCAGGCTCCAAGGAATTGTGCTGATTAATCCAGTTTATGACAAAGCATTTTTACTGATATAAAATAAGAGCACTGGCTGCTCATGCAGAGGACTAGGGTTTGACTGCCAGCACCCACATAATGGATCAGAGCTGCTTCTACCCCGTTTCAGGGGATCTCATGCCCTGTTCTGACCTCCACAGGGACCAAACATGTATGTGGCCAACAGACATACATAAAAGGCTAATCATTCATACAATAAAAGTAAAATAAAGATACAAATACAAATATGAAAATAGATACAAAAAGTATGCATCATTAAAAACATAAAATAGAGTAGTGGAAGTAGATAAGTACATGTAAACAACATGCAAACACGGAATGCACTGTAAAACAATACTATATTGCTTTGGAAAACAAAGTGTTTTATACTCCATTTTATCCTGGGTATAACTTGGATATGAGAAGAAATAACGTTTGGACGTTAGGAAGAATAACATCTAATTTGCTAGGTTATTTTGATGCGCCCACTAGTGCATAACATAAATGATTTTTGACAAATGTTTTTCACACAGCTTGGATGACTTCCAAATATTTTCTCTTGTGGCTCTTAGTTTGGGATATTTTTCGATGACCAACCAATCCAAAACCAAAGCCCGAATCACGGTAGCACCCGTCAGGAAATGCCCTGTTGAAAGGCAGCTTTGATTACTCAAAAGCCTATATTTCACTCGAACTTTCAAGACTATTCTTGTTTAGAGGACGGACTTTTCCTTTCTTTTCTTTTTTTTGGGGGGGGGGACAAAATCAACCCCCTGTTCTGCCTTCCCAAGATATGCCTTTGCTTTTTGCTGCAGTTTTCCTACTCCTTTTCGCGGGCGAAAATGCATGTTTAACAGAGCAAATCAAAGTGTCCGAAAGAGGATGTCTGCATCCATCCTGTTTCGTTCCCGTTCCTTTGCACATCAAAGAAGGCACTCCGGGAGGAAATAAACCATAATTAGGCACGAGCGAGCAAGCAGGCAGACCCCCTTCCTCAGCCTAGCCCATCCCCGCCCCTGGGCCCTGGCAACCGTCCGGGGCGCGATGCGGTCCCTTGCCACAGCGGAGCCTTCGTTCCCGGCAGGGCAAAAGGGCTGAGGCGAGCGCGAGCCCGCGGAGGGATGGTGAGCGCCCGGCGAGGGGGGAGCCGCGCCTGAGAAGGCGAGGACACGCTGCGGGCGGACGCTCCCGGCGCCCGTGCCCGCCGGCCGCTGAAACGCCCAGCGCCGCTCTCCAAGGGCCAGCCCGGCCGCCCCGCAGCCTCCGCGGCGCTCGCGATTCATCGGCGGCCGCTGCGCTGAACGACTCCCTCCGGGAGCGGGGCCACCTCGACGGGCTTTTTGTCTCGTGCCCCGGCCGCTCTTCGCGTCCTCCTCCTCCAGATGCCTTTCTTCTGCCCCTCCTCTCCGGGTGCAGACATTGCCAGCGCCGGCTGCGGCTCCGCGCGGGATTTGGGCTCCTTTCCCCTGGGGGTTTTGAGGAGCGAGAGTCCTTTCCCCTCTTCGATGGGATTTTCCTGCCTTGCCGAAATGGACTTTCATTAATTTCGTCTTACTTCTACCAATTCCCTAGGCGTTTTTGTGGTACTTCCCTTTTTCCTCCCCTCCCGAATATACAATCTGTAAAATGGAGAACGAAATCTTTACTCCCCTTCTGGAGCAGTTCATGACCAGCCCCTTGGTCACTTGGGTAAGTAGGATGTCCTTTATTGTGTATTTTGCTGTGTTATTTGCGGCTGCAGAGATGGAGGTGGGCGTTAACGCCGTGATAATCCTTGTGTTCTAGGTTAAAACGTTTGGACCTCTGGCTGCAGGAAATGGGACCAACCTGGATGAATACGTGGCTTTGGTGGATGGGGTATTCTTGAACCAGGTCATGCTCCAAATGTAAGTGTTTTCTTCTTCTCTCGCTAACTTTTTTCTGTGAAAAATAACATACTTTGAACTTAGATTTCACGTCATAAACCCTTAATTTGGTTCTATGGCCAGAAAAAAAAATCAGGTGGTTTAATTGGATCTTGGAAGGAGTGCCCTTCCTGCTTATTAACCAAGTAGTTATACCTCCTGAAATTGAGAAACTGAATCTTTCACTCTGCCAGTCCTGTCTGTATTGTCTGAAGTGCTGAAATTCAAACCACATTGTGATATCTTTGGTAATTTGGTAAAATGACGGAGACAGAGAAATCTTGTCTACGAAAGAAAAAGACTTAACTGTGAAGTTATGTGCAAAGGTGTGTTCTTATTAACCTTTTAAATCTAAGAATAAATGATTCAAAAATTGAAACTGGTGAAGTAACATTTCAGCGGAGAAAAATTCAGTTAACATTGCTGATTGGTCAAGAAGACTTCTGTAGCCAGCAATTTAAATATCTAAGTTTGATCAGATGACTTACTGTGTTATTGATGAGTTATTAAATTAGTATTTGGGGAATTATTTAAAGGTATTTTGAGGTTTATGTAAATAACTGAAGTCATGAGAGCTGGGTTAATTAAGTCTTTTGTTTGACATGTTGAGTTTCTGCTAAGAAGAAATGTGGCTTTTGAGATAGAAATGGAGTGTTGGAAGCATGTTAGTACCTAGATCAGAGAGGTCAAAGTGACTCCATTTTATCGCTATGGTATTGTTGCACAGGTGCACTGTAAGTACTTCAGTGGTTATCATTGCTGGTATTACAGTTGGGTTTGGACACTTCTTTCTTAATAGAGTCTCAATACAACAGTAATCTTGCAACTTTTGATTTGAAGATATTTCTGTCTTATATATGTGAAAATTGATGCAGTATAAAAACTTGTTATCTAAATTCATATTCTATTAATTTTGCACATGTCAGTTCTGTATTTTCCTGGAAATTATTTTTCTTTCTAGATTTGTGCTGGTTAGTTTTTTGTCATCTTGACACAAGGGTCATCAGGAAAAGGGGGACCTCAGTTGAGATTTTAAACTACTCTGTCATTTTCGCATGTAGGCGAGTCTCTGGGGCATTTTCTTGGTTGCTGGAGGTGGGATGGCCCACCTCACTGCTGGCAGTGCCATCCCTGGGCAGGTGGTCAGTTGTATGAGAAAGGTTTAACATTTTTGTTTTATTTTTTAAACTTAGTACTTGGGTGAAGAGTTAAAAACATAATAGCTGCTTTCACTTTGAGTTCACACTCATTTAAAAAATACATATTTTGAAAATAGTGATGTTCCAAAAGAATAGCTGCCAGGTTCTCCCTAGCGCCTTGGGAGGGGACTAGCTGCTTTCTAAACCTCAGGTCTACTTCTGTGTTTTCAGTTCCACCTCTCAGTTTCTCTAAGTGATTTTTAGTGTCCTTAATTCTGTTCTGAATGACCTATATAAGGGAAATAAAAGGAAAAGTACTATTCTTTGCTTTCTTAAAAGAATAGTTTATTAAAATTGGGTCAATACAGTATGTTTAAGCAGTAGAGCAACAAAATACCTTATTACTATTTTGTTTATTTATTTTTAGGTACAGAGTCTTGTTTTTCCCTGGCTATATAGATCAGGCTGGTCTGGAACTCTTGGAGAGCCACCTGCCTCTGCCTTACAGTTTCTGGGATTAAACGCATGTCTCACCACAATACATTATTTTTATGAACTATGGTTAGAAAATGTGCTGCATAGTTTATTCAGTTGGCTGCATGACTTAATGAACTCTATTAAAGTGCCATTTGAAACTCTGTGTCATGAAAGGATAGTTAACCTAAAGATGAACCTTAATTAAAAAACATTTCTAGATTACATTTAGTTATAGAATTTGTGAGCAAGAATCCTTTGTAAATGAAATGGTCTATTTTTCATTGTGTTCCTTATACTTGAAGTTTATTGAGCTTGGATCTGTGGGTTTCATTTTTATCAAATTTGGAAAAAAATGAAGGCATTGTTTCTTTAAATATAGTGTGTGTGTGTGTGTGTGTGTGTGTGTACGTGTACCTGAACTTACTTGTCTTTCCTCCTTTTGGAAGCCCAGTCACATGTATATTAAGTTCCTAGATGTGTTTTAAAGCTTATTGAGAGGTTCATGGATGTGTTTTTGTTGTTGTTTTTTCTTTGATTTTGACTAGTCTGTTGTGGTATCTGTGAATATTTTCTATTATGTTTACTCCTACCCAGCATGTATTTCATTTTAGACATAGTTTGCTCTGTAGAAAACTTGCCATTATACCTTCCATGTCCAGGTTTTCTGTTTTATCTCTTTAGATTCTTAAATATGGGACATAGTTATAATTGTCTTATTGCCCATATATACTAATTGTGTCATTTCATTTAGTTGGTTTTGATTGAGTTTTCTCCTCAGTATGAATTATGTTTCTTTGCTTTTGTATCCTGGTGATTTTTATTTGATGATCTTGTTGGATATTGGATATTTTATTATTCCACAAAATATCGATATTTTGAGCTTTATTCTGGGATGTATTTACGTTACTCAGAAACAGTTTTATCTTTTCAGAATTTGCATTTAATTAATTAATTGATTATTTTGGGACAGGGTCTTTTTATGTAGCCCTGACTTTCCTAGAACTTACTGAATAGACCAGACTGGTCTTACAGAGATCTGCCTGCCTCTGCCTCCCAAGTACTAGAAGCAAAAGTGAACACATCCATAGTGGCAGTAAGTTTGTTAAGCAGTACCTTTTTGTACTACTGAGTCAAAACTCTTACAAGTACAGTAATTGGTGGGAACAGTAACTGTGTTGTTACCTGAAATAATTTTTTGGTTCTTTCAGTGACTTTGCATAGTTTCTTCACACTTAGAGGTACTGACAGCTCAGAAGTCTGTAGGGATATCCTCTGCAATCTTTTTCTTGTTTAGCTCTCTTCTCTGTGATATTCTTCATGAGTATTTAGCTGCATTATCTCCAGACTTCATTCCCTCTACTCAGCTAATGTACTACCTAGGTTCCCTCCTCCCTGTTCACGGACTAGAGATCTTCTAGGCAGTAAGATGCGACTGTTGTTGGGTTCAGGCTTGGTACCCATCTATCAAGGATCATGGTTTTTGTTGTCCAGTATCTTGAAAAATACTTCTATGTTTTGTCTTCCCCCTGGTGCCCAATTGTCTCAGGAAGTAGAAATCAGCTTATATACTTTAATGACATTTTCGCTCTTACTGCTTTCATATGGAATATAGATGTTTTTGTTTATTTGTTTGGATTTTGATTTTTTTGTTTTGTTTTGTTTTCCAAAACAGTGTTTCTCTGTAGCTTTGGAGGCTGTCCTGGAACTCGCTTTGTAAAACAGACTTACCTCGAACTCACAGAGATCTCCTTGTCTCTGCTTCCCGAGTGCTGGGATCAAAGGCGTGCACCACCACCGCCTGACTCGGAATATAGATTTTTATTAGGGGAGACTTACTTTGGAAATGTTTTTGTTCAAAGTATTTGCTAAGAATAAGAATGTTTATTATGTCAGCGATGCTGGTGTTACCAGTGTGGACCCAGACTCTGAAAATGAGGCGACTGCGTTGTGACGTTTTCTATTAATTACTTTGTCATAGAACTTTTTCCTTTGTTCAGTGATGTGTAATTCATTATATTTAGAGCTAAATCTTGGATTTCATTGAGTAGCTCCTAGAATCAAAGAATGTCACAGCATTAGCCATCTTTAACAGGAGGGAAAAGCTCTGCAGAACTCTGGAATGATGAGCCAGCTACTGTCTATGCTTCAGGGCATTTTCCTACTTTAACTGACTGAAATAGTTTTTTTTTTTCCATGACGCTTACAAGACATAAGACTTGATATCAATAAAGTAGAAACCCTCCTCTTGTGTTGTATCTCCCATGAGGGAAAGTGGTCTGAATGACAGGCTGTGGTTTTGCACATACTGTCGTCAGCATTGCTTGCAGTTTGGTTTTCAGTAACTTTCAGGGTAATGTCCATCATGTTGAGAGTTTGTTCATTGCCCTGCTCTAGACTGATGTCTTGAAGAGCAGTATGTAGTGGTCGATGGTTCTCTGTGTAACTAATCCTAAACTTGAGATTATGAGAACTGGAGAAGAATAGGGTGATTAGTTACATGTGCACATACATTTAAGTGTTTCACCGAGAATTATCTTTGCAATGTTAAGTATGAGAAACATCCTTACAGGATAAATGGAACTTAAGACTTTCTTAACTGTTTTTTTTAGAAAGATATGTGTTGACTTTCCTTTAGGTTCTATGAAACAGTTTGACACTAACTGAGTAATAGTTTCAAATTTAAAAATAACATTTGAGATTTTATAAGGACATTTAATTCATCAGTAACAATTTGTTTTCATATTGGTGTGATATAAAGACAGAAATTATAGTTTTAAGATTTAAGGTGTGGACTTGTTATTTTAATAAAATAGTTAACCAGTTGTTGATATTCGAAAATAATCTTTCTCATTTCTGATTTTACTTCTATGCTTTCTTCATCCATATAATGATATTTTAATAATTTATAAAGTAGATTAATGAAAGATATCTGCCCCTAATATTTGTGAGACCTAGGGAAGGCATGCATTTATAATAGGTATAAATACTAAGAGACTATAAGACAATCTAGCAAATGGTTAAATGTATTTTAGCATTTTACCATGATTGTGTGTGTGTGTGTGTGTGTGTATCATAATATCTTTAAAGGGTTTATATTTATAATTAGTAAAATTTAGAATTTATAAATTGACCATTCACAGTAGAGCATGATTGAGCACAGACTCCTTTCATCATTCCAGGCTCCTCTGTTACCACAGAGGTTTCATGCAAAGGCATACCTAGTGTGTCCAATTCAGGCTCTTAGAATCACTTTTCCAAATTACTGCTCCTTTGCATTCACCTGTAGTGCATTCCATCCTAAGCACAGACTTGGGGGAAAGTTAAAAGTGTCGTCTGCAAGAGAGGAGTTGGTATGTATCATCTTGTTTATATGCACTTCTTATTTAGTGGAAGTAAGTGTATTGCCCAGTGAGGCCAAGAGTGGAAGTCAGAACAGAAATCTAGATATAGTACTGGGTGAGATGAATGAAGGGATGGTTCATTCAAAGGTAATTTCATTAAGTGGGTAGTTTCTGAGTGCTGTCTGCGAGGTCATGGGATATGCTCATTTCTCTACCAATAAAGTCTTTCATGCTAAGTGGTAGAAGTAGAATCTTAATAGAGTGTTGGCCTCAAGAGGGAAGTGTTGTTTTACATGGAAGAACTTTTGTAGGTCCAGGAATGTGGTTGGGTAATACGAGTACTTGCCTAGTGTGTAAAGTCCCTGACCTTGAGTCCCAGCCCTGGGTTGGGGGAGACATTTTAAGGAGGACATAACTGAACAGCAGTCATAAACAGTAGAATAGAAGGAAAGACATTTTAAACATATACAGTAAACAAAAAGCGTGAAGATGTAAATAAAAGTGGTAAAATTAATAGACTTGACGGAAATGGAGAAATTGGCAAAACTATTGGTGAGAGGTCACAAAGGGAGTTAAAGATGAATACAAGTATAGTTAGGGCAGGCCCATTGAAAGTTCGGAAATCACATATTCATGTAAGAAGAGCCAGTCAACATGGTTGGTTAAGCAATAATCTTTAGCTGCTCAGGTACTGGCAAAAACATCTGTAAAATAAAATTTTTTTATAATTGGAAGTACAGGATAAAAGAAAATATATTACAAATTCTAAAGTGAGTGAATTCTTTTTGGAATATATTTTATTTTTGGTTAGCATACATCATGACTTTTTGTCTTTGTTAGGGTTTCTGTTGCTACAACAAAACACCATGACCAAAAAGCAAGTTGGGGAGGAACACTTCGTCACTGAAGGGATTCAGCACAGGAACTCAAACAGGAAAGAATCCTGGAGGCAGGAGTTGATGCAGAGGTCATGGAGGGGTGCTGCTTACTGGCTTGCTCCTCATGGCTTACTCAGCCTGCTTTCTCATAGAATCCAGGACCAGCTGCCCAGGGATGGCACCACCCACCATGGGCTGGGCCTTCCCCTATTGATCACTAAATGAGAAATGCCTTACAGCTGGATCTCAAGAAGGCATTTCCTCAGCGGAGACTCCTTCCTCTGATGACTCTAGCTTGTGTCACATTGACACTCAAAACCACCCAGTCCAGTCTCTTTAGATTTCATAAAGTTATTGAGCATGAGATTGTACACACTGATCAATAAATGGTCACTGTAATGCCATGGTTACTATTACTACTCTCAGACCTCCTCTATACACAACTGAGAGTGTGTAAACCAAAAGCATTCGTCAGCACAGTCACACACACAAACACAAATCAAAGACTCATGAGTACTTAGGAGATGAAAGACCTCCTACATTGTTTTGACCACATCATATATCACACTAGCTTGGTTTAGTTGATTTGGTAAAAATTGCTTCCTATGGCTTGCTCAGCACACCTTCTTAGAGAACCCAGGACCATCAATCAACCAAAGGATGACACCACCCACCATGGGCTGGGCCTTCCCCCATTGGTCACAAAATGAGGAGATGCCTTACAGCAGGATCTCGAGGAGGCATTTCCTCATTTGAGGCTCCTTCCTCCGATGACTCTAGCTTGTGCCATATTGACACTCAAAACCACCCAGTACAGTTTCATTATAACATTTATGAATGGTAAGTCAAAATAATTGTACTTTGTTAATATTTTCTTCCCTGCTGTACTCCGTCATCCTCTCCCCTCCCCTCCTCTTTTTTGTCTTTCTGCAGTTAGTTTTCCAGTAATTGAATTCTTTAGTAGTAGTGTGTGAGCATTGAGGAAGAAAAGCAGATGGCATCAAAGGGCGGCTGGTAGACTAGAGCAGAGCTCAAACTTTTCCACTGATGACCTCTTTGCACTTGAGAAATTTTTCCATAAGCTTAGCTGTATAGCTGTATAGAACAGGTATACAAGTCAAGCATAAATATACAAATCATGAATAAATTTTTTATTTTAAAGCAATTCTTTGATATTCATATAACTATCATTTATTAAAAACAAAAGCAAATTCACATGCTGAGTATAAAGATATGTTTACTTTTACATAAAGAGTAAAGTCTTGGCTGAATACTTGATACTATAGGATGTAAAGCATCTTTAGCATTTTTCAGAGATGATCATTATTTTAATAGGGCCATTAGAAATTCTGATTTTTAATCCCAAGCCAAAATGTATTGTCATTGAGCAGTTGTTTAAAAAAATGAAACTTTACTCAGCAATTTTAAAAATCAAATACTTTAACATAATACCATATAAAAATACACAAATTGGATACATTCTAAAGAATGATCACAGGAAAATATTAATAGTATTTGTTTCCCATAATTAAACCTTCATTGGTTCTTTAAGAGCAGAAAACAGGGTATATCCATTCAAAACGCTGACATTTATGGCACACAATAGTCTTGAATCTGAACCAAGATGTTTTAGCAATGTGTTCATTGTCATGGCATGGTGTGATGATATGCACTGTGCAGTGTATGTATGCAGTGTAGAGTCAAGGCTGAAGTGCAGTTTCATGGCCCAGCAGGTAAGTGCGGCCAGAGACGTCTTGGTTTTGTTACACATTTTATTTTGGAAGTTTTGGATGCTGTATATTCAGAAACCTTTCACTGTTGCCAGATTTTTTTTGACCATATATTTAGTTATGTGACTTCCCTATGGGATTGTAACCTACATTTTTAAGAAACTGGACTTAAGAAACATTTTTTTCAGTTTCTTACAAAACTAAACTTTGTCTTACCATATGAACTAGCAATCCACTCATAGGAATTTGTCCCAATGAGGACAATCCTGCCCTCTCTTCCAGGCTTTTAAAAAGATATAATCCAGGCTGGCCTCCAACTCATGATCTTCCTGCCTGTCCTCAGTATATGCTTACTGTCAGATGCTACCATAGTCAGCACATTCTTTTTTTTGTTTTGTTTTTTAAAAAAGTGCTTGGGTTTGTGTCTATGCCTTGTGTGAATTCCCTCAGAGGCCAAAAGTGTGACTTGGATTATTTGGAACTGTAGTTACTGACAATAAGTTGTGACCTGCTCTTTAAACTCTTGGGGCATTTTCCAGCCTATGTTTTTTTCTTTTAAATACTATGTGCAACAATATTGGTTGTCCTCAGTTCATTTGGACATATTCTAAATCTTCTACCACTTACAAACTAGTGTCTCATTTTACTAGAGTCGAAGTGTACTAAACAGGTTGTTTCTCTTGTAGACTCTGCTGCAAGTTTGTTTCTGTACCTTTCTTCTAACCTGAGTTTCAGTAGATCATAACTTTTGCAGTCTTGCTCGTGTTTGTCTGGACCTTTTTGCTTTATGCTTTACTATTTTTATTGTATTTATTGTTTTTTGTCTGTCTTTACCAGGACTTAAATAAATATCTTTTTATTTTGTCTTAACTTGGTGGCATATAAGGAAATGCTTAGTATTAATCCATTTGAAGTCTGTTTTACTGGTAGATTGAAAAAGCCCACTTTTAAATTTGTTGCCCAAAGACTAGATCTTGAGCAAATATGGCCCAGGTTACTAATGAAGGCAGGCCTCTCTGACTTTGTCTTAGGGTTCAAGGGCAGTGGGTTAAAGCTTCACAGATGGTTGCCATAACCTTATCGCCTTGTGCTGATTGTGTGGTGACTCACAACAGTCTAAGAACATGAGTTGATTTGCCCAATACTGTGGTTCTCAAACACTCTAGAGGCTCTGGAGGTTGTCTGTGAGATCAGAATTATTTTTATACTATTAAAATGCCATTTGCACCAGACTAAGAGAATTGTGGGAAGAGGGAAGGCAAAGATGCAGTTGCCATCCAAGTGTTACAAAAGTACTGATTATGAAAGAAAGGTTGGGTGGGTATATGTGTTTGGGGCACTTGAGCTAAGTAAAGAGATCTGATCTGTAAATAAATAAGTAAATAGTGGGTAAATTGTTGCCACCTTGATATGATCAAAACTTCTACTACCTTGTACTGGTAGTTAATAGATTCTTCACACGGTGCTTGTAGTTAAAAATTTGTTTTCACATAAAAATGATGAAGTAGTTAAAGTTACTGCCTAGAGTACAGCTTGTCTTTTATTTTGTTTGAGGCGGGTTCTTGTTTTGCAACCTAGGCTGGAACCTCAGTGTGTAGCCCAGGCTAGCCTTAATCCTTTTAGTCTCTTAATGTGCTGAGATTACAGGTGTAAGCCACTGTGCCTGGTCAAGCTTGTCTAGTTAATATACATATTTTAAAATATTTATTTTTATTTTAATGTGGTTTGCCTACAAGTGTCTCTTGCCTGTTGCTGCAAAAGTCAGAAGAGGGTGTCTGATTCCCTGGAACTAGGGTTGCAAGCAGTGTGAGGAGCCAGGAGGGTGTTTCCAGTCCTCTGCTAGAGCAGCCAGTGCTCCTAAGCACTGAACCCCTATTTGATATTTAATATGTCTTTTTAATGGAAACTATGCCAAAAATACTTGTGTTGCTTAACAAAGTATTGTTATCACTAGAAATACTTAGATGAAATTTTGAATTGCAAGCCAAGCAAGTCCAGGGTTTTTGGACACTTATTTTTGCTTGAAAGAACAACTGATGATGATTATTTGGGACAGACACATACTCTTAAATAACTTAAACAACATTTTTAAAAGGAAAACAACTAATTCTATTTATTGCTAAAATGATATCTGAGTTACAGAAACGATTGACATCTCAATATTTAAAGACTTAGCATGTTTACTTTTTTATTTTACATGTATGAGTGTTTTGCCTGCCTGTGTGTATGTGTTACGTGTGTGTGATGCCCGAGAACAGAAGAAAGTGAATTTCCTGAAACCGGAGTTACAGACTTTTGTGAGGTACCATGTGGGTGCTGGGAACTGAACTGAGTCCTCTTCAAGAGCAAGTATTTTAATTTTATAGTTCTAATAAAATATCTCAACATTTGAAATGTATGCATAATTCAGTGAATCACATTTTGTTTTGACACAGTCTCTCAACATAGCCTATACTTGCCACAAACTTATACACAAGGTTTTCTTAAATTCCTGATTTTTCTGCCTCAGTCTTTCCCAGCTCTGGGTTTATAGCTCTGCATCACTATGCCCAGCTATAAAGCAGTATATTTAAAATTACCTGTCTATTAGCTAAGAAAACCACATACGTCCTTGTATTGTATTGTAGGTAGACCAGTGCATTTTTTCTTTCCCTCCTTTCTTACACCCTTCCCTCCTCTTTCTCCTTTCCTCACTACTCTTCCCTTTCTCCTTTCTTTCTTTCCCTTTCCTCATTTTTTCTCTACCTCCCTCCCAGTGCGTGGTACTGGACCAATAGGTTTTAATTTCAAATTAGGAAAAGATAAGTTTCATAATCCACATTGCAAATAAGTGTTAAGATAGCAGTACCTCTTACTGGATTTTGAGAGCATCAAATAGTAATATCAATACAATTTGAAAAGGCTATAATATATGACTACATCATTCTTCTGGTTGTATGTTTGTGTGAAAATAAATTTTTTCTTTTTATACTTTAAGCAAAACAGTGTATAAACACACTGAATACAGATGCACATAGTTGATTTCCTGAAATTAGGAAAGAAAGAAAGATAGCATAGCTCTCCTGGTATTTTATACAGTTATGCAACACCCAAAGGTAAGACCTGTATGGCATTGGACTTCGATGATTGCTGTATCTCTGTGATGTTTTCAAAATCACTGCTTCTGTGTGTTAAATGAGGGACTGTGAGGCTGCACTTGATAGATCTTTCTGGGCCAATGAGAGAAACCAAGATTTTTTTTTTTTTATCTTTTGAAGAAATAACTTGATATATCTGAAAATACGCCTGTAATCTCTGTGATAGTTTTATTATGTATCTTTCCAAGAGTTACTGTAAACACACACACACACACACACACACACTCACACACTCATGTTGTTAATGTTTGGTTATATTGTTGCCATGCACAGTGAGTGAGTTTATGAGAAGGTTAGAGGGGAAATTAACCAAAGGACTTTTTTTTTTAAAGTAACTTTTCTTCCTGATCATACTCAAGGATAAGCTATTTAGTATTTAAATAATTCTTAATGGTAGTGATATTTATCTAGTTGTTTTCATAAAGCAAAATTTTGGTTTATGTGTGTTTTAATTTAGATATATGAATCAGTTATTTCAAATGTTTCATAATTAAATACAAATGTCCATATTTACAAAATATAAAATTATCACAAAAATAAAAACAAATTGTATACAGGTATTTTTAAGTTACAGGGATGTGATCACAAAAATGTACACAACAAAAATGGACACAAATTTAGCAACATACTGAAGCATTGGTGGTTAAGCACCAACGTTTAAGTACCAGCACAGAACAGATGGCCTGAGAGGAGACACAACAGGCCTGGAGTCTGGAGAGAAGAGCATAATACCATTAAACATTAAAACTATCAGGTTTCTGTTTTTCATAGATATAGTCAACGAAGAGATAAAGGTGTAATCCTGGTTTGTACCACTGAAAAGTTTAGACTACTCACGTTGTAAATGTGCTGATCTTTCCTTTACATCTTTCTTAATTATAAAATGTATGTGGGCAGTGGTAGGTAACATACTTACCTGCATAGTCTTTAATTGGAATTGGCACAGCATGTTATAAGTGAGTCATTTACCTATGATCACTTGTTTGAGGCTCTGTTTTACTGACAGATTGGTTTAACCTCTTACAAGACCATTTTTGAGCTATATTGCTAGGCTGTTTGCCACTAGAACATTGTTTTTCTTGTGAAAAGAGATGGGCGGTCTGTGATTAGGTTGTTCGCAAATAGCTGTGTTTGATTGGAAAGAAATTGTTCATCTTGTACATGTTAAATGTGTAGCATTTAGAGACTAATCTTTTTTAAAAGTCTTTTCCAAAAATAATATAAGAATTTTTGATTATTAATTTTTTTAGCATTGGAAATATTAAAATGAAAGATAGGCTATTTAGAATACTTAATATACTATATAGTTTTGTTTTAGAAAATTCTGGAGTATTTTAAGGAATATTTTACTGAGATTTTTATACGTATATATAAGTATACATATATATTTAAATAACAAAATATACAAAGGAATGGGGTATTTATGTCTATTTAAGTTATATTCTTTTTTTTTGGTTTTTTGAGACAGGGTTTCTCTGTAGCTTTGGTGCCTGTTCTGGAACTAGCTCTTGTAGACCAGGCTGGCCTCGAACTCCCAGAGATCCGCCTGCCTCTGCCTCCCGAGTGCTGGGATTAGAGGTGTGCACCACCACCGCCCTGCCTAAGGTATATTCTATATAGATTAGTTGTTGATTAGAATTCTTAGGTTCTGTAAAAGGGATAGTATGGCTTCATAAGTGTATACTTCAGCTACATAGCTATCAGACAGAATTACTAGTATTTGCCCCTAGGAGTAAATAAAATGGATAAGGTTCATAAAGCAGAAAGGTTTTTTGGTTGCTTTTCAGTATTTTTAAAAAAGGTGTTTACATGGTTAAAGGCTTATAGTGAAAACCAGTACTCCTCTGTTATACCCCTCCTCTCATCTCACTGCAGATCTCCGGCAAAAGAAGTTACAGCCTTTTTATAAGTAGTATTTTTTTTCTGTTTCTAGACACACACACAGACACAGATATACATACATGTGTATATGTTTGCACACAAAGTACTTTCTCTCTGGCAAACAATAGAAAAGTACTGTTTACAGAGAAGTTATATAGAATAAGAGTACCCATATATCTACCTACCTTTATGTGTTCATGTATCATTTTTAAACTTTGATCTATTGACTTCTTTTAGTAGTATGTAATAATCTGTGTTTTTCCTTATCATATCCTTCTAACATGGTTTTCACAAGATAGACAGCAATCAGTTTCTACATTATTGTTACTATAAAATATTTAGTACACAACTAGGTATTTCTTTTCCTGGAGTTACTGAAATTGATATTTTTGTGCGTGTGATTCTCCGTAAATTCATTCTTTAAAAGTAAAATATTTTTCATGGGTTTAAGATTTGAGGCTCTTTTCTTGTGGACTATTTTACCCAAGAGCAGTATTTATCACATAAAGAATCACATCCTTGGGGTGAAAAGGTTTGCTTTCCATGACCCTAACATATGTCAGTGTGACTCAAAATTAGGCATGCATCACATCAGAAACCTGAGCCTTATAATTGAAAGTTTATTGCTCTGTCTACTCACGTCTAGAGTGCTTAATGACTATCCTATTTTCCAAGGCCAGAGAGTTTATGATTTCAGAACAGTGATGGAATGTCCACTTACTCTAATCAGGTAGGAACCTCTCGGCTCTATTTTCATAATAGAAAGAGCATTCGGTTAGATACAGGATAGATAGAAAACTAAAACTAGTAGGGTTCAGCCTTATTCAAGTAACTCTACTTTCTGTTGGACACTTTTCAAGTCTGGATAATCATAAAATTGCCTCAGATTTCATGTGTGTACTTAACAGATGTGTTCGTACAAAACAGTTTTAATGAAACAAATTTATTTTTTTAAATCCCTTTTCTTAAAGAGCCCCGTTGAATATAAGGATTAATTTTAGGTGTTCTTTCCCTACTGTTTTGCTTTTTCTAGCTTAACTTGTCATTTTTATTTCCCCTCTAGTTTTTAAAGTAATTTTCTCTCATATCATTAATACATAAAATGTTGGGGATTAGTACTCTGAACTCTCAGGATGCTGGGGCAGGAGGATTACGAGTTTGAAACTAGCTTGGACTACATAGTGAGATCCCATGTTAAAAAAAAACAATTCCCTTTTGTAGATTTAGAATTATCTTGATTGTTTAAAGCAGTTTTTCTCAGAAGCTTAATAGAAAAAAAAAACCTTAACACCTAACAATTGTTTTTAACATGAAGTTCTTGAAATATTTTGGTCAAACCAAAGGTTAAGGTATGAATACATGGAAGTTCTTAGAAGAGCAAAAGAATTTTGAGATGTCATGTGTAAATGTTGGGTATGACTTTTAAAACTTTGAGGTTTGGGTATGTCCTTGTCATGATCAAGGCATGGAATTATAATATATATGGAATTATTATTAAGTATGTACAGTTATTTTAGTATCTATACGTTTTTAGTAGTGACATTGAAATTATATTGTTAGATTTAAATAACCCATATTCATAATAAAACATCTTTGTGATGGCAGCTGGCAGGAAAAAGCAAGTACATCATCTTTAGCTTGACTGCCTACTGTGGAAACAGAATTGGAATATCTCAAAAATAAAATAAATGGTGATTTATTATTTACTTGGGTTTTGTAGATGATATTGATGGAACTTCCTATTGGCCTTTTGTTTCCCTTAGTGAGAATAAAGTCAAAGAGCTCAGTAGATCTAAGTAGAGTGTAAATTTGGAATTCAGTTTAGTGGTTTATATTACTTCTAGGTATCAGTAAAATATTTTCTAGTTCTAAACATTGTCAGTGTATGAATACAAATGATCAAGGTTATGAAATGCATAAAAGGCCTCAAATATATAACGCAAATTTATATGAAAGCTTGAAGGTAGCTAGAGAGCTGTGGTATTTACTGGATGCTTATGGTTGCAAGTAAAGTGTGTGTGTTTACACATAGGCATATCTAATATTTTGTTTTGTTGCGAACATAGAAAAAGATTTCCTCCAGATTTCTGCAGTTGTAACCGTGACTTTCTGACCATGCTTCTGTTGTCTTTGTTTGCTATTATGTGCAATGTGACTTCTGGGATAAAGTATCATTTTTATAAGGAACTAGTTCTAATTGGTCATTTTACTTCAAAGACTTAGCGAATTTTCTATTTAAATTCTCATTTGCCTTGGGCTGTTTGTCTTTATTCATTGTTCTCTTGTTGTAAGCATGAGCCAGTCACAGGTTTAGCCTGTCTTAGCAATATTCAATATTTTGCTTTGCATACCCCATACCTTGATTTAGGAATCTTGTTATTCAGTAGAATAATTGTCATCAGTATTTACTTTGTGTGAGATAAAAGTATGAGGGGAGTGACTGTTTCAGGCTGCCAAGTAGATTGGAGAATGACAAATTAAAAGAGTTGATATTAGAAAGCAACTATTAAAACAGTTGTTGTGTAGTCAGTGATTATTTTTATTTAATCAGCAGTGTTTGTGTCTGGAATTATGCCCTTAGAAATAAAATGTTATGAGATCCTGTGCTTCTCTCAGGGAGCTTTCAGGTTAAATGAGAGACCAAGAGTCAGAAAAACATAGGATAAAATTATGTACCCAGTCAGGGAACAGTTATTATACCATGACTTAGACCTGAAAGAATATGTAGTCTAGGATTTGGGGGATTATTCGTAGGAAATATAACAGGAAACTCTGCATATTAACATGGAGGGATTGGAGAAAACCCTGACAGAGTGAAGTCCTGGGCGAATGTGTGGTGTTAATAAGAGCTGGCCACGTTAATGACCTGTAGCCTCAGACCCATGGAGGAATGGCAAAGCCTTCCTCTTTTCTCTGGTCCATGTGTGGATGTTGACAGTGTGTGTAGAAAATGTCTTCCATGGTTTTCTCCCCTTGAATGTTTATGACCTAAAGACTGCAGACTGGCTAAACCCTTCTTTCTTGTTTATCTGTATGTAATAACTTTTATCTCCTGTTCTGCCGTATGCAGTGTCCTGCCTCTCTGTTCAAATCCATGCTGAGTGGGAGTGCTGAGACTTCTCCCGCTAGAGCCCAGCCCACCAGCTTTCTGCCTGTGTATCTCTGTCTGCCTGTCTTTTTCTTCAATCCCTTGTTGCTCCCAGTTATATTTATCCTGACAGTCAGGCTATATAACATTGGACATGGCATTAACATATTAAAAGAAAAGGATCAGACTAGATTTTAAAAATAGACCTGTACTTGGAAGTTGGGTATATCATTAACTCTTTAATAAGTGGTATTGAGGTAATTGGAGAAAAGCTACAGATTTTCTTCAGGAACTTTTAAGACTGATTAATAGACAGCCCTTATATAGTGATAGGGTGAGCAGACCTGCTTTTCATCCCACCCAGCTCCCGCATGGCTAGCTTTACACCCGAAATAACAACATGGAAACTGTATTCATTTAAACACTGCCTGGCCCGTTAGCTCTAACCTCTTATTGGCTAATTCTCACATCTTGATTAACCCATTTCTAATAATCTGTGTAGCACCACGAGGAGGTGGCTTACCAGGAAAGATTCAGCATGTCTGACCTGGCAGCTGGCTCCATCGCATCTCTGACCCAGAGAGGAGAAGCATGGCGATTGTCTCACTTCCCTCTTCCTCCCAGCATTCTGTTCTGTCTACTCCTCCCACCTATGGGCTGGCCTATCAAATAGCCAAGGCAGTTTCTTTATTAATCAATGAAATCAACACAAAACAGAAGACCCTCCCACATCACCCTTACGAATTAGTTTCACATGATTGCTAAAGAACATTCCACAAAATTTAAGTGATTGTATACATATAGTGAGTATTCTGCTATCAATTGTATTGGTTACTTTTTGTTATTCTGTTATTCAAGGAAGGAAAGATTTCTCTTAATTTATGGTTTCAGAGAGTTCTGTTCATGTTTGGTCCCATGGCAGTGGAGGTATGTTGCAGAGGGTAGCTGCTTATATGTTGGAGGCTCAGGAAGCAGAGAAGTAAACCAAGTAATGGCCAGCGATAATCCATGTGAAAGGACATGCCCCTATTGACAGAGTTCTCCAGCTAGGTCCCACCTCCCAGAGTTTTCAAAACCTCCTAAATAGCATAATTAACTGGGAATTAAGTATTCAAAACATGAGCTGTGGGAAATGGGGGACACTTCAGATTCAAACTGTGACATTTAGCCCCCAATAGCACATGATCATCTCATAATGCAAAATGCATCTAATTCTTAAATATTCAACTTTGTTCAAAAAGCCTTGCATTCAAAATCTCCTCTAAGACTCAAGGCAAATGCCCATAAAAAGATACAAAAGTAGGAGAAAGGCTTGTTGGGAAGAGTGTTTCCTAAATTGATTTCTTTATTTCATTCACTTGCTTTATTTGAGTCCTATGTGTGCTCAGTTGATTATCCCCTCGTGTGTGTGTGTGTGTGTGTGTGTGTGTGTGTGTGTATACACACGGTGCACTTGTGGTAAGCAGAAGACAACTTTTGGGAGTCCTTTCCTTCCTTCTACCGTGTATTCCAGGGATCAAACTTGGGTCAGGTTTGACAGAATATGCTTTTTTGGGCTGAGCAATGCTGTTGGTCTCTCAGTGATCTTTTTTAGACTTAATTTGATGTATGAGAGTATTTGTCTACACATACATACATATACCGTGTATATGTCTGTTGCCTGCAGAAGTCAGAAGAGGGCATCGACATCAGGTTCCCTGGACTTGAGTTACAGATGGTTGTGAATCACCCCTCTGGGGAATCAAATCTGGGTTTTCTGCAAGAACATCAACTGTTCTTAACCATTGAACCATCTCTCCAGCCCCTCGGTGATCTTTTTTTTTTTTATAAAGTAAGGATTTGAAATTATTTTTTTTCACGTTCCAGCTAGCTTACTTTCTGGGATTTCTAGTATTTAGGTGTTAGGAACTTGTGGAGAAGTTATTGTGTATCATTGTCTCATTTTTTTGTTTCTTTGTTGTATTTTTGAGTCTCTGTATCAACATTTTAGTAATAAAAAGGGAATGGGAAGTGATATAAATAAAGGTATAAATAATTAGAGTAAAATGCATTAGTTGTACATAAGAGAAGCAGTAAAGAAAGTGTTATAGAATAATTGAAGAGAAAGAAACAGTAATAAATACCTTTTCACACATGATATAAATTAAAACTCAACCTAACAAAGTACAAAAGTACATGACTAAAGCATAAAAATGAAGCCAGGTGCGGTGGCACATGCCTTTAATCCCAGCATTCAGGAGGCACAGTGAGGCTGATCTTTGTGAGTTCGAAGCCAGCCTGGTCTACAAAGCTTGTTCCTGGACAACCAGGGCTGCTACAGACAAACTCTGTCTTGAAAAACAAAACAAAAGAAAACAAACAACAAAAGAGAGTAATAAAATGAAGTAGCCAGTCCTGTAACCTTGGCCTTTACTCCTTTCTAGTTAGGTGAGAGGGTTTCATTCTATGAACTTGTCTTTTTTTTTTTTTTTATCAGATCTCTACAGATGTGTGAGATGTGGAGAGGCTGCTATTTGCAGTAATTCAAGCAAGGGTTTATTACTAAAATTCCACTTTTGCCTGAATTTTCCTATCTGAAATAATTTTTTGAAGCATGTTCTTTTCATGCTAAGGTTCTGAAAGGGCATGGAGTGCTAGCTCACCTATGTTTAAATGTGTTGAGAGGTTATTTCCCAGGCTGCTGCTGCTCCCCCTGGATACTGTACCCTGAGACGCCTGGAACTTGTTCAGACAATGGTGGAGGTGATTGGGAGACAGGGCATTGTCTTCTCTGGTGACTATTTCCTGGACAACTTGAGAAGCTTTACTTCACTAACACCACATTTCTGTCTCCACAGCTTCCTCTGCTCCAGCAATTTCTTTATATATAGCCTGGTGCTAGTCTCTGTCTCTGTAGCCTGGAGTGGGTCTCATGGTGCCTGGAAGAACATTTCTCTGCCATCTACTGCTTACTCCGGCTTGGCACATGCCGCATGGTGTTGCTAGGTGCCAGTTGGCTGCTGCTGTGTGAAGAAATACCATCTATGCTCATTACTATTTTTTGGCTCTCTTTCTCTTTTTAAAAATTAGTTATTCTTGTTTTATGTCTATGAGTATTTGCCTGCATGTGTGTTTGTGCACCGTGTGTGTTCACTGCACACAGAAGCCTGTGTCAGATCAGTTGGAGCTGGACTTACAGTTGTGAGGCACTGTGTGAGTGTTGGGGATTGAAATAGAGTCATATAGAAGAACAGCAAGTGCCATCTCTCCAGCCCTGTCATTTGAAGTATTGTTTTGTTTTGTTTTTGAAAAGATCCATTCTGACTGGGGTAAGATGAAATCTAGCTTTAATTTGCCCGATGAATAAGAATATTGAACATTTAAAAGTATTTATTACCCATTAATATTTCTTTTTGTTTTTGAAATTTAAAAAATAGTATTTGTGTGTCTGTGTATTAGTGTGTGCACATGTGTGCCTGTGTGTGCCCTTGAAGGCCAAAGAAGGTATCAGATACCTTGGACCTAGCCACCCAGTGTGGGTACTGGGAGGGGAATTGAGTCCTTTTTAAAAGAGCAGCAAGTGCTCTTAGCTGCAGAGATATCGCTCTAACTCCATTTATACTTCTTGTTTTGAGAATTGTTTGTTCAGTTTCGTAGCCCCTTTCTTTTTTTGTGTGTGGAATTCTATTTTTTTAGTTGAAAATAATTTTTTCATGCAATATATTCTGATCACAGTTTCCCCTTCTTCATCTCCTTTCTGATTCTTTCCACATCCCCAGCCATCAAACTCCATGCAGTCTTACTCTCTCTTTAAAAAACAGGCAAATAAAATAAAATAACAATAAAAGGAAAAAATTAAAAATCTACAAAAATAATGACAAACACACATACTCACAAACACAAAATCAGAAATTTTAATATATATAACGAAAAGACCAATTAGAATGTTAAAAAATACACTAACAAAGCATTAGAAGGGAAAAATGAAGTCTCCAAAAATACCATTGAGTTCTGTTTGTGTTGGCCATTACTGTTGGCTATAGTGCCTGCCCGGAAGTGTAGTTTGTATGCCCAATTGTGCTCCTTTGAATGCAGATACCAACTGAAGATAGATTATTAGTTTGGGGTGGGAGCTTGTGTCGACTTCCCCGTCTGTCTTGGATCTGTGCAGGCTCTGTGCATACTGCTACAGTCTCTATGAATTCATGTGTGCCAGACCTGTTGTGTCTGGAAGCTACTGTTTCCTTGTGTTATCCATCCCCTCTGGTTCTTATATTTGTTCTGCCTCTTCTTCCACATAGCTCCCTGAGTCTTGAGGGGAGGGACTTGATGAAGACATCCCATTTAGGACTGAATGTTTCAAGGTTCTCACTCTGCACATTGTTCAGCTGTGAGTCTCTATATTAATTCCCGTCTACTGCGGGAGAAAGCTTCTCTGATGCTGGCTGAGGAGGCACTGATCTATGGGTATAGCAAAATGTTGCTAAGAGCCATTTTATTGAAATGTTCCTTTAGCAGAACAATAGTATCTGCTTTTCTTCTAGGTTTGTGGCCTATCTAGTCTCAGGTTTTTGACCACGGAAGCAGTATCGGGCATGGTTCCATCTCATGAATTGGACCTTAATTTTTTTTATTGGGTTGTTGTTTCCTTGATGTTTTAGGTCTTCTTGAGTTTTTGCGTGTGTTCTGGAGTCTATAATCTTCATATTAATCCTCCATTAGATATATGTGGCAAATATTTTCTCCTCTTCTATAAATTGCCTCTTCAATCAGTGTAGTGATACTTTATGTTTTAACAAACAAAACTTGCCTGAAGATAAGAGTGCAGAGCTAAGCCACTAGAGGCCAAATGGTGGTGGCTCATACCTTTAATCCCAGTATTTGGGAGTCCCACACCTTTAATCCCAGCTTTAGGGAGGTGGAGACATGAAGGGATAAGGCTGGTTGGAAAGAGGAACCTAAGGTGGGAGGAGGCAGGAGCTCAAATGTAGTCTGAGGCAGCAGTCGGACACAGACAGTATGAGGATGTAGTCAGAAGATGCGTTCTGAAGAGGCAGTCTGAGGCTAAGATTGCCTCTTTGATCTGAGCTTTGGTAGAGGTGAGAACTCTAGTGACTGGCCGCACTGCTTCTCTGATCTCTCAGCTTTCACCCCATAATATCTGACTCTAGTATTTTTATTCAGAACAATTAGAATTTGTGCTACAACTCAGTTGACAGTTTCCTTTACAGAAACTTTAAAAATACTATTTAATTTTATGTATGGATATTTATTTAATTTTTGTGTTTCACTTACGTGTGTGTATGTGCACAGCATGTGTTCTTGGTGCCTGTGGAGACCAGAAGAGTATGTTGTTTCTCCTGGGGTTGGAGTGAAGGGTCATTGTGAGACTCCATGTGGGTGCTGGAAACCAAACCCAGGTTCTCTTCAAGAGCAGCAAGTGCTCTTAATTGCTGAGCCATTTCTCCAGGTCCCAGAAACTTAACTTCATGTAATCCCTTTAATCAGTTTTTGGCCATATTTCCTGAGCTACTTATGTCTTATTTATGAAGTCCTTATCTGTGCCTACATCTTGTAGTATATTCCCTACTTTTTCTTGTAGTATTTTCAGAGTTCAGGTTTTCTCTTGAGGTCCTTAATCCATTTGGAGGTTTGCATACAGTGAGAGATGGATACAGTTTCATCCTTACACATAGAGGTCCAGTTTAACAAATATCATTTTTTGAAAACACTTATTCAAAGTGTACTTTGGCTTCTATGTAACAATTAATCATGTAGTTGTGGTTGCATGGATTTATATCTGGTAGGTTCTCTGTTGTTTCCCATTTATCTGTGTTTCTGTGTTTGTGCTAATATCATGCTCTTTTTATGAAATGAACTTTAAGATTTTTTTTATATTTCTGTCAAGAATGGGGTGGTAGTACTGTTTGTAATTACATTGAATATGCAGATTGCTTTAGTTAGAATAGCTATTTTTATATTACTTTTGCCCATCCATGAGTGTGGAGTCCTTCCATCTTCTAGGCCAGTGGTACTCATCCTTCCTAATATGTGACCCTTGAATACAGTTTCTCATGTTGTGGTGACCCCCAGCCTAAAATTATTTTTGTTACTACTTCATATCTGTAATTTTGCTACTACAACTATCTATTTTCCAATGGTTTTAGATGACCCCTGTAAATGAGTCATTCTAACACACAGCCCCAGGTGAGGGGTTTACAACCCACAAGTTGAGAACTGCACACTATTTACTGTTCCAAAATTTTTATTGTACAAGTCTTTAACTTTTTGGATTAAGTTTTTTCCAGGTTTTTCTGTTTGTTGTTTTGTTTTTTAGGTTACTGTGAACAGGATCATTTCCTCAGTTTCTTTCACAGTATGTTTGTCATTGATATATAGAAAGGCTACTGATTTTGTTTGTTAATATTGTATCATGCCACTTTGCTGAAAGTGAGTAACAACTGTAGGAGTTTGCTTCGGGATCTTTTATGTATAGAATCCTATCTATATTTTGACTTCTCGTCCATTTGTGCCCCTTATATATACTATATACTTGTTCTGAGTTATTGCTCTCAATAAGATTTAGGGCATAATGTTGAAAAGTAGTGGACAGAGTGGACATCTTTGTTTTGTTGATGGTTTTAATGGAATGCTTTTGAGTTTTTCTTCATGTAGCATGATGTTTGTTGACTATGAACTTGCATGCACCATTGTTATGTTGAGATGTTTTCCCTGCATTTGTAGTCTCTCTGGTACTTTTATTATGAAAGGGTGTTAGAATCATTTTTGGCGGAGGCCAAAGAGGCACTTTTGCATCTACTGAGATAATCATGTGATTCTGTTCATGGGTCATTTATGTGGTGGATTATGTTTATTGATTACAGTTGTTGAGCAATACTTGCATTTGTGGAATGAAATGACTTCATCATGGTTGATAATCTTTTTGCATATTTTTTGAGACAGGATTTCACTGTGTGGAATTCATGGAAATTCGCCTGCCTCTGATTCCTGAGTACTAGGATTAAAGGCATGTTTCCACCATGCCTGTTTGATATGTTCTTGAATCTTCTTTGTAAGTGATAAGGAATTTTGCATCTGCATTTGTCAGGGAGATCGCTTATAATTTTGGTTGTGTCTTTATCTGGTTTTGCTATTAGTCTAATACTGGCTTCGTTAAGAGAATTTGGAAGCATTTCTTCTATTTCTAGTAAATGTAATAATTCAGGAAGCATTAGTGTTAGTTCTTTACAGGTGTGGTAAAATTCTGTGGTGAATCCATCTGGTCCCAGGACTGTTTTAGTCAGTAGGTCTTTTATTGCTGCTTCAGTCTAGTTTGTGGTAGATCTGTTTAATATTTTTTTAAATCTTTTCTTGATTAACTTAGTCGGTCATGTGCATTTAGAAACCCATCAATTTCTTTTAGATTTTCCAACTTGATGGACTATAAGTTTTTAAAGTATGTCCATGAGACTGGATTTCATTGGCAACAGATATAGTGTCTCTCTATTTGCCCCTAATCTTGTTAATTTGGGTCTTTTCTCTCATGGTTTATTTGTCTAAGGATTTATCAATAATTTCTAATTTATTTATTTCTACCCTGATCTTACTTAGTTTATTCTATCTCCTAGTTTTGAGTTTAGTTTGTTCTTGTTTTTTAAGAATACACACCTTTAAGTTGTTTATTTGAGACTTTTCTGAAGACTTTTCTGATTTTGTGATCTGGGAATTTAGAGCTGTGAATTCTCTGGACCTTTTGTGTGTGACACACACACTGTTGATTTTTAGCTCTATAGACTTGGTAAGATAGACTGCATAGAATTACTTTTATTTTCCTGTATGTTGAGACAGCTTTGTGTCCTGGTATGTGGCTAGTTTTAGAACCTCATGGATTGCTGAGAAGGATGTCTGGTCTGCAGTATTGAGTTGAATGTTCTATATATATGTTAGTTCTGTTTGATATATAGTGTCATTTAGCTCCATTTTTTTCTCTGTTCATTTTTAGCTTGAAGACCTGTCTTGATAACTGTTTTGGACTTAATGTGTGATTTTTTTTTTGTTTTTGTTTTTCGAGACAAGGTTTCTCTGTAGCTTTGGAGCCTATCCTGGAACTAGCTCTTGTAGACCAGGCTGGCCTTGAACTCACAGAGATCTTCCTGCCTCTGCCTCCCAAGTGCTTGGATTAAAGGTGTGTGCCACCACCACGTGGCTAATGTTTGATTTTTAAATCCATCTTTGTTTTATGAAATTGGATACATATTGTAAAAAGAGGGCCCACTTGTGCTTCCTGGCCACCCTGCTAGCACAGAAATTGTATTCATTAAAACACTGCTTGGCCCATTATCTCTAGTTTCTTATTGACTAATTTTCTTTCTTTCTTTCTTTCTTTCTTTCTTTCTTTCTTTCTTTCTTTCTTTTTTTTTTTTGGATTTTCATGACAGCATTTGGTGCCTGTTCTGGAACTAGCTCTTGTAGACCAGGCTGGCCTCGAACTCACTAATATCTGCCTGCCTCTGCCTCCCAAGTGCTGGGATTAAAGGTGCGTGCCACCACTGCCCAGCTTTGTTGGCTATTTCTTTGATTATTTATTTATTTTGTTTTTGTCGAGACAGGGTTTCTCTGTAGCTTTGGAGCCTGTCCTGGAACTAGTTCTTGTAGACCAGGCTGGCCTCAAACTCACTAAGATCCGCCTGCCTCTGCCTCCCAAGTGCTGGAATTAAAGGTGTGCAACGTCTTAATTTAACCCATTTCTATTCATCTGTATAGCGCCACATGGCAGTGGCTTACTGGGAAAGATTCTAACTGGCGTCCATCTCAGGCAGAGGATCCATGGCTTCTCCCTGACTCTGCTTTCTTCTTCCCAGCATTCAGTTCTGTTTTCCCTGCCTACCTAAGTTCTGCCCTATCAAAAGACTAAGGCAGTTTCTTTATTCATTAACCAATGAAAGCAACACATAAATAAAAAGACCTCCAACACTAGGTACACCTGTGTTTTGTATGATTGTTTAGAATAATAATGTCCTCTTGATAGATTGTTTTTCTTACTTTCATCACTTCTAATTTGTGTTGGTCTATTTTATCATATATCAAATAGTGACTCCTGCTTATTTTCTGGTTTCATTTAGTTTGAACACCTTTGTCCATCTTTCTTTCAAAGGTATTGTCTAGTTTTGGTAGCAAGATAGTTTGCTTGGAGGCAAGACAAAGGATCCTGTGTACTGCTCCAATAATTCAAGTTTGTGTGTTTTGATGGGGAAGTTGAGTCTCTTGCTATTCAGTTTTTGAAAGGTTTGTATTAATTCTTTTCATTTTGTTGTTTTTCTTAGTCCTTACTTGCTCAACAACTGTCTTATTACTGTTATTCTTTCTGTGTCACTTCTTAGATTTAATCAGTCTCTTATGTTTGATGCATTCCCTCCATTAATCTTTGTAGAGAGCTGGCTTAGTTCTTTCTTATCAATTACTGTACCCTGCTTTTTTTCATGGGAAGTTTCTTTCTTCCTTTGTGACAGGTAGTTCTTCTGGCAATAGTAATCAGATTTGGCATCTTTGAAATTTCAGGACTTGAAGTACATTGCTTCAGCTCTTCTGGATTTTAAGTTTCCTTTGAAAAGTCAGTTGTTAATCTGACAGGCTTGCCTTGGTTCTGTGTATTTCTTGTTTTAAGCATGGCATAGTTTGCCTTGGTGAAGGGCTGTTCTTTCTGGTTCTGTTTGGTGTTCTGTAGGCCTCTTGTGCCTGGATTGGCATCTCTTTACTTATATCTAGAAATTTTTCTTCTATGAATTTTTTTCTTAAAATACTTGCTATGGCTTTAACATAGACTTATTCTCTTATGTTCACACTTTTTAAACTTCGCTTTTTCATAATATCCTACAAATCTTGTATGGTCTGTTGCTGTATTTTAAAAAAATGTTATTGACTTTAAGAAATAGTCTCATTTCTTTACCTTATTCTCAAGTCCTGTTAGATGTCCTGTATTTATTCTTTTTTTACTATTTGCTCTCAGGGGGTCCCACCACCCAACTCCCAAATAAATACATGGAATTTTATTAATGCCTGGCCTTAGCATGTTTCTTGCCAACTTTTCTTAAATTATCCTGACTACTTTTTGTCTCTGGGCTTTTACCTTTCTCTATTCTATGTGTCTTTCTTTACTTATTACTGTATGGCTTTCTGTGTAGCTGGGTGGCTGACCCCTGATGCCCTCTCACCTTCATTTCCTGTTCCTTGATCCTCTCTTCCCAGATTTCTCCTCCTCTTCTTTCTGCCAGCCAGCCCAACCTAGCCTTTCTCCTGCCAGTTACAGTTCATTCAGCTCTTAGACGAATCAGGTGTTTTAGACAGGCAAAGCAGCGCAGCTTTGCATCATTTTATAAATATTCCACAGGATAAACAAATGTGACACATCTTAAAATAATATTTCACAATAGTGTCCTGTGTAGGATATTAGTCCTTTATATGATCAATTCTGTTATTTGGCCTTAGGTTTTTAGTTGAGTTTTTCATTGCAATTTGTTATTTCTTCTGTATATCTATTTTTTTTTTGTTGAAGTCCATTGTATCCGGTGTTGACTTCCTATTTATTTCATTCATCTGTTTTTTATTTCTTTTTAAGGCAATTGAATTTGTTCAAATATTTTTACATGTCATGGGGAGCCTGTTACTATGGGGTTGTTGATTTTTTTCTTCTTTCATACAATACATCCTGATTGCTTCCTCCCCTCCCCTCCCCTACATCCCTTCTCTTTCTGGTCCACTGTTCCTCCATTTTTTTTTCAGAAAAGAGCAGGCCTCCCAGTGTTATCAGCCCAACTTGGCATAACAATGTACAATAAAAGTAGGCATAAACCCTCATATCAAAGCTGGATGAAGTAGCAGGCAAAAGAATCAGAGACACCTGAGCTAAACAACCACAGTATGTGTGCGAGGGCCTATGTGCAGGTCCGTGCAGGCTCCATGATTGTTGCAGCAGTCTCTGTGAGCCCCCATGAGCCCTGCTTGGTTGCTTCTGTGGGCTGTTTTCTCCTGGTATCTTTGAACTTTCTGGCTCCTATAAACCCCCACCCCCACTCCCATTTTTGGAGGATTCCCTTGCCAAATGCTTGTTTGTGGGTCCCAGTATCTGTTCCCATCTGCTGCCGGAGGAAGCCTCTCTGATGATGATTGGTTTAGGCACTAATCCATGAGTATAGGAGAATATCATTAGAAATCATTTCATTGACTTTTTTTTTGTCAGTTGTGTTTGGTTATACCCTAGGTCTCTGGGTAATCCAGCTTCCTGATCCTGGCCATCTGGGTAGTGTCCACATAGTCTCCCTCTCATGGCTTGTGTCTCAAGTTATACCAGTCATTTGTTGACCACTCCCTCACGTTCTGAGCCAGCATTGCCCCAGTGCATCTTGTGGGCAGGACAGGTTGTGGGTCATAAGTTTGTGGGTAGGTTGGTGTCCCAGGTCCACCACTGGGAACCTTGCCTGGTTACAGATGGCCTGTTCAGGTTCCATATCCTCCTTCACTAGGAGTCCTCACTAGGGTCACCCTCATAGGTTCTAGGAAATTCTACTGTACTAGGTTTCTGCATTACCCGCAAATGCCAGTCATCTCCCCATACTCTCTTCCTCTGTTCCTCCCTCCCTCCCCCACCTGATTCCTCTAGTTCCCATCCCCACCTGCCCCCAGTGCACTCACAAAATCTATTCTATTACCCCTTCCCAGTGAGAACCATGATCCCCAGACCTCTCTTCTTTATCTAAGTTCTCTGGGTCTGTGGATAGTAATAGATTACCCTTTAATAATAGCTAACTAATGTCTACTTATAAGTGAGTACATATCATGTTTGTCTTTCTGGGTCTGGATTGCCTCTCTCAGGATGATTTTTTTTCTAGTTCCAACCACTTGCCTGCACATTTCATTGATGTGGGAGTGTCATATATCAATCTGTTGATTTCATTGGTTAAGTAATAAAGAAACTGCTTGGCCCTGATAGTTTAGAACATAGGTGGGTGGAGTAAACAGAACAGAATGCTGGGAGGAAGAGGAAGTGAGCTCAGACGACATGTTCCCCTCTCCCGGACAGACGCAATGAAGCTCCGACCCAGGATGGACGTAGGCTAGAATCTTCCCAGTAAGCGCACCTCGGTGCTACACACATTAATAGAAATGGGCCAGGCAGTGTTTAAATGAATACAGTTTGTATGTTGTTCTTTTGGGGCATAAGCTAGCCAGGCGGCCGGGAGCCAGGCTGTGGGAAGAGGTCCGCAGCTCCTACAACATCTTCTTGAGTCTTCCTTGATGGCAAAAGTGATGGGTGGGGGTGCAGTGATTCCCATTGGGAACAAGGATAGTTAGCCCCAGATAGTTCTGTCCCAGGACCTGCCAGTGCCCCCACTGACCACAAACAGAGAGCACCGAGACCCATGTTGCAAGTTCCCTAGGAACCATCTGCCCAGGATCATCTTCCATGATGGCCACCTTGCCGTTCTCTCCTCTTCCTTGTGTAGTGCAGGGCTTCACAGAGAGGCATCCACAATGAGGGACTGGATGGCACCAATGGTGATGGGGTGGGGCTAGGGGTGTGGGTATGGTTAGATATGGGGCTGAACTGGAAGCCAAGGAGCTTGCATTACAAGTTCCAAAGAGAGAAATCAAATATCCTCCTGATCTCCCATGCATGCACAAGCCTTGGCGAATATGCACACTCGTGAACATGCACACCATCTCTCTAACCCAATCCCAGTCTTAGGGTTTTCTTGATTCTCCATGAGAAGGGGAAAACCAGGATAGATCATGAGGAGCAGGGGGAAGAGGAAGAGGAGGTGGAGAAACCTGCAGTTCCCAAATGATGAGAGGCTAGCACCTAGGGACTACCCACTACATCCAGGTACCACAGTAGTTCACTTACAGGACAGTGTCTACCCTGTCTGGAAGGATGTCCCATGTGATCCAACGTCTTTGCCTGTACCTAACTGGGCACCTCCCCTGGGAGCTTGTGGTAGATGCTGCCAGAAAAGAAAGCTGCCACAATGTAGTCGGGGCAGTGCCTGGAGTTCCTCGTCCCACCCCCATCGCACCACACCACAGCACACCCCCACCCCACCCCTACTCACAACCCGGGTGCCCACCTTCCCACCCAAGCCCCATGCCTCCTCCTCCGGGGACACAAATGGCCTGCAGGAAGGAAGACGGCTCTCACTTGCTGAAAGGCAAAAGCTGGCTACCTGGCAACAGTCCCGTGATGGGGTTGGGGGTAGAGTCAGGGTCCAAAGCCAGTCCATGCCCTAGAAGTTGCTGAGTCCCTTTCAAATCCAACACCCATGGATTTTTCACCAAGTGAGCCAGACCTGTGTACGCTGGACCCTAAGCCCAGGACAAGGGAAAAGCTGGTTTGTGGGCCAACTAATCTGACAGAGGCATCGTTAATTCTGGCCTTGTCTTTCCTCATTTAATTTAGCCTGAAAACTTAAGGGGAAAACTAATCTCTTAAAGTGAGGGAAAAAAGATGTATGGCATATGTTGTGTGAGGGTGCCCTATGAGGAAGGGGAGAGAAGGCAGAGAAGACTGGACACTTCTGGGCCTGGACCCTGACTCCAGGCCGGGGCAGAGGACTAAGGAGGGCACAGCTGGTAGGCAGATGACCCAAGCAATCAACCCCTTTGTCAGTGCCTACCTGTGCACCTCCCCTGGGACCTTGTGGTAGAAGCTGCCGGAAAAGGGAGTTTCCAAAATGTAGTCCGGGTAGGGCCATGAACTTCTCACCCCATCCCCACCTTTACTCCCTACCCGGGTACCCACCTTCTCACCCCAAGTCCCATGCCTCATTCACTGAAGACATGTTGGGGGACATGACAAAATCCAGGGACAAGGTAAGGAGGAGCGGCCAACTAGGGTTTGCCTACTTTCTCTGTGCCCACATTCACCTAGGGTACTTGCCTGCTTCACTGAAGCTTGGCAAAAGCTCTACCACACTCTGACATCACTGGCCTTCTCAGAACCAATTAAAACATAGCCAATTGCTTAATAATCTTGACAATCTGTGCATGTGTTGAGAACATTATTTGCCATTCCCTAGCAATGTAGTTATATATTATAGACTATGACTTACTTGTCATGCAATTATTCTAGGCTGTGAGCTATAAATATATAATGAAATTGATTTACCTATCTAATGAGATCATCAATATTATCTAAGATCTTTGAAATGAACTTTACAAAATCAAGGTTTTCAATTAGTAAAGACTGTAGAATAAAGTGTTTTGTCTCTACCTGGGTGATCATAAATAAATAATTATTAATTGATTTCATTCTTTCCACCAACAAAGGTGATAACTTTTGGTCCCCATAGTAAATGAGTCTACGGAGTACTAAATAAACTAAGAACTTTTTTTTGAGAGTTATCAACTTACTTTTGGTACATAAATGACTGGGATTAACTAAATCGCATAAAGTAAAAACAAAACTAAGGGTAGACTGCTGTTTTAAAATTCTGGCCTTGTCTTTCCTCCTCATTTACTTTAGACTCAAAACTTACGGGGAAAACTAATCTCTTAAAGTGAGGGAAAAAGATGTATGGCATATGGTGGGTGAGTGTGTTCCTGGGTGCTACGCCAGTGCGGCTTGGATGCCGAAACTGGCATGGGATGCCCGGATTCGGATACAGAGACTTCAATGCAGGGAGAAGAACAGCAACCTTTATTTTACCCCAAACTAGAGCCTTTTATACCTTTAGGCAGCTTGCCGGAGACATGCTAAGCAGCCAGACATCAAGATTAGGGCATCTGTGTACTGGGAATGCTTATGTGAAAAACCACTTGTCAGAAAGAACACAAACATCCTTGTTGATTACAGAGGACAAGGAAGTTTAGCTGTTGGTCAGGGGGAGAGAGGGCAGCTAGATCACACCACCTGGTGAGTCAGGAAACACATATCTTTGTGTCAATACCAGGACCAATAATACATAAAATGATGGTTACATAAAAGTTCAACTTGAAGAACCAAGGAATTTGTCAGGGTTGCTTACAGGAGCTGGGATGATTTAAATATTGCCATGTCACCAGAAAGTCCACCCCAGCATGAATGATGATTCATGAATGTTGTAGCCTTAGAGTTCTCTGCTAGACATACAGGAAGCTCCCCAAGCTGGAGAATCTCCTCCAGGAAGCTTAGCTGCTCAGACAATGTTCCCATCAGAAGTTGTTTACAACTTCCAGAAGCTTAGGCAGGGCCCTTGTGACTCTTGACTCAGCTCCCCAGGACTAGTAAGGTTGTTTCCTTACTAAGTCTCAGGAGCTCCTTCAATGAGACAATGTTTCTATTCAGAGGAACTGCTACACTCCACTCCTTTGATGACTCTAGTTTTCTCTGCACCCTATTTTCTGTGATAGTCTCAGCCTTCCTGTTAGTGACAAGAATACCTATGTATGACACAGCCAAGGTTACTTGTTCTTAAGGACTATGCCAATGATTATGACTCTCTGAAATACTCTTATCTATTGCAAAAGTCAAGTTTTGTTCCAGGACAAGTAGCAAATGACAGCACTAGCATCAGTGCAAATATTTAGAGATAGCTTGACAGGCACGTCAAGATAATAGAATAATTGCATGGCAAGTAACTCATAATCTAGAGTATATAATTACAGTGCTAGGAAATGGCAAAGGATGTTCTCAAAACATGCACAGATTGTGAATATTCTTAAATAATAATTTGTTAACTAGTTCTGAGACAGCCAGTGGTGTCAGAGTGTAGGACATGTGTCGGAGCTTTCCCCAAGCTGCAGTGCTTCAGGCAGGGTACCCTAGGTGAGTGTGGGCACAGAACTAGGAGTCCAACCCTAGCTGGCCGCTCCTGCTCGCCTTGTCCCTGGCCGTTGGCATGTATCCCAGCTCAGCTTTCATTTTGCCCCTTTGCCATTCCCCAGTGAGGCCTGGACAGTGGCCTCCTTGCATTCTGCTCCAAAGCTTCACAGCCTGCCTGGTCCTGGCAGGATAGAGCCTTCCAATCAGATGCTTCCAATCAGATTGCTGGAGATGACATAACTGTCCCCCAAATGGCCTTAGCAGTGTGTAAGAGGAGCCTGCAAGCTTATGTCAGGGCTTATACCCCCTAGCTCTGCATCCACACTCACTTAGGCTACCCTGCTCCACAGCAGCTAGGCAACAGCTCTGTCACATGACCGGCACTCTAACACCACTGGTCATCTCAGAACCAGTCAACACACAGTCTGCAACTTAATAACACTCTGTGCATGTTTTGAGAACATTCATTGTCATGTACTAGTAATGTAATTATTCTAAAACTCGGGTTACATTCCATTCCAAGTCTGTCTGTCCCCAGTGCAAGGGGAGCAAGAGTCCAATCTTACCCACCTGCCTGTGGAACTATGGAGCTGGGGAGCCAAGTGCTATGCTGTGTGTCCCATGATTGTGGTCAGTTTAGAGGCTGGCCTGGGCTGCGTGTCACTCAATACAGCCTCTACCTTGTGATTCTTAGCTTCCTTCCTTGGCCCTGGGATTCCCCACTGGGGTGTTTCCTCTGTAGGTTTGCTGCATGCCTGGTTAGATTTTGAACTTTGTCAGAGGTGGGTGGGCCCTCTTTCCAGGGTGCAAATGGAGGTGGCCTTGTCTGGCCAAGGCTGGCCCTCAGCCCACAGAAGACCAAAAGGAAAAAAATGGCCAAAAGAAAAGCCTACAGCTCCCAGTATTCCCAGGTGGTCCCCCATCCTAGTACTAACCAGGCCCGACTCTGCTTGACTTCCTAGATCAGACAAGATAGGGTACATTCAGGGTGGTATGGCCATAGAAAGAGGCAGCACACGCTGCAGGAGCCCTAGAGCTTGCTGCTTTCTTGCCGCCACACCCGCCCTCACGACCTCCAACACCCCTTTTGGCCACCTAGTCCAGCCAAGCCCAGCCAACAATCCATCCCTGACCTGTCTGAAGCCACACCAGGCTTCTCTAGGCAACCCACCTGCCCACCTGCCAGCAAGGCTCTCCTCAGAACTAGGCCCGGGCCGGGACCTAGGATACAGGGCCAAAAGTTGTCACCATTACCAACTGACTTTCTCTCCCTTTGGTCCCTTGTCTTCTGTTCCTCACCTGGCACCTTCACCCTGCCCCAACCAAGCCCCTGGTAGGTTTGCTGGCCCACAAACCAGCTCCCCCCTTGCCCTGGGCCTGTGGTCCAGTTTGCGCACACATCTGCCTCCCTTGGTGGGGAATCCACTGGTGTCAGATTTGACAGGGCCTCAGGTAAATTCCAGGGCATGGACTGGCTTTAAACCCCAACTCTACCCCTACCCCCACCTGAGGCCTGTGGCTTGGTAGGCAGCTTTTGCCTTTGGGCAGGTGAGAGCCCTCCTCCATCCTGCAACAAGTTTTGTCCCCAGTGAAGGCGGCATGGGGCTTGGGGTAGGAAGGTGGGCACCCGGGTTGGGAGTAGGGGTCGAGGCTGTGTGGTGGGATGGGGTGAGATGAGGAGTTCGAGGTCCTGCCGGGGCTGCATTTTGGCAGCTTTCTTTTCTGGCAGCGTCTACCACAAGTTCCCAGGGGAGGTGCCCAATTAGGTGCAGGCAAGGACGTTGGATGATAGCACAACATAGTTCTGTCCCAGGACCTGCCACTGCCTCCACTGTCCTGCAGGTTCTCTACTGTGGTTCCTGGATGGATCCCTTTGTCCCTAGGCACTAGCCTCTCATCATTGGGGAACTATAGGCTCCCCCTGCTTGTCCTCTTCTTCCTCCTCCTCAAACTCTTACTCCGTCACTTGCTCCTCCTCTCCCTTCTATTACTTTTCTTCCTGCTCCTCTCCCTCATCCTTTTCCTTCTCCTCCTCCTCTTTCTCTTCCTCCTCCTCTATTGCAGTTCCTCCATCCCCTTTCCCTGCCGACCAGTGCTCATCAAGAATCAAGAAATCCAAAAGTCTGGGACAGGGTTTGAGAGACTGTGTGCAGGTGCACTTGTGTACATATTCACACAGGCATGCACATGCGCCAGAAGTCAGGAGGCTCCTTGGTTCTTTTTTGGGAAATGAAATGCCAACACCTAGGCTTCCAGTTCTGCCCCATGCCCACTCACACCAAAGCCTCACCCCTTTCTCCAGCAGGGCCACCCAGTCCCCCATTGCAGAAGCCTCCCATGAAGTCCTGCACCGCGCAGAGAAGAGGAGAGAATGGCAAGCTGGCCAGCATGGAAGATGCTCCTGGGTAGATGGTTCCTAGGGAACTTGGAACTTGGGCCTTGGTCCTCTCTGCTTGTGGTCAGTGGAGGCAGTGGCAGGTCCTGGGACAGAACTATGTTGTGCTATCGATCCTTATCCACCACTCCCTCCATTAAAGAAGACTCAAGAAGGGGGTGAAGAGGACCTGGGGGAAGGAACTGGAGAAGAGGAATGGGGTAAATCACACTTGGGATATAAAATCAATGAAAAATTCAATTGAAAAAGATGTATTTTATCTATAACTGTGATGTCAGTTTTTCTGTTTTTAGTCTTGTACATATATATCCATGCAGGCATCTAGGCAGGCCAGAGAAATGAAATCATGTTACCAGGAATTACAGTACGTTGTCAGTCCTCTTCTATTGTGCTTTTATTTGGTGACACCTGTTTTTCACCTACAATGTACAGAATGTGATTCCCATCACATAAGTGGTCTACTGTTTATGTACATTGGGAAATATTTTTTAAACTATAGTGTCATGAAAATGTGGTTTGTTGCTTTTGGTTTTGCTTTTCGTAACTTTACAAATTCCTTGAGATGATCATATTTGTATTCCAGTCTTCTTGGATGTCAGAATTCGACTGGATTACATTTGGTGTGTCTGATATTTGAGTAATTGGATAGAAGATGTACTCCCAATGTTTTCTATTCACAACCACATTTTAATAATGTAAATATTCAAGTGATTACTAGAATAGAATATCAGAATCATTAAATACCTCATGCCTATATGTAAAACATTATTATCTATCTAGTAGAAGTGCAATTAAGTTGAATATATGTATATATATATATATATATATATATATATAAAATGAAAAAGTTGAGGATTCAAATGTAAGCCCATGCTTCTACAACTATCTCATTTTTTTTTACAAAGAGGTCAAAATCACACAACAGAGAAAAAACAGTATCCATCCTGATCATAATGTTTGTGCTTGTAATTATTCTTCTTTATTTGAAATTTCATAGAAAAGTAAAAACCTTATAGAATTTAGATGTATGTATTTAATGAACCTGGTTTAAAAACCAGCAGACTTTTCTCTCTCTCATATACCATTTTGTCTCTATATTATATAGCTGGATAATATCCATGAGCCACCGGGAGTCCAGTTATATGTTGCATATTCAAATGAGCTTGTGTCTATGTTACAGAAGTTCTCTGCTCTTTAATGTTCCTCATGTGATGGCACAGATTTAATGACTTGTATTGTGTGCTAATGAGTAAATGTTCTAACTTTCTTTTCTACAATGGAAATATTATTAACAAAAATGGTATGATAAGTTCATTGAAGGATTTTTGCTGTGACAAAAATTCCCTTACTATCACCATACTTTCATACTTTTCTTTGGCCACGTGATTACTACAAAACATTGTGTCCCTATGAGACAAGTCCAACCTTTTATATCAGGAAAAGTCATTGTTATCTGCAGAAGAAACTGTTGAAAAAGACAAAGAAAGTCTTACACCACATAATTAGCAATGGCCAAGTTCTTCCCAGGTGTGAAATTTCCACGAACTATTACAAGGAACAAAAATGGCACTCATGTAATGTAAAATTATGTTAAAACTTACACCAATTTGATTATCTGTGACCCTATTACTAAGTTGTAGTAATATGGTTATTATCTCTAGAGCTCTTGTTATTCTGCTAACACTTTGTGTGAGTCCTAAGAACAAGTGTTGATTTCTTTTTTGTCTACTGATGTAATTTGTTGCTGGATCATTTAATTTCTCTTGCTGAAAATAAGTACTGGTAATATATTTTGATTTAATTCATATACAGTATTTTATTGTTATTGATAGATATGCTATAAAATGCAGTCTTAAAGTTGCTATAATTTATGCTACATATGGTCTACTTTTACTAAACTATATCTCATTATATTTTTCTGTGTGAAAGAAACTTGATTATTCTCCAAAGAGAAAATCTTCTTATGCAATAATTTTTAGATCTATCATATGAATAGAGGCATATCAGAAGTGGTAAGAAAGTCTGAATTCTAGGTAGTTTTCAGTAGAAATGTAATCCTTTCCATACATTCATTTTATTAATTCCCATTGTATGTTTACAATTCCCAATTATATCACATAACCATAAAATATACATAAAAAGATTGAATTTAACAAGGCTTTCCTAAATCCCTCGTCTAGAAATTTATCCCTACATAAGATTCTAGAAGTTGTGTCTGAGAACTGTTCTTGATAAAAAATCTTTTATTTTTAATTACATGACAATTGTTAAAACTAGATTATCTTTACATTAGAATGAAAAGGTTGATAAATACATGAAGCCTTCACATGTGAGGAAGAGCTGTGTTCTGTATAGCAAGGACCACTCATTTTATAGAACATTGAAACACTAATGCACAAAATTAAGAAACACGTGTTACCATGTTTTGTTGTGTGTATATCTATTATATAATATGAATAATAAGATAGATTTATTAATCAGAATGTTCTAAAGTATATTTCTTATAATTCATCTTTAAAGAGCCAAATTTCTGAGAGATAAAGTGAGTTAGTATATAAGTAAACATTTGTGCTTGAAGATGCTACTATTGCAAAAAAAGAGCCTTATTTTGCCTTCGTCACTTCTACATTTGAACGATTAACACATAGGATGATATTTGAGCATACCATTCTGTTTCAAAATTGGAAGAACCTACTAATTGATATGATTCATTTTGTTTCTATCATTGTCATTCACACAGAAACACCCTTTTTCATCTTTGTAATGACATACACATATTTTGTAATTTCTGTAGTAGTTTTCTCTGTTATATTTCAGGATTGGAATTGACTGGTAATAGAAGTTTATTTACTCTGAAATATGCTAGGAAGTTGTTGCTGCTTGAGGAATGAAAAGGAGTGAAACAGGGCCTTGATATGTACTTTGTGATGACCTCAAAATCATAATTCTTTGATCTTAGTTTACTAAATGTAGGGATATAAATCACTATGTATTATTTATAATATTTTTTCTGTGCATTTTTAACTTACTGAAGAAGTAGTCACTGTTTTCACCAGAAAAATAAATAGAAGTAGGATTATAAGATATAATATTTCATATTATTTTCTAACCAGTTTTTGCAATGAGTAATGTGTGATGTTATAGAGAAATCTTTATAAGAACCACAAATCGAACAAAATAGTTGATTTTTTACTAACTTCTCCCAGTTTCCTGAACATCTTTATTATGCTTGAATTAATACAAATGCTATTGTTCATATCTTTTAACATGTGGTGTTATAGTAATAGAAGCATTTTTATATTTATTTTTTCCAAATAGAATATATGAGTTATTCTCACATATCTGACTCATTGTTGATGTGACTACCTGTAAATTTGGTTATTCCTAGTAATAAAGTATTATCTACTAATGATTATATATATATATATATATATATATATATATATATATTGGTATACTGTGATGAATATATAATAGAAAATTTAATGTAGGCATTTGTGCAATGGAGTAATTATAACTTAATTTAGACTAAAGTAGTATGTAGGAAGATCCACATAACAACAGCCACGAAGGCGATCCAGAGAACCCGAAGACATGCTTTACAAAAAGAATATATTTTATTACACCAAATTTGAAAAAGGTAAAAGAAATAAATAGTTTTTTGATAGGTACCACTTACAAAGTTAAATAAAGATGAGATAAACTATTTAAATGTACCCATAACTCCTACTGAATTAGAAGAATTTTCCAACCCCTACACCCAAAAAAGTCCAGGATTAGATGGCTTTAGCAAAGAACTGTACCAGACTTTCAAAGACTAGTTAATGTAAATGCCAACACTCCTCAAATTATTCCATAACATAGAAACAGAAGGAACACTGACAAATTCATTTTATGAGGCCACAGTTACTGTGATAGTAAACCACATAAAGACTCCTCAAATAAAAGAATTACAGACCAATTTCCCAGTTGAACATAGATATAAAACACTCAATGAAATACTTGCAAAACAAATCAAAAACACACATAAAATATTATCTACCATAATTCGATAATAGTAAAAACAATAGAGGTAAGAAAATTCACCTTCTACCACATTCTGCTGTTATCCAACTTTCTCAGCACCAGGATTATTAATTAATCACTCAAATATTCATTCATTTCATTTATAATGAAAAATCAAAATAAAAACAGCTAGTTATAAACTTTGTACAAAATTTATCTCTTCAAATGAAAATAAAAAAAATAAAAAATGCTAGCGAATACAGAGAAGATTTTTAATTTTGTTACACTGTCTTCGCTCTCAGTGCTTTAATTTTACAACCCTGGTGTCCAACAATCTAGGCGACATGCTCAGAAATGGGCACCAGGATGCACTCAGTGGTGTTGAGTCTCTTCCTCCTCAGCAGGGCTGCTTGCTCCCCATTCAGAGTGGCTGCACTGGCCCTGGCACCGCCCAGACAGTAGTCATGGGACAGCACTGCTGCCATTCTGCCCTCGGCATCATTCCCTCCATACAGCACCCTTGACACCGCTGCCGGTGCCTCCAGAGCATTGAACCCCAAGTTTGGCAACAGCACAGACCTGGGGGGGGCAGCAGAATCTTCTGGGTCTGGGAGGCAGTGGCCACTGGCAGAGACAGCAGCAGCAGCAAGGTCCTCTTCTTCAGCCCCCTCCAGCTCTTCCTCTTCCAGCTCTGCCATCCGGGAGGCTGGTCAGCAGGGTGGAGCAGTCTCCTCCGGAGCCAGCTAGGTCCCTGCCCTGCCTGTCCCTGCGCTGCCAGCCACTGCTTGCAGCCCTGAGCACTGACTCCCCTGGCTGGGATCTTAGGGGCTGAGTGAGGCCAGGCATTCCCTCAGCAGCAGCCTGTCCCCCTCAAGCTCTGAGCTCCCTGGGCTGCATAGGCAGCTGCAGCAGGGATCCCGGGACCATCGCCAGAGCCAGGGATGCAGCTTGGCATCTAGGCAGTGTGTTGTGGATGGCGGTGGAGGCATCAGGAGTGGCAGACGATGGTCCCATGGAAAAGGCCATGCCCAGTGCACAAACATCTTTCCTGGGGGAGGCAGCCGCGCCAGTGCCCCGGGCTGAGGAGCATCAAGGCCGCCAGGGCCCCATTAAATTTCTTTCTTTTTTTCTTTCTTTTTTAAAATTTTTCCATTCAAAAATTTACACTTCTTCCCCTCCCCCCCCACTCCCCTCCTGCTCTGCTACTCAACCTCCTCCCTCCCCGTCCCTGCTTGAGAGAGGGCAGGGAACCCTGACCTGTGGGAAGTCCAAGGCCCTCCTTGCTATTTCCAGGCTTAGGAAGGTGTGCATCCAAATAGACTAGGGTCCCAAAAAGCCAGTACATGCAGTAGAAACAGGTCCCAGTGCCATTATCAATGGCTTTCAGTCCACCCCCAACGGCAGCCACATTCAGAGAGTCATGTTTGATCATAGGATCATTCAGTCCAGGTCCAGCTGGATTTGGTGAGCTCCTATTACATCAGGCAACCTGATTCAATGGGTGGACCAAACTCTCACAATCCTGACTTCCTTGCTCATCTTCTCCCTCCTTCTGCTCTTCAACTGGACCTTGGGATCTCAGTCCAGCGCTCTGATGAGGGTCTCTTTCTCTATCTCCATCCATCGCCAAACGGAGATTCTATGGTGATTTTCGAGATAATCATCAGTATGATAGTGGGGCAAGGCCAGTTCAGGTACCCTCTCCTCTGCTGCCCAAGGACCTAGCTGGGGACATCCGCGTGGACACCTGGGATTCCCCCTAGAGCAAGTCTCTTGCCAACTCTAAAATGGCTCCCTTAATGTAGATATCTTCTTCCCTGCTCCTATACCTTCCCTTCCTCCATCTCTACCCATCCACTCCCCAAGCTCTTGCCAGTCTTTCCCAACTCAGCCTGCTTCGGGGCTGAGGGCCTGGGGAGAATTTCTTAAGGTTCTTGATGTTAATTAGGCCTCCATAAAATCACTCTTTTACCTTGCTCTCTCATTCACAACCCAATCCAGTCCTTCCTGCTCCATTATTCCCCCATTCCACCTTCAAACAGCCAGGACTCCATCTCACTTGAATTCTCTGCCCTCTTTGATCCCTTGCCAGGTTCATGACCTCCATGACTATTCCAAATTAAGTACATACTGAATACCAACTTCAAGGCTAACATTTCCATATTAGAGAGGTCATGTGACATTTGTCTTTCTAGGTTTGGATTACCTGGCTCAGATTGGATAGTTTCAGCTAATGGAAATTTACAACTAATTTCATTTTTCCTTACAGTTGAGAACTCTTCCATCGTTTAAATATAACACATTTATCAGATCTATTCATCACTTGATGGGTACATAAACTGTTTCTATTTCTGAGCTATTGTGAATAGAGCAGCACTGACCATGGATGTGCAAGCATCTCTGCAGTAGAGGGTCCTTTGCACACATGCACAAGTGTGCAACAGCTGAATCAAATGATATTTTTATTTCTAGCTTTCTAAGGAACACCCACACTGAATTCCATATGGCTTTACCAGAAAATAACCACTCTTTAATACACAATCTACAGATTCCATATAATTCCCATCACTACAGATTTGAAGCAGTGTCTTTAAATCCACAAGTACACTTCTTAAATGAAACTGGATGCCGCAGAATTTGGTGCATATATGTCTAGGATATAATGTCTTCTTGTTTAATTGTTCCCTGATTAGAATGGAGAGTCTCTCATCTTGCCTCTTGATTAGTTATAGTTTGTAGTCTGTATTGTTAGATACTAGTATAAAATTGCTATTTTCATTCCTGGAGCCAATTGAGTGGCTAATTTTGTACATCCATTTGTTCTAATTAAGTTTCTATCTTCAAAGCTAAGATAGGTTTCCTGTAGATAAGAAGTAGATAAATTTTATTTCTTTTTTGTTTAATCTTTTTATTATTATTATTTATTTATTAAAGATTTCTTTCTCCTTCCCATCACCGCCTCCCATTTCCCTCTCCCTCCCCCAAAAAACTCCCCCTCTCTCATCAGACTGAAGAACAGTCAGGGTTCCCTGCCCTGTGAGGAGTCCAAGGATCTCCATCCTTTTTCCAGGTATAGTAAGGTGAGCATCCAATCAGCCTAGGCTCTCACACAGATAGTATGTGCAGTAGGATCAAAACCCAGTGCCATTGTTCTGGACTTGTCAGTAGTCCTCATTGTCTGCTATGTTCAGCAAGTCCGGTTTTATCCCATGCTTTTTCAGACCCAGGCCAGCTGGCCTTGGTGAGTTCCTGATAGAACATCCCTATTCTCTCAGTATGTGGGTGCCCCCCTCGCGGTCCTGAGTTCCTTGCTCGTGCTCTCTCTCCTTCTGCTCCTGATTTGAACCTTGGGGTTTCAGTCCAGTGCTCCAATGTGGGACTCTGTCTCTGTCTCCTTCCATCACCTGATGAAGGCTAATATCCAGGAGGGTGACTATATGTTTTTCTTTGTGTTCACCTTCTTATTAAGCTTCTCTAGGATTGCAAATTATAGACGCAATGTCCTTTATTTATGGCTAGAAACCAATTATGAGTGAGTACACCCATGTTCCTCTTTTTGTGTCTGGTTTACCTCACTCAGGATAGTGTTTTCTACTTCCGTCCATTTGCATGCAAAATTCAAGTAGTCCTTGTTTCTTACTGCTGAGTAGTACTCTAATATGTATATATTGCATACTTTCTTCATCCATTCTTCCATTGAAGGGCATCTAGATTGTTTCCGGGCTCTGGCTATTACAACCAATGCTGCTATGAAGATAGTTGAGCATATACTTTTGTTGTATGATAGGGCATGTCTTGGGTATATTCCCAAGAGTGGTATTGCTGGGTCCAGGTGTAGGTTGATTGCGAATTTCCTGAGAAACCGCCACACTGCTTTCCAGAGTGGTTGCACAAGTTTGCATTCCCACCAGCAATGGATGAATGTTCCCCTTTCTCCACATCCTCTCCAGCAAAGGCTATCATTGGTGGTTTTGATTTTAGCCATTCTGACAGGTGTAAGATGGTATCTTAAAGTTATCTTGATTTGCATTCCCCTGATTGCTAAGGAAGTTAAGCATGACCTTAAGTGTCTTTTGGCCATTTGAACTTCTTCTGTTGAGAATTCTCTGTTCAGCTCAGTGACCCATTTTATAATTCGGTTGATTAGCCTTTTACAATCTAGTTTCTTGAGTTCTTCATATATTTTGGAGATCAGACCTTTGTCAGTTGCAGGGTTGGTGAAGATCTTCTCCAAGTCAGTGGGTTGCCTTTTTGTCTTAATGACAATGTCCTTTGCTTTACAGAAGCTTCTCAGTCTTAGGCGGTCCCATTTATTCAAAGATGCCGTTAATGTTTGTGATGCTGGGGTTATACATAGGAAGTGGTCTCCTGTGCCCATGTGTTGTAGAGTACTTCCCACTTTCTCTTGGGTTCAGTGTTTTTAGACTGATATTGAGGTCTTTAATCCATTTGGACTTGAGTTTTGTGCATGGTGATACATATGGATCTATTTGCATTCTTCTATAGATTGACATCCAGTTTTGCCAGCACAATTTGTTGAAGATGCTCTCTTTTTTCCATTGTATACTTTTAGCTCCTTTATTGAAAATCAGGTGTTCATACGTTTGTGGGTTAAAGTCCGGGTCTTCTATTTGATTCCATTGATAAACTTCTCTGGTTTTTATGCCAATACCAAGCTGTTTTCAACACTGTAGCTCTGTAATAGAGTTTGAAGTCAGGGATGGTAATGTCTCCAGACGATCCTTTATTGTATAGGATTGTTTGGGCTATCCTTGGTTTTTTGATTTTCCATATAAAGTTGATTATTGTATTCTCAAGGTCTGTGAAGAATTTCGATGGGATTTTGATGGGGATGGCATTGAATCTATAGATTGCTTTTGGTAGAATTGCCATTTTTACTATGTTGATCCTCCCAATTCAAGAGCAAGGGAGGTCCTTCCATTTTCTGGTGTCCTCCTCAATTTCTTTCTTCAAAGACTTAAAGTTCTTCTCAAGTAGATCTTTCACTTCTTTGGTCAGAGTTACCCCAAGATATTTTATGTTGTTTGTGGCGATCGTGAAAGGTGATGCTTCTCTGATTTCCCTCTCTGCTTCCTTATCCTTAGTGTATGGGAAGGCAACTGATTTTTTGGAGTTGATCTTGTATTCTGCCACATTACTAAAGGTGTTTATCAGCTGCAGGAGTTCTTTGGTAGAGTTTTTGGGGTCCCTTATGTATACTATCATATCATCTGCAAATAACGAAAGCTTAACTTTTTCCTTTTCAATTTGAATCCCCTTGATCCCCTTATGTTGTCTTATTGCTATTGCTAGAACTTCAAGCACTATTTTGAAGAGGTATGGAGAGAATGGACAGCCTTTTCGTGTACCTGATTTTAGTGGGATGGCTTTGAGTTTTTCTCCGTTTAATTTAATGTTAGCTGTGGGCTTGCTGTAAATAGCTTTTATTATATTTAGGTATGACCCTTGTATCCCTAATCTCTCCAAGACCTTTATCATAAAGGGTTGTTGAATTTTGTCGAATGTTATTTCCACATCTATTGAAATGATCATATGGTTTTTTCTTTCAGTTTATTTATATGATGGATTACATTGATAGATTTGCATATGTTGAACCAGCCCTGAATCTCTGGGATGAAGCCTACTTGATCAAAATGGATAGTTTTTCTAATGTGTTCTTGGATTCGGTTTGCCAGTATTTTATTGATAATTTTTGTGCCGATGTTCATGAGTGAGATCGGCCTGTAATTCTCCTTCTTGGTTAAGTCTTTATGAGGTTTTGGTATCAGGGTGACTGTAGCTTCATAAAAGAAATTTGGCAATGACTCTTCTGTTTCTATATTGGGAAATACCTTAAAGAGTATAGGTATTAGCTCTTCTTGGAAGTTCTGGTAGAATTCTGCATTGAAACCATCTGGTCCTGGGCTTTTTTTAGAAGGGAGGTTTTTGATAACAGCTTCTAATTCTTGAGGACTAACAGGTCTATTCAGATTGTTCACCTGGTCTTGGTTTGACTTTGGTATATTGTACTTATCTAAAAAATGTCCATTTCTTTTGCATTTTCCAGTTTTGTGGCATAAAGGCTTTTGTAGTAAGATCTAATGATTCTCTGAATTTCCTCTGTGTCTTTGGTTATGTCCCCCTTTTCATTTCTGATCTTATTTATTTGCGTTTTCTCTCTCTGTCCTTTAATTAGTTTGGATAGGCGTTTGTCGATCTTGTAGATTTTTTCCAAGAATCAGCCTTGTTTCATTGATTCTTTGGATTGTTTTCTGTGTTTCTCTTTTGTTGATTTCAGCCCTCAGTTTGATCATTTCCAGTCTTCTACTCCTCCTGGGCAAGTCTGCTTCTTTTTTTTCTAGAGCTTTCAGATGTGCTGATAAGTCTCCAATGTATGCTTCCTCCGTTTTTTTTTTTTTTTTAACGTGGGCACTTAGTGCTATGACCTTTCCTCTTAGCACTACTTTCATCGTGTCCCATAGGTTTGAGTATGTTGTCTCTTTATTTTCATTAATTTCAAGGACGACTTTAATTTCTTTCTTAATTTCTTCCTTGATCCAGGTGTGGTTCAGTAGTTGACTGTTCAGTTTCCATGAGTTTGTAGGCTTTCTGGGATTAGCATTCTTGTTGCCTTCTAACTTTAATCTGTGGTGATCTGATAAGACACAGGTGGACTCTGATATTTTTTTTATCTGTGAATGTTTACTTTGCTACCGAGTATGTGGTCAATTTTTGAGAAGGTTCCATGAGCTGCAGAGAAGAAGGTTTATTCTTCCCTATTTGAGTGGAGTGTTCTATAGATGTCTGTTAAGTTCATTTGCTTCATTACCTCCAATAATTTTCTTAATTCTCTATTAGGTTTCTGTCTGATTGACCTGTCCATTGGTGAGAGACGTATGTTGAAGTCTCCTACTACTAGTGTGTGTGGTTTGATGTCTGCCTTGAGTCCTAGTAGTATTTCTTTTACATAAGTGGGTGCTTTTATATTGGGGGTATAGATATTCAGGATTGAGACTTCATCCTGATGAATTGTTCCTGTTATGACTATAAAATGTCCATCTCCATCTCTTCTGATTGATTTTAGTTTGAAGTCAGTTTTGTTAGAGATTAGTATGGCCATGCCTGCTTGTTTCTTAGGCCCATTTGTTTGAAAAACCTTTCCCCAACCCTTTACTCTGAGTAGATGCCTGTCTTTGTACTTGAGATGTGTTTCTTGTAAAAAGCAGAATGTTGTATCTTGTTTTTGGATCCAATCTCTTAGCCTGTGTCTTTTTATAGGTTAATTGAGTCCATTAATATTAAGTGATATTAATGACCAGTGGTTGTCGACTCCAGTTATTCTTATTGTTTTTGGGAGTAGAGTTTGTGTGTCTCCCTTCTTTGAGTTGTGCTTGTGAAGGGTCACTAGATGCCTGAGTTATTGTAGGCAGTGTTGGCAATGTTGGATTCCTTGGGTTGTGATTTTCCTTCTATTACTTTCTGTAAGCCTGGATTTGTGGCTACGTATTGTTTGAATTTGTTCTTATCCTGGAATGTTTTGTTTTCTCCATTGATAGTGAATGATAGCTTGGCTGGGTATAGTAGTTTGGGCTTGCATCCATGGTCTCTTAGTTTCTGAAGTACCTCTATCCAGGACCTTCTGGCTTTCATGGTTTCCATAGAGAAGTCAGGTGTAAGTCTGATCGGTTTACTTTTATAAGTTACTTGACCTTTTTCCTTTGCAGCTCTTAATATTCTTTCTTTAATCTGTATGTTTTGTGTTTTGATTATTATATGGCCAGGGGATTTTTTTGATCCAGTCTATTGGTGTTCTGTATGCTTCTTGAATATCTTTCTTTATGTTGGGAAAGTTTTCTTCCATAATTTTGTTAAAAGTATTTTCTGGGCCTTTGAGTTGTGACTCTTCTCCTTCTTCTATCCCTATTATTCTTAGGTTTGGTCTTTTTATTGTGTCCCATATTTCCTGAATGTTTTGTGAGGAGAATTTGTTGGCTTTGCTGTTTTCTTTGATCAGTGCGTTTATTTTCTCTATGGTGTTCTCAGAATCTGAGATTCTTTCTTCTATCTCTTGTATTCTATCGATTATGCTTGTTTCTGTAGTCTCTGCTTGTTGACCTAGATTTTCCATATCTAGCCGGTCCTCAATTTGTGTTTTCTTCCTTGCTTCCATTTCAGTTTTCAATTCTTGAACTGTTTCCATTACCTGTTTGATTGTTTTTTTCTTGGTTTCCCAGGGTATCATTTACATATTTACTCATTTCTTCAAACTTTTGGTTCTACTTCTCATCCATTTCTTAAGGGCATTTTTTACATGTTGTTTGAGGGACTCTATTGCTTTCATAAAGTCAATTTTTTCCACTTCTTCTGTGCTAGGTTGTTCAAGTCCTTCTGTTGTAAGATCATTGGGTTCTGGTGTTTTCATGTTGTTTTTCAGATTGTTGGGTGAATTCTTGCCTTGGCGCCTGCCCATCTCCTCCTACCGATGCTATCTAGTGCGTCTTCAAAAACAGGATCAGATTTCCCTGCTGGCCAGGGGCCCTGCTTACAAAATACCCCCGCTCGGTTTCCTGGCTTTCGCCATGAGCCAAGATCCCTCTCAGCACTGAGGAGTGTCTACAGGAACAGGAACAGGCTCCCCATTCACCAGGGACTTCACCAACAATAGGCCTACCACTCTGCAGGCCAGCTACCAAAACAAAGACACTCCTGCAGCCCTCTGCCCCGAGCACCCGGCCCAGCACCCAAAAAGGCCGAACTGGTTGATCCCACGGCCCCACGTGAGGGAGGGAGAAGGAAGGAAGCCTCTGGGGTAAAGCTGGGATGGGCCACGGAGAGAGAGGTCACAGAAGAGGAGGAGCAGCCCCAGCAGAGGGGAGTAGCCCCCATAGGCTGACCAGGGGGTCAAGGGGGTCAGAGAATGCCCGCTCCATTTCCTGGGTCCCGCCGCATGTCAAGAATACTCTCACCACTCAGGAGGGTCTTCAGGGACAGGACCAGGCTCCCCATTTACCAGGGACCTCGCCAACAAAAGGCCTACCACTCTGCAGGCCAGTGACCAAAACACCTACTTGAATTTTTGTAGTGGGACAATCTGCTCTCAGTGTGGGCGTCACTGTTTCAAGCTTGGACCATCAAAAAATGTAAGTTCACTTCTGCCCTGCATCCGTGCTGGTCTCTGCATCACATCTGCACTGGTCTCTGCGCCGGGTCTGCCGATTTTATTTCTTTATCCATACTGTCATCCTGTATCTTATGATTAGTGAATCGAGGTCATTGGTATTTAAAGTAATTATTGAAATGTGTTTATTAATTGCGGCCATCCTGTGATGGAGGAAGGTCATTGGTTAAATTAAAAGAAACTGCTTGGCTCTCATTGGTTAGGAGATAGGTGGGAGGAGTAAACAGAACAGAACGCTGGGAGGAAGAGGAAGTGAGTCAGACTCAACAGCTCTCTTCTCTGGAGCAGACGCCTCAGCAGAGACACCATGCTCCCTGCTCCAACCAGGGAAGATGCACACTATGAAGCTCCGACCCAGGATGGACTTAGGCTAGAATCTTCCCGGTAAGACCGGTGCTATACAGATGATAAGAAATGGGCTAGTCCAGGTGCAAGAGTAAGCCTAGAAGAGGCTAGGTAGAAATGAGCCAAGCGGTGTTTAAATGAATACAGTGTCTGTGTAATTATTTCGGGGCATAAGCTAGCCGGGCAGGCGGCTGGGGTGTTGGGGACGCAGCCCCGCCGCCCATATTACAACAATCCTGTTGTCGGTTGTTGTGTGTGTTCTCAGTGGCACACCATCTTTTAACCATTATGGCTTTATATTTTATTTTTTTCACAGCCTTTTGGCTGTGCTCAACTGTTCTTCAACTTGAATATTGCATTCTGTGCTTTCTGTTGGTTTGGTTTGCTGGATCTTCGTAGTGTTAAAAGTCTTCCTTTCTCCTTTAGTCATGACAGAAAATTTTTTTCTGGGTATATTACTCTAGGTCGACCATCATAGTAGCCTTTAAAGACTTCATATGTATTGTTTGGTTTTCTTCTGACTTGGAAAGTTTTCATTGAGAAATCAGTATTAATTCTGAAGGATTTTCCTTCACTGTAACTTCAGTTTTTTCTCCTGTAGTTTTTGGTACACTTTATTTGTTCAGTGTACTTGGTGCTCTAACTATCATATACTCTGGTTATTTTCTTTTCTGGCCTTACTGTTTATGTGTTCTTTGTGATTCTGTGTCCGTAATGTGTGTTTGTTTTATTTGGAGAAGTTCTTTTCTATGTTTTTGCTGACGATCTGGTCTATGCTTTAGACTTGGGATTAGTCTCTCTTCTTTATGCACATAATTTCAAGGTTGAGTTATTTTACTCAGGGTGTTTCATATTTTCTGCCTATTCTTTTATTTTTAAATATTTCCTCATGTTTGCTCATTTGATCCAGATCCTTTACTTCACATTAAGTCCTGATAATCTCTCTTTTTTTTTATATTCATTCTTTTTGAAAGACCTGTCTTATAGTTTTCTTTTTGAGCTATTGAGTTTTTCTATTTCACCTTTATAGTATACATGTATGATATCATTTTCAGTTTCATCTTTACATAACCTGAGTCAAGTTCAACATTTCTATCTCCTCTTTGAATTCTGTTCTTAAGCCCTAGATTTTTTTTGTCATTTTCATCAAACTTACTTTTGTATTTTTCTTTGATATCACCCAGGCATTTATTCTCCTTAATTTCCTTCTTCTATGAATTTCTGTATCTTTGTCCCAAATAAGTGGCTTTTGGATGAAGAAGAATGAGTCTTCAAAAGCTGGAGGCAATGTAATATCCTAGAAGAGAGTTCTCAGTGCAAACTTGGGCATAGTTTTAAAACCAATAGATTATACTTGGGTTGCACATATCAGTCATGAGGTTCTGAATTTGAGACATAACAAGGAATGGCAATTTTAAGCATTGCTATCTAAACGTGAAGGTATTCACTATGTTATGATTTGTTGTTTTTCAATGTGCATATTCTCTAGAGAATTGTCCTAAAAAGGAAAAGAATAAATGATGACATTAAAGAAAAAATCATTTTTTTCTATTTCTTTGTGCTTCTTATATTATTTGAAGTCTTTGATATCATTTACGATTGTTCTTTTAAGTTCTGGGTTATAAGGTTCATCTAGATAATTTTCATTGGCAACCTTTTCTATAGGATTGGTTGGTTTTAGAGAGAAGATACTGGTCTAGTTTTAGATATTGTTGGTATTTAATGACGATGTCTAAGTATGTAGCTTCCTCTAATAGTTCTAAGTCTAATCTAGACTGAGCTGGTTAAGGTAGAAGAGAGGTTGTGTGGGCAGACTAGCCCTACAGGTTGGAGATGACTTGGGTAAAGAAATCAGGTAGACATATGGAGCCTGGCTGATGTACAGGATGTGCTTCCCATGATGCAAAGAAATGTACGCCTGTGTGAACAGACTGAATGTTGTGTTAAAGGAGCATTTGTGTTGGGGGAAATATAGAGGATGTTTAGGCAGAAGCTTTAAAACTGTGTTGGAAGAAATATAGAAGATGTTTAGGCAGATGCTTTAAAACTATCTTGAAACAGAGAGTAGAGGCCAGATTTGATTGGGACACTAGATATCCAGACTACATCTCACAGATGGGGAGAAGACATGAACAGGACATCTGAACAACTTAACAGGTATTTTTTTTTGTTAATGTATGATTCAGGTAGGTCTAGCCCACTGTGGGAAAAGCTCCCACTGAGGTGATGGTCCTGGGCTGTATAAAGAAACAAGTTGACCCTGTGTCTTATCAGATCACCATGGATTAAAGTTAGAATTCAACAACAATGCTAGCCCCCGGAAAGCCTACAAAGTCATGGAAACTGAACAGCCATCTACTGAACCATACCTGGATTAAGGAAGAAATAAAGAAAGAAATTAAAGTCTTCCTGGAATTCAATGAAAATAAAGAAACAACATACTCAAACTTATGGGACACTATGAAAGCAGTCCTAAGAGGAAAGTTCATAGCACTAAGTGCCCACTTAAAGAAAACAGAGAAAGCTCACATTGGAGACTTAACAGCCCACCGGAAAGCTCTAGAAAAAAAAGAAGCAGACTCACATAGGAGGAGTAGGAGACTGGAAATAATCAAACTGAGGGCTGAAATCAATAAAATAGAAACACAGAGAACAATCCAAAGAATCAATGAAACAAAAAGCTGGTTCCTGGAGAAAATCAACAAGATTGACAAACCCCTATCCAAACTAATCAAACGGCAGAGAGAGAACACGCAAATTAATAAGATCAGGAATGAAAAGGGGGACATAACCACAGACACAGAGGAAATTCAGAGAATCATTAGATCTTACTACAAAAGCCTATATGCCACAAAACTGGAAAATGTAAAGGAAATGGATACTTTCTTAGATAAATATCATTTACCAAAGTTAAATCAGGACCAGGTGAACAATCTGAATAGACCTGTTAGTCGCGAAGAATTATAAGAGGTTATCAAAAACCTCCCTACCAAAAAAAGCCCAGGGCCAGATGGTTTCAATGCGGAATTCTACCAGAACTTCCAAGAAGACCTAATACCTATACTCCTTAATGTATTTCACAATATAGAAACAGAAGGGTCATTACCAAATTTTTTTTATGAAGCTACAGTTACTCTGATACCAAAATCACACAAAGACTCAACCAGGAAAGAGAATTACAGGCCGATCTCACTCATGAATATCGATGCAAAAATCCTCAACAAAATACTGGCAAACCGAATCCAAGAACACATCCGAAAAATTATCCATTATGATCAAGTAGGCTTCATTCCTGAGATGCAGGGCTGGTTCAACATACGAAAATCTATCAATGTAATCCAGCATATAAATAAACTGAAAGAAAAAAACCATATGATCATTTCATTAGATGCTGAAAAAGCATTCGACAAAATTCAACATCCATTTATGTTAAAAGTCTTGGAGAGATTAGGGATACAAGGGTCATACCTAAATATAATAAAAGCTATATACAGCAAGCCGACAGCTAACATCAAATTAAACGGAGAAAAAATCAAAGCCATCCCGCTTAACTCAGGAACACGAAAGGCCGTCCACTTTCGCCATACCTCTTCAATATAGTGCTGGAAGTTCTAGCAATAGCAATAAGACAACATAATGGGATCAAGGGGATTCGAATTGGAAAGGAAGAAGTTAAACTTTCGTTATTCGCAGATGATATGATAGTGTACATAAGCGACCCCCAAAACTCCACCAAAGAACTTTTACAGCTGATAAACAGCTTTAGTAATGTGGCAGGATACAAGATCAACTCCAAAAAATCAGTCGCCCTCTTATACACAAAGGATATGGAAGCAGAGAGGGAAATCAGAGAAGCTTCTCCATTCACGATAGCCACAAACAGCATAAAATATCTTGGGGTAAATCTAACCAAGGAAGTGAAAGATCTATTTGACAAGAACTTTAAGGCATTGAAGAAAGAAATTGAAGAGGATACCAAAAAATGGATGGACATCCCTTACTCTTGGATTGGGAGGATCAACATAGTAAAAATGGCAATTCTACCAAAGGCAATTTATAGATTCAATGCAATCCCCATCAAGATCCCATCAAAATTCTTCACAGATCTGGAGAGGACAATAATCAACTTTATATGGAAAAACAAAAAACCCAGGATAGCCAAAACAATCCTATACAATAAAGGATTGTCTGGAGCCATTACCATCCCTGACTTCAAACTGTATTACAGAGCTACAGTAATGAAAACAGGGTGGTACTGGCATAAAAACAGAGAAGTCGACCAATGGAAACGTATAGAAGACCCGGATTTTACCCCACAAACCTATGAACACCTCATTTTTGATAAAGGAGCTAAAAGTATACAATGGAAGAAAGAAAGCATCTTCAACAAATGGTGCTGGCACAACTGGATGTCAACCTGTAGAAGAATGAAAATAGACCCATATCTATCACCGTGCACAAAACTCAAGTCCAAATGGATTAAAGACCTCATTATCAGCCCGAGAAACTGAACCTGATAGAAGAGAAAGTGGGAAATACCCTACATCAGATGGGCACAGGTGATCGCTTCCTAAGTATAACCCCAGAAGCACAGGCATTAAGGGCAACATTGAATAAATGGGACCTACTAAAACTGAGAAGCTTCTGTAAAGCAAAGGACACTGTCACTAAGACACAAAGGCAACCTACTGACTGGGAGAAGATCTTCACCAACCCCGCAACAGACAAAGGTCTGATCTCCACAATATATAAAGAACTCAAGAAACTAGACTTTAAAAGGCTAATTAACCCAATTAAAAAATGGGGCACTGAACTGAACAGAGAATTCTCAACAGAAGAAGTTCAAATGGCCAAAAGATACTTAAGGTCATGCTCAACTTCCTTAGCAATCAGGGAAATGCAAATCAAAACAACTTTGAGATACCATCTTACACCTGTCAGAATGGCTAAAGTCAAAAACACCAAGGATAGCCTTTGCTGGAGAGGCTGTGGCGGAAGGGGTACCCTCATCCATTGCTGGTGGGAATGCAATCTTGTGCAACCACTGTGGAAGTCAGTGTTTCGGTTTCTCAGGAAATTCGGGATCAATCTACCCCTGGACCCAGCAATACCACTCTTGGGAATTTACCCAAGAGATGCTCTATCACATGTCAAAAGCATTTGTTCAACTATGTTCATAGCAGTATTATTTGTAATAGTCAGAACCTGGAAACAACCTAGATGCCCTTCAATGGAAGAATGGATGAAGAAAGTATGGAATATATACACACTAGAGTACTACGCTGCGGTAAAAAAAAATGACTTCTCGAATTTTGCATGCAAATGGATGGAAATAGAAAACACTATCCTGAGTGAGGTATCCCAGACCCAAAAAGAAGAACATGGGATGTACTCACTCATAATTGGTTTCTAGCCATAAATAGGGGTCATGGAGTCTACAATTGGCGAACCTAAAGAAGCTAAGTAAGAAGGTGAACCCAAGGAAAAACATATAATTATCCTCTTGGATAAGGGAAGTAGACAAAATTGCCGGGGAGAAAAGTGGGATCTTGGGGTTGGGGTGGGATGGGGGTAAGGGGAGATGGGGAGAGAAAAGGTAGAAGGGAAGGAGGGGGGACTTGGGGAAACAGGAGGATCGGGATAAAGGAAGGTTGGATAGGGGAGCACGGAACCACAATTCTTAGTTAAGGGACCCACTTTAGGATGGGCAGGAGAATTGACCCTAGAGGGGCTTCCAGGTGCTTAAGCTGAGGTCCCCAGTTAGTTCCTTGGGCAGCTGAGGATAGGGAACCTGAAATGACCCTATCCTAGCGCAATACTGATGAATATATTGCATATCATCCTAGAACTTTCATCTGGCGATGGATGGAGATAGAGACAGAGACCCACACTGGAGCAATGGACTGAGCTCCCAAGGTCCCAAAGAGGAGCAAAAGGAGGGAGAACATGAGCAAAGAAGTCGGGACCACGAGGGGTGCACCCACCCCCTGAGACAGTGGAGCTGATCTACTGGGAGCTCACCAAGGCCAGCTGGACTATTACCAAAAAAGCATGGGATAAAACTGGACTCTCTGAACATGACGAACAATGAGGGCTGATGAGATGCCAAGGACAATGGCACGCAGTTTTGATCCTACGCAATCTGCTGGCTTGGTGGGAGCCTAGCCAGTTTGGATGTTCACCTTCCTAGATATGGACGGAGGGGGGAGGACCTAGGACTTACCACAGGGCAGGGAACCCTGACTGCTCTTTAGACTGGAGAGAGAGGGGGAGAGGAGTGGGGGGAAGGGGAGAGGGGTGGGAGGAGGGGGAGAAGAGTGGGGGGAAGGGGAGAGGGGAGGAAGGAGGGGGAGGGAAAGGGGAGGCTGGGAGGAGGTGGAAATTTGTTTTTTTTTCTTTATTCTTCTTTTATCAATAAAAAAAAGAATGGAAAAAAAAAGAAACAAGTTGAGAAAACCATGAGGAACAAGCCACTAAGCAGCATTTCTCAAGGGTCACTGCTTTAGGTCCTGCCTCCAGGTTCCTGTCTATACTTGGTGTCTTAGATTCTCTTGATACTGATTACAAACTGTAAAATGAAATAAATGTCTTTTCTCTCTGGATTGGTTTTATAGTGTTTTATCACAGCAAGTGATATATCAAAGCAAGTGAATATATCCATCATGATTTCATCAGGAAAGAGGTTCAAGTACCAAACACATCTGCCTGCATTATTTATTTAAATTTCATATTAATTTTTTGTTATTTTTCAGAATTGCATACATGTATTCAATTAAACATGACCGTATCCAATCCCATTTATTTTACCAAGATGACCTCTTATCTGTTTTGTGTGTATTCCTCCTAACTTAAATATTTTTGGTTTTTATAATACAACTAATCATGTCCATATGTGAATGGGTTTGGGGCCATTTCATGGAGCATGGAAAACATGCCAAAAGCCACACACACAAAATGAATGATTCTTTATCCTCCAACAACTACCAGTATCTCCTCAGAACTGAGTGGTATCTAGAAATCATCTGCCCATCTACACTAGGATTTTGGCTTTCTTCATCTAGTGTAGGTCTGTGAAGACAACCACAGCTGCTCTAAGGTCATGATTTTTATGCTGTGTCATGTACACAAGAAAGCATCCTGTAATACTCTTCCCTGTAATATTCTCTCTGCTTTCTCCTTCTTGCTGTTATTGGAAACTTGTTGGTAGTGGTGGGTTTAAGATAATTGTACTGTTTAGGATTGAGAATTCAGTCTTTTATGCTTAATATGTTGAGAACTTCTTCACTGACTTCTGTTCACTGCAAAATAAGCTTTGTGATTGAGGTTGACATCAACATAGCTCTATTGGTATGCACATATAAAATATGAAGGCAACATGATGGAATGATCATTTGTAAGATAGCATTACCAAGTACTGCCTTGAATCAAACATAAAATGAACATGAAACTCCATTCTGAGGAGCAAGTATTCAATCTAATTAGAAAGTGCTTAAGTACTCCATAATAGGCTTTCAAATATTGTATCACCAGACGTATCTTACCTGTAACGTTAAGTATTTTAGGTACTAGGCCTAAAGTTGGGTAAGACCATTAATGTCTTTTCTTCACAAATCAGTTTGAGAGTTCCTTTTATCATTATGAAATCTAGGCAGTAGGGAAGAATTTTGGTGGTTGATTTGAGACTGATTTCTTTATGTCATTTAGCTAAAGGTCATAGTATTTTTAGAAGTATCATCTTACCATGGGTATAGTGGCTAAAGAACGTGGCAGGTAAAGCAAAATTAAGAATGTGTAAAAATTCTCTTGGAATTCCACTGCTTTGCTGATTTCAAAGTTAATGATAGTATTCATAGCATTTATATACTTAGGAATATGTAATAATGTACATATATAACAAAATATGTACATATAACATAATACATATATATGATGCATATCTATATATAATTAATATGAAAAGAGGGCATAGAGTTGAAGGGGTTCAATAAGAGATATATGGGCATATGGGGCATTTTGGAGAGAAGACCGAGAAAGGGAGATGATAAAATTAGTTGAGCCACCTTAAATCTAATCCCAGTGTTCAGACCTAAACACCTCTTCACAAGGCAATAATTATTGGACACAGTAGGACAATAGTATATATATCTAAATCTATATAGCATATGCATGTATAAGATATATTACATATTTCATTTATATGTACCTACATAAGTAGCAATAATAATTAGAGATGAGGTCATGAATTTTATTATTATTACTTAAAATACCAATTCAAATTCCCACTACCCTCTCCTCCTCCCACTGCCTCCTCACACATTCCTACCCATCGCCCTCCAATCCTAAGAGAGGACAAGGCACCCATCCCTGTGGAAAGTCCAAGGCCCTCTCTACTACGTCTAGGTTGACCAAGATATACATCCAAAGGGTTTCTTGTTTTTCCATATGTAGTTGAGTATTGTTCTTTCAAGGTCTGTGAAGAATTGTGTTGGGATTTTGATGGGGATTGCATTGAATCTATAGATTGCCTTTAGTAAAATTGCCGTTTTTACTATGTTGATCCTTACTATCCAAGAGCATGGGAGATCTTTCCATTTTCTGGTGTCTTCGTCGATTTCTTTCTTCAAAGACACTAAATTCTTCTCAAATTGTCTAACAAATGTCCTTTCTTAGTGTTACCTCAAGATATTTTATGTGATTTGTGGCTATTGTGAAAGGTGATGTTTCTCTGATTTCCCTCTCAGCTTCTTTATCCTTTGTGTATAGGAGGGCTACTGAATTTTTTAGTTGATCTTGTATCCTGCCACTTCACTGAAGGTATTTATCAGCTGTAGGAGTTCTCTGGTAGAGTTTTTGGAGTCACTTATATTCACTACCATATCATCTGCAAATAACGAAACTTTAACTTTTTCTTTCCCAATTTGAATCCCCTTGATCTCCTTATGTTGTCTTATTGCCTAAACTTCAAGAAGTATGTTGAAGAGATATGGAGAGAGGAGACAGCCTTGTCTTGTTCCTGATTTTAGTGGAATTGCTTTGAATTTCCCTCCATTTAATTTGATGTTAGCTGTTGACTTACTGTATATTGCTTTTATTATATTTAGATTTGGTGCTTGTATCCCTAATCTCTCCAAGACCTTTATCATGAAGGGGTGCTGAGTTTTGTCAAATGCTTATTCCACATCTAATGAAATGGTCACATGGATTTTTTTCTTTCAGTTTATATATGATGGATTACGTGGATATATTTTTCTTTTTTGGTTTCTTTTCTTTAATTTTTTTTCTTTTTTTGGTTTTTCAAGACAGGGTTTCTCTGTGGCTTTGGAGCCTGTCCTGGAACTAGCTTTGTAGACCAGGCTGGTCTCGAAATCACAGAGATCCGCCTGCCTCTGCCTCCCGAGTGCTGGGATTAAAGGCATGCGCCACCATCGCCCGGCAGGATATGTTTTTCATATGTTGAACCAGCCCTTTATCTCTGGGGTGAAGCCTACTTGATCATAATGAATGATTTTTTTGTGTGTTCATGGATTTGGTTTGCCAGTATTTTGTTGAGAATTTTTGCACTGATGTTCATGAATGAGACTGATCTGTAATTCTCTTTCTTGGTTGACTCTTTGTGCAGTTTTGGAATCAGGTTAACTGTAGCTTAATAAAAAGAGTTTGGCAATGAGCATTTTGTTTCTATTGTATGGAACACTTTGAGGAGTACAGGTATTGGCTCTCCTTGAAAGTTCTGGTAGAATTCTGCACTAAAACCATCTGGCCCTTTGCTTTTTTGGTTTGGAAGTTTTTGATGGCGGCTTCTATCTCCTCGCAGCTTATAGTTCTATTTAAATTGCTCACCTGGTCTTGATTTAATTTTGGTAGATGGTATCTATCTAACAAATTGTCTATTTCTTTCACATTTTCCAATTTTGTGGAGTACAGATTTTTTGTAGTTGGACCCAATGATTCTCTGAATTTGCTCAGTGTCCACTGTTATATTCCCCTATTTATTTCTGACTTTGTTAATTTGACTGTTCTCTCTTTGCCTTTTGATTAGTTTGAATAAGGGTTTGTCAATCTTGTTGATTTTCACAAAGAATTAGCTCTTGTTTCACTGATTCTTTGTATGGTTTTCTGTGTTATTGATTTCAGCCCTCATTTTGATTATTTCCTGTCTTATACTCCTATTAGGTGAGCCTGCTTCTTTTTTTTTATACTGCTTTCAGGCGTACTGTTAGGTCACTGATGTGAGCTCTCTCCATTTTCTCTATGTGGGCACTTAGTGCTATGAATTTTTCTTTTAGCACTGCTTTCTTTCATAGTGTCCCCTAGGTTTGGATATGTTGTGCCTTCATTTTCACTGGATTCAAGGAAGGTTTTAATTTCTTTCTTTATTTTTTCCTTGACCCTAGGATGTTCACTAGTAGACTCTTCAGTTTCCATGAGTTTGTAAGCTTTATGGGAATAGTATTGCTGTTGAATTCTAACTTTACTCCATGGTGATCTGAGAAGACACAGTGAATTACACCAATTTTTTTGTATCTGTGGATGTTTGCTTTGTTACAAAGGATGTGATCAATTTTAGAGCAGGTTCCATGAGGTGCTGAGAAGGAATATTCTCTTTTGTTTGGGTGGCATGTTCTATAAATGTCTGTTAATTTCATTTGATTCATTACATCCATTAGTTCTCTTATTTCTCTGTGAAGTTTCTGTCTGTTTGACTCTCCACTGTCATGAGAGGAGTCGTTAAATCTCATATTATTCATGTATGGGGTTTGATGTGCGATTTAAGTTTTAGTAAAGTTTCATTTCTAAATGAAATGGTTGCTCTTGAATGAAGGGCATAGATATTCAGGATTGAGACTATATCTTGATGAATTGTTCCTCCTATGAGTATAAAGTGTCCTTCTCTATCTCTTTTGATTGATTTTGTTTGATATCAATTTTGTTAGATATTAGGATAGCTACTCCCGCATGTTTCTTAGGTCCATTTGATTGGAAAATCTTTTGCCAACCCTTTACTCTGATGTCGTGTCTGTCTTTGAGGTTGAGGTGTGTTTCTTGTTCCAGTGAAAGATGGGGACCCCTAGGCCAGAGGAAAGCCACTGCCTCTGCCTTGGCACTCCCAAGCCCTGGAGGCCGAAGAGCCCAGACTGGACTGAGGATGTCTCTATGCTCAGCACAAACAGCCCAAGGGGAATCCTCTCCTCTTCAGGGTTCTGCACCCAAAGGACCAGAGGGCCCTCCTTAGCTCCTTCCAATGCAAGGCTACCTGCTTACCAAAGGCAAGAAATCCCAAGATGTGGTCATGGCTGCCATGCCAGCCCCCCTGGTGCCACTGGTGTCTTTGGTTTCTGTGGTGAGTGACTGCAGGCCAGTCTCCCAGAAGACCAAGGTTCCTGGAATTGCGAGGGAGGAAGAGGCACCACCACTGCTCACAGACTAGAAGCAGCAGCCACCTTTCTTCCACAGAATAGCTGAAGTATCTGGCTGAACAGTGCTTTTGGGCTGACTTATTCTCCTTCCAGGTTCTTCTGTCTGTGCACCTGCGGCTCTGATCGGTAAACTCACAGCTGGAGCCCAGTCTGTGGGTCTTCCATGAAGAACCCTCTGGAATGTGCACGGTTCTCTTTGGGGGTACCCCTGAGAAGACCAAGCAGTAGATCAATGCTCTGTTACCAGCTCCAGATTTACCTGGGTCAGGGCCTGGACAAGTGTAATTGGAAGATCATTTCCCAGGTGCTCTTCAGCAAGACCCACAGGGATAAAAAGGCAGGGAGAGTGTCTTAGGCCTTAGGCATAGGGATTGGGGCATTTTTGCTTGGAGACTAATCACTCACCTCTTCTTCCTTTGGTTCAGTTGGGGCTTGCATTTCAAGTGGCTATTCTTCTTTTGATTGATTCAGGTGGTGTTATGTATACAGTTTTCTATGGCCTTACAGGGATAATGTACATGAATAGTGTGTGTTGCTGTGTATATTTATATGTGTGTGTATATATATATATGTAATATATATATACATACAGATATATATACATATATGCCATGTGCACAAGTAAATAAAATGAAATTGAAAAGCTTAAGAATCTCCCAATAGGTAGCTTTCTCTCCTTTCTTAGGTTGCTTCTCCAGAAGTCATGACATACCCTAGGCATGGACCAATAATTACATATAACTTATTTGAAAGTGTAACTACACATCTAGATAACAAATTTTTCCCTTCATGTAAAAACAGTGACAAAATGTAGAGAAAATATAGGCATTATATGAATAGTGCAGATGGTATTAGAAGTTATTTTATACAGCTATAGTAATGACATCCTCATGATAATGTCAAAAATATACATGTTAGTTGCTGAGGAATCCCATCAGGATGGGTGAGTGTGTGCTATCCAGGGGCGGACTGTCCCGGAAGAGAGCACAAACCCCCTCCCCCAGCTCCTTCTGCAGGGCTGTCTTTCTTTTGCATGACCCAGCCCCCCCAGCACCCCTCCCCAACCCTGCCCTGCTGTATGCTAGGACCAGTGCTCAAGTACAGTTTTAAGCTCCTAAACTAAGGCGACCCACCCAGAGTGGTGAGTGCCTGCCTACCAGGCAGGCATAAGGGTCCCCTGTAAGGGAGCTGGGCACCTTCAGCTCTGGCGCCAGGCTTCCTGCGCGCTCCGGATACCACCCCACCCCCACCCCACCCCACTCCCGTTTCTCCATTCATCCTCTTGGCCCTGGATCATTGGGCTACTGGCGGCCCGGTTTACTTGCTGAGGAATCCCATCAGGACGGGTGAGTGTGTGCTATCCAGGGGCAGACTGTCCCGGAAGAGAGCACAAACCCCCTCCCCCAGCTCCTTCTGCAGGGCTGTCTTTCTTTTGCACGACCCAGCCCCCCCAGCACCCCTCCCCAACCCTGCCCTGCTGTATGCTAGGACCAGTGCTCAAGTACAGTTTTAAGCTCCTAAACTAAGGCGACCCACCCAGAGCGGTGAGTGCCTGCCTACCGGGCAGGCCTAAGGGTCCCCTGTAAGGGAGCCGGGCACCTTCAGCTCTGGCGCCAGGCTTCCTGCGCGCTCCTGGATACCATCCCCCCCTTGCTCCATTCATCCTGTTGGCCCTGGATCATTGGGCTACTGGCGGCCCTGCTTAGTTGCTGAGGAATCCCATCAGGACTGGTCGGGAACGGTTCCTACTTCTACACTGAAGAGATATACCCAGAGAGTCAATCACAGCAAAGACTGGACCAAGAGACCAGGCCTCTCCTGGCTCCATTTGAAGGAAGAGATGGGAAGGTGCCAATACAATAATTCCTCCAACAACCTGAAAGGCAACATGACACCACCAGAAACCAGGGATCCCGAAATAAGAAGAATTGTACACCCTACTCCTGAAGAAATAGAAGAAATCGACTCAAAAGTTAACTATATGAAAATAATAGAGGACCTTAAACAGGAGGTGAAAAACTGCCATAAACAATTAGAGATTACAAACAAAAAGGTAGAGGAAATGAATAAATCGCTCAAAGACACGCAAGAAAACCAAGAGAAACAAGAAAAAGCAATCAAACAGGTTAGGGAAGCGGTTCAAGACATGAAGAATGAAATGGAAGCAATGAAGAAAGCACAAACCGAGGGAAGAATGGAGATGGAAAATCTGGGTAAACGAACAGGAATGACAGAGACAGGTACTAACAACAGATTACAAGAGATAGAAGAGAGAATATCAGACACTGAAGATACCATAGAGAAAATAAACACACTGATCAAAGAAAACAGCAAAACAAACAAATTCTCATCACAAAACATTCAGGAAATTTGGGACACAATAAAAAGACCAAACCTAAGAATAATTGGAGTAGAAGAAGGAGAAGAAGTGCAGCTCAAAGGTACAGAAAATATACTTAATAAAATTATAGAAGAAAACTTTCCCAACCTGAAGAAAGAGGTACCTATGAAGGTTCAAGAAGCATACAGAACACCAAATAGGCTGGATCAAAAGAAAACATCCCCTCGCCATATAATAATCAAAACACAAAATATACAGAATAAAGAAAGAATATTAAGAGCCGCAAAGGAAAAAGGCCAACTTACTTATAAAGGTAAACCTATCAGACTTACACCTGACTTCTCTATGGAAACCATGAAAGCCAGAAGGTCCTGGATAGATGTACTGCAAAAACTAAGAGACCATGGATGCAAGCCCAGACTACTATATCCAGCCAAGCTTTCGTTCACTATAAATGGAGAAAACAAAATTTTCCAGGATAAAAACAAATTTAAGCAATACGTAGCCACAAATCCAGCCTTACAGAAAATTATAGAAGGAAAATCACTAACCAAGGAGTCCAACAATGCCCACAATAACTCAGTCATCTAGAGACCTTTCACCAGCACATCTCAAAGAAGGGAAACACACAAACCCTACTACTAAAAAAGTGACCGGAGTTAACAACCACTGGTCATTAATAACACTTAATGTCAATGGGCTCAACTCACCTATAAAAAGGCACAGACTAAGGGATTGGATACGAAAACAGGATCCAACATTCTGCTGTCTACAAGAAACACACCTCAACCACAAAGACAGGCACCTACTCAGAGTAAAGGGCTGGGAAAAGGCCTATCAAGCAAATGGACCTAAGAAACAAGCAGGTGTGGCCATACTAATTTCTAACAAAGTTGACTTCAAACTTAAATCAATCAGAAGAGATGGAGAGGGATATTTTATACTCATAACAGGAACAATTCATCAGGATGAAGTCTCAATTCTGAATATCTACGCCCCTAATATAAAAGCACCCACGAATGTAAAAGAAACATTACTAAAACTCAAGGAAGCCATCAAACCACACACACTAATAGTAGGAGACTTCAACACTCCTCTCTCACCAATGGACAGGTCAATCACACAGAAACCTAACAGAGAAATTAGAGAATTAATGGAGGTAATGAAGCAAATGGACTTAACAGACATCTATAGATTATTCCACCCGAACAGGAAAGAATATACCTTCTTCTCTGCAGCTCATGGAACCTTCTCGAAAATTGACCACATACTCGGTAGCAAAGCTAACTTACACAGTTACAAAAAAATATTAGTAACCACCTGCGTCTTATCAGACCACCATGGATTAAAGTTAGAATAAAACAAAAATGCTACCCCCAGAAAGCCTACAAACTCATGAAAACTGAACAGTCAACTACTGAACCATACCTGGATTAAGGAAGAAATAAAGAAAGAAATTAAAGTCTTCCTTGAATTCAATGAAAATAAATAAACAACATACTCAAACTTATGGGACACTATGAAATCAGTGCTAAGAGGAAAGTTCATCGCACTAAGTGCCCACTTAAAGAAAACAGAGAAAGCACATATTGAAGACTTAACAGCCCACCTGAAAGCTCTAGAAAAAAAAGAAGCAGACTCACCTAGGAGGAGTAGAAGATTGAAAATAATCAAACTGAGGGCTGAAATCAACAAAATAGAAACACAGAGAACAATCCAAAGAATCAATGAAACAAAAAGCTGGTTCCTGGAGAAAATCAACAAGATTGACAAACCCCTATCCAAACTAATCAAACGGCAGAGAGAGAACACGCAAATTAATAAGATCAGGAATGAAAAGGGGGACATAACCACAGACACAGAGGAAATTCAGAGAATCATTAGATCTTACTACAAAAGCCTATATGCCACAAAACTGGAAAATGTAAAGGAAATGGATACTTTCTTAGATAAATATCATTTACCAAAGTTAAATCAGGACCAGGTGAACAATCTAAATAGACCTGTTAGTCGCGAAGAATTATAAGAGGTTATCAAAAACCTCCCTACCAAAAAAAGCCCAGGGCCAGATGGTTTCAATGCGGAATTCTACCAGAACTTCCAAGAAGACCTAATACCTATACTCTTTAATGTATTTCACAATATAGAAACAGAAGGGTCATTACCAAATTCCTTTTATGAAGCTACAGTTACTCTGATACCAAAACCACACAAAGACTCAACCAGGAAAGAGAATTACAGGCCGATCTCACTCATGAATATCGATGCAAAAATCCTCAACAAAATACTGGCAAACCGAATCCAAGAACACATCCGAAAAATTATCCATTATGATCAAGTAGGCTTCATTCCTGAGATGCAGGGCTGGTTCAACATACGAAAATCTATCAATGTAATCCAGCATATAAATAAACTGAAAGAAAAAAAACCATATGATCATTTCATTAGATGCTGAAAAAGCATTCGACAAAATCCAACATCCATTTATGTTAAAAGTCTTGGAGAGATTAGGGATACAAGGGTCATACCTAAATATAATAAAAGCTATATACAGCAAGCCGACAGCTAACATCAAATTAAACGGAGAGAAACTCAAAGCCATCCCGCTTAACTCAGGAACACGACAAGGCTGTCCACTTTCGCCATACCTCTTCAATATAGTGCTGGAAGTTCTAGCAATAGCAATAAGACAACATAATGGGATCAAGGGGATTCGAATTGGAAAGGAAGAAGTTAAACTTTCGTTATTCGCAGATGATATGATAGTGTACATAAGCGACCCCCAAAACTCCACCAAAGAACTTTTACAGCTGATAAACAGCTTTAGTAATGTGGCAGGATACAAGATCAACTCCAAAAAATCAGTCGCCCTCTTATACACAAAGGATATGGAAGCAGAGAGGGAAATCAGAGAAGCTTCTCCATTCACGATAGCCACAAACAGCATAAAATATCTTGGGGTAAATCTAACCAAGGAAGTGAAAGATCTATTTGACAAGAACTTTAAGGCATTGAAGAAAGAAATTGAGGAGGATACCAAAAAATGGATGGACATCCCTTGCTCTTGGATTGGGAGGATCAACATAGTAAAAATGGCAATTCTACCAAAGGCAATTTATAGATTCAATGCAATCCCCATCAAGATCCCATCAAAATTCTTCACAGATCTGGAGAGGACAATAATCAACTTTATATGGAAAAACAAAAAAACCCAGGATAGCCAAAACAATCCTATACAATAAAGGATTGTCTGGAGGCATTACCATCCCTGACTTCAAACTCTATTACAGTAATGAAAACAGGGTGGTACTGGCATAAAAACAGAGAAGTCGACCAATGGAATCGTATAGAAGACCCGGATTTAATCCCACAAACCTATGAACACCTCATTTTCGATAAAGGAGCTAAAAGTATACAATGGAAGAAAGAAAGCATCTTCAACAAATGGTGCTGGCACAACTGGATGTCAACCTGTGGAAGAATGAAAATAGACCCATATCTATCACCGTGCACAAAACTCAAGTCCAAATGGATTAAAGACCTCATTATCAGCCCGGAAACACTGAACCTGATAGAAGAGAAAGTGGGAAATACCCTACAACAGATGGGCACAGGTGATCGCTTCTTAGGTATAACCCCAGAAGCACAGACATTAAGGGCAACATTGAATAAATGGGACCTACTAAAACTGAGAAGCTTCTGTAAAGCAAAGGACACTGTCACTAAGACACAAAGGCAACCTACTGACTGGGAGAAGATCTTCACCAACCCCACAACAGACAAAGGTCTGATCTCCAAAATATATAGAGAACTCAAGAAACTAGACTTTAAAAGGCTAATTAACCCAATTAAAAAATGGGGCACTGAACTGAACAGAGAATTCTCAACAGAAGAAGTTCAAATGGCCAAAAGACACTTAAGGTCGTGCTCAATCTCCTTAGCAATCAGGGAAATGCAAATCAAAACAACTTTGAGATATCATCTTATACCTGTAAGATTGGCTAAAGTCAAAAACACCAAGGATAGCCTTTGCTGGAGAGGCTGTGGAGGAAGGGGTACCCTCATCCATTGCTGGTGGGAATGCAATCTTGTGCAACCACTGTGGAAGTCAGTGTTTCGGTTTCTCAGGAAATTCGGGATCAACCTACCCCTCGACCCAGCAATACCACTCTTGGGAATTTACCCAAGAGATGCTCTATCATATGTCAAAAGCATTTGTTCAACTATGTTCATAGCAGTATTATTTGTACTAGCCAGAACCTGGAAACAACCTAGATGCCCTTCAATGGAAGAATGGATGAAGAAAGTATGGAATATATACACACTAGAGTACTACGCTGCGGTAAAAAACAATGACTTCTCGAATTTTGCGTGCAAATGGATGGAAATAGAAAACACTATCCTGAGTGAGGTATCCCAGACCCAAAAAGATGAATATGGGATGTACTCACTCATAATTGGTTTCTAGCCATAAATAGGGGTCACGGAGTCTACAGTAGGCGAACCTAAAGAAGCTAAGTAAGAAGGTGAACCCAAGGAAAATCATATAGTTATCCTCTTGGATAAGGGAAGTAGACAAAATTGCCGGGGAGAAAAGTGGGATCTTGTGGGTGGGGTGGGATGGGGGTAGGGGGAGATGGGGAGAGAAAAGGTAGCAGGAAAGGAGGGGGGACTTGGGGAAACAGGAGGATCGGGATAAAGGAAGGTTGGATAGGGGAGCACGGAACCCCATTTCTTAGTTAAAGGACCTACTTTAGGATGGGCAGGAGACTTGACCCTAGAGGGGCTCCCTGGTGCCCAGGCTGAGGCCCCCAGTTAATTCCTTGGGCAGCTGAGGATAGGGAACCTGAAATGACCCTATCCTAGAGCAATACTGACGAATATCATGCATATCATCCTAGAACTTTCATCTGGCGATGGATGGAGATAGAGACAGAGACCCACACTGGAACACTGGATAGAGCTCTCAAGGTCCCAAGGAGGAGCAGAAGGAGGAAGAACATGAGCAAAGAAGTCGGGACCACGAGGGGTGCACCCACCCACTGAGACAGTGGAGCTGATCTACTGGGAGCTCACCAAGGCCAGCTGGACTGTTACCAAAAAAAGCATGCGATAAAACTGGACTCTCTGAACATGACGAACAATGAGGGCTGATGAGACGCCAAGGACAATGGCACGCGGTTTTGATCCAACGCAATGTACTGGCTTGGTGGGAGCCTAGCCAGTTTGGATGTTCACCTTCCTAGATATGGACGGAGGGGGGAGGACCTAGGACTTACCACAGGGCAGGGAACCCTGACTGCTCTATGGACTGGAGAGGGAGGGGGAGAAAAGTGGGCGGAAAGGGAGAGGGGTGGGAGGAGGGGGAGAAGAATGGGAGGAGGGGGAGGGAAATGGGAGGCTGGGAGGAGGGGGAGGGAAATGGGAGGATGGGAGGAGGTGGAATTTTGTTTTTTTTTTCTTTCTTTTCTTTATTCTCCTTTTATCAATAAAAAGAAAAAGAAAAAAGGAAAAATATATATATATATACATGTTAATTAATGAATTTGAATGAAAGCCCCAGACACAAATCCACATACCTACGAACACCTGATATTTTATAAAGAAGCCAGAAATATGCAATGCACATGAGAAATATCTGTAACAAATGGTGCCAGTCTAACTGGATTCTGTGTGCAGAAGAAAGGAGATAGCACCATATTTGTCATCCTGAAAAAACTCCAGACAAAGTCATTCAAAAGCCTCACCTAAATCCATTTTTACTGAACTAGACAGAAGAGAAACTAGGGAGTAGCCTGGAATGCATTGACACAAAAGACTACTTCTTAAACAAAACACTGATAGTGCAGGCACTAAGATCAACAATTAATAAATGGGACCTCACAAAACCAAAATGCTCCTGAAAAGCAGAGAACACTGGCAATAGGATAAAACAGCAGCTGACAGACTAGAAAGGGATTCTCCCTAACTCCACATCTAATACAGGGCTCACATCACAAATATCTAAACATTGGAAGTCCATGTGGAAATCTGTGATTCCTGCTGCTGCCAGATTTTAGGGGTGAGGAATATTCTTTAATAGGAATGAGAGACATTGAAGGCTGTGTGACAACCTCTCCCCACAAGCAAACTAATCAATAAAACCAGTCCAGACAGAGAGATACTGAGGAAAATCTTTGAAAATTTGATAAATTTGCTGAAGTATATAGATCTTCACAAATGATGGGTTTTCCTATGGGGCAGGGTCTGGGAATAAATTTAGCAATCTTTAAAGATTGGACACTGTGAGTTTGACCATACTGAGTATATGGGAGACACAAAATCAAATACGTGTATTTTTTTTCTTTTTTCTTTTTATTTTTGAAAGGGAAAAAGGGTAGAAGGGTAAGCCTGGGAGGAATGGGAAAATAGTATCTTCAGTGTACATTGTATGAAATGCCCAAATAATTAACCATATTTTTAATTTTTTTATTTTTATATTTTTTATTTATTTTTTTAAATCTTTTTTTATTGAGAAAATGAGAAAAAAACAAGTTTCCACCTCCTCCCAGCCTCCCATTTCCCTCACCCTCCTCCTACCCTTCTCCCTCTTCTCCCACCCTTCTCCCCCTCCCCCCACTCCTTTCCCCCTCCCTCTCCAGTCCAAAGAGCAGTCAGGGTGCCCTGCCCTGTGGTAAGTCCTAGGTCCTCCCCACTCCGTCCATATCTAGGAAGGTGAACGTCCAAACTGGCTAGGCTCCCACAAAGCCAGCACATTAAGTAGGATCAAAACCCCTTGCCATTGTCCTTGGCGTCTCATCAGCTCTCATTGTTCGCCATGTTCAGAGAGTCCAGTTTTATCCCATGCTTTTTCTGTCACAGTCCAGCTGGCCTTGGTGAGCTCCCAATATATCAGCTCCACTGTCTCAGTGGGTGGGTGCACCCCTCCTGGTCCTGACTTCTTTGCTCTTGTTTTCCCTCCTTCTGCTCCTCATTGGGACCTTGGGAGCTCAGTCCAGTGCTCCAGTGTGGGTCTCTGTCTCTATCTCCATCCATCACCAGATGAAGGTTCTATGATGATATGCAAGATATTCGTCAGTATTGCTCTAGGATAGGGTCATTTCAGGTTCCCTATCCCCAGCTGCCCAAGGAATTAACTGGGGACCTCGGCTTGGGCACCTGGGAGCCACTCTAGGTTCAAGTCTCTTGCCAACCTTAAGGTGACTCCCTTAACTAAGAATTGTGCTTCCGTGCTCCCCTATCCAACCTTCCTTTATCCCAATCCTCCTTTTTTCCCCAAGTTCCCCCTTTCCTCTCCTTCTCCCTTTTCTCTCCCCATCTCCCCTTACCCCCATCCCATCCCACCCCCAAGATCCCACTTTTCTCCCCGGCAATTTTGTCTACTTCCCTTATCCAAGAGGATAACTATATGTTTTTCCTTGGGTTCACCTTCTTACTTAGCTTCTTTAGATTCGCCTACTGTAGACTCCGTGACCCCTATTTATGGCTAGAAACCAATTATGAGTGAGTACATCCCATATTCATCTTTTTGGGTCTGGGATACCTCACTCAGGATAGTGTTTTCTATTTCCATCCATTTGCACGCAAAATTCGAGAAGTCATTGTTTTTTACCGCAGCATAGTACTCTAATATGTAGATATTCCACATTTTTTTATTGAGGCAAAAAGAACTCAAGAAATTAGACATCAACAAATCAATTAATCTACTTAAACTGGGTTACAGATATAAACATAATTCTCCATAGAGAAATCTCAAATGACAGAGAAAACCCCAAAGAAATGTTCAACATTTTTAGCAATTAAGGAAATTTAAAGTCAAAACCAGTTTGAGAGTCAATTGAACATCTGTCAGAATGACTAAGATCAATAGCACAAGTGACAGCTCATGCTAGTCAGGGTGTAGAGCATTGTAGTAAAACGGGCGGCTGGGCTGCATCCCAGGCACCCTACCGCCCGCACGGCTAGCTTTACCCAAAATAATTACATGGACACTCTATTCTTTTAAACACGGTTTGGCCAATTATTTCCAGCCTCTTATTGGCTAGCTCTTACATTTCTCATAATCTGTGTAGCCCACGAGGTGGCTTACCAGGGAAGATCTTAACCTGCCTCTGTCTGGAGTGGGAGAATCACGGCAACCGACCTGACTCAGATTCTTTTTCCTACCATTTTGTTCTGTTTACTCCACCTACCTAAGGGTTGGCCTATCAAATGGGCCTAGGCAGTTTCTTTATTAATTAACCAAAGAAAGCAACAGGTCAAAAAAAAATCACTCCCACATCAGAGCATGGGGAACATTTGTCCATTGCACATGGGCGTTAAAACTTGTATAACTGTTGTGCAATTCAATATGGATGTGCAGGCTTTGTTGACTCCTCATGGAGGCCTTACCCTTTCTGGTGAGAAGATATGGTCGGATGCATTGAGGTAGAGAGAGAACAGGAGAAGCCGGCCACTCGAGTTACCATGTTGTTGGAGTTGGAGGAGGTGCTCATGTCTGACTGGGTGGCAGTGTGGTCCCATGTATTCAAGGAGAGCTAGCAGCTCGAGTTCATGTTCACTGTGGCCTGGAACAAGACTGAAGGCAATTTTGACATCCACTGCCAGAGCAAGATGGCACAGATGCCGAGGAGCAGTTCCCGGGAACAGATGGGGTCTCCTGAGCCAGATGGAAGCCCCTGCCTCTGCATTGGCGCTTCCAAGACTTAGGCCATAGAAGAGCCGGGACTGGGCTGAGGATGGCTCTGTGTTCAGTGCATGCAGCCGCTAGGGAATCCTCTTTTCTCCTGTGTCAGGCCAGCAAACGAGCAGAGAATGCCCTCCAAGGGGTGCTACACAGATGATTAGAAATGGGCTAAATTAATATGTGAGAATTAGCCTAGAAGAGGCTAGATAGAAATGGGCCAAGCAGAGATTAAATGAATACAGTTTGTGTGTTGTTATTTCGGGCATAAGCTAGCCGAGCAGGCGGCTGGGGTGTTGGGGACGCAGCCCTGCCAATCCTATTACTACAGAAGATTCTAGCCTATGTCCATCCTGGGTCGGAGCTTCATAGCTTGCGTCTTCCCGGGAGTGGGGAGCATGTCTCTCTGAGGCGTCTGTTCCCGAGAGGAGAGCCGTGGAATCTGAGCTCACTTCCTCTTTCTCCCAGCGTTCTGTTCTGTTTACTCCTCCCACCTATCTTCTAACCAATGAGGACCAAGCAGTTTCTTTTTATTTAACCAATGACCTTCCTCCATCATTTTCAGGTCTAAGTAATGGTATAATAACTGTTCCCTGACTTGGTACATAATTTTATCCTATGTTTTTCTGACTCTTGGTCTCTCGTTTAACCTGAAAGCTCCCTGAGAGAAGCACAGGATCTCATAACATTTTATTTCTAAGGGCATAATTCCAGACACAAACACTGCTGATTAAATAAAAATAATCACTGACTACACAACAACTGTTTTAATAGTTGCTTTCTAATATCAACTCTTTTAATTTGTCATTCTCCAATCTACTTGGCAGCCTGAAACAGTCACTCCCCACTCAAACTTTTATCTCAAACAAAGTAAATACTGATGACAATTATTCTACTGAATAACAAGATTCCTAAATCTTGTATGGGGTATGCAAAGCAAAATATTGAATATTGCTAAGACAGGCTAAACCTGTGACTGGCTCATGCTTACAACAAGCGAACAATGAATAAAGACAAACAGCCCATGGCAAATGAGAATTTAAATAGAAAATTTGCTAAGTCTTTGAAGTAAAATGACCAATTAGAACTAGTTCCTTATAAAAATGATACTTTATCCCAGAAGTCAGATTGCACATAATAGCAAACAAAGACAACAGAAGCATGGTCAGAAAGTCACTGTTGCAACTGCAGAATTCTGGAGGAAATCTTTTTCTATGTTCGCAACAAAACAAAATATTAGATATGCCTATGTGTAAACACACACACTTTACTTGCCACCATAAGCATCCAGTAAATACCACAGCTCTCTAGCTACCTTCAAGCTTTCATATAAATTTGCGTTATATATTTGAGGCCTTTTATGCATTTCATAACCTTGATCATTTGTATTCATACACTGACAATGTTTAGAACTAGAAAATATTTTACTGATACCTAGAAGTAATATAAACCACTAAACTGAATTCCAAATTTACACTCTACTTAGATCTACTGAGCTCTTTGACTTTATTCTCACTTAGGGAAACAAAAGGCCAAAAGGAAGTTCCATCAATATCATCTACAAAACCCAAGTAAATAATAAATCACCATTTATTTTATTTTTGAGATATTCCAATTCTGTTTCCACAGTAGGCAGTCACGCTAAAGATGATGTACTTGCTTTTTCCTGCCAGCTGCCATCACAAAGATGTTTTATTATGAATATGGGTTATTTAAATCTAACAATATAATTTCAATGTCACTACTGAAAACGTATAGATACTAAAATAACTGTACATACTTAATAATAATTCCATATATATTATAATTCCATGCCTTGATCATGACAAGGACATACCCAAACCTCAAAGTTTTAAAAGTCATACCCAACATTTACACATGACATCTCAAAATTCTTTTGCTCTTCTAAGAACTTCCATGTATTCATACCTTAACCTTTGGTTTGACCAAAATATTTCAAGAACTTCATGTTAAAAACAATTGTTAGGTGTTAAGGTTTTTTTTTCTACTAAGCTTCTGAGAAAAACTGCTTTAAACAATCAAGATAATTCTAAATCTACAAAAGGGAATTGTTTTTTTTTAACATGGGATCTCACTATGTAGTCCAAGCTAGTTTCAAACTCGTAATCCTCCTGCCCCAGCATCCTGAGAGTTCAGAGTACTAATCCCCAACGTTTTACGTATTAATGATATGAGAGAAAATTACTTTAAAAACTAGAGGGGAAATAAAAATGACAAGTTAAGCTAGAAAAAGCAAAACAGTAGGGAAAGAACACCTAAAATTAATCCTTATATTCAACGGGGCTCTTTAAGAAAAGGGATTTAAAAAAATAAATTTGTTTCATTAAAACTGTTTTGTACGAACACATCTGCTAAGTACACACATGAAATCTGAGGCAATTTTATGATTATCCAGACTTGAAAAGTGTCCAACAGAAAGTAGAGTTACTTGAATAAGGCTGAACCCTACTAGTTTTAGTTTTCTATCTATCCTGTATCTAACCGAATGCTCTTTCTATTATGAAAATAGAGCCGAGAGGTTCCTACCTGATTAGAGTAAGTGGACATTCCATCACTGTTCTGAAATCATAAACTCTCTGGCCTTGGAAAATAGGATAGTCATTAAGCACTCTAGACGTGAGTAGACAGAGCAATAAACTTTCAATTATAAGGCTCAGGTTTCTGATGTGATGCATGCCTAATTTTGAGTCACACTGACATATGTTAGGGTCATGGAAAGCAAACCTTTTCACCCCAAGGATGTGATTCTTTATGTGATAAATACTGCTCTTGGGTAAAATAGTCCACAAGAAAAGAGCCTCAAATCTTAAACCCATGAAAAATATTTTACTTTTAAAGAATGAATTTACGGAGAATCACACGCACAAAAATATCAATTTCAGTAACTCCAGGAAAAGAAATACCTAGTTGTGTACTAAATATTTTATAGTAACAATAATGTAGAAACTGATTGCTGTCTATCTTGTGAAAACCATGTTAGAAGGATATGATAAGGAAAAACACAGATTACTACATACTACTAAAAGAAGTCAATAGATCAAAGTTTTAAAATGATACATGAACACATAAAAGTAGGTAGATATATGGGTACTCTTATTCTATATCACTTCTCTGTAAACAGTACTTTTCTTTTGTTTTCCAGAGAGAAAGTACTTTGTGTGCAAACATATACACGTGTATGTATATCTGTGTCTGTGTGTGTCTAGAAACAGAAAAAAAATATTACTTATAAAAAGGCTGTAACTTCTTTTGCCGGAGATCTGCAGTGAGATGAGAGGAGGGGTATAACAGAGGAGTACTGGTTTTCACTATAAGCCTTTAACTATGTAAACACCTTTTTTAAAAATACTGAAAAGCAACCAAAAAACCTTTCTGCTTTATGAACCTTAACCATTTTATTTACTCCTAGGGGCAAATACTAGTAATTCTGTCTGATAGTTATGTAGCTGAAGTACACACTTATGAAGTCATACTATCCCTTTTACAGAACCTAAGAATTCTAATCAACAACTAATCTATAAAGAATATACGTTAGGCAGGGCAGTGGTGCCGCACACCTCTAATCCCAGCACTCGGGAGGCAGAGGCAGGAGGATTTCTGGGAGTTCGAGGCCAGCCTGGTCTACAAGAGCTAGTTCCAGGACAGGCACCAAAGCTACAAAGAAACCCTGTCTCGAAAAAGTAAAATTTTTTTTTCCATATCCAGCTGCCTCTCGAGTGCTGGGATTAGAGGCGTGCGCCACCACCGCCCTGACTCAAGATCAATGGCAATGGGTTTTTGATCCTACTGCACGTACTGGCTTTGGGGAAGCCTAGGCAGTTTGGATGCTCACCTTACTAGACCAGGATAGAGGTGGGCGGTCCTTGGACTTCCCACAGGTCAGGGAATCCTGATTGCTCTTCAAGCAGATGAGGGAGAGGGACTTGATCGGGGGAGGGGGAGGGAAATGGGAGGCAGTGGCGGGGAAGAGGCAGAAATCCTTAATAAATAAATAAATTTAAAAAAAACAAAAAAGAATATACCTTAAATAGACATAAATACCCCCATTCCTTTGTATATTTTCTTATTTAAATATATATGTATACTTATATATACGTATAAAAATCTCAGTAAAATATTCTTTAAAATACTCCAGAATTTTCTAAAAGAAAACTATATAGTATATTAAGTATTCTAAATAGCCTATCTTTCATTTCAATATTTCCAATGCTAAAAAATTAATAATCAAAAATTCTTATATTATTTTTGGAAAAGACTTTTAAAAAAGATTGGTCTCTAAATGCTACACATGTAACATGTACAAGATGAACAAGTCCTTTCCAATCAAACACAGCTATTTGCGAACAACCTAATCACAGACTGCCCATCTCTTTTCACAAGAAAAACAATGTTCTAGTGGCAAACAGCCTAGCAATATAGCTCAAAAATGGTCTTGTAAGAGGTTAAACCAATCTGTCAGTAAAACAGAGCCTCAAACAAGTGATCATAGGTAAATGACTCACTTATAATATGCTGCGCCAATTCCAATTAAAGAATATGCAGGTAAGGATGTTACCTACCACTGCCCACATACACTTTATAATTAAGAAAAATGTAAAGGAAAGATCAGCACATTTACAACGTGAGTAGTCTAAACTTTTCAGTGGTACAAACCAGGATTACACCTTTATCTCTTCGTTGACTATATCTATGAAAAACAGAAACCTGATAGTTTTAATGTTTAATGGTATTCTGCTCTTCTCTCCAGACTCCAGGCCTGTTGTGTCTCCTCTCAGGCCATCTGTTCTGTGCTGGTACTTAAACGTTGGTGCTTAACCACCAATGCTTCAGTATGTTGCTAAATTTGTGTCCATTTTTGTTGTGTACATTTTTGTGATCACGCCCCTGTAACTTAAAAATACCTGTATACAATTTGTTTTTATTTTTGTGATAATTTTACATTTTGTAAATATGGACATTTGTATTTAATTATGAAACATTTGAAATAACTGATTCATATATCTAAATTAAAACACACATAAACCAAAATTTTGCTTTATGAAAACAATAAATAAATATCACTACCATTAAGAATTATTTAAATACTAAATAGCTTATCCTTGAGTATGATCAGGAAGAAAAGTTACTTTAAAAAAAAAAGTCCTTTGGTTTAATTTTCCCTCTAACCTTCTCATAAACTCACTCACTGTGCATGGCAACAATATAACCAAACATTAACAACGTGAGTGTGTGAGTGTGTGTGTGTGTGTGTGTGTGTGTGTTTACAGTAACTCTTGGAAAGATACATAATATAACTATCACAGAGATTACAGGCGCATTTTCAGATATATCAAGTTATTTCTTCAAAAGATAAAAAAAAATCTTGGTTTCTCTCATTGGCCCGGAAAGATCTATCAAGTGCAGCCTCACAGTCCCTCATTTAACACACAGAAGCAGTGATTTTGAAAACATCACAGAGATACAGCAATCATCGAAGTCCAATGCCATACAGGTCTTACCTTTGGGTGTTGCATAACTGTATAAAATACCAGGAGAGCTATGCTATCTTTCTTTCTTTCCTGATTTCAGGAAATCAACTATGTGCATCTGTATTCAGTGTGTTTATACACTGTTTTGTTTAAAGTATAAAAAGAAAAAAATTATTTTCACACAAACATATAACCAGAAGAATGATGTAGTCATATATTATAGCCTTTTCAAATTGTATTGATATTACTATTTGATGCTCTCAAAATCCAGTAAGAGGTACTGCTATCTTAACACTTATTTGCAATGTGGATTATGAAACTTATCTTTTCTTAATTTGAAATTAAAACCTATTGGTCCAGTACCATGCACTGGGAGGGAGGTAGTGAAAGAATGAGGGAAGGGAAAGAAAGAAAGGAGAAAGGGAAGAGTAGTGAGGAAAGGAGAAAGAGGAGGGAAGGGTGTAAGAAAGGAGGGAAAGAAAAAATGCACTGGTCTACCTACAATACAATACAAGGACGTATGTGGTTTTCTTAGCGAATAGACAGGTAATTCTAAATATACTGCTTTATAGCTGGGCATAGTGATGCAGAGCTATAAACCCAGAGCTGGGAAAGACTGAGGCAGAAAAATCAGGAATTTAAGAAAACCTTGTATATAAGTTTGTGGCAAGTATAGGCTATGTTGAGAGACTGTGTCAAAACAAAATGTGATTCACTGAATTATGCATACATTTCAAATGTTGAGATATTTTATTAGAACTATAAAATTCACATACTTGCTCTTGAAGAGGACTCAGTTCAGTTGGCAGCACACACATGGTACCTCACAAAAATCTGTAACTTCGGTTTCAGGAAATTCACTTTCTTCTGTTCTCGGGCACCAGACACACGTAACACATACACACAGGCAGGTAAAACACTCATACATGTAAAATAAAAAAGTAAACATGCTAAGTCTTTAAATATTGAGATGTCAATCATTTCTGTAACTCAGGTATCATTTTAGCAACAAATACAATTAGTTGTTTTCCTTTAAAAAAGTTGTTTAAGTTATTTAAGAGTATGTGTCTGTCCCAAATAATCATCATCAGTTGTTCTTTCAAGCAAAAATAAGTGTCCAAAAACCCTGGACTTGCTTGGCTTGCAATTCAAAATTTCATCTAAGTATTTCTAGTGATAACAATACTTTGTTAAGCAACACAAGTATTTTTGGCATAGTTTCCATTAAAAAGACATATTAAATATCAAATAGGGGTTCAGTGCTTAGGAGCACTGGCTGCTCTAGCAGAGGACTGGAAACACCCTCCTGGCTCCTCACACTGCTTGCAACCCTAGTTCCAGGGAATCAGACACCCTCTTCTGACTTTTGCAGCAACAGGCAAGAGACACTTGTAGGCAAACCACATTAAAATAAAAATAAATATTTTAAAATATGTATATTAACTAGACAAGCTTGACCAGGCACAGTGGCTTACACCTGTAATCTCAGCACATTAAGAGACTAAAAGGATTAAGGCTAGCCTGGGCTACACACTGAGTTCAAGTCCAGCCTAGGCTGCAAAACAAGAACCCGCCTCAAACAAAATAAAAGACAAGCTGTACTCTAGGCAGTAACTTTTACTACTTCATCATTTTTATGCGAAAACAAATTTTTAACTACAAGCACCGTGTGAAGAATCTATTAACTACCAGTACAAGGTAGTAGAAGTTTTGATCATATCAAGGTGGCAACAATTTACCCACTATTTACTTATTTATTTACAGATCAGGTCTCTTTTCTTAGCTCAAGTGCCCCAAACACATATACCTACCCAACCTTTATTTCATAATCAGTACTTTTGTAACACTTGGATGGCAACTGCATCTCTGCCTTCCCTCTTCCCACAATTCTCTTAGTCTGGTGCAAATGGCATTTTAATAGTATAAAAATAATTCTGATCTCACAGACAACCTCCAGAGCCTCTAGAGTGTTTGAGAACCACAGTATTGGGCAAATCAACTCATGTTCTTAGACTGTTGTGAGTCACCACACAATCAGCACAAGGCGATAAGGTTATGGTAACCATCTGTGAAGCTTTAACCCACTACCCTTGAACCCTAAGACAAAGTCAGAGAGGCCTGCCTTCATTAGTAACCTGGGCCATATTTGTTTAAGATCTAGTCTTTGAGCAACAAATTTAAAAGTGGGCTTTTTCAACCTACCAGTAAAACAGACTTCAAATGGATTAATACTAAGCATTTCATTATATGCCACCAAGTTAAGACAAGATAAAAAGATATTTATTTAAGTCCTGGTAAAGACAGGCAAAAAACAATAAATACAATAAAAATAGTAAAGCATAAAGCAAAAAGGTCCAGACAAACACGAGCCAGACTGCAAAAGTTATGATCTACTGAAACTCAGGTTAGAAGAAAGGTACAGAAACAAACTTGCAGCAGAGTCTACAAGAGAAACAACCTGTTTAGTACACTTCGACTCTAGTAAAATGAGACACTAGTTTGTAAGTGGTAGAAGATTTAGAATATGTCCAAATGAACTGAGGACAACCAATATTGTTGCACATAGTATTTAAAAGAAAAAAAGTAGGCTGGAAAATGCCCTAAGAGTTTAAAGAGCAGGTCACAACTTATTGTCAGTAACTACAGTTCCAAATAATCCAAGTCACACTTCTGGCCTCTGAGGGAATTCACACAAGGCATAGACACAAACTCAAGCACTTTTTAAAAAAACAAAAAAAATGTGCTGACTATGGTAGCACCTGACAGTAAGCAAATACTGAAGACAGGCAGGAAGATCATGAGTTGGAGGCCAGCCTGGATTATATCTTTTAAAAAGCCTGGAAGAGAGGACAGGATTGGGTTTTTCCAGACAGGATTTGTAGGGCATGTAGGCTTCAAAGTTACTATGTAACCTAGGCTAATTGCAACCTAGAGATCTTGCCTCAGCATCCTAAGCATTGATATTACAGGCATATACCACTGTGCCCAGCTTTTTAGAAGTTTTAATATTAAGTACCGAAACAAATTTCTCCATTGCAGAAAAACAACAATACCACCCTCTGGTTAACTATGCAAGTAAGTGGTGTAGGGCAATTTTGTATTCTATCAATTATGTTTTAAATAAATGCTGATTGGCCAGTAGCCAGGCAGGAAGTATAGGCAGGACAACCAGACCGGAAGTAGAGGAGGGACAATGAGAACTGGAGTATTCTGGGAAGAAGGAAGTTCTCTCTGCAGTCCTGTCCAGACACCGAAGAAACAGAATGTGACCTGCCCCACTGAAAAAGGTACTGACCCATGTGTCTAACATAGATAAGAATAATGGGTTAATATAAGTTATAAGAGTTAATAAGAAGCCTAAGCTAATGGGCCAATTAGTTTATAGAACTCTGTGTGATTTTCTTTGGAACTTGATTTTTCTTTGGAACTTGATTGCAGGAACCTGTCGGGACAGAAACCCCAACAAGCAGGCCCTCATGTTACAAATAAGATCAGAATTTTCTTCCAGAATACAACTCAAATACAATTATGGGCTGGATGTGGTAGTGTACACTTTAATCCTAGCACTCAAGAGGCAGAAGCAGGCAGATTTCTTACCAGCTCCAGACCAGCCAGAGCTCCACAGTGATACCTTCTCTGAAAATAACCAAGCAACTATACATCTTACAGTTGATAGAATAATTATAAAGCAGAGTGATTATATGATTCTTTCATTAGTAAAATTTGCTGAAATTTGTACTGTCCTAACTCTGAAAAGGTGCTTAACACTTCTTAGCACAGACACAACTTTGAACCTTCACAATTATTTAGAAGTATGGCACAAAGATCACTAGTAGCTAACTAAAATATGAATTGGGTTTGGCAGATGGTTCATCAGATAACAGTGTTTGCTGACCAACAATACAAGCCTGATCATCTGAGTTCAAGACTCAGCACCCATGTGAAAAGTACTCCAACATCCTAAAGAGTAACTGGAGTAACAAAACCTGAAAATTCTTATTCACTAAATGAATTCGAGTAAAATATGCACTTTTATCAGTAAGGAAAAATTAAACTAATGTGTAAATATACAGTGATTGGGAATGGTCTCCTCCAAAGATCTGAATGCTTGGTCATTAGAAAGTGGTGCTTCTTGACAGGGATTAGCGGGTGTGATCATTTGGGGGTAGTCGTGGCCTTGGAGGAAGAATGTCATTGGGGGTGGGCTTTGAAGTTTCAAAAGCTCAAGCCAGACCCATTGTCTCTTCTTTCCTTGCTGCCTTTGCAACTGGATGTGTTGAGCTCTCAGTTATCATGTCTGTCTGCCATGAGAATAAATCTCTGAAACTGTAGGCAAGTCCCAATTAAATGTTTTCTTTATAAGAGTTGCTATGGTCAGTGTCTCCTGACGGCAACAGAACACTGACTAAGACACACAGCTACTGAATGTTCTCAAACAAAACTATATACACTGTTGTTTTATATATTTAAATGTTTTTAGGTGCAAGTAATAAAAATAAAGGCAAATTAACCCAGTTATCCTTCAAGGACTGATTCAAATCTAACTTCTTCCATATACTGGTTTCCATAAGTAGCCACACTTCCACGGTCAAACATAACCTTGCAAATATCAGGGCTCACTAATCTACTCCAACTATTTATCATCTGGCATTTTATTACAGTTCATTTATTCTTTTAACCATCCTTTGTAAAAATGTATTTCTGTACAACTTCTTTATCCTTCATTCTCTGTAAATAACCCATGTCTTAATAAAAGACTAAGACCCAGCACCTCTCAGTGTCCATAGTAGGGGACGGGTAATGTCGCCAATGACATAGTGAATTTTAACTTCTTCTGTAGCCTTTATTAGGAAAATCAGTCACACGGTAATATTAACACATTTTTCTGAAGCATTACTAAGATAATTTACAAATTTTTATTTTTCAACATAAAGATTATGGGCTGAAGAGATGACTCGGCCATTAAAGGCTAGGCTCAAAACCAAATAGAAAAAGATTATATTTATAAACCTGTAAATTAGAAGATTTTTATACAAAATCATTGTTAAAAGCACTGATAAATCAGTCAATTACTGCCTTGTTTTCTACTTTAATTTTAAATTCATAGTCATTTCTACCTCTAGTGGTAACCAAGAAATCATGGGCTTCATAAAGAATAATGAATTTAGTTCCTTCTCAACTTCAGTTATCTCTACTTTAGTCAATTTATGTACCTGCTAGCAATTGTCTATATTCTGGCCTTCATCACTAATCAAATTTCAAATTCTCCAAGTCCCCCAAACTTCAATTTTCTATTCCCTTTCATTTTGTTTCTTTTAAAACCTATTCGTCCTTTATTCTTACTACAACATCTAGTTCAAAATTCTTAAATGTGAGTTACAACCCTGTTAGGAGTCATAAAACTGAAATCAGGGTTTACAAATTATTGGCATTATTCCACTGCATGGATACAGCAGTTTATACTTTTATTTTTTTTAAAAGGATATAGTGTGCTTTCAGTTTGGGAAAACTAAGAATAAAGGTCCTATAATATATTTTTGTTGTATTTAAAACCCAGTTTTCACCTCATTGGGACAAATTCCTATGAGTGGATTGCTAGTTCATATGGTAAGACAAAGTTTAGTTTTGTAAGAAACTGAAAAAAAATGTTTCTTAAGTCCAGTTTCTTAAAAATGTAGGTTACAATCCCATAGGGAAGTCACATAACTAAATATAAGGTCAAAAAAAATCTGACAACAGTGAAAGGTTTCTGAATATACAGCAACCAAAACTTCCAAAATAAAATGTGTAATGAAACCAAGACGTCTCTGGCAGCGCTTACCTGCTGGGCCATGAAACTGCACTTCAGCCTTGACTCTACACTGCATACATTGCTAAAACATCTTGGTTCAGATTCAAGACTATTGTGTGCCATAAATGTCAGCGTTTTGTATGGATATACACTGTTTTCTGCTCTTAAAGAACCAATGAAGGTTTAATTATGGGAAACAAATACTATTAATATTTTCCTGTGATCATTCTTTAGAATGTATCAAATTTGTGTATTTTTATATGGTATTATGTTAAAGTATTTGATTTTTAAAATTGCTGAGTAAAGTTTCATTTTTTTAAAAAAGCTGCTCAATGACAATAAATTTTGGCTTGGGATTAAAAATCGGAATCTCTAATGGCCCTATTAAAATAAAGATCATCTCTGAAAAATGCTAAAGATGCTTTACATCCTACAGTATCAAGTATTCAGCCAAGACTTTACTCTTTATGTAAAAGTAAACATATCTTTATACTTAGCATGTGAATTTGCTTTTGTTTTTAATAAATGATAGTTATATGAATATCAAAGAATTGCTTTAAAATAAACGATTTATTTGTGATTTGTATATTTATGCTTGACTTGTATACCTGTTCTATACAGCTATACAGCTAAGCTTATGGAAAAATTTCTCAAGTGCAAAGAGGTCATCAGTGGAAAAGTTTGAGCTCTGCTCTAGTCTACCAGCCGCCCTTTGATGCCATCTGCTTTTCTTCCTCAATGCTCACACACTACTACTAAAGAATTCAATTACTGGAAAACTAACTGCAGAAAGACAAAAAAGAGGAGGGGAGGGGAGAGGATGACGGAGTACAGCAGGGAAGAAAATATTAACAAAGTACAATTATTTTGACTTATCATTCATAAATGATATAATGAAACTGTACTGGGTGGTTTTGAGTGTCAATATGACACAAGCTAGAGTCATCGGAGGAAGGAGCCTCAAATGAGGAAATGCCTCCTCGAGATCCTGCTGTAAGGCATCTCCTCATTTTGTGACCAACGGGGGAAGGCCCAGCCCATGGTGGGTGGTGTCATCCTTTGGCTGATTGATGGTCCTGCGTTCTCTAAGAAGGTGTGCTGAGCAAGCCATGGGAAGCAATTTTTACCAAATCAACTAAACCAAGCTAGTGTGATATATGATGCAGTCAAAACAATGTAGGAGGTCTTTCATCTCCTAAGTACTCATGAGTCTTTGATTTGTGTTTGTGTGTGTGACTGTACTGATGAATGCTTTTGGTTTACACACTCTCAGTTGTGTATAGAGGAGGTCTGAGAGTGGTAATAGTAACCATGGCATTACAGTGACCATTTATTGATCAGTGTGTACAATCTCATGCTCAATAACTTTATGAAATCTAAAGAGGCTGGACTGGGTGGTTTTGAGTGTCAATGTGACACAAGCTAGAGTCATCAGAGGAAGGAGTCTCCGCTGAGGAAATGCCTTCTTGAGATCCAGCTGTAAGGCATTTCTCATTTAGTGATCAATAGGGGAAGGCCTAGCCCATAGTGGGTGGTGCCATCCCTGGGCAGCTGGTCCTGGATTCTATGAGAAAGCAGGCTGAGTAAGCCATGAGGAGCAAGCCAGTAAGCAGCACCCCTCCATGACCTGTGCATCAACTCCTGCCTCCAGGATTCTTTCCTGTTTGAGTTCCTGTGCTGAATCCCTTCAGTGATGAAGTGTTCCTCCCCAACTTGCTTTTTGGTCATGGTGTTTTGTTGTAGCAACAGAAACCCTAACAAAGACAAAAAGTCATGATGTATGCTAACCAAAAATAAAATATATTCCAAAAAGAATTCACTCACTTTAGAATTTGTAATATATTTTCTTTTATCCTGTACTTCCAATTATAAAAAAATTTTATTTTACAGATGTTTTTGCCAGTTCCTGAGCAGCTAAAGATTATTGCTTAATCAACCATGTTGACTGGCTCTTCTTACATGAATATGTGATTTCCGAACTTTCAATGGGCCTGCCCTAACTATACTTGTATTCATCTTTAACTCCCTTTGTGACCTCTCACCAATAGTTTTGCCAATTTCTCCATTTCCATCAAGTCTATTAATTTTACCACTTTTATTTACATCTTCACGCTTTTTGTTTACTGTATATGTTTAAAATGTCTTTCCTTCTATTCTTCTACTGTTTATGACTGCTGTTCAGTTATGTCCTCCTTAAAATGTCTCCCCCCACCCAGGGCTGGGACTCAAGGTCAGGGACTTTACACACTAGGCAAGTACTCGTATTACCCAACCACATTCCTGGACCTACAAAAGTTCTTCCATGTAAAACACCACTTCCCTCTTGAGGCCAACACTGTATTAAGATTCTACTTCTACCACTTAGCATAAAAGACTTTATTGGTAGAGAAATGAGCATTTCTCATGACCTCGCAGACAGCACTCAGAAACTACCCACTTAATGAAATTGCCTTTGAATGAACCATCCCTTCATTCATCTCACCCAGTACTATATCTACATACTGGCAAAACATTTCTGTTCTGACTTCCACTCTTGGCCTCACTGGGCCACACACTTACTTCCACTAAATAAGAAGTGCATATAAACAAGATGATACATACCAACTCCTCTCTTGCAGACGACACTTTTAACTTCCCCCCAAGTCTGTGCTTAGGATGGAATGCACTACAGGTGAATGCAAAGGAGCAGCAATTTGGAAAAGTGATTCTAAGAGCCTGAATTGGACACACTAGGTATGCCTTTGCATGAAAGCTCTGTGGTAACAGAGGAGCCTGGAATGATGAAAGGAGTCTGTGCTCAATCATGCTCTACTGTGAATGGTCAATTTATAAATTCTAAATTTTACTAATTATAAATATAAACCCTTTAAAGATATTACGATACACACACACACACACATAATCATGGTAAAATGCTAAAATACATTTAACCATTTGCTAGATTGTCTTATAGTCTCTTAGTATTTATACCTATTATAAATGCATGTCTTCCCTAGGTCTCACAAATATTAGGGGCAGATCTCTTTCATTAATCTACTTTATAAAATATTAAAATATCATTATATTGATGAAGAAAGCATAGAAGTAAAATCAGAAATGAGAAAGATTATTTTCGAATATCAACACCTGGTTAACTATTTTATTAAAATAACAAGTCTACACCTTAAATCTTAAAACTATAATTTCGGTCTTTATATCACACCAATATGAAAACAAATTGTTACTGATGAATTAAATGTCCTTATAAAATCTCAAATATTATTTTTAAATTTGAAACTATTACTCAGTATCAAACTGTTTCATAGAACCTAAAGAAAGTCAACACATATCTTTCTAAAAAAACAGTTAAGAAAGTCTTAAGTTCCATTTATCCTGTAAGGATGTTTCTCATACTTAACATTACAAAGATAATTCTCGGTGAAACACTTAAATGTATGTGCACATGTAACTAATCACCCTATTCTTCTCTAGTTCTCATAATCTCAAGTTTAGGATTAGTTACACAGAGAACCATCGACCACTACATACTGTTCTTGAAGATATCAGTCTAGAGCAGGGCAATGAACAAACTCTCAACATGATGGACATTACCCTGAAAATTACTGAAAACCAAACTGCAAGCAATGCTGACGACAGTATGTGCAAAACCACAGCCTGTCATTCAGACCACTTTCCCTCATGGGAGAAACAACACAAGAGGAGGGTTTCTACTTTATTGATATCAAGTCTTATGTCTTGTAAGCGTCATGGAAAAAAAAAACTATTTCAGTCAGTTAAAGTAGGAAAATGCCCTGAAGCATAGACAGTAGCTGGCTTATCATTCCAGAGTTCTGCAGAGCTTTTCCCTCCTGTTAAAGATGGCTAATGCTGTGACATTCTTTGATTCTAAGAGCTACTCAATGAAATCCAAGATTTAGCTCTAAATATAATGAATTACACATCACTGAACAAAGGACAAAGTTCTATGACAAAGTAATTAATAGAAAACGTCACAACGCAGTCGCCTCATTTTCAGAGTCTGGGTCCACACTGGTAACACCAGCATCACTGACATAATAAACATTTTTATTCTTAGCAAATACTTTGAACAAAAATATTTCCAAAGTAAGTCTCCCCTAATAAAAATCTATATTCTGAGCCAGGCGGTGGTGGTGCACGCCTTTGATCCCAGCACTCGGGAAGCAGAGACAAGCAGATCTCTGTGAGTTCGAGGTAAGTCTGTTTTACAAAGCGAGTTCCAGGACAGGCTCCAAAGCTACAGAGAAACAAAATCAAAAAAATCAAAAGAAAAAAATCAAAATCCAAACAAATAAACAAAAACATCTATATTCCATATGAAAGCAGTAAGAGCAAAAATGTCATTAAAGTATATAAGCTGATTTCTACTTCCTGAGACAATTGGGCACCAGGGGGAAGACAAAACATAGAAGTATTTTTCAAGATACTGGACAACAAAAACCATTGATCCTTGATAGATGGGTACCAAGCCTAAACCCAACAACAGTCGCATCTTACTGCCTAGAAGATCTCTAGTCCGTGAACAGGGAGAAGGGAACCTAAGTAGTACATTAGCTGAGTAGAGGAAATGAAGTCTGGAGATAATGCAGCTAAATACTCATGAAGAATATCACAGAGAAGAGAGCTAAACAAGAAAAAGATTGCAGAGGATATCCCTACAGACTTCTGAGCTGTCAGTACCTCTAAGTGTGAAGAAACTATGCAAAGTCACTGAAAGAACCAAAAAATTATTTCAGGTAACAACAGTTACTGTTCCCACCAATTACTGTACTTGTAAGAGTTTTGACTCAGTAGTACAAAAAGGTACTGCTTAACAAACTTACTGCCACTATGGATGTGTTCACTTTTGAGTCTAGTACTTGGGAGGCAGAGGCAGGCAGATCTCTGTAAGACCAGTCTGGTCTATTCAGTAAGTTCTAGGAAAGTCAGGGCTACATAAAAAGACCCTGTCCCAAAATAATCAATTAATTAATTAAATGCAAATTCTGAAAAGATAAAACTGTTTCTGAGTAACGTAAATACATCCCAGAATAAAGCTCAAAATATCGATATTTTGTGGAATAATAAAATATCCAATATCCAACAAGATCATCAAATAAAAATCACCAGGATACAAAAGCAAAGAAACATAATTCATACTGAGGAGAAAACTCAATCAAAACCAACTAAATGAAATGACACAATTAGTATATATGGGCAATAAGACATGTATAACTATGTCCCATGTTTAAGAATCTAAAGAGATAAACAGAAAACCTGGACATGGAAGGTATAATGGCAAGTTTTCTACAGAGCAAACTATGTCTAAAATGAAATACATGCTGGGTAGGAGTAAACATAATAGAAAATATTCACAGATACCACAACAGACTAGTCAAAATCAAAGAAAAAACAACAACAAAAACACATCCATGAACCTCACAATAAGCTTTAAACACATCTAGGAACTTAATATACATGTGACTGGGCTTCCAAAAGGAGGAAAGACAAGTAAGTTCAGGTACACATACACACACACACACACACACACACACACACACACACACTATATTTAAAGAAACAATGCCTTCATTTTTTTCCAAATTTGATAAAAATGAAACCCACAGATCCAAGCTCAATAAACTTCAAGTATAAGGAACACAATGAAAAATACACCATTTCATTTACAAAGGATTCTTGCTCACAAGTTCTATAACTAAATGTAATCTAGAAATGTTTTTAATTAAGGTTCATCTTTAGGTTAACTATCCTTTCATGACACAGAGTTTCAAATGGCACTTTAATAGAGTTCATTAAGTCATGCAGCCAACTGAATAAACTATGCAGCACATTTTCTAACCATAGTTCATAAAAATAATGTATTGTGGTGAGACATGCGTTTAATCCCAGAAACTGTAAGGCAGAGGCAGGTGGCTCTCCAAGAGTTCCAGACCAGCCTGATCTATATAGCCAGGGAAAAATAAGACTCTGTACCTAAAAATAAATAAACAAAATAGTAATAAGGTATTTTGTTGCTTTACTGCTTAAACATACTGTGTTGACCCAATTTTAATAAACTATTCTTTTAAGAAAGCAAAGAATAGTTCTTTTCCTTTTATGATGTGGGAGTGTCATATATCAATCTGTTGATTTCATTGGCTAAGCAATAAAGAAACTGCTAGGCCCATTGGATAGGCCCACCCTTAGGTGGGTGGAGTAAACAGAACAGAATGCCGGGAGGAAGAGGAAGTGAGGTCAGACTCCACAGCTCTCCTCTCCAGAGCAGATGCAAGAGCTACCAGCTCCAGGGAAGACACACGCTATGAAGCTCCGACCCAGGATGGACTTAGGCTAGAATCTTCCCGGTAAGACCGGTGCTCACAGATTATTAGAGATGGGTTTATCAGGATGTGAGAATTAGCCTAGATAGGAATGGGCCAGAGCAGTGTTTAAATGAATACAGTGTCTGTGTAATTATTTCGGGGCATAAGCTAGCCAGGCAGGCGGCTGGGGTTTTGGGGACGCAGCCCCGCTGCCCCTATTACTACACTTTTATTTCCCTTATATAGGTCATTCAGAACAGAATTAGGACACTAAAAATCACTTAGAGAAACTGAGAGGTGGAACTGAAAACACAGAAGTAGACCTGAGGTTTATAAAGCCGCTAGTCCCCTCCCAAGGCGCTAGGGAGAACCTGGCATCTATTCTTTTGGAACATCACTATTTTCAAAATATATATTTTTTAAATGAGTGTGAACTCAAATTGAAAGCAGCTATTATGTTTTTAACTCTTCACCCAAGTACTAAGTTTAAAAAATAAAACAAAAATGTTAAACCTTTCTCATACAACTGACCACCTGCCCAGGGATGGCACTGCCAGCAGTGGGGTGGGCCATCCCACCTCCAGCAACCAAGAAAATGCCCCAGAGACTCGCCTACATGCGAAAATGACAGAGTAGTTTAAAATCTCAACTGAGGTCCCCCTTTTCCTGATGACACTTGTGTCAAGATGACAAAAAACTAACCAGCACAAATCTAGAAAGAAAAATAATTTCCAGGAAAATACAGAACTGACATGTGCAAAATTAATAGAATATGAATTTAAATAACAAGTTTTTATACTGCATCAATTTTCACATATATAAGACAGAAATATCTTCAAATCAAAAGTTGCAAGATTACTGTTGCAATGAGACTCTATTAAGAAAGAAGTGTCCAAACCCAACTGTAATACCAGCAATGATAACCACTGAAGTACTTACAGTGCACCTGTGCAACAATACCATAGCGATAAAATGGAGTCACTTTGACCTCTCTGATCTAGGTACTAACATGCTTCCAACACTCCATTTCTATCTCAAAAGCCACATTTCTTCTTAGCAGAAACTCAACATGTCAAACAAAAGACTTAATTAACCCAGCTCTCATGACTTCAGTTATTTACATAAACCTCAAAATACCTTTAAATAATTCCCCAAATACTAATTTAATAACTCATCAATAACACAGTAAGTCATCTGATCAAACTTAGATATTTAAATTGCTGGCTACAGAAGTCTTCTTGACCAATCAGCAATGTTAACTGAATTTTTCTCCGCTGAAATGTTACTTCACCAGTTTCAATTTTTGAATCATTTATTCTTAGATTTAAAAGGTTAATAAGAACACACCTTTGCACATAACTTCACAGTTAAGTCTTTTTCTTTCGTAGACAAGATTTCTCTGTCTCCGTCATTTTACCAAATTACCAAAGATATCACAATGTGGTTTGAATTTCAGCACTTCAGACAATACAGACAGGACTGGCAGAGTGAAAGATTCAGTTTCTCAATTTCAGGAGGTATAACTACTTGGTTAATAAGCAGGAAGGGCACTCCTTCCAAGATCCAATTAAACCACCTGATTTTTTTTTCTGGCCAAAGAACCAAATTAAGGGTTTATGACGTGAAATCTAAGTTCAAAGTATGTTATTTTTCACAGAAAAAAGTTAGCGAGAGAAGAAGAAAACACTTACATTTGGAGCATGACCTGGTTCAAGAATATCCCATCCACCAAAGCCACGTATTCATCCAGGTTGGTCCCATTTCCTGCAGCCAGAGGTCCAAACGTTTTAACCTAGAACACAAGGATTATCACGGCGTTAACGCCCACCTCCATCTCTGCAGCCGCAAATAACACAGCAAAATACACAATAAAGGACATCCTACTTACCCAAGTAACCAAGGGGCTGGTCATGAACTGCTCCAGAAGGGGAGTAAAGATTTCGTTCTCCATTTTACAGATTATATATTCGGGCGGGGAGGAAAAAGGGAAGTACCACAAAAACGCCTAGGGAATTGGTAGAAGTAAGACGAAATCAATGAAGTCCATTTCGGCAAGGCAGGAAAATCCCATCGAAGAGGGGGAAGGACTCTCGCTCCTCAAAACCCCCCAGGGGAAACGAGCCCAAATCCCGCGTGGAGCCGCAGCCGGCGCTGGCAATGTCTGCACCCGGAGAGGAGGGGCAGAAGAAAGGCATCTGGAGGAGGAGGACGCGAAGAGCGGCCGGGGCACGAGACAAAAAGCCCGTCGAGGTAGCCCCGCTCCCGGAGGGAGTCGTTCAGCGCAGCGGCCGCCGATGAATCGCGAGCGCCGCGGAGGCTGCGGGGCGGCCGGGCTGGCCCTTGGAGAGCGGCGCTGGGCGTTTCAGCGGCCGGCGGGCACGGGCGCCGGGAGCGTCCGCCCGCAGCGTGTCCTCGCCTTCTCAGGCGCGGCTCCCCCCTCGCCGGGCGCTCACCATCCCTCCGCGGGCTCGCGCTCGCCTCAGCCCTTTTGCCCTGCCAGGGACCGAAGGCTCCGTTGTGGCAAGGGACCGCATCGCGCCCCGGACGGTTGCCAGGGCCCAGGGGCGGGGATGGGCTAGGCTGAGGAAGGGGGTCTGCTGCTTGCTCGCTCGTGCCTAATTATGGTTTATTTCCTCCCGGAGTGCCTTCTTTGATGTGCGAAGGAACGGGAAGGAAACCCATCTCTTTAAAACAGGATGGATGCAGACATCCTCTTTCGGACACTTTGATTTGCTCTGTTAAACATGCATTTTCGCCCGCGAAAAGGAGTAGGAAAACTGCAGCAAAAAGCAAAGGCATATCTTGGGAAGGCAGAACAGGTGGTTGATTTTGTCCCCCCCCCCCAAAAAAAAAAGAAAAGAAAGGAAAAGTCCGTCCTCTAAACAAGAATAGTCTTGAAAGTTCGAGTGAAATATAGGCTTTTGAGTAATCAAAGCTGCCTTTCAACAGGGCATTTCCTGACGGGTGCTACCGTGATTCGGGCTTTGGTTTTGGATTGGTTGGTCATCGAAAAATATCCCAAACTAAGAGCCACAAGAGAAAATATTTGGAAGTCATCCAAGCTGTGTGAAAAACATTTGTCAAAAATCATTTATGTTATGCGCTAGTGGGCGCATCAAAATAACCTAGCAAATTAGATGTTATTCGTCCTAACGTCCAAACGTTATTTCTTCTCATATCCAAGTTATACCCAGGATAAAATGGAGTATAAAACACTTTGTTTTCCAAAGCAATATAGTATTGTTTTACAGTGCATTCCGTGTTTGCATGGTGTTTACATGTACTTATCTACTTCCACTACTCTATTTTATTTTTTTAATGATGCATACTTTTTGTATCTATTTCCATATTTGTATTTGTATCTTTATTTTACTTTTATTGTATGAATAATTAGCTTTTTATGTATGTCTGTTGGCCACATACATGTTTGGTCTCTGTGGAGGTCAGAACAGGGCATGAGATCCCCTGAAACTGGTTAGAAGCAGCTCTGATCCATTATGTGGGTGCTGGGAGTCAAACCCTAGTCCTCTGCATGAGCAGCCAGTGCTCTTAACTGCTGGGCTATCTCTCCTCATATTTTAATATCAGTAAAAATGCTTTGTCATAAACTGGATTAATCAGCACAATTCCTTGGAGCCTGAAGGACCTCTGGACCTCTGATGGAAAGACTCTCTAGACACATTACTGAGTCCTCTGTACTTCGTTGCCTTCATATGGAAACCAGAAAAGCAATACGATTCAGTGAAGTGGCAGTTCATAGTAAATGCTTTGCTACTATGAGGAGTGGTCTTTTCATCATTATTCCCCCAAACACGAAATCTTTACCAAACGCTTGAAATATCGCAGGTTTTGCTTGAGTTCAGTTCCAGGAAGAAATGCCTTGCTTTTGGAGAATCTGGAAATAAACACCCTTCCAAAATCATCTTAATTCAAATTAGCATGCATTCATGTGGTATGGAACACAGCCTTGAATTTCCCTGGCCTATACACAGATCTTGAGTCATCCTGGTTGCAAGCAATCTTTTCCTTTTGTTCTTGCTGACTTGTTCTTAATCACAGTTCTTTATTTGGTGAGCGAGATGTAGAGGGAGAGTTGGCACCAAGATGGAAGCCTAACTTTCAGGAACACCAACGCCAGACATTTGGACCTCTCTTCACAATCCCTCAGAAGCCTGATGATGCGAAAGTATCCCTACCTGTACTTGGGTTCTTCTAAGACAGGCTGAGCTGTCTCACTTAAAAGAGAAAACCCATGAAGTATCCAACCTATCCTGCACTAAAGTCTGGATTCCCCTCTGGAACCAGAGGGTCCAGATGCTTCCTGGTCTATCTTTAGGTTACACACACACACACACACACACACACACACTTCAACAAAGAAACATGAGGAGTTAATTGTAAAAACAGGAAACTTTAGACCAGACTGAGGTCTGCAGGAACTTATTTGAAAACCTCACAATTTGCCATTCTTTAGTTTAACAGCAGCCTTAGAAATGCTCTATAATATCTCAAGAGTGCAATCAGGAAACTCCTCTGTCTGGCAGAGGAGGGACGGTGCATTATGCACCGTTTAAGAGTCTCTGAATTACAACGTCTGGACAATTAAATTCAAAATTTTTCTATCCTCCTTTCAGTTAGGAAGATATTTGTAAAGACTTCTTTAATGTTCTTCAGTTTTGTATTTTGAAGATGTGTTTCCATCTATCCTTTCTCAAAATAGTAAATCTAACAGGAAAAGACATGAGAAAAACACTCCATCTGGTTAGAGCCTAAGTTACTTGACCAGGCCTCTTCACTACACACGGTTGGAGTGCGCCATTGAGAAGTCATTACAGAAAGGTCCATCCTACATATTATAACTGAGTCCCCACCACATTCTACACATCTATAACACAAGCTGTATACCAGGAGCTCCCCTACCCACCACAACCAGTGTGTATTTTGATGGATACTACAGGAAGTAACAGACTTGCCTCCAACCAACCTCCTTGGGGACAAATATTTTAAGTACAGATTTGGAGAAATGACCACATCTATAAACAGTAAAACGGTACTGTTATTTAACACCCCCTACAGAGTAGAAGTATCTGAAATGTCCGTTGAAAAGGGAATATAAGAACCGAACCCAACTCTATTGTAAATAAACAGTGTAAAGTAGTGAGAGGCGCTACGTCCTGGGTGAACCTAGAGTGCTGTGTTAAGTGAGAAGCCGGGCACAAAGGACAACATAGTGTATGAGTCCCTTTATGCAAATGCTCATAAGACAAAGCACTGTAGAGTCCCACAGAAGATTAGTGTCTGCCCAGGGCTGGAAAGGGGGTGTCTAAGAGGGCAGGTACACGGTTTCTTCTGAGAAAATTAAATATCAGAAAATCGATTTCATTAATAGACATATAACTGTGTAAGTATGTTTAAAAGTCACTGGATTATAGACCTTAAATGAGTTAATTGTGTAGGATATAAACTATATCTCAATACAGTTTTCCAAAACAGAATAAGTCATTGCCTCCTGAAAAGAATGTTTCTATCAGCAGCATACCCACCCTCAAGTTTGGCATGGTAGCTACGTCTGTAGTCTCCATTGCCTGAGTGGTTAAAGCAGCGAGATCACTTAAGTCCAAAAGTGAGTTTATGGCAATCTTGGGTAGCCTATTGTGACCTGCCAAAGAAAGAAAGAGAGGAAGTGATCAAGAGATAGGGAGGGGAGAGAGAGCGAGAAGAAATAGGGAGAGGGAGGACAGAAGAAAGGCAGAAGGACAGGGAAAGGAAGAGGAGAAATCTGATCTCTCATAGACTTTTCCAAGAGCCTCTCGGTGGAAGAAACAAGTTTTCAGGCTCAACTAATAACATATGTGTGATACGGTCATAACTATCCAACACAGTGTTGAAGGAGAAAGATCAAAATCAACCACACTGTCTAACTTCTTTGGGCATAGTTCTCTCGGGTGTAAAGAGGGGGTACTGTTTTCATACCATGCTGTACATCTGCCTAGACCAAGGAATTGATCGCTAAAACAAGAAATGACAGAGAAGAAAGGAGGGGTCCTTCTTTCCATCAGGTATCAGCTGTTCTTCCCCAAAGCCCCAATTCTGTGCTCCAAAGTGAACCGTCTCCGATTCAGTATAATATTCCACGCACCGGTGCCATGACACCCGCTTCAGACTGCCTGTCAGCCAGGCAAACTCCTATCCATCCTCTGAGATTCAACTGTCACCTCTTCATGACAGTCAATGTCACCTCTTCTACCACAGGCAAATGGAGCACTCACCTTTTGTGGCTACATGGTAAGTAATCCCCAATTTATATCTGTAACTTGCTCTGAATGGCACATGCCCTTCTCCTGAGTGACTCTGCTTTGCTTGTCTGTGCCTCCTGAGTCTAGAGTCACCCTCTCAGTGATGGGCACCTCAATTAGTAGAGCAAAGCATCTTCTCTCAATTCAGCTGACAAGTTTAAATTCCCAATAATTAGCCTGAGGCCAGAAGATCATCAAATCAATACCAGACTGCTACATAGCAAGGCCCAGACTCTCCTGGGTTATACAGCAAAACCTTATCCCTCCCCCCACACAAAAAAAAACGAAAACAAAATACTTGAGACAATCCACTAAAAATGAAGAAAAACTTATTTTTGTTCATAAGCTCAGAGGCTTCAGTCTATAGTTGGTTCGTTCTATTGTTCTGAGGCCTTAGTGGGGGAGAACAAAAAAAAACTGATCGCCTCAGGGCTAGGCACAAAAACAGGGAAAGGAAGTCCCCAGGGCACCATAGCCCCTCCTAGGGCACAGGACCTTGCTTTTTCCCATAAGATCTCATTGCCTAAAGGTTCTGATCTTTCTCTATTTAAAACTTATTAATTTTACAAGGCGCATGTCCTTAATCCCAGGACCCCAGAGGCAGAGGCAGGCAGATTTCTATGAGTTTAAGGCCAGCCTGATCTACAGAGTGAGTTACATGCCTTAGTGAAACCGTGTCTCAAACCCTCCCTATCCCAGCCTCTCAAAAAAAAAACAAACCTTTTATTTTGTGTTAGGAGTAGATGTACCTTCAATGGTGTGTGTGTGTGTGTGTGTGTGTGTGTGTGTGTGTGTCAGGGATAACTTGTAGAAGTGGGTTCTCCCTTCCACCACACGAGTCCATGAGCTAGAATTTAAGTTGGGAGCCTTGTCTGAAGGCACCCTCACCTGCTGATCCCTCTCACGGGCCCTAGGTTTTAAAAGCAGCATACACTGGAAGTGTGAATGAGTGTGGGTGTGGAAGTGTGCATGAGTGTGGGTGTGGAAGTGTGCATGAGTGTGGGTGTGGAAATGTGCATAAGTGTGGTGTGAGGAAGTGTGCATGAGTGTGGGTGTGTGGAAGTGTGCATGAGTGTGGGTGTGGAAGTGTGCATGAGTGTGGGTGTGAGGAAGTGTGCATGAGTGTGGATGTGCCCTGCTGTGTGCATGAGTGTGGGTGTGGAAGTGTGAATGAGTGTGGGTGTGGAAGTGTGCATGAGTGTGGGTGAGGAAGTGTGCATGAGTGTGGGTGTGGAAGTGTGCATGAGTGTGGGTGTAGAAGTGTGCATGAGTGTGGGTATGTGGAAGTGTGCATGAGTGTGGGTGTGGAAGTGTGCATGAGTGTGGGTGGGGAAGTGTGCATGAGTGTGGGTGTGAGGAAGTGTGCATGAGTGTGGGTGTGGAAGTGTGCATGAGTGTGGTGTGAGGAAGTGTGCAAGAGTGTGGGTGTGGGGAAGTGTGCATGAGTGTGGGTGTGGAAGTGTGCATGAGTGTGGTGTGAGGAAGTGTGCATGAGTGTGGGTGTGGGGAAGTGTGCATGAGTGTGGGTGTGGAAGTGTGCATGAGTGTGGGTGTGGAAGTGTGCATGAGTGTGGGTGTAGAAGTGTGCATGAGTATGGGTGAGGAAGTGTGCATGAGTGTGGGTGTAGAAGTGTGCATGAGTGTGGGTGTGGAAGTGTGCATGAGTGTGGGTGTGTGGAAGTGTGCATGAGTGTGGGTGTGGAAGTGTGCATGAGTGTGGGTGTGAGGAAGTGTGCATGAGTGTGGATGTGCCCTGCTGTGTGCATGAGTGTGGGTGTGGAAGTGTGAATGAGTGTGGGTGTGGAAGTGTGCATGAGTGTGGGTGAGGAAGTGTGCATGAGTGTGGGTGTGGAAGTGTGCATGAGTGTGGGTGTGGAAGTGTGCATGAGTGTGGGTGTGGAAGTGTGCATGAGTGTGGGTGTAGAAGTGTGCATGAGTGTGGGTGTGGGGAAGTGTGCATGAGTGTGGGTGTGGAAGTGTGCATGAGTGTGGGTGGGGAAGTGTGCATGAGTGTGGGTGTGAGGAAGTGTGCATGAGTGTGGGTGTGGAAGTGTGCATGAGTGTGGGTGTGGAAGTGTGCATGAGTGTGGGTGTGGAAGTGTGCATGAGTGTGGTGTGAGGAAGTGTGCATGAGTGTGGGTGTGGGGAAGTGTGCATGAGTGTGGGTGTGGGGAAGTGTGCATGAGTGTGGGCGTGGAAGTGTGCATGAGTGTGGTGTGAGGAAGTGTGCATGAGTGTGGGTGTGGGGAAGTGTGCATGAGTGTGGGTGTGGAAGTGTGCATGAGTGTGGGTGTGGAAGTGTGCATGAGTGTGGGTGTGAGGAAGTGTGCATGAGTGTGGGTGTGGAAGTGTGCATGAGTGTGGGTGTAGAAGTGTGCATGAGTGTGGGTATGTGGAAGTGTGCATGAGTGTGGGTGTGGAAGTGTGCATGAGTGTGGATGTGCCCTGCTGTGTGCATTAGTGTGGGTGTGGAAGTGTGCATGAGTGTGGGTGTGGAAGTGTGCATGAGTGTGGGTGTGGAAGTGTGCATGAGTGTGGGTGTGGAAGTTGCATGAGTGTGGGTCTGGAAGTGTGCATGAGTGTGGGTGTGGAAGTGTGCATGAGTGTCGGTGTGGAAGTGTGCATGAGTGTGGGTGTGTGGAAGAGTGCATGAGTGTGGGTGTGTGGAAGTGTGCATGAGTGTGGGTGTGGAAGTGTGCATGAGTGTGGGTGTGGAAGTGTGCATGAGTGTGGGTGTGGAAGTGTGCATGTGTGTGGGTGTGGAAGTGTGCATGAGTGTGGGTGTGCCCTGCTGTGTGCATGCAGTAGTCAGAGGACAACTTGCAGTAGTTCTTTCCTTCCTCTCGTGAGTCCCAGGAATCAAACTCAAGTCATCAATCATGGTGGCAGGTGATTTCACCCACCAAGTTATCTTCCCAGCTCCTTGTGAACAAATTTTAAAATATCCTATGTAAATTCCAACAGTCATATTAAATTTAAATAGTAAGTCTTTAAAAAAGGCCAAAATGCACTCTGAGTTTAAAGTACAAGTGGAAGAGGACTGTGTTGTTCCTAATTTCTGGCTGGCTTTCTTGTCTGCGGGTTAGAGGGTAAAGACATTACACGGGGAAGAAAACACAGACACGCGGAGGTCCCATGTGGGTGCACTTTTAATGGGGGAGGGGTAACAACGGGCAGGTACAGGTGTGCTGACACGACAGGAAAGGCGGGGGGGGGGAGAGAGAGAGAGAGAGAGAGAGAGAGAGAGAGAGAGAGAGAGAGAGAGAGAGAGAGAGAGAGAGAGAGAGAGAGAGAGAGAGAGAGAGAGAGACGGCTCGTGGTGGCCCTCGCTTTTTAACGGGGAATGCAAAGGCTTCTGGGAATATGTCCGTAGTCCAGGAGAATGCTGTAGTTCCGCAAAGGAACAACAGACTGTGTATTTGCCAGTGCACCCTGACTTTCTCTGTGGTCACTTCCTACTATGAGCATGCGTGTGAGACAAATGTATTGGCTGTAAAGACACAGAGAGGACTGAGTCTAAGTAAGGAGAAAAGAAGTGACAAGAAGATCATTCAGTCGGTTCAGAGGTTTGTAACCTTCTCTGTAAAGGCCATATGTAAATATTTGAGACTCTGTGGTCCGTAGGCCTATGTCCTGGCTGTTTGGCTCTGTCACTGCAACACAAAGAGTAGGAATAGCTAAACTCTATACAAGGAGAGGCGGTGGGTCGAGGTTTGGTTCCCAAGAAAGAGTTTGTCAATCTCTAACTTATTTGAATGCTTAAATGCAAAGAAAATAAACAGAGTTGACAATTCCCTAGCTTACTAGTTCGCTTTCCAAACAAGTAAATTAACCTTCAATATTGTGTATTTCCCAGAGCTACACGAGTTGCGTAGAAGCTGAATTCCATGCCTCAAGCGCTTCAGATACAGTTTAAACAACTTTCAGTTTCCAGTCCCATTATCACTGGTATTAGTTTTCTCATGACAGGAGGAAACTACCTGGCAGAAACAAATTAAAGGAAGAAAGATTTATTTAGGCTACATCTAAGAAGGACTATAGGTCACAGTGTGTCGGGGGTTGGTCAGGAAACCAACAGGTGTTCATGCTTCCTCCTTTTCCCCTTTTATTCCGTTTGGGACCCCAATACCAGGATCCTGTTATCCACAATCAAGGTGGATTGTCCCTCCTAGTTAAAGCTTTGGAAACACACCCAGAGGTGACTGCAAGCCCAGCAATGGTGGCAATGAAGATGCGACATCATACTTTTCCCTTAGTGCATAAAGGCTCTCCCCCTGCTCCCCCCCCCATCTCTTTGGGCTCTATTTGGAACTGCAGGGACTATTCAAGGTGTTTAGCCAAGGAGAATTTAATAAAAGCATATTTTAGGGAGATGTGGGAATGCTAGTGAGACACTTACCCAGTAATGAGCGACAGTGGGAAACTTCTTTACCTAAGTCTGAGGGAACAAGAGCAAGAAACTGTTACTAGAACCCTGAAACCGCTGGTGGCCTAGAAAAGGGGCCCCTGGACTGGAGTTGCACCCAGAAAGCATGGAACCACTCTAATTATGACCTGAGACCAAGCAAATAGCCCAGTCTTTCTGTACGTACATTTCTCACCGTGCTTCCCTGTGGCTATCAGGGGCTCTGTGCTTGTCAGTGTGTGCTTACCTGCCCTCTGGGAAGCATAGAGGAAGACACTGCAGACAGTGCAGTTGGCAGAGATCAGTTTATGGACACAGACAGCAGGCAATGGGATGAAAATCTCCAAGAAAAGACTATAGAGCATGGAACTGCCCAATATAACTTTGGGTAACAACCAGAGCCGGGTCTACAGATTTCCTGACATACCAAGTGTCTCAGCTTCTCAAATTAACAGAGGTTTAAATTTGTTTTTAAAAATATTTCCTTGTTTTTATTTTTTATGGGAATGAGTGTTTTACCTCAATGTGTATCTGTGAACCACGTGCCTGTGAACCTGGTGCCTATAAGTTCAGAAGAGGGCATTGGGTCCCCTGGAACTGGAATTATTGTTGCCTGTGAACCACTATGTAGGTGCTGGGAATCAGATTCAGGTCCTCTGCAAGACTGGCCAGTGTTCTTAATTGACGAGCCATCTCTCCGGCTTGCAGAAGCTTAACCGTTGGTAGACTATCATGAAGAAACAGAGGGAGCTGATTTGGATGTTAACAGCTCAATGTCTGGTATATCATTTTATGTCTGCAATCTTTAATGCACAGTAGTGACTAACTTTGTTCCGAAACACGGTCTCACCACATAGCCATGCTGGCCTTGAACTCAAGGCTCTGCCTGTTTCTGCCACGCCTGGGTTGGAATTAAAATGTGCACCTCCATATCCAGTTTAACTTATTTTTTATAGACAAATATTCAGGAACAATATCCTTTAGTATCTCATTCATAGTTTTGTGTCATATTTGCTACAATGAACAATTTTTGTAGCTTTTGTTTGGATAATTTTTAAGTAGCACAAAATATAATTTATAAAGAGATATTGTTTGAAAATGAAAATAACAAAGTAAGGTTAATTTGAGTGTGGAGTACATTGCTAGTGATTCTCTTCCATGTGTCTCCACATTCAGCAAAAACCAGCTACTCAGTGAGAATGTATACCCATTCCCTGTAATAAAAAATCAGTAAGAAATTGGAATTTATATCTTCTACTGATGTTTAAAAAAACTTTTAAAATGTGTATAGCTATTTTGCCTGCATTTATGCCCGTGAACCATTAGCATGCCTGGTGGTTCTGGCAGATGCCAGAAAAGGGTGTTGAATTCCCTGGGACTGGAGTTACAGATAGTTGTGAACCTTCGTGCTGATGCTGGGAATTGAACACCAGTCCCAACACTGGCTCTTCCTCTGGAGGACTGGTGGAGGAAGAGCCTGTGTTCCTAGCGACTGATCCATATCTCCAGTCTCTCCTTTACTTACGTTTCATAAACCTCAATCAGTCTCTTCAAAGTTATGAAGCAATATAGTAGGTAGCTGATATTGACTGAGATAGTAGACAACCTCTCCAGCAAATTTACTTATTTTTTTCTAATCATCAAGTAAATCTGTTCTTCGAAGTATATCATTCACGAGAGGGTTTTATTTCTAAATGAGGAAGAAAAAAATTTATGAGCAAATTTTACTTTTTGTGGATGTATACAAACCTCTTGTGAAGAAGTATAGTACACAGGCTGCCGGGTTCTGCACTGAGTATACTTTGACTCCAGAGGCTGCCTAAAATGTTAACTTTAAATCTCATCACCTTCCTTTTAGTTTAAGCTATGTGATAGCATATCATCAATACCGTGCTGGCCACAGATATGCTCTTCAGCGTGGCTGTTGTGAATTAGTCAATGAGTTATCTCAGTCTCTTTTGTTTACTAAGGGCCTAGCTAACGTACAGTTGAAAACACACACACACACACACACACACACACACAAACGCACACACTCACATGACAAGGGTCAGAAGGACAATGGCCACATTTTTTCCTGGAGCACAAATGCAAAAGCTTTTTCCTCTTACTCAATTTGCAAAAGGCATATCAGATTACATAGGACTGGCAAAATCAACATGATTCTTTTTGTAAGAATAAACCCTGCCAAACTAATTTCTTTTCTTCTTTCTTTTTTAACCAGCTGCAAACGTGGCAGATGGTAGAGCGGCAAGCACCTTGAGAAAATATCATCTGTGTCTGCTTTTCTATATATCATGTGTTTTTCGACATTCCATGTGATCCTGTCTGAGGTGAAATCGTGAAAGGAATGCTTCCCTCTCTCCTCACTGCACCCTGGAAAGCTAACTTCAGCAGATCCGTCTCACCGAGACTGGAGCTGGTTATTAAATAGACTGAGCACACACACTTTATAGATCATCTCCGTCTTGGGAGAGGCAGGAAAGTAGAAACCCACCTGGTTTACAAATCAAATGACATGATGTTACTCAGATTTCTGAAAAACTCCAAGCAACCTGAGATCGTGTATCTACGCTGAAGCACCACCATCTTCTAGAATACTGGCCACTAAGTCGCAAGGAAATTAAAATTTGCCAAGAAGTTCCAAGGAGTCTAAAAGCAATCTTTATAGTAAGAATCATTTGCTGTTTCCAGAACCCATAGAAGCACATCCACAGACCTCAGTATGACACCAGTCTAGCGTGTAGCCAGGGTGTCTGGACAGTCCGAGGGCCATCCTGTTCAGCTTCTTTTCTTGTTCACTCTCTGCACACACAAGATGAGTATTTACTGTAAGGCAGACTCCAGGCACAGACAGTGTAAGATTAGCACACTTCCTTTTTGACACGTGAGCCATCAAGGAACGTGCTGTGTGCCCTTGAGGGGCTAGCAAGGTTCACTTTCAGTGAGAAAGTCAAGACAAGCATCACGGTCAAGCCATCCTTCAAATGAAAAACCAGTGTGTGATTGGGGAAGGGTAACATGGAGAATTTCAGGTGAGAGAGAGAGAGAGAGAGAGAGAGAGAGAGAGAGAGAGAGAGAGAGAGAGAGAGGAAGCATAGAAGAGCGTAGTGGTGCACCGAGGGACCCTGAATGGCTTCACGTGGCTAAAAAAGAACATGTAGCTGCAAGACTGGACAATGGTGAGAAATGAAAGTTGGAGTTTATTGAAGAAGAATGTCAAATGTCCTGACTTTATCCTGCTGGGTGTGACTTGAGGATGGTGCTGCACCCCTACAATTCCAGAACTCAGCAGATGGAGGAACGGGGATCAAGGAGTTGAGGCTAGCCTCAACTATGTGTTGAACTTAATGACAGCCCAGGCTAAGTGAGATGCTGTCTCAAAAATCAAGACAGGGCTGAAAAGATGGCTCCGTGCCTAATAGCCCTGGCTGCTTTTAGAGAGCCCAGGTTCAATTCCCAGCTCTGGCATAGCGCTCTTGTACTTCTGTATTCCTAATTCCAGGATCTGAGGTCCTCTTCTGGCCTCCATGTGCACTGCACACACAAAGTGCACAAACACACATAAAATAATAAAATTAAATTAAAAATAAATGTTTAAAACAAGCAAGCAAAAATGGGAGAGTAAGACACAGAAGGATGAGACAGAGAGAGACAGTGCAAAGGGGTTTTTAAGGGTGAGACTGCAGGGAAAGCAGACAGGAAGTCCTCCTGCTAAAGCTACAGTTTGAACTGCGCCTTTAGTTTCTTTGTGGAAGATCAATGCTGCCTGTCTTGAAATTTTGTGAGATGGGGGGCTCTGAGCACTTCAGTATCTCCAACAACTTGCTCATGATGCTTTCTGGTGGCAGAAAGTAAATCACTATCAAGAGCATCATTCCACATTTTATATTCTCAGGTGTTTAGATTTCCCTAAAATAATGTTTGTTACATTGGTAGTGTGAAGACACATGCATTATGCGTGATCTTATGTGCATAGCTCTGCAAGATATTGACTTATTCTTTCTACATTATTACCTGCTCCACATAGCTTGATTCCTCCTCCTCTTCCATCCCCCTTCCTTCTTCCCTCCCTACTTTCCTCCCTCCCTCTCTCCCTCCCTTCCTTCCTTCCTTTCTTCCTTCCTTCCTTCCCTCCTTCCTTCCTTTCTTCCTTCTTTCTTGAGCAGGGACTTTTAGTAACCCAGACTGTCTTGGAACTCATGGCAATCCTTCTGCCTCAAACTCATGAGTGCTGGGGTTATAGACATGAGCCACCATGCCTGTATTTTGATCCTACTTTAAAATCAAACTCTTTTGAAAAATCTACTAAAACTGTGTCTATAATATAATATAATATAATATAATATAATATAATACAAAAAAATTTTGAAACAGTATTTCTCCGTGTAACCCTGGCTTTCTTGGACTAACTCTGAAGGCCAGGCTGACCTCAAAGTCATAGAGATCAACTTGTCTCTGCCCCCCAAGTGCTGGGATTAAAGGTGTGCACCACCACCACGTGGATAAAAAAATTCAATAAGTATAGAAGAACAAAATTTAAAAGTATCATTTGTGTGGTAGTCACAAAAACGAACATATTTGGTACGAAACACAAGCAAAACTTCTTACATCTACATCTGGAATTTTTTTCTTTCTCTTAATGAGACAGTCTGCTGACCTCGAACTTGCCATTAGGCAAGTGTGGACTTCTCCTCCTCCTGTGTCTATCCCAGGAGTGCTGGGCTACAGACACTCAATATAAATAAAATCAACAAAATTATAAATTTTTTAGATAAGCTGAGTTTTACACATATATCTGGCATAGGAAAATCAGATATTACAGATAAATATAAAAATGACCAGAGAAAGAAAAAATATTATACCTATAATCCCATCTACATAGGTGATTCTGAATAGTGTGTTTCTGTCACTCTGGGCTCACAACCACACATGCACACGTATACACAGACATTCATGCATATGATAAGCGTACAGACTGGATGAATCACTTTTTTCACATTTAACAATATACCAGGGCGGTATATATGCATCAATAACTAAGCTTTGAGAACATAAAATTGAATTAGATGGGTACTGCTTTTAAGTATAATTTTATATTGTTGCTTCCTACTTTTTTTAAATTTTGATGGTATATTAACAAACATCTCTTCAACTCTGGACTCTCACCATTGCTTATTTATTTATTTACTTATTATTTATTTATTTATCGCCTCCCCTCCTCCCACTTGCTTATTGCTCTCCTCCATTGCTTATTTCTTTATGATAAATTCCCAGAAGTAGATTTTTGAGACAAATGTCAAGGACATTTTAAAATTAAAACATTATGTTCCTTTTTTGCATATCTACAAATTCATGTATGCTTATTGTGGTGGTTTTAATAGGTGTGGCCCCCATAGACTCAAGGATTTGAATGCTTGACTTATAGGGAGTGGCACTAATTGGAGACGTGGCCTTGTGGGAGTAGGTAAGGTGAGAGAGCAAATTGACACTTTACAAGACTGTTTATACCAGCCTACATGAAAATCACACTTCACATACAGTAATTTTACTACTCGGGAGGTACTCAAAAGAAATATATTCCTATGTATGGCCAAGACGCGAGTGTGTAGGAGTGTCCATGTGGTATTTTTTTTTATAAAATTTTCAAACTTGCAATGCAAATGTCTTCCAAACTAAGATGGATAAATAGGAATAGACATGAGACTGAGCCATGAGATGGCTTAGCTGGCAAAGCAGTGGCTGTCTAGGCCTGAAGACCTGAGTTCCATTTCTGTGGTATTTGAACAAAATGTCCCCCACGGTTTCATATGTCACCAGGGAGTGGAGCTGTTTGAGAAGAGTTAGGAGGTGTGGTCTTGTTGGAGGAGCAGTGCCACTGGGGGTGGGCTTTGAGGTTCCAGAAGCTCTGGCTAGGCCCAATGTCTCCTCAGCTCATGTTCCAGCACCGTGCCTGGTATGCTTGCTGCCATGAATCATACTATAATTACCATGGACTAAACCTCTGATACTGCAATCAAGCTCCCGATTAAATGCTTTCTTTTTTCTTTTTTATTTTTTTATTAAATTTATTTGTTTATCAAGGATTTCTGCCTCCTCCCTGCCACTGCCTCCCATTTCCCTCCCCCTCCCCCGATCAAGTCCCCCTCCCTCATCTGCTTGAAGAGCAATCAGGGTTCCCTGACCTGTGGGAAGTCCAAGACACTTAAGGTCATGCTCAACTTCCTTAGCGATCAGGGAAATGCAAATCAAGACAACTTTAAGATACCATCTTACACCTGTCAGAATGGCTAAAATAAAAAACACAAATGATAGCATTTGCTGGAGAGGTTGTGGAGAAAGGGGTACACTCACCCAATGCTGGTGGGAATGCAACCACTCTGGAAAGCAGTGTGGCGGTTTCTCAGGAAATTCGGGATCAACCTACCCCTGGATCCAGCAATACCACTCTTGGGAATATACCCAAGAGAGGCCCTATCATACAACAAAAGTATATGCTCAACTATGTTCATAGCAGCATTGTTTGTAATAGCCAGAATCTGGAAACAACCTAGATGCCCTTCAACGGAAGAATGGATGAAGGTGGAATATATACATATTAGAGTAAATGCTTTCTTTTATGAGTTGCCTTGGTCACAGTGTCTCTTCACAGTAATAGAAGAGTAATTAAGATAAACAGTACGTGCTTTTGGCCACTCAGCCGTCTCTCCAGCCCTATGCTGTATACAGTTTAAAAATAACCTCCAGTGGTATAATAATGAAATAAGCAGTTGTACAGCATCAGAAAGAAATACTAAAGAACTCTCGAGATGAAGATCTCCAGGAATGAACATAGGCTGATTTTATGAACTATTGTTACCTGGGAAGAGCAAGCAAGGTGCAAAAGAATATTTATAGAATGATACGCTCTATGTAAGAAAATTAGTAAATACTTGGATATGTGTTGAATGAAAATGGCTCTCTGAGGGCAATAGGCTCTCAGGGAGTGGCACTATTAGAAGGTGTGGCCTTGTTGGATGAAGTATGCCACTGGGTGTGGGCTTTGAAGTTTCAAATGGTCAAGCCAGGCCCAGTGTAGCATTCTCTTGTCCTGCTGCCTGAGGACCCGGATGTAGAAACTCTCAGCTACTCCTCTAATACACTTGCCTGCATGCCACTATGCTTCCTGCCACGGCAATAATGGGCTAAACCTCTGAACTGTAAGCCAGCCCTGACTAAATGCTTTCCTTTATAAGAATTCTTGAGGTCATGGTGCCTCTTCACAGCAATAAAAACCCTAAGAAATTATATTTATTTCTTGTTCAAGAAGAAGGAAGAGGAGAAAAAGAAAAATGAATGGGAAGAAAGTGGAAGCCAGAAACAGGTGATGGTTATTATCTTAGTCTGGGCTACTATAAAAATTAGCACAAACTCAGTAGATTGTGATCAATGGAAGTTTTCTTTCCCTCCAAGTTCCAGAGGTTACAACCGAAAGCTCCAGTACGGTGGGGTCTGGTGAGGACTCCTGGGTTCCAAACCGTCAACTTTTCATTTTCTCCACAGGTAAAGAGCAAGAAGAAGCAAGCTCTTGATAGAAAGTGTAGGTAAGTGATGGAGACCTGGCCTGGCACAGGTGAGGGCAGTCTCATCCACTCCACTGAAAAAAGGCAAGCTTTCCTGGCTCTGCTGCCATTCATGAGGGTTATGACCATATCTCAGCCTAGCTTCCTGCCCAGAGCCTTATCTCCTAAAAGAGACTAAAGTTTCAACGACAAAGAGATATGTCATCTAATTGTGTGCTTTTCCCCCATCATTTAAAATTTTCCATTCTATGAAGCTTTATTTTCAAGTGTGTGTTTTTCTGATCTAGAAGTTTTGGGAATTTACTCAGAGCAAAAAGATACACAGATGCATGTACATTGGAGAATATAAAAGGATGTTCCTAGCAATGTAGTCTTGTGCATAAAATGAGCTAGAAATCATGTAAAGATTAGAAAGCAGAGTTCTGTGGATTATTGTGGTACGTTGCACTCATTACCGTACAGTTATTTAAACTAATCTGCATATATCATCATGCAAAATTTTCACAAAATAACTTTTGTTAATTGAAACTCTTCATTTGCAACTAGCAGAAAGTGGCCTGATCTGGTGTGACAGTGACTACATGATCACTCCTCTGCCTCACACTCATGGTGTTGGGACTGGAGCATCTAAGTCCTTAAGTTCTTAGAGTCATGTCTACATCCCTATACCCCTTCCAGCTCTGAAGACAAGGATTTGCAGCTGCTTCCTGTATTTGCTACTTCTGTGGTGCTGTTTTGGCTCATCAGTTGCCAAATTCAAATGTTTAATGTGGACTGTGAAGTAGATCTTAGACTACCTGTCTCATGAGCACAAAGCCCTTGGGTTCAAGCCTCTCCCAGCACTGCAGGAAAAATGAAGTGTCTTGTGGGATCCCAGGGCACTGGCCCTTCAGGCAGGCACCATGTTAAAAACATGATCAGCAAACAGGAACCTGGGAAGTGCCTCCTCCTGTCTTATCCCCACTCTTCCACTTGATCCTCATCTCTTACGTTGGAACGAATTCTGCTGTTCAGGCCAGTCATAAGGTTACGACTAATTCAGCTTTGACAATCTGAACTTTCTTTCACTGGGGAGAAAAGATCACTGCCAATAAGTATCTTATGGTTCCAATGTCAAACTTCTGGTAGAAAGAATTTGACATGTAAAGTTTGGGTCACATGTCTCTGTGTGATCTGATTTTCTTTGACCAGGCATGAAGGGGTACATGTCTGGAGCCTGCTTTAAAGAGAGGAAACAAGCAGAGTCACTATGCAATGAGCCAACTGCCCCCCCAAAGGACTTTTTTTTTTTTTGGTTTTTCGAGACAGGGTTTCTCAGTGGCTTCGGAGCCTATCCTGGAACTAGCTCTTGTTGACCAGGCTGGCCTCGAACTCACAGAGATCTGCCTGCCTCTGCCTCTTTGAGTGTTGGGATTAAATGCCTGTACCACCACCGCCCGGCTAAGGATCTATTTTAGTTAGGATTTCTACTGCTGTGAAGAGATACCATGGTCACGGCAACTCTTATAAGGAAAGCATTTAGTTGATGGCTTACAGTTTCAGAGGTTCAGTACAATCTCATCATGACAGGGAGCATGGCAGCCTGCAGACAGATGTGGTGATGGAGTAGTAGCTGAGAGCCCCACATCTCCTAGGCAACAGGAAGTAGACTGAGACACGGGGTGATATTCTGAGCATAGGAAACCTCAAAGCCTGTCCCTCCAGTGACACAATTCCTCTACAAGGCCATACCCACTCCAACAAAGCCATACCTCCTAATTAAAAGTGGCACTCCCTATGGGATTATGAGGGCCAATTCCATTCAAACCACCACAGGACCTATTTGAGCGGACACAAAAAAAGACCCAGCAGTACAACTGTATTTCTTTGTTGTTGTTGTTGCTGTTATGTAAATTAACCCATTTATTACAGGCAAGTCTCAAATGGTAGCACTTCTTCTACTGATCTTTCAGTTTCTTCTGTCTTCTGGTGGAGACTTCACTGTGACAGCAGACATGGTGTTGTAGGTCCAGGTCCAGCCAGCCACTGTTTTCATGCAGGGACCACAGTGCCAGATGTCAAAGGTTCATCTCTCCATCTTGATCTTGCCACAGAAGGAGCAAGAGGACCTAGCGCATGAGCTGAAGTTAATTTTCTTCACCATTTCCCAGAAGGAAGCACCATGGTGGGTCCCATATTTCCCAGTGACCCCAACATTCTTGGTGCATTTAGCCATGTCACGGAACCTAAGCCCAAGCCCAGAGATAACTGTGTTTTTCTTTTTCAAAAAAAGATTGATTGATTTATTATGTATATAATATTCTGCCTCCATGTATGCCCGCATGCCAGAGGAGGGTGCCAGATCTCATTACACATAGCTGTGAGTCACCATGTGGGTGCTGGAATTGAACTCAGGACCTCTGGAAGTGCAGCCAGTGCTCTTAACCACTGAGCCATCTCTCCAGTCCCGCACAACTGCATTTCTTTAAAACAAGGAAAACCAAAGCTCCAGATAAAATATGCCCATTGCTAATCCTGCAGTAGAGACTTTTGTGATATGTATTCAGAGGCTGTGTGAGTGGAATATATTTTATTTTCAACTGCATTATGAAGAAGTCTCAGACAGGCACAAATAGTACAAAGAATTCTCTAGTCTTCACTCAGTGTCCCTGATTATTAAATTACATATCACAATAAAACAATATGATAAACAGAAAAAGTAGTGGTCAGCTAACCTACAGGCTGCATTTGAATCTTGTCGACTATCACACTGTGTCATCTTGTTTCCTGGCCGGTATGCTACCCAGAGTCATACAGTGCATTTCCTGACTTGTCTCTGTGGACTATTTAACCCGGGGCAGCTTCTTAACCTTTCTTTGTCTCTCATAACCCGATGCATCGGCAGAGCACATGCCAGTGATTCTGTAGAAAGGACTTCATTTGGGTTCTGCCTGACTTTTCCCTATGACTAAAACCAGCTCTAATGCTTTGGCAGTATTGGAGAAATGGGATTTTTTTTATAGTGTTAACATATCTCCTCAGAAGGGAACTGGAATAGAAAGAGCAAAGCAGTAAAGCTGTTGAGAAACTGGGGAGAGCCTTCTCCACTAAGTGACTGTAGGTAATGTCACAGCAGGAAGTTGTCCTTCCACATGCAGGAAGCAGAGCGAGCAAACAGGAAGTGGGATGGGGCTATACGTTCTCAAAGCCCACCCCAATGATGAGCTTCCTCCAGCAAGGTTTCATATTCTAAAAGTTCTGTAACCTCCCAGAAGAGCTCCACCAACTTGGTCCAAGTGTTCAAATACACGTAACTGTGAGGGCCATGTGTCATTCAAACCACCAGCTCCTGCATTCTTCCCACATGCCCCATCAAGGTTAGAGGGATTGAGTTTCGAAATGGCAAGATACTAATATGTTCCTTCCCTGGCAGCTCTGTAATTTGTCATTTCTTCCAGGACCCTTAATTAATTAATTATTAATTAATTTGTAAAAGTTCTCTTGGAAAATTGTATTTAGAAGGTTGAACAGATGGCTCAGGTGTTAAGGGCATGTACTGCTCTTGCAGAGGACCTGGGCAGCCCAGTACAGCCTGTAAGTCCAGATCCTAGGGACCCAACACTCTCTTCTGGACTCTGGTCACTTGCACTCATTGGCACACACACACACACACACACACACGCGCGCACAAACAGGCACACACATACACATTCACACATACATGCACACACACAGGCACACACATACACATTCACACATACATGCACACACACAGGCACACACATACACATTCACACATACATGCACACACACAGGCACACACATGCACACACATACACATTCACACATACATGCACACACACACATAGGCACACATACACACGCACACACACACGCACACACATACACATTCACACATACACATTCACACATACATACACACACACACACAGGAGGGGGCTAGAGTTAATGCCACACACCTTTAATCCCAGCACTCAGGAGGCAGAGGCAGGTGGATCTTTGTGAGTTCGAGGCCAGCCTGGTCTACAGAGTGTGTTCCAGTACTGGCTCCATAGCTACTGGAAATACTATCTTGAAAAACCAAACAACAACGACAGCCAAAAAATATTAAAAAAATAAAAATAAAACAAATCTTTGAAATTAGGAAAGCAACAGTCTGAGCACTGTGTATACTCATTACTACTAACAACCCTGTAGCTGGAAGGAAGTGATACTTGTATCTGCATTTCCTGTGTGAAGAAACCGAGATGTCTCTAAGCTAACTATCGTGGTTAATTAATTGTTAGGTGCCAGAGCTAAAATTTGGCTCCAGGAGTTTGACTCCAGAGTTCACGTTGTTGGCTACGGTGTATGTAGGTCCTCCTGAAACAGCCAGAGAAAAGGGGCACGCTGTAAACACAATTGCTCATGTCCCCATTGTTCTTCCTTTCCAGACACACCTGGAACTGTGGCCATGTGCCAGCCCTTTCCCCGAGGGGTCATTTCAGGCAGAGGCCTTCGTCTTGTTTGGCTATCTGCATTATGGTCTCTGTCACATCCGTCAGCTTTGAATTAAAGCATTTCTCATTGTCCTGACTGCAGTTGGCAGCCTGACTTAAGAATATTAGTCTTGGCACTACTGACCCAGAAACACCACAGGAAACTGACCTAGGAATTATTCTCTTGGCAGCGCTTGCCACAGCCTCATGCCCGTATGCAAACATTTTCTACAAATTCATATCTTGAAAACTTTCAAATCTTCAGAACATGTTAAATAATAATATAGTGAATACGGCATACTTTTATATAGCTACAAGAACCAAAAATTGACACCAGATTCAGATGTATGTGTTCATCTGAAACATTTCTATGCAATTTGCATGCTTTCCCATATGGCTTGGGGTGCCATGCCCACCTGAATCCTGCCTGACTACTTACCAGAAAATCTTATAAGGCTTAATATCAGGCTATACTCATGGCTAAAGCTTATTATCACAAAAGGTACCAAGAAATCATCAGGAAAAGGATAACTTTTGAGTTGAACCCAAAAACCAAAAAGTCCTTTCCCATCAGGAGTCAAACTAGACATGATTTTAATCTGCTATCAGAGATATATAAAATGGCTCACCAGTTCAAACCTCAAGGTCAAAGATTTTTCATTTTTTTAATGATGTATTTATTTTTACTTCACGTGTATGAATGGTTTTGCCTATGTGTGTATGTGTACCAAATGCAAACCCGGTGCTTGGAGGTTGCCTTTATTTTGCTCTTTCCCGTATCTGTGTCGCTATTCTCTCTTATATAAGAATAATGGAGCAACGGCTCTGTGCCATGTCTTGTGGCTGGGGTGGGCAAGACTCATCCAAGACCACCCGGGGTCTTTAGCTTCTGGTGCCAGGTGGTCAGACATCATCACAGTGAGGGAGTAGAAGGTGGAAGAGAAAGAGGAAGAGCGATTCTTGGGCTGAGAGAGGTGGATCTGAAGAGGTGAGTGTGGTGAGTAACAGGCTGCCCCGAATGACCTGCTAACCACCTGAGTTCAAGGTGATGTCCCAGCTTGGGCCATTGCCATGGGCCAAGTCTTTCTTGGTCTGAGGCCCTGAAGCAGCCGAGGGGGCCTAAGTTGATGTTTGTGGCTCCGGTCCCACTGAGGCCTGTACAGAGTCCTGTAGTCTGGGTTGCCACCTGGGGCCATGTTGGTGTCCAAGGGCCATACTGACTTGGGGGCCATGCTGATCTGAGGAGCCTGTGCTGCTTGCTACCCAGAGCCAAAATGACATCCAGGCCTGGGCTGCTGCCAAGGTCATGTCTGGGTCTGTGGTCCTACCACAGCCAGGGTTTGTGCTGATGTCTGTGGCCGATGTTGCTAACAAAAGCCACATGGATGCCCAGGTTCTTTTTTTTTTTTTTCATGCTGGAGAAGAGTTTATTTTAAGATTTTCAAATCCTTACCTGGATTTTTTTTTAAATTTTTTTATTGATAAAAGGAGGATAAAGAAAAGAAAAAAAAACAAATTTCCACCTCCTCCCACCAGCCTCCCATTTACCTCCCCCTCCTCCCACTCTTCTCCCCCTCCTCCCACTCTTCTCCCCCTCCTCCCACTCTTCTCCCCCTCCTCCCACTCTTCTCCCCCTCCTCCCACCCCTCTCCCCTTCCCCCCACTCCTCTCCCCCTCCCTTTCCAGTCCAAAGAGCTGTCAGGGTTCCCTGCCCTGTGGTAAGTCCTAGGTCCTCCCCCCTCCATCCATATCTAGGAAGGTGAACATCCAGACTGGATAGGCTCCCACCAAGCCAGCAGATTGCTTAGGATCAAAACCGCGTGCCGAAGTCCTTGCCGTCTCATCAGCCCTCATTGTTCGTCATGTTCCGAGAGTCCAGTTTTATCCCATGCTTTTTCTGGTAACAGTCCAGCTGGCCTTGGTGAGCTCCCAGTAGATCATCTCCACTGTCTCAGTGGGTGGGTGCACTCCTCGTGGTCCCGACATCTTTGCTCATGTTCTCACTCTTTCTGCTCCTCATTGGGACCTTGGGAGCTCAGTCCAGTGCTCCAGTGTGGGTCTCTGTCTCTATCTCCATCCATCGCCAGATGCGAGTTCTAGGATGATATGCAAGATATTCGTCAGTATTGCTCTAGGGTAGGGTCATTTCAGGTTCCCTATCCTCAGCTGCCCAGGGAACTAACTGGGGACCTCAGCTTGGGCACCTGGGAGCCCCTCTAGGGTCAAGTCTCCTGCCCACCCTAAAGTGGGTCCCTTAACTAAGAATTGTGGTTCCGTGCTCCCCTATCCAACCTTCCTTTATCCCGATCCTCCTGTTTCCCCAAGTCCCCCCTCCTTCCCTTCTACCTTTTCTCTCCCCATCTCCCCTAACCCTCATCCCACCCCACCCCCAAGATCCCACTTTTCTCCCCGGCAATTTTGTCTACTTCCCTTATCCAAGAGGATAACTATATGTTTTTCCTTGGGTTCACCTTCTTACTTAGCTTCTTTAGATTCGCCTATTGTAGACTCCGTGAGCCCTATTTATGGCTAGAAACCAATTATGAGTGAGTACATCCCATGTTCATCTTTTTGGGTCTGGGATACCTCACTCAGGATAGTGTTTTCTATTTCCATCCATTTGCATGCAAAATTCGAGAAGTCATTGTTTTTTACCGCAGCATAGTACTCTAGTGTGTATATATTCCATACTTTCTTCATCCATTCTTCCATTGAAGGGCATCTAGGTTGTTTCCAGGTTCTGGCTATTACAAATAATACTGCTATGAACATAGTTGAACAAATGCTTTTGGCATGTGATAGAACATCTCTTGGGTAAATTCCCAAGAGTGGTATTGCTGGGTCCAGGGGTAGGTTGATCCCGAATTTCCTGAGAAACCGAAACACTGACTTCCATAGTGGTTGCACAAGATTGCATTCCCACCAGCAATGGATGAGGGTACCCCTTCCTCCACAGCCTCTCCAGCAAAGGCTATCCTTGGTGTTTTTGACTTTAGCCAATCTTACAGGTGTAAGATGATATCTCAAAGTTGTTTTGATTTGCATTTCTCTGATCCTAAGGAGGTTGAGCATGACCTTAAGTGTCTTTTGGCCACTTGAACTTCTTCTGTTGAGAATTCTCTGTTCAGTTCAGCGCCCCATTTTTTAATTGGGTTAATTAGCATTTTAAAGTCTAGTTTCTTGAGTTCTCTATATATTTTGGAGATCAGACCTTTGTCTGTTGCGGGGTTGGTGAAGATCTTCTCCCAGTCAGTAGGTTGCCTTTGTGTCTTAGTGACAGTGTCCTTTGCTTTACAGAAGCTTCTCAGTTTTAGTAGGTCCCATTTATTCAATGTTGCCCTTAATGTCTGTGCTTCTGGGGTTATACCTAAGAAGCGATCACCTGTGCCCATCTGTTGTAGGGTATTGCCCACTTTCTCTTCTATCAGATTCAGTGTTTTTGGGCTGATATTGAGGTCTTTAATCCATTTGGCCTTGAGTTTTGTGCACGGTGATAGATATGGGTCTATTTTCATTCTTCTACAGGTTGACATCCAGTTGTGCCAGCACCATTTGTTGAAGATGCTTTCTTTCTTCCAATGTATACTTTTAGCTCCTTTATCGAAAATGAGGTGTTCATAGGTTTGTGGGATAAAGTCCGGGTCTTCTATACGATTCCATTGGTCGACTTCTCTGTTTTTATGCCAGTACCACCCTGTTTTCATTACTGTAGCTCGGTAATAGAGTTTGAAGTCAGGGATGGTAATGCCTCCAGACAATCCTTTATTGTATAGGATTGTTTTGGCTATCCTGGGTTTTTTGTTTTTCCATATAAAGTTGATTATTGTCCTCTCCAGATCTGTGAAGAATTTTGATGGGATCTTGATGGGGATTGCATTGAATCTATAAATTGCCTTTGGTAGAATTGCCATTTTTACTATGTTGATCCTCCCAATCCAAGAGCAAGGGACGTCCATCCATTTTTTGGTATCCTCTTCAATTTCTTTCTTCAATGCCTTAAAGTTCTTGTCAAATAGATCTTTAACTTCCTTGGTTAGATTTACCCCAAGATATTTTATGCTGTTTGTGGCTATCGTGAATGGAGAAGCTTCTCTGATTTCCCTCTCTGCTTCCATATCCTTTGAGTATAGGAGGGCGACTGATATTTTGGAGTTGATCTTGTATCCTGCCACATTACTAAAGCTGTTTATCAGCTGTAAAAGTTCTTTGGTGGAATTTTGGGGGTCGCTTATGTACACTATCATATCATTTGCGAATAACGAAAGTTTAACTTCTTCCTTTCCAATTCGAATCCCCTTGATCCCATTATGCTGTCTTATTGCTATTGCTAGAACTTCCAGCACTATATTGAAGAGGTATGGTGAAAGTGGGCAGCCTTGTCGTGTTCCTGAGTTAAGCGGGATGGCTTTGAGTTTCTCTCCGTTTAATTTGATGTTAGCTGTCGGCTTGCTGTATATAGCTTTTATTATATTTAGGTATGACCCTTGTATCCCTAATCTCTCCAAGACTTTTAACATAAATGGATGTTGAATTTTGTCGAATGCTTTTTCAGCATCTAATGAAATGATCATATGGTTTTTTTTCTTTCAGTTTATTTATATGATGGATTACATTGATAGATTTTCGTATGTTGAACCAGCCCTGCATCTCAGGAATGAAGCCTACTTGATCTTAATGGATAATTTTTCGGATGTGTTCTTGGATTCGGTTTGCCAGTATTTTGTTGAGGATTTTTGCATCGATATTCATGAGTGAGATTGGCCTGTAATTCTCTTTCCTGGTTGAGTCTTTGTGTGGTTTTGGTATCAGAGTAACTGTAGCTTCATAAAAGGAATTTGGTAATGACCCTTCTGTTTCTATATTGTGGAATACATTGAGGAGTATAGGTATTAGGTCTTCTTGGAAGTTCTGGTAGAATTCCGCATTGAAACCATCTGGCCCTGGGCTTTTTTTGGTAGGGAGGTTTTTGATAACAACTTCTAGTTCTTCGCGACTGACAGGTCTGTTTAGATTGTTCACCTGGTCCTGATTTAATTTTGGTAAATCGTATTTATCTAAAAAAGCGTCCATTTCTTTTACATTTTCCAGTTTAGTGGCATACAAGCTTTTGTAGTAAGATCTAATGACTCTCTGAATTTCCTCTGTGTTTGTGGTTATGTCCCCCTTTTCATTTCTGATCTTATTAATTTACAAATTTTCTCTCTGCCATTTGACTAGTTTGGATAGGGGTTTGTCAATCTTGTTGATTTTCTCCAGGAACCAGCTTCTTGATTCATTGATTCTTTGGATTGTTTTCTGTGTTTCTATTTTGTTGATTTCAGCCCTCAGTTTGATTATTTCCAGTCTTCTACTCCTCCTAGGTGAGTCTGCTTCTTTTTTTTCTAGAGCTTTCAGGTGGGCTGTTAAGTCTCCAATATGTGCTTTCTCTGTTTTCTTTAAGTGGGCGCTTAGTGCTATGAACTTTCCTCTTAGGACTGCTTTCATAGTGTCCCATAAGTTCGAGTATGTTGTTTCCTTATTTTCATTGAATTCAAGGAAGACTTTAATTTCTTTCTTTATTTCTTCCTTAATCCAGGTATGGTTCAGTAGTTGACTGTTCAGTTTCCATGAGTTTGTAGGCTTTCTGGGGGTAGCATTGTTGTTGAATTCTAACTTTAATCCATGGTGGTCTGATAAGACACAGGTGGTTAGTAATATTTTTTTGTAGCTGTGTAAGTTAGCTTTGTTACCTAGTATGTGGTCAATTTTCGAGAAGGTTCCATGAGCTGCAGAGAAAAAGGTATATTCTTTCCTCTTTAGGTGGAATATTCTATAGATGTCTGTTAAGTCCATTTGCTTCATTACCTCCATCAATTCTCTAATTTCTCTGTTAGGTTTCTGTCTGATTGACCTGTCCATTGGTGAGAGAGGAGTGTTGAAGTCTCCTACTATTAGTGTGTGCGGTTTGATGGCTGCCTTGAATTTTAGCAATGTTTCTTTTACATACATGGGTGCTTTTATATTAGGGGCATAGATATTCAGGATTGAGACTTCTTCCTGATTAATTTTTCCTGTTATGAGTATAAAATGTCCCTCTCCATCTCTTCTGATTGATTTAAGTTTGAAGTCAACTTTGTTAGAAATTAGTATGGCCACACCTGCTTGTTTCTTAGGTCCATTTGCTTGATAGGCCTTTTCCCAGCCCTTTACTCTGAGTAGGTGCCTGTCTTTGTGGTTGAGGTGTGTTTCTTGTAGACAGCAGAATGTTGGATCCTGTTTTCGTATCCAGTCTCTTAGCCTGTGCCTTTTTATAGGTGAGTTGAGCCCATTGACATTAAGTGTTATTAATGACCAGTGGTTGTTAACTCCGGTCACTTTTTTAGTAGTAGGGTTTGTGTGTTTCCCTTCTTTGAGTTGCGCTGGTGAATGGTCTCTAGATGTCTGAGTTATTGAGGTCTTTGTTGGACTCCTTGGTTAGTGATTTTCCTTCTATTATTTTCTGTAAGGCTGGATTTGTGGCTACGTATTGCTTAAATTTGTTTTTATCCTGGAAAATTTTGTTTTCTCCATTTATGGTGAACGAAAGCTTGGCTGGATATAGTAGTCTGGGCTTTCATCCATGGTCTCTTAGTTTTTGCAGTACATCTATCCAGGACCTTCTGGCTTTCATGGTTTCCATAGAGAAGTCAGGTGTAAGTCTGATAGGTTTACCTTTATAAGTAAGTTGGCCTTTTTCCTTTGCGGCTCTTAATATTCTTTCTTTATTCTGTATATTTTGTGTTTTGATTATTATATGGCGAGAGGATGTTTTTTTTTGATCCAGCCTATTTGGGGTTCCCTATGCCTCTTGAACCTTCATAGGTACATCCTTCTTCAGGTTGGGAAAGTTTTCTTCTATAATTTTGTTAAGTATATTTTCTGGACCGTTGAGCTGCACTTCTTCTCCTTCTTCTACTCCAATTATTCTTAGGTTTGGTCTTTTTATTGTGTCCCATATTTCCTGAATGTTTTGTGATGAGAGTTTGTTGAACTTGCTGTTTTCTTTGATCAGTGCATTTATTTTCTCTATGTTATCCTCAGACTCTGAGATTCTTTCTTCTATCTCTTGTATTCTGCTGGTTATGCTTGTTTCTGTAGTCTCTATTCGTTTACCTAGATTTTCCATGTCCAGCCGGCCCTCTGTTTGTGTTTTCTTCTTTGCCTCCATTTCATTTTTCAAATCATGAACTGTTTCCATTATCTGCTTGATTGTTTTTCCTTGCTTTCCTAGGGTATCATTCACTGATTTACTCAATTCCTCGAACTTTCTGTTATACTTCTCCTCCATTTCTATAAGGGCGTTTTTTATATGCTGTTTAAGGGTGTCAATCCCTGTCATGAAGTCAGCTTTTTCTCCTTCTTCTTGATTAAGTTGTTCATGTCCTCCTGTTGTGAGGTCGCTGGCTTCTGGTGGTTTCGTGTTGTTTTTCAGATTGTTGGGTGAATTCTTGCATTGGCGTCTCCCCATCTCTTCCTCCCAATATTCTCCTATGGATCTTCTTTTACAGGATCAGGTCTTCTTGCCAACTGATGTACCTTCCCAGTGATGTCACTCCCCCGTGATGTTTCTCCTGGAGTCCAGTTCGGATCTCCTTGCTGCTTGGTTAGCTCGCAAACAAAGGGCCCTCCCTGCTTGCTGCAGGTGGTCTCTGGGGACAAAGAAGCCCCCGAGCTCCCCTTTGCCCTACGCTTTGTGTTAGGACCCAGCGCCCAAGCAGGCCGAGCAGGGAGGCGCTCTGCCACCAAGGAAGGGAGGGGGGAGAGAAACAGGGGGTGGCGGGATCTGGATGTAAGCTGGATGGGATAGGAATAGAGAGGAGGTCCCAGCAGTGTAGCCCTGTAGGTTGATCAGGAAGTGTAGCGATGCCCAGGTTCTTGACCAAAACCTGTGGCCATGTGGGTGTCTGAGGGTCATGCTACCACCAGGACCATGTTGAGTCATCCAGTGCCATGGTGTTCTCTGGGCCAGGGCTGTTGTTAAGGGCCATGTCTGGGTCTATGACCCAGTAGCCAGGAACTGAGTTGGTAGCTGTGGTTCCTGTTCCAACGAGGACCATGAGGATGCCTGAGACCATGTTGGTACCTGAGGGCCATGCCATTGCCAAACCATGCTGACCTGGTGGCCTGTGCTGCCACCTGGGCTGCTGCCTAGGGCCTAGTCAGGGGCCATGATTCTGCTGTAGCTGGGGTCTACGTTGATGTCCACGGCCCATACAACCACAACGGTTCATAGGAACCATGCGTGTTGAAAACTGAGGGCTGTGTTGAGCCAGCCCTGTCCCTGACTGGACCTGGGACAAACTGGCCCTGACCCTTGGTGGATACTGTAGCAAGAGTATCCATACTTGGGAAAGACAGCCCCAACCCTCACCACAAGAGTGCACCTCCCCTAGAGATGATCCTGTTGTCAGGGACACAGGTGAGCTGGCCCTGTGGGCTTGAGAGCAGCAGAGCTGATCCTGACTCCCCTTGTCTGCCCTTGATGCCCTCTCCCACCGCTTGCTACCTGTTGCAGGCAAGAGAGCTGGCCCCGGGGTCATGAGAGTGGGAGAAATAGTCCTGATCCCTCACCAGCTGCAGCACATAGGAGGGTGGACCCTGCACCCCACCAGGGCAGCATAGAGAGCAGGAGAGCTGACCCCACCCTCCCCTTTTACCCTCTACATCAGTCTAAAGAGGGCTCTGCACCTCACTGGGGTAAGACTGTGGAGCTGGCCCTGGTAGATGAGTGTGGGTGAGCCCAACCCAAGGGCTTGAGAGCAGGAGAACCAGCCTGGACCCTTGCTGTATGCTGCAGTGAGCATCCCAGCTGAGGCAGAGCTGGAGAGCTCTCTCGGATGGTGACAATGTGGGCAAGCTGGAGGGTTGACCAACCCAGCTACCACTCAGGGCCAGATTCAGGGCTACCAGTTGGCCCACCCCAACATCCACCTCATCTAAGAACTGTTGGAGCATGTGAAGGGGGTGAACCTACAGATCCAAAACTAACAGGATCTCCATGACACAGGACAACAACAGGCTATCCAAGAGAAGGCCCAGTGAGAGTTCATTATTGGTGGGGTAGCAGAGTCCATGAACATTTGGCAAATAAACACTTACAAGTGAAGATGAAAGGGCTAAAGGATTGATGCTGTAACTCAAAGGGCCCTTCCACAGCTGCTGCTGCTTCTTGTTCTTGTTCTTGTTCTCCTTCTCCTTCTCCTCCTCCTCCTCCTCCTCCTCCTCCTCCTCCTCCTCCTCCTCCTCCTCCTCCTTTTGCTTTATTTGTTTTTGGTTTTCCTTTTTTAATTTTGTTTTGTATTTGGGGAGAAGATTGCTAGGGTGGAGGGTGAATGTCAGGGGAAGGGGAGATAGGTTAGATCAGGATGTGTGATGTGAAATCCGCAAAGAATCAATAAAGGCTTTTTTAAAAAAATGAAGTTGAAAAAGAAGCATGACATGTTTTACTACTCTTCAGAATATATTCAGTATAGAAATTTATTCCAGAAGATACCAATAAAGCATTGAGGTGTCCTGTTATTGTGGTTTGAAAGAGCATGTCCTATGAGCTCACGTATTTGAACACTTGGTCCCAGTGGGTGGCACTGCTTGGAAAGGCTTAGGAGGTGTGGCCTTGCTGGAGGAAGTATGTCACTGGGGGTGGGTTTTGAGAGTTTAAAGACATGCCATTCTCGGTTTGCTCTCACAGCTTCATGTTATACTTAAGATGTGGACTCTCTGCTCTCAGCTCCAACCACCATGCCTGCTGCTTCTGCCATGCTGTCCCTGTGAAAACATAGGTCCTAACCCTGTGAAACCATAGGTCAATATAAATTCTTCCTTAAATTGCCTTGCTTGTGGTGTTTTATCGCGGCAGTGGAAAGGCAACTAAGATACCCATGAGCATTAACATTACAACTGATAGCACTTGACCATTTTTAAATCAACTATGAGTTAGTCCCTATAATATAGTGGTCAGATAAACCATAACTTATCATTGTCTAATAGTGCCCATACAATTCGTTCACTTTGTTCTACTTTGAAGAAGTTCTTGCTTACTGAAAAAAGTGGAGAAAAATGGTGTCCACATTGACTGTGGTCAGTGCCCGGCCTGGCACTTTATGTCTGGCAGACACTGCATGGCGCGAGCTATTAGCAGCAATCTGTTCACTCTGCTCTCCAGTGGGCACAGTGAATAGGATGTGTTCCAAGTAGGCCGTAGGTCTCCTTGGGAGCTAAATACTGCATATGGCATCCATGAAATCTTTTATTGTCCACAGGACGGAGATAAACTCATCAGGGGCTTGTTCACCTGGAAAACTCTCAGTGTTCCTTTCCTGGGTATGGTGACAAGTATAGAAACAAGCAGTTTCTATACTCTCAAATTCAGGTGACTGCACTGAATTAGAAAATTAATTTTGTTCATGAAATTCACTCACACCTCCTCTCAGGGCAACCCACAGCTGCTCGTAATAACCACTTAAAGAACCCGACAGTGGTGGCAAATGCCTCTAATCCCAGCACTTCAGAGGCAGAGGCAGGCGGATCTCTAAATTCAAGGCCAGCCTGGTCTACAAAGTCAGTTCCAGGACAGCCAGGGCTACACAGAGAAACCCTGCCTCCCAAAGCAAAATAAGTAAATAAATGACGGCTGGAAGAAGAAACCCAGAAAGTTCTTATGCCAGTGGTTCTCCATGATTCCAGCTACTTCAAAACATGAAATAGACTAATGCTGATTGATGGCTTACAGAATGCTGAGACACAGAAAACAGAGGGAGAAGGCCAACACCAAGGTGACAGGGCTGGACCTGAGGCTCGCCAGCAAAGCGCTTCAATGCATGCACAATTCCTGGAACCACAGGAGTAAAATAAAAATAAATAAATATAACTTAAATTAATTAAAATAAATACAAATAACAAAGCATACAGAAAGTCTTAATATTTCTCATCTTTCATAACACTCAGTTTACGCACATATGGTGATCCCAAGTACAGGAAGCAGTGTAAGGAGAGCAGGAAGGGCTGCAGAGATCATGGCAACCGCAGCCTGGGGGAATGGAGTACAGCTTTCGTTTTTAACTTTTCCTGCCTATGTGTGGATGTGTATGCAGGGTGCTGTCGTCCTCTATTGCCATCCATTTTGTTTTTTGAGATAGAACCTCTCACTGAACCTGGAGCAAGCCTTTATGAACCTAGGCGTTTGTCTGGACTAGCTGGTCATCAAGTTCCAGAGACCCACCCATCTCCAGTCGCCCAGCCCGAGACTATAGGCTATGCCGCATCTCCTGGCTCTTACAGGGGTGACGCTGGTGTTACAGAGTTTGTGACTTCCTGGGAAAAGACTGTAGACTCAATCCAGTTATAATTAAAAGATTTATTGATTACCTGTTGGCAGGATGAACGATCTCTGAGCCAAATTTGAGATCCCTGAGAGAAGGCGATTGAGGGGAGACTTTTTAAAGGGCAAAACCACAAGAAGACCTTCTCTACCTACACAAGCAAGCAAAAATTGGTTTGCTCTGCCAAGTGAAGTAGTTAAAGCAATCAAAAAAATCTGTGGGGGCGGGCGGTGCTGGCGCACGCCTTTAATCCCAGCACTCGGGAAGCCGAGGCAGAGGCCAAGGCAGGCGAATCTCTGTGAGTTCGAGGCCAGCCTGGTCTACAAAAGCTAGTTCCAGGACAGGAACCAAAAGCTACGGAGAAACCCTGTCTCGAAAATCCAAAAAAAAAAACACAAAAAAACCAAAAAGAATCTGTGGGTATCTGTGCAACCAGGTCGCTGAAGCAACGAAGCAGTCGTCATAGCTGTACATGTCTGGGTGGCGGTCACTGAGTCATGGATACTGGGAATTTATCTTCCAGGGACTGGAGTCACAGACAAAGGCTAGTGGGTACCGAGATGGGTACCTAGCATAAAAATGGAGCTTCTTTAGCCATCACACTGCAGATCCAGGCTCATGCTTGTAGAACAAGCAATTCATCCTCTGAGCCAGTCCGACCACTTCTTCTTGATGTATAACTGACAAATAAAAACTACATATGGTTAAGGATTATAACTCATGGTGTGGCATATGCATCATGGAATAAACTAACGAACAAATCCAGAGCCTCACAGTTTAGAAAATAAAGAAACAACACTTAAGATTAAAAAAAAATTAAAAGGTAGGGAATGTGACTGGACACAGGGTAAATATCTGTAAGCCCAGGTCCCAAGAGGATGAGACCAGAGGCTATCAGCTGGGAGGCTGTCCTGGGCTCTGTGGCACATTCCATACCAGTCTGGCCCCAAAGCAGAACCATGTCTCAGAAGAAAGCAAACTGGGGAAACTTCATGAAGTCACATGCCCTCCATGCGCGGTTCGCACTAATCTTTGTATTCTATTAACCTTAACATCTGTGCTACAGAAGCAAGCACTCCTACCCTATTTCTTGTAATTGTCCCCTGTCATCAACAAAACACCAAGTCTGTGACCCAGGGTTTGCAGAGTACCAGAACCCTTTGCTGGGAAGATTGCTTAGGGATTGCTATTACAGTGAGTGACACAAATTGAGGCAACTCACATCTTCCTGTAACCGGTTCTTGAAGTGGATCCCCTAGGCTCTGGGGTGATAGGGCCAAAAGGACGTAAGCTGGAAGAGTTTGCACACCTCATGCAAAGGTGTGTCAGAAGAGAATCACACCAATGCATGGAAACACAAACTTGTGAGGGAGACAGGAGGGAGCAGGAAAGAGGAGGATGGAGAGATTAGAAATTCTCTGAATCCCTGGGTTCGGAGTACATATGGCCGAAATCTTTCCCTCTTATCCCCAGGGATAATATGAGATGCTAACTTCTGTTCTTGGCATAAACGACTAAGACTGAGTGAGATTTTCTGCTCCTTAACTAACAGAAAGACACTTTGCCCATTTCTGAGTAATGCACCTATTTTTAAAGTCAGTCTCACATTTATATTTAGGAGAAAAAAATACTCCGCCTCCCCCCCCCCAAAAAAAAAGAGAGAGAGAGAGTAGGCTGAAGTATCTTTAGCTACATATTTACCTGGAGTTTGAAAATGTGCTAAGTGTGTGTGTCTGTGTCTCTGTGTGCCTGTCTCTGTATGTATCTCTGTGTATGCATGTGTCTCTGTGTGTATATGAATGTGTGTGCGTCTGTGTGTGTATGTATGTATGAGTGTGCATCTGTGTGTCTTTATGTGTGCGTTTCTGTGAAAGTGTGTATTCATGTGTGTGTGTGTCTATGTATATATGCATGTATGTAAGTGTATGTATATGTATGTGTGTGAGTGGGCATGCGTGTTTGTGTAAATGAATCCGCAATGACAAATATTTACCCTTTTTGACACTGCTGATCAGGAGTTCACACTCAGTAGAGGATGAATAGTTAGCAGCTGAAGGTCCCTTGTCTTAGGCTACCCTCCAAAGGCAGCTAGGGCAGTGTCTGATGTCACTATGTGAACCTGCTCATTTTCACAGTGAAATGGTTGTTACTCGAGTTCCCTTGTGCAAGTACTTACACTGTGCACAAACATCGCCAGAGAACGTGGCAGCCTGGCAGCTGCAGAGACTGAATAGTAGCACCAAGGTCAGCCTTCTCCACGCAGAATTGCTTCTTTTGAACTGACCGGAAGGCCCTCTGTCAGCATAAGTCCGCATCAGCTCCAAGTCCATCTTCTCCGCTATGCGTTCCTTAGACCATCAGGACAAGGCAGTGTAGACTTTATCAAGTCTCCGGGAGCTGTTATCTGGCTGTTCTCATTTGGCCCATTCACTAATACACAGTTTAGAAGTATGAAAAATTTGGGTCTGACACAAGCTTTCATTGTGATAAATCATAGTGATAATATTTGCAAGTTTTATTCTATTTTTCAATAATATGTAAGTGGAATACAGTGTGATATTTGACACATGTATAAGATACGTAATGATAGAATCAAGATAATCAGTGTATCCACCACCTCACATGTCTTCCTTTCTTATACAAAAAGCATTACCAATCATTTCTCCCAGCTGTTTTGGAATGTGTAATAAATTATTGTTAGCTATTGTCACGTCCTATGCACTTCTCAAGCTTCTGCCACAAACGTGTGCTCTTGAGTGGAGTCCCTTTTCTTTGGAGGCAGACTAATTTATTGACATATTAGCATCTGGCTAGCTCCCAGTCACTTGCTTTGCTGGTTGAAAAGAGTAAAAAGGTAATTTAACTCCCAACAAAAAGTCACTTAGGGGTTCTTTTGATCTACAACAGTAGGCTTCTAGATTCATTGTATTGACCTGCAAGCAGAGCAATAAGCAAAGACCCAATGGGGAATTCAACTGAGTAGTCAAGAATGCAGGGGGGGAGGGGTTTGTTTTGCAGAGACCTGCACCCCATTTACACATAGTATAAGGGCTGAGAAAAGTGGTCTTTCAGGATAGCTGGGTACTAGGCGCTGTGACTTAGGAGCATTTTGAGAAAATGGCCTGAACCCAAACTCAGCAAGGACATGGTGGGATGAAAGGGGGTGGAGTGGGGAAGGGGTGGTAGAGAGGGGTGGCTTTCAGAGGAACATGAGTGGTTATGAACCCCTAAAGTATGGAAACACCAGGGACTTGAAGACCAGAGTTCCTCCCAACTGTCCCAGCATGTCTACCTTTTGGCCAATGCTGCTGTAAGGTTGGCATGATATTTATTACACAACTGTGTTACAGAGTTAATTCAAATCAGGGACAAATGTATAATGTAAAACTCAAAAGCAAGCCACCTACAATATATTAAGCTAACAGTGGCTTCTTGGGGATGGGGATACTTTCTTTGAATATCTTGTCACAGAAGGCTCCATCTGCATAAGCAGACTGTCAGCACTGGTTCCCACAAGCAGCATGCTTGCTTCTCACCACTGAAGATACTGACTGTCCTCTCCTCTCCCAAGGACTAGCTACTTACCCCTGCTGGTCAGCAGCAGAAGCAACCTCTTCCTCGTGTCTCACTGTACCACACAATCTGTGCTGGAAGAGCTGCTTTACTTCTCTGACAGTTACATGAAAGGGGAAAACGTTCTTCGGTTGTGTTTCTTCTACTGACAGAATTTGAGAGTTGAATCCAACCATTCTTCTTCCCAGCATAGAGTTAGGCCTTCATGAACTGTGTCCAGGACTCTACCTGAAATTTGTTCATTCGCCTGAAATGCCCTGGTTCCAAAGGACCAGGTTTGCTGTAGTTTCTGCTACACTTTAATTAGAAAGTATGGCGTTCCAAGGCACTAATTTTCCACCCCTGATGTATGTTGAAATTACCTGGACACATTTTCCCCACAAACTAATGTTTGGACCTTGCTCTAAGACAGCAACTTTTTTCTTTTCTTTTTTCCTAGTGTACTTTTTTTGGTTTTGTAATTTTTTTTTTGAAAGGGAGCTCTTTATTGGTTAGAAAAGGGAGATGCTTTTGCAGGTCCAGGAAGAAACACAAAGACCAGAGGGAAGGGAGGCCCTGGGAATGATGCCAGATGCACGGCCTGGCAGAAGCATTCTCGTCCCATTCCTCAGGCTGGTGGTGACTGCAGCTCAGAATTTGGGTGTGGCACAAGTCATCTTCCCACAGCCATTGCGGCAGCATTTCATGTTTCCAGGACACTGGCTATCCACCTGGAACTGGTCCTCACAGATGCCAAGCTTGGGGAAGTCCACACTGGGTCAGGAGCCCTGCTTTTCAAGGACACCTTCGTCCATGGCCACAGCAGGTGCCGTGGTGGAAACTTGCCCTCCCTCTGATGGAAAAGTAGGGTTGACAGATGAAGAAGTATCCCAGAGCTCTTCCTCAGCCAGTCCTGCACCTGAGAGAGGGGTGGGCAGCAGCAGCCCCAGAAGAAGGCCTGCAGCCGGCAAGCACAGGCAACAGGCAGGCATGGTGTAGGTGCCTTTATTTTATGTTTTTAAAGAGAAAACAAACTATCTTTTTCATTTTACATACCAATTCCAGTTCCCACTCCCTTCCATCCTCCCCTTCCCTTCGTCTAATCCCCCCCATCCACTCCTTGGAGAGGGTAAGATACCTTGCTTTGGGGAAGTTCCAAGGCTTTCCCTACTATATCTGGCTGAGCAAGGTATCTATCCAAAGAGAATAGGTTCCCAAAAAGCCAGTACAAACAGTAGGGATAAATCCTGGTGCCAATACCAGTGGCCCGCAGTCTCCCCAGCCACACAGCTGTCACCCACATTCAGAGGGACTAGTTTGGACCTTTTCTCTTTCCTTCCCTGTCTGGCTGGGGTTGGTGAGCTCCCATTAGCTCAGGTAAACTGTTTCCATGGGTGAACCCATCATGGTCTTGACCTCATCCAGCAGTTGATTGAAACAGAGACAGAGAGTTGCATCGGAGCACTAGACTGAGCTCCCAAAGTCTGGTTGAAGAGTGGGAGGAATGAGAATATGAGCAAAGAGGTCAAGACCATGATGGGTTCACCCACGGAAACAGCTTACCTGCCAGTAACCCTTACATGTGACCCAAGAATTTGCTAAAGATGCAAATTTTGAACCCCTACCTCAGATCTAGTGATGCAGATATTATGAAGATGTGTCCAGCAATTGTTTTAGCATCCCTCTGGGTGGTTTAGATGCTCACTAAAACGTAAGACTGTTTGGCATTGGCAAATTAAATTAGAATGCACGAGTAAAACGTATTGCTTCAGCCGCTGATGTACAGCCAGCTTTGAGAGCACCGCTTTGTACAAAAGCCCAAAGGAACTCAAAAGAATTCCCCGTTGACTAAGCCTCCATTCCTTACACCTGGCTGCGCTCCCCACATCCTGATTTAGGTCTCTTTCCGCGAAAGATTAGCAACAACTCAACAGATTTCAGACTTAACTCCAGAACTGATTCCTGGCTTTCGTTTGACTTCATCTTTAAATTCATTACTTATTTGTAAATACCCATGTAAGTAGGCAGCTGGGTCTCACAGCACATGTTCTCAGGGAATTTTTCCCCTAAGAACAACTCAGGAATGTATTACAAATGGAAAAATAGAAGAAAATGAAGTTCTTATACTTTAGAGCAGAAGCTCTCAATCTTGGCTATATGTTAGAATAAGCTTTAAAACATCTCCTGATGCCCAGACCATATCCCAGACCAATAAAATAAAAACCTCTGGGGTAGGACCCAGACATGCTAATATATTTTACAGCTCCCAGGTGCCTCCAGTTGGCTGGAGATCATACTCCAGCAGGAGAAACTTGCCTGGAAACTTGATCTCGTGTAAGAGAGGAGAACAGCTAAAAGGCATGAGCTAGCTCAGTGCCAGCAAGCCATTAGCTGCACGTACTCGTGTTTGTCCTCTATGCTTTTGAAAAATACCTTCTTCTCTAGGCAGAAGAGAACTGGCCGCATTCGCAGGAATGGAGAGAAAAGCTGTGAAGGAAGTGTGGCACACCCTGATATCCGCTCATCTTGGTGAAGTGTAGGTAAAAGTTTTTAATCTATTTACCTTTGTATGTATTCAATTTTTTTCATAGTTAAAAGTTCAGCCATAGTATTTTCAAAATGAATATATCATTACCAATTTATAGAAATAAAAATAATCAAACTCAGAATGAAGTTGAGGAGAAAAAGCCCAGGGTCTGAGTCCCAGTATTGTGTAAATCATTTGTGTGATACACACCTGCAATCCCAGCTCTCAAGCGGTGAGGGTAGGAGGGTCAGAATTTGAAGGTCATCCTATTGATACAAATTTAAGGTCAATTTTGTTGTATATATTTCTGCTCTTGTTTAAGGTACTGTGTTTGTGCAGCTCACTTAAAAATGTAGTGTATAGTTGAAAAATACAGACTAATAGTCATTTATAATAGTCAAACTTGTAGTCATGTTAGTTAGGTTTTCTAGATGTACAGAGATATATTTCAGATGGATAAGTATACTTTTAATCTTTCAAAGGCATACAGAATATGGTATTTAAAATGTTTTAAGAACAGACTTTTCTCAACAGTGAGACATGTCTGCTTCTAGGAGTACCAATTACTACAGAGAAGTTGATGGGCATTGAAGAAACTCGTTATGGAATTTGCCTTCAATGTGACAAGACTAGCCATTTGGACAAGAAACTTCTCTTGCCTGGACTGCTTGATAGTATACCATATAAACCGGACATGCAGGACCCACAGAAAATGACTGCTGAGCTTGTCTAAAGAAGGCAAGACAGTCCTTCAGGGTTCTGCTTCATGAAAGAGTCTGCCAGACATTCCGCAGGACACAGAAGAAAGTGACTGATAAATTGCTAATATAGGCAGAACTGTCTTTGAAATTTCCTGCTTCATGGAACAGTCTGCCAGATACTATAGGCCTGTAGGCTGAAGATGTTACAGAAAAACTTTGGGTGACTGTCCAGGTAGCATAATGTCTCTAGAGTTTTGGAAGTTGTTTACAGTGCACTTCCTGTTAATATTATCTTTCTGGGGTCTTTGAAGAGTTGAATAAAGTTATAGTTTTCCTTAGTTATGATAAAGGATAAATTAGATATAAAACTTTAGACTCACAAAGATAGGATAGATGATAGAGTATTTTCCTTAATTTGTCAAATCTAAATGGACTAAATATTATAAACTATAATTCTTGCTTGATACTCTTTTTGTTATATGTAATTTAAAGTTAAAACCTTCCTTTTCATTTAGAGAGAAAAGGGGAGGTGATGTGGGATGCCCCTTGGTGTGCTGTGAATATAATTTATTACCATTGGTTAATAAAGAAGCTGCTTTGGGCATATGGCAGGGCAGAATAAAGCTAGGCAGGAAATCTGAACAGAGATATAGAGAGAAAGTAGGTGGAATCAATGAGACGCCATGTAGCTGCCAAAGGAGAAAGGCACCTGGAAATTTACCAGTAAAACAGGAGCCTCGTATTAAAATACAAAATAATAGAAATGGGTTAGCTAAAAATATGCATAAGCTATTGGCCAAGCAGTGTTTTAATTAATATAGATTCTGTGTGATTATTTGGGTCTGAGCAGTTGAGAAACGGATGAGCAGTCTCCACAAACAATCTTCTACTACAAAGCAAGTTTGAGGATGACCTGGACTCTGTGAGGCATTGACAAGGGGGCGGGGAGAAGGAAGGAAGGAAAGAAAGAAAGAAATTTATAACCTAAAAGAAATAGACAAATTCCTAGAAACACACACACTCCCAAAATCACTTCAAGAAGGAGTAACATTTTCTACTACACCTAATGCAACAAAAGGAGCTAAACGGATACTCAAAAGTTTCCCAGAAAAAAAAAGAAAACTAGACCCAGATTGTTATTGCTTTCTACCAAGCAATCTTCGAGCTATTCCAAAACATAGGCAAGAACCCCAAGAATCTCATGTTACCTTGATATCAAAGTGTTGTGTTGCTTTTCCTGTGAAAACATGAACAAACAGCTCCTTATGCCAGATACAGCACCAATAACAAACCAAAGGAACAAGTCTACACGATTCAAGGCTACTGACAGGAGCACAGCAACTCATAGTCAGCAACAACACTGAAGAAGAACCTCCCCCCTAGCTCTTGCTAACTGCTCATATAGCAAACCTGAGTGGCAGGGCTTTGGATGTATGTCCATGGGCTCTTGTCTACCTTTCACAAAGGAATGTGTGCAATTGTAGGGGAATCTTCACACAGGTAATCACAGTTGATTTGTGTGGTGGGACATTTGTAAGCTGTGTGAAAATGTATTGCTGTGATTGGTGTAATAAAAAGCTGAACAGCCAATAGCTTGTCGGGAAGTATAGGCAGGACTTCTGGGCATACAGAGAGCAAGTAGGAGGTGATAATCAAGGTGCAGAGGAGATGCTAACAAGACATCGAGGGAGTCAGATAAACAGAATGGAAAAAAGGTAAAAAGCCGCAAGTCAAAATGTAGATTAATATAAACGGGTAATTTAAGCTTTAAGAGCTAGTGGGACAAGCCTAAGCTAAGGCCTAATTTTCATAATTAATAAGAAGTTTCTGTGTCATTATTTGGGAGCTGGAGGGACAGAGAAAGATTCATTACAGATCTGATTCTAAGTTGGAAAATGTATCATGTTCAAAGGATAAAGTTCCAAACTCAAAGCCAAAGACATTACAAGGGAACTACAGATCAATATCTCTTCTGGAGATGTATACAAATATACTCAACAGAATACTAGTAAATTAATCCAACCACATATAGAAGAAGTTACATGCCATGAACAAGCAACTAGGCCTTATTCAAGGAACACTAGAAAAGCTAAACATAAACAGAATCCATGCAAGCCTGACATAGTGTCATGTACCTGGAAACACAGCATTTGAGAAGCTAAGACAGGAAGATCACTGTGCATTTGAGGCCAGCCTGGGCTATATGCTGAGTTCTAGGATAACCTGGACTACAGACTGATATCCTAATCAACCAAACAAAAAACATCCTTTCATGACAAAACACTTAACAATCTACAAATAGAAGCTTCTATTTGTTGAAGGCCGTGTGTGAAAACTCACAGTCAGCATCATTCTCCGTAGTTAAAAACTCAGAGCATTTCCGCTTATACCAGGAGTAACAGAAGAAAGGACAGCTGCTCTTGTCACTTCTATTCAGCATCCCACTGGGCGTTCTGGAAAGACAGCTCATGCAAGAAAGAGTCATGCAATCAGGAAATAAAGTGTAAAGTTACCTCTATGTGTAGATGGCATAATCCCAAAACTGCCAGAGCTAATAAGCAAGTTTAGCTAAACTCTAAAACAAAAGGCTAACACATAAAACTCAACTGTGTTACTAAATTACCTACAATCTCTAAAGAAAATTAAAACAATCGATTCTACTCACAGTAGCATCAAGAGAACCCAATGATAATGATAAATGTAACCAATGAGAAGCAGAATAATTCCAGTGTTGTAAACACTACTGAAAGGAATGAAAGTTCAAAATAAAGGAGAAGATACGCCGGATTTGTGAGTGGGAAAGCTGCCTCACTGCCTTCATGATCTGCAGTATGTCAAGAACATAACTTTTTATTAAAGAAATTAAAGACCCACTCCTCAAATTTTATATCAAACTCAAATGACCCTAAACAGCAAAAATCGTCTTGCAAAGACAAATCAAAGTCAAAGGACTCCTACAACTCACTCTCAAAACTTATCACCAAGGTGGACTAGAAACAAGACTTCAGAAATAAGGATATGGCAGCTATGGCCAAGTGATTTTTTTATTTTGTGTATAGAGGGTGCACATGCCACAGCACACGTGTGGAGGTGAGGGGACGATTGGAAAAGTCAATTCTCTCCTTCACACCATATTGGTCTGCAGACTGAACTCAGGTCATCAGGCTTTGAGGGCGGTGCCTTTAGCCACTGAATTATATCACTAGTTCCCAACTGCTTTTTTGTTTGTTTGTTTTTGTTTTTGGTGGTTTTTTTTGTTTTGTTTTTGTTTTTTAGAGACAGGGTTTTGCTATAGCTTTAGAGCCTCACCTGGAACTCTTGTAGACCAGGTTGACCTCAAACTCACAGATATCTGCCTGCCTCTGCCTCCCAAGTGCTGGGATTAAAAGCATGCACCACCAATGCCTAGCCCCAATTGTTTGTTTTAAGGTACCAAAATAATTCATTCTGGATATGAATAATCTTTTCAAGAAATATGAAATTTGAACAACTGTATATTTTTATGCCAAAGAGTAATATTGGACCCCTGTTCTCATGTTATGTTTTTTATTTTTAATAAATGAGCCAAAGACCTAAATGTAAGAGCTATAAAACTCTCGAAATGAAATAGGGAAAAATCTTCATGGGTTTGGATTTACTAACAGACTCTTAACTATGACAACAAATGCCGAACAAGAACAGCAGCAGACTGAGGAAATGACTGAGGAAATGATGACAGTTGGAGGAAGGTGGGGAGAACTAGGTATCACTATGATAACCAAGATAAGCCAGACTCAGAAAAACAAAGAGCACTTGCTTTCTTCCGTACTGAGACTCTAGAGCAGTGGCTCACAACCTTTCTAATGTTGCAGCCCTTTAATACAGTTCCTCATGTTGTGGGACCCCAACCATGAAATTATTTTCATTGCTACGTCACAATGTAATTTTGCTACTTTTATGAATTGTACTATAAATATCTGATATGCAGGATCTGATATGTGAGCCTGTGAAAGGGTCATGTTTGACCCCCAAATGGGTCGTGACCCACAGATTGAGAACCACTGCTCTAGTATTGTGAGTGTGTATGTGTGTGGTGGGAATTCACTCAGTGAATAGCCTTTTAGATGCCAGCCCATTAGGGTCTGGTCTGAGGTACTGTAAGCACAGACAGGATGATGCTTGCCCCCCTTTTGTCCTTTCGCTCCACTGGTGGCCGGTGTTCCATTCTCAACTCCAGCATCCACAGAGCAGAGGAACGCAGAGGCCTTCTATTGTAAGTGATCGCCGATAAACATTTGTTATTCTTTATTATGGGTTCTTGAGGACCTCCTTTATGTGTTGGTGGAGGTCATGACAGTGGAAAGAGACCTTAAAACGGAAAAGATCTTAAGGATGGGGAGGGGAGTGGTGATGACAGAATCTTGTAACATGAAAGCCTCAAGAAAGGAGAAATATTTGGGAGAAGAGGACCAGCAAGAAGGGACAGAGGACTGGGAGGAGCCAATGGAGGGGGTGGACTAAAAAGTATAATTACATACAAGTATGAAAATGCTACAGGGAAATCCATTACTTTGAATGCTAACTTAAAAACTGATTTAAAGAGTAATTCTATGCTGGCAGATAATAGGATGGAAAACCATTTGAATACATTTACATCTTTTCCTGCTTCCTTATTCTTGCCTTCAAAATAAGATGGCACAGTTCAGTTTTGTCGCCAGCTTTAAGGTGAGCGGATGGGCACATAGCTCATTTATTCAGCCAGCAAATGTTTGGTGAGCATATGGCATGTATCAGCCACCACAAGAGCAGCTCGGGGTACACTGTTTCTTCCCGAGGTCAGGAGGTGATGTAAAGAGGTTCCTTGCATTCTAGTGGGCAATGATATCGGTCTTCACGTTGTCTTTTCAGATACAAACCACAGGGCTTCCTATACACAGGCCCACATTATTTCTCTCTCTGTACAAAAATTGTGCAGTTTTTCATCAGCTACAGTGATCTTTGTGTTTTTCCTTTACTGAGAATGCTGGGGGTAGCAGGGCTAGAGACTGAACCCAGGGCCTTGCACAAGCTGGGTGACTGCTTTCCATCTGAGCCCCAGACCCAGCCCATGGAGGGCTTTGCTTTAGGAGTCCAGATGTAGACAGGTAGGAGCTAAGTAAAGAGATGGGGGAAAAGAGTACCCCATTCTCAGCTGTGAATCTTTCCCAGGGGTTCAAGTCGGAAAGACCAGAGGTTCTCAACCTGTGGGTCACGATCCCTTGAGGGTCAACCAACCCTTTGGCCACATACCAGACATCCAACATATCAGGTATTTACATTATGATTCATGAGAGTAGCAGAACTACAGTTCTGAAATAGCATGAAGATAATTTCATGGCCGGGGATCACTACAACATGAGGAATCCTATGAAAAAGTTGCAGCGCTAGGAAGGTTGGAACCACTGCTCTAGACTCAGACCCTACATCTAAACCTTTTCATTTCTTTCCAAAGTCTCAGATTCATCCTCTCTTCTCCCATTCCATTGCCATTAAGTTTAGGCAAATGTTTTGTTTTCTTGTTTGTCCTAACCTCTCCCAGTAAGCCAAGGCTGTCATCACAAAGTAAGAGAAACTATCTAATTTAAACAACAGAAAATAGTTCCTCGCCATTAAAAACAGCTATCAATTATAGCTTGTGTTCTTTTACTTTATAGAGACACATATAAATGCATATATATATATATATATATATATATATATATATATATATATATATATAGTATTTTGAGATAGGGTCTCTGTAGTGATATTTCATCTGTATTTTAATAAATAAAGCTTGCCTAAAGATTAGAGAGTAAAACAGTCCCACTGGTCAGCCTTATAGACCAGGCAGTGGTGACACACACCTTTAATCCCAGTAGCCATACTAGTTTACTATAGAAACTGGGCAGTAGTGGTGCACGCATTTAATCCCAGCCCTGGAGAGGAATATAAGACGGGAGGAGACAGCTCTCAGAGAGTCTCATTGTGAGATTCCTGGAGGCAGGATCGCCACTTCGGACTGAGGTAGAGGTGAGATCCAGTGGCTGGCTGTTTTGCTTTTCTAACCTTCAGGCAAACTTTTATTAAAATACAAATGAAATATCCCTACAGGGAAGTAGACAGTCCACAACTCCAGGCTTACATCATCTTCTTTGAGAATCTTTGAGAGAGCCCTCTTTCTCCCTTGTGTCTCTTTATGAGTTCCAGAGAAGGACTCTCAAGTTCCTGCTTGGACCACATGTTCAATCCCTAGTCAGCATCTGGGGAAGGGAGAGCTAGGACCAGGTGGGCTTGTGGCATATGCTCACAGGAAGAGCTGTTGTAGGGCTGGGAGAGAAAAAGGGCCGACACCAGCCAAATGAAGAAAGACACAGGCATCGTAGCATCCTGCAGTAGTACCTTTTACTGTTGTTGGTTTTGCTTTATATTTTAAGATAGAGTTTCACGCTGGAGCCCAGGCTGGCTTGAAGCTCGTGGCTATTCTTCTGCCTCAGCTTCCTGAGTACCGGGATTACAGATGTCTACCACAATTCACTGTCCTCATGCACACCTTGCTTTTTCATATATGCAATTCCAAAAAACCCCTTGCTGAATTTAAAGCAACAGTTCATCATCCAACAAAACAATACAGGCTCATTCAGTGACTGTATCGCATTAACACGGGAATCCTGGGGTGTAGGCTGTTCCTCATGGCAGCTGAAGTTTGGGCTCCTTGTGGTCTTATAACACAAATGCTGTCTAAATTTTCTTCCCTAACTCTGAAGTAAGTGCTTTGTGACTCAGTCTTGTTGCCATGAGTCTACACATCTGAAAAGTAAACCATCCCTGCCCATTACATACCAGGGCCATGCTATGTCACCAACCAACCTTTCTGGAGCCTGAGTAGCCCTCAGCTATAAACAGCCACAAGTTTGTCTCCAAGCTGTGGTTTCCTGATGATACAATTCCCTTCAGACCTCAGCTGGATCTTTGCCAGTTTTATACCTGGGGATTTCATAAACCAGTCACCAACATCAGAGATCTCACTTGCCCTTGTAACTTCTGTTTCTTAGCAACAGACCTCAGCTTTGTCCACCCTATAGTCTCTCACCATGGCTGCCTCACCCCTGCATCCCACTGGGTAGTGCTTCATTACAGGTATGAACTCTCACTAGTTTAGTAGAGACAATAAAATTGAGACGAAGGGGCAGGGTTCCCTAATTTGGGGGTTCTTGCCAAGTCCCCAATGTGTTTCCTGTCTCCCTCTTTTGTATTAGTTTCGCATTTGAGGACAAAATTCAGTTTTTCAGAGTGCAGGAAGAACTCCTATGAGACTCTCAGTGCACCTGGGCTACTGGCTGAGTCAGGATGGGCCTCCCTGCTCCTGGGGCCTGATTGCTGAGCGCGAGTTTTGGCCCTCTCCTCCTCTTTAGACTGCAGGGTTTCCTCTTTGTTCCAGTCGGTTTGCATTTTCCCCCTTTGGTAGTATGTTCAGAAGAAGGAGGTACCATATTTGACTGGAGCAGAGTAGTGAGCCCCTCTTCTGAGGGGCATCTCTGAACAAAGAGGAGTGGGAACGTATATTGAAGCAGATAAGAAATTGCAGGGTGGTCTTTTAGAGTCTTTTAATTTCTCTAAAAATTTGAAACTGAAACTATAAATCTATGAGTTTAAAAAATTATTTAAAATGACAAAGTGGCCGGGCGGTGGTGGCACACACCTTTAATCTTGGCACTCGGGAGGCAGAGGCAGAAGGATCTCGATGAGTTCAAGACCAGCCTGGTCTAGAAAGTAGGCTCCAGGACAGCCAGGACTGTTATGCAGAGAAACCCTGTCTCGACAAACAAAACATAACAAACAAAGTAAAATGACAAGGTGATCTCAGAACAAAAAGACTCAGAAACAAAGCAAGCAACAGAAGACAGTCATCCAACTTCATCCATTGTCACCATAAGAACACGTGCCAATCCTCTGAGGGTTCAACAGCATCCTCGGTGTGCCTGTTGGAAGTTTCCAAATACTTAACACACAGAATTTCAATTTCAAAAGCGCTTTAGACAAGGTCTCATTTAGCGTTACAGTCATCATTTCCATTTACACATGTGTTTTGTTTCCATAACAACATGATTTTAAAGTATCACTTTTAGACTTATAATCACTCCGTGAATATATGTAATCCTAACTTGGGGAATTACTCTCTAGTTAAGAACTTTCTCAACAGCTCACTTGGAAGCCCTCTTATTTGTCAATCTTTTTACATTAGCAGGAAATGGCAAAAGACAGCGCAGAATCCCTGCGTAGCCTCTTCCCAGTACCCCCTAAGGGGACATCTTGTTCAGCCAGGGTTCCCTTGTCAGAGAGGCAATTACCATCTATATGTCATTATTAACTGAATGACAGGCAGCAGGGATTACCAGGTTTCCACTAATATTCTCTTTTCATTCCAGAATCCAAACCAAGAGAGCATATTGCCTTTAGCCTGCTAAATTTTTTAAACAAATTGTGTTTCCAAGTCACTTCCAGTTAAGCTGTGACAATTATGAAGACCATGGCATTTTAATGTTTAATACAAGGTATTCATTGGCAAAACAAAAGAGTTGTCAAGAAGCCACTTGTGCCCTTGCAGGAGGTGGTCTCATCACATGCTAGCTAAATATAGCGCCACACATTCTCCAGGATGTAGTTTACACAGCAATGAGAGTTGGGAGAAGCGTAAGTGTTATAAAAAGCATTTCACCTTTTAATGGAAAGCAATCTTCTTCTTCCTAATTTAATTAGTAGACTTGGGAGTTTACTCCCATGTCAGGCCATATGAGTAGTGTGAGCATAATTTATTAACGTAAATCTGATGTAACTATCACAGTGTGAGCCACAGAAACCACAAAGACTGCACAACCACCTTCTCCAGGGAGAGGGAAACTTGCCAATAACCTCGGAATGCTATCCCTGGGAGTGACATCGAAAGCTTCCCGGGAGCAGGCAGTGAAATTTACTTTACAGTTTGAAGGGAAGCTGTTATAGCTAAGGGCTGGAGAGATGCGCAGTGGTTAAGAGCTCTTGCAAAGAACCCAGCTTTGGTTCTAGTACCCACATGGCAGCTCACAATCACCTGTAACTCGAGTTCCAGGGATCCAGGGCCTTTTTATAGCTTTCGTAGGCACCAAGAATGCACACGTTATACTCATACATATAGACAAAACATATATACACATAAATAACAATCAAATCTTTTTAAAAAGAAGCTATTACCACTCTGTAGAGACTGTCTTATATTTGAGACTTTTATATTTTTCATTTATAGCGTATTATGTTAGAAATAAATTTCTATTATATTAAAGTAATAATATTTAACTTTAAATTATAATCAAATGAATTTACATGGTTTTATTTTGAGACTAATATTTTATATATTTGGGGCGTTGAAACAAAAGAACTCTGGAGAATTCCATTTGACATGTCCTCGAGACTTATTCAACTAACTGCATAATAGAACTTTGCCAGGTATATAGTCCATCTTGTTCCTACCACAAATAATAGCCACCCTTAGGTTCTGTAGCCAGACAGGATCACATGTAAAAGTCTTACCAACCTTGCACTCTTCCCTCACTCTCTCCATCCCAGAAAAAATTTCAAGCCTTATACGAGCTATTTTGTATCGCCTGGATCAACAAAAGGCAGAAAGAATGCAAAGAGAAACAACAAGATATTTTGTCAAGTATTGGAGTATAAAGGAAGGAAGCACAGTATGTATGGACGCTTTCACTAGCGATGTGGTTTTTTGAAAAATAAAGAAGATGGGCAATTCATCGTATTAATTAGAGGAATGAAAAATGAAAAGAATCACATATTGCTTCCTGACCACGTGCTCATAGACACTTACTACAACAGTTGACTATACTCTGCTGTGGGGCAATCCTTTTGTGTACACAGTGAAGATAGTTTTCTCTCGTTAGTTTAAAAAGAGCTAACTGGCCAATAGCTAGGTAGAAAGAGGTTAGGCGGGAGAGCCAGACTGAGAGAACACTGAGAAGAAGGAGGGCCATCGCCAGCCAGAAGCAGAGGAGTGCAGAGTCACCAGCCAGAAGCAGAGGAGGGCATAGTCACCAGCCAGAAGCAAAGGAGGGCAGAGTCACCAGCCAGAAGCAGAGGAGGGCAGAGTCACCAGCCAGAAGCAGAGGAGAGCAGAGTCACCAGCCAGAAGCAGAGGAAACGGGATGAATATGCAGTGCTGGAAAAAGGTACTGTTACATGGTAGAGCATAGATAAGAAATATGGACTGATTGAAGTTGTAAGGTCTAGTTAGTAATAAGCCTGAGCTATCTGCTGAGCATTTACAATTAATAATAAGTTTCTGTGTGGTTAATTGGGAGTTGGTTGGCAGGACAGAAAAGTTCAACAATATTTTAGACACTACTATCATGAATATTGGCACAAATTAAGCAATGTCTAATTGATCTCTGAGCCTATTTCAGTGAAACCTCCTTGTAGTTTTCTGACTCCCCTTCCTCAACTCCTGCACGAGACAGGGACTTCTCTCTCTTAGGAACAAAGAAGACCAATTACTTCCTCTTATTTCCATTGTCCTAGTTTGGTTCCTGTTTTGTGATAAACACCAGGGTCAAAAGGAACTTGGGGAAGAAAAAGTTTATCTCACCTTTCAACCCTGAGGTCTTTATCCAGCACTGAGAGAAGTCCTGGCAGGAACCTGGAGGCAGGAACTGTAGCAGGGACCATGAAAGCATGCTGTTTACTGGCTTGTTTTCCCTGTCCTGTTCAGTTTGTTTCCTTATACAACCCGAGGTTAGCACCGCTAACAATGAGCTGGGCCCTTCCACATTAATAATTAATTAAGAAAATATCCCACAGACTTGCCTACATGCAGATCTCATGGAGGCCTTGTCTCATTTGGGGTTTCCTCTTCCCAGATGAGCTTAGTTTATGTCAATTTGATTTAAAAACAAAGAAAGAAAAGAAAAAAACAAAAACAAAACCTAACCAGTGTGTTGTGTAATATTTATTTAACCAATTTAACCAAGCAAAGCTTCCTTACATTTGTTCATGCTACATTTGCTGACTATGTAAAGATATGTTGATTTGCTTTACTTAACATTAACCCGGGCTCACAGAGGTGGGATTAACAACTGGTGGACCAGAAGTAGAAGGAAGGAACTTAGTGTGGGTGTTTTAGTTAGGGCGGTATGGATGGGGTGGGCTCCGGGTCACCAGCAAAGAGAGAAAGTTAGCCAGTTGCTATTCTAACTCTCGGAGCCACTAGTAGTTGTAAGTGTAGCCACTGTGCCGAAGGTGAACCGCCAGCACACTCGTGTCAAAACTTACTGCATTGTTGCCTCCTCGGTAACCCTGGGCTTCTCAACTTTACAGCTCTATGTAAAGTCACAGTGGTAAGGGTTGAGCTGTGTACCATTAATTTATTTGCTGAAATCCTAGCTCTACTACTTCAGAAAGGGCATTTGCAGACAGTGCCTTGAAAGAGGCGATTTGGCTAAAATGAGGCCACTTGGGAAGTCCTAATCAGAATGACTGGTATCCTTGAAAAAAGAGAAAATTTAGACACATGGCGCCCAGAAACATGCATAGAAGAAACCAAGCATGTGCCACCATGATCTTCTAATTCCCAGAGCTATGAGGATAAGTTTTTACTGTTCAAGCTGCCCAAACTGATATTTTCTTATGGCCTCAGTAAGTCATTGAAAAGTTACAATTGAAAAAAGCTTTAAAAGTGACAAGAGACGGACCTTGGTGCAAGAGTGGACTGATGTTATGAGAGTAACCAGTCACTTTGTAATTGGATTTAAAGCCTACTCTGTAGGAGGATATGCTTGCCTGGCCCTGGAATCTGGCCAAGAACCCATGGCTAGAGAGCACATACACCCTAGAAGCTTCTGCTATTTTGCTAATGGACACAGAACCAAACTGCCTACCTCTACACTCATCTGTTAATGCAGCCCAAAGACCTCTTCAGAGAAGTTTCTTTGGATGGCAGTTAGCGGAAAAACTCACAAGTGGCCAAAGTTGAGAGAAAAGGTGTTTGTAAGGCACTCTGCTGCAAAGCTAGATCACACCCTTCCACAATGCTCAGAGAAGAGAGGGCAGGAAGACAACAGGAATCAGAGGTTGGTGTGGGAGGTCCTTCTGTCTGTGTGTTGCTTTTATTGGTTAATAAATAAAGAAACTGCCTTGGCCTGTTGATAGGGCAGAACTTAGGTAGGCAGAGAAAACAGGACTAATTGCTGGGAGGAAGAAGGCAGAGTCGGAGAGAAGCCATGGATCCACTGCTGGAGATAGACGTGTTGAAACTTTGCTGGTAGATCATGACCTCGTGGTGATGCACAGATTAATGGAGATGGGTTAAATTAAGATGTAAGAAATAAGCTAATAAGAAGCTAGAGCTAATGGGCCAAGCAGTGATATAATTAATACAGTTTCTGTGTGATTATTTTGGTTCTGGGCGGCCAAGAGGAACAAGCGGCTCCCTTCTCCAACAAGAGGTCAGGGAGGATTAGAATGAAAAGTTTCAGGACATGGGAGGAGTGATACATGCATGAACTCCCAGCATCTGCTGTTGCCCGCATATCATCAAGTTAGCAGATATTCCAACATGGAGAGGAGGGGCTTACAAATCTTGTCCCTGGTAGAGGAACTACTGATAGCTGATGGCCTCCAAGGAAAGAAAAGTTATCTGCCAAAAGTGTGTAGTTATATCTAGTCCCGTGGGATGGAACCATACCCTTGAGCACATGGGAAGCCCAAATCAAAACCCGTGGACCATTAATAAAAAGGACATGGAGTTGGGGGCAGATCTGAGAGGAGTTGGGAGGACTGGGACTCTAAGTATGACCATAGTACATTGTACCATGTATGAAATTCTCAAAAATTAATAGAATATGTTAAAAAAAAGTGGTACTGATCATGTATAACTTGTAATTAGTATGTAGATATTTTATAAATTATGTATATGGTAAGCTTTAGGAACATGTGTGCATATTCATGTTGTTACTAAGTTTCACAGATGTTGGTTTCTTTGTGTGTTTAAGTGTGGAGAATTTCAGGGCCTGGGAGATGACTCAGTGAACAAGAACACTTGCCTTGCGAGGGTAAAGACCTGTGTGCAAATCTCTATCACCCATGTAAAAAGCTAGGTTTGATCATGAATGCTTGAAACCCCAGCACTGGGGTGTCAAGGCTGATGGGTCCCGAGAGCTCACTGGTCAGTCAGCCTAGCTGAAACAGTGAGCTTCTGGTTCAGTGAGAGCACCTACCTCAAAATCACAGGTTAGACAAGAGTAGAGAGGACACCAGATATTTTGTTCTGGCCTCTGCATAGGTTCACACATTTGTGTTCATGATGATGTATAACACACAATAATGCACACACACACTCACACACACACTTCATGTATTTTAATATTCCAATTATTTGGGGCTAGAGAAATGGCTCAGCAGTTAAGAGTACTGGCTGTCCTTCCACAGGACCCAGATTTTATTTTCATCACCCACATAGAAGTTTACAACTATCTGTGACTCAAGTTCCAGGGCACACAGATGTATGTAGAGGCAAATCACCCACACTGTTAAAATAAAATAAAAAAACAACTTTTTAAAGATTCCAAAACCCAGGAAGAAAATCATGGTTCTAGCTTTAGTTTTTCAACTACTTTTTCATATTTTTTACTTTTTGTCTTACTTCTTTTATTTTTTATACGATAAAGCAAAGAAATAAAGCAAGAGTTAATTTTTTAATGTAACTGTGAGGAGAAAAAAAGGAAACAAAATATTGGGTCATCCTGTATGATTTGAAGAATCATAGCAAAAAATATAGGTGGGATGCCCCTCCTCTTATTTATTTATTTATTTATTTATTTATTTATTTATTTATTTACTAAGGATTTCTGCCTCCTCCCCGCCACCGCCTCCCATTTCCCCCCCTACCCCAATCAAGTCCCCCTCCCTCATCTGCTCGAAGAGCAATCAGGGTTCCCTGACCTGTGGGAAGCCCAAGGACCGCCCATCTCTATCCAGGTCTCATAAGGTGAGCATCCAAACTGCCTAGGCTCCCCCAAAGCCAGTACGTGCAGTAGGATCAAAAACCCACTGCCATTGTTCTTTAGTTCCCATTCTTCCTCATTGTCCTCTATGTTCAGCTAGACCAAATCTATCCCATGCTTTTTCAGACCCAGGCCAGCTGGCCTTGGTGAGTTCCCGATAGAACATCCCCATTGTCTCAGTGTGTGGGTGCACCCCTCGCGGTCCTGAGTTCCTTGCTCATGCTTCGTCTCCTTCTGCTCCTGATTTGGACCTTGAGATTTCTGTCTGGTGCTCCAATGTGGGTCTCTGTCTCTGTCTCCTTTCATTGCCTGATGAAGGCTAATATTCAGGAGGATGCCTATGTGTTTGTCTTTGGATTCACCTTCTGATTTAGCTTCTCTAGGAACATGAATTATAAGCTCAATGTCCTTTATTTATGGCTAGAAACCAAATATGAGTGAGTACATTCCATGTTCCTTTTTTTGGGTCTGGCTTACCTCACTCAGGATAGTGTTTTCTATTTCCATCCATTTGTATGCAAAATTCAAGAAGTCATTGTTTTTTACTGCTGAGTAATACTCTAATATGTATATATTCCATACTTTCTTCATCCATTCTTCCGTTGAAGGGCATCTAGGTTGTTTCCAGATTCTGGCTATTATAAACAATGCTGTTATGAACATAGTTGAGCATATATTTTGTTGTATGATAGGGCATCTCTTGGGTATATTCCCAAGAGCGGTATTGCTGGATCCAGGGGTAGGTTGATCCCGAATTTCCTGAGAAACCGAAACACTGCTTTCCAGAGTGGTTGCACAAGTTTGCATTCCCACCAGCAATGGGTGAGTGTACCCCTTTCTCCACAACCTCTCCAGCAAAGGCTATCATTGGTGTTTTTGATTTTAGCCATTCTGACAGGAGTAAGATGGTATCATAAAGTTGTCTTGATTTTCATTTCCCTGATAGCTAAGGAAGTTGAGCATAACCTTAAGTGTCTTTTGGCCATTTGAAGTTCTGCTGTTGAGAATTCTCTGTTCAGCTCAGTGCCCCATTTTATAATTGGGTTGATTAGCCTTTTACGGTCTAGTTTCTTGAGATGTTTATATATTTTGGACATCAGCCCTTTGTCAGTTGCGGGGTTGGTGAAGATCTTCTCCCAGTAAGTGGGTTGCCTTTTTGTCTTAGTGACAGTGTCCTTTGCTTTACAGAAGCTTCTCAGTCTCAGGAGGTCCCATTTATTCAATGATGCCCTTAGTGTCTGTGCTGCTGGGGTTATACGTAGGAAGTGGTCTCCTGTGCCTATGTGCTGTAGAGTACTTCCCACTTTCTCTTCTATCAGGTTCAGTGTGTTTGGACTGATATTGAGGTCTTTAATCCATTTGGACTTGAGTTTTGTGCATGGTGATACATATGGATCTAATTTCATTCTTCTACAGATTGGCATCCAGTTTTGCCAGCACAATTTGTTGAAGATGCTCTCTTTTTTCCATTGTATACTTTTAGCTCCTTTATCGAAAATCAGGGGCTCATAGGTTTGTGGGTTAAAGTCAGGGTCTTCTTTTCGATTCCATTGGTCGACTTCTCTGTTTTAATGCCAATACCAAGCTGTTTTCAATACTGTAGCTCTGTAATAGAGTTTGAAGTCAGGGATGGTAATGCCTCCAGACAATCCTTTATTGTATAAAATTGTTTTGGCTATCCTGGTTTTTTTTTTGTTTTTCCATATAAAGTTGATTATTGTCTTCTCCAGATCTGTGAAGAATTTTGATGGGATTTTGATGGGGAGTGCATTGAATCTATAGATTGCTTTTGGTAGAATTTCCATTTTTACTATGTTGATCCTCGCAATCCAAGAGCAAGGGAGGTATTCCATTTTCTGGTGTCTTCTTCAATTTCTTTCTTCAAAGACTTATAGTTCTTGTCAAAAGATCTTTCACTTCCTTGGTTAGAGTTACCCCAAGATATTTTATGCTATTTGTGGCTATCGTGAAAGGTGATGCTTCTCTGATTTCCCTCTCTGCTTCCTTATCCTTAGTGTATGGGAAGGCCACTGATTTTTTGGAGTTGATCTTGTATCCTGCCACATTACTAAAGCTGTTTATCAGCTGTAGGAGTTCTTTGGTAGAATTTTTGGGGTCACATATGTATACTATCATATCATCTGCAAATAACGAAAGCTTAACTTCTTCCTTTCCAATACGAATCCCCGTGATCTCCTTATGTTGTCTTATTGCTATTGCTAGAACTTCAAGCACTATATTGAAGAGGTATGGAGAGAGTGGACATCCTTGTCGTGTTCATGATTTTAGTGGGATGGCTTTGAGTTTTTCTCCGTTTAATTTAATGTTAGCTGTTGGCTTGCTGTAAATAGCTTTTATTATATTTAGGTATGACCCTTGTATCCCTATTCTCTCCAAGACCTTTATCATAAAGGGGTGTTGAATTTTGTCGAATGTTTTTCAGCATCTAATGAAATGATCATATGGTTTATTTCTTTCAGTTTATTTATATGCTGGATTACATTGATAGATTTGCGTATGTTAAACCAGCCCTGCATCTCTGAGATGAAGCCTTCTTGATCATAATGGATACTTCCTCTAATGTGTTCTTGGATTCGGTTTGCCAGTATTTTGTTGAGGATTTTTGCATCAATGTTCATGAGTGAGATTGGCTTGTAATTCTCTTTCCTTTTTGAGTCTTTGTGAAGTTTTGGTATCAGAGTAACTGTAGCTTCATAAAAGCAATTTGGTAATGACCCTTCTGTTTCTATATTGTGGAATACATTAAGGAGTATAGGTATTAGCTCTTCTTGGAAGTTCTGGTAGAATTCCGCATTGAACCCATCTGGTCCTGGGCTTTTTTTGGTAGGGTGGTTTTTGATAACATCTTCTAATTCTTTGCGACCAACAGGTCTGTTTAGATTGTTCACCTGGTCCTGGTTTAACTTTGGTATATGGTATTTATCTAAAAAAGTGTCCATTTCTTTTACATTTTCCAGTTTTGCGTTATACAGGCTTTTGTAGTAAGATCTAATGATTCTCTGAATTTCCTCTGTGTCTGTGGTTATGTCCCCCTTTTCATTTCTGATTTTATTCATTTGCGTGTTCTCTCTCTGTCGTTTAATTAATTTAGATAGGGGTTTGTCGATCTTGTTGATTTTCTCCAAGAACCAACTTTTTGTTTCATTGATTCTTTGGACTGTTTTCTGTGTTTCTATTTTGTTGATTTCAGCCCTCAGTTTGATTATTTCCAGTCTTCTACTTCTCCTGGGTGAGTCTGCTTCTTTTTTTTCTAGAACTTTCAGGTGTGTTTTTAAGTCCCCAATGTATGCATTCTCCGTTTTCTTTAAGTGGGCGCTTAGTGCTATGAACTTTCCTCTTAGGACTGCTTTCATTGTGTCCCATAGGTTTGGGTATGTTGTCTCTTCATTTTCATTAAATTCAAGGAAGACTTTTATTTCTTTCTTAATTTCTTCCTTGACCCAGGTGTGGTTCAGTAGTTGACTGTTCAGTTTCCATGAGTTTGTCGGCTTTCTGTGGGTAGCATTGTTGTTGCCTTCTAACTTTAATCCGTGGTGATCAGATAGGACACAGGTGGACACTGATTTTTTTTGTATCTGTGGAGGTTTCCTTTGTTTCCAAGTATGTGGTCAATTTTTGAGAAGGTTCCATGAGCTGCAGAGAAGAAGGTATATTCTTTCCTATTTGGGTGGAATGTTCTATAGATGTCTGTTAAGTCCATCTGCTTCATTAACTCCAACAATTCTCTTAATTCTCTATTAGGTTTCTGTCTGATTGACCTGTCCCTTGGAGAGAGAGGTGTGTTGAAGTCTCCTACTACTAGTGTGTGTGGTTTGATGTCTACCTTGGGTTCTAGTAATATTTCTTTTACATAAGTAGGTGCTTTTATATTGGGAGCGTAGATATTCAGGATTGAGACGTCATCCTGATGAATTGTTCCTGTTATGAATGTAAAGTGACCATCTTGGTCTCTTCTGATTGATTTTAGTTTGAAGTCAGTTTTGTTAGAAATTAGTATGGCCACACCTGCTTTTTTCTTAGGATCATTTGCTTGAAACACCTTTTCCCAACACTTTACTCTGAGTAGGTGCCTGTCTTTGTGGTTGAGATGTGTTTCTTGCAAACAGCAGAATGTGGATCCTGTTTTCGTATCCAATCTTTTCGTTTGTGCCTTTTTATAGGTGAATTGAGCCCATTAATATTAAGTGATATTAATGACCAGTGGTTGTTTACTCCGGTTATTCTTATTGCTTTTGGTAGTAGAGATTGCGTGTCTCCCTTCTTTGAGATGTGCTGGTGAAGGGTCACTAGATGCCTGAGTTATTGTAGGCAGTGTTGGCAGTGTTGGATTCCTTGGGTTGTGATTTTCCTTCTATTACCTTCTGTAAGGATGGATTTATGGCTACGTATTGTTTGAATTTGTTCTTATCCTGGAATGTTTTGTTTTCTCCATTGATAATGAACGATAGCTTGGCTGGGTATAGTAGTTTGGGTTTGCATCCATGGTCTCTTAGCTTCTGCAGTACATCTATCCAGGACCTTTTGGCTTTCGTAGATTCCATAGAGAAGTCAGGTGTAAGTCTGATCGGTTTACCTTTATAAGTAATTTGGCCTTTTTCCTTTGCAGCTCTTAATATTCTTTCTTTAACCTGTATATTTTGTGTTTTGATTATTATATGGTGAGGAGATGTTTTTCTTTGATCCAGTCTGCTTGGTGTTCTGTATGCTTCTTGAATATTTAAATGAATATCTTTCTTTATGTCTTTCAAAGATTACAGAATAGGACATTTAATGTTTTAATAACTGAGGACTTTTCATGACAATGAGACACTCTGCTCCTGGCAGCACCAATCTACTTCAAGAAGAAGATGGGCATCGAAGAGGCTCGTTAAGGAGTTTGATAGCCATTTGGGCAAGAAACTGCTCTTGCCTGGACTATTGCATAAACTGGACACAGAGAACCCACAGAGAGAGGACTACTGAACTTGCCTAAGGTGAGATGATCTTTCGGGGTTCCTGATTCATGAAAGAGTCTGCGAGACATTCTGCAGGACACAGCAGATAGTGACTGAACTGACTTTGAATTTTCCTGCTTTAGGGAAATGTCTTCTGGATACTATGGGCCTGGAGGCTGAAGATGGACGCCCCAACGGTACAGAGGAACTTTGGATGAATGACTGTCCAGGCAGCGAGATGTCTCTGTTATTTCTAGAGTTTGAAAGTTGCTTTTTTCTTGTTTGCTTAGGTAGTATTGTATCTTTGTGGAGTCTTTGATGGAGTTAAGAATAGTTAGTTATAGTTTTCCTTAGTTATGATAAAGATTATTGTAATTTTTACTTGATAACTGTTTTGTTATATGTAATTTTGCTATGTTAAAGTTAAATCCCTTTTTTTTGTTTAAACTGAAAAAGGGGAAATGATGGAGGAAGGTCATTGGCTAATAAAGGAACTGCCTTGGCCCATTTTATTGGTTAGAAGATAGGTGGGAGGAGTAAACAGAACAGAATGCTGGGAGGAAGAGGAACTGAGCTCAGACTCGACAGCTCTCCTCTCCGGGGCAGACGCCTCAGAGAGACGCCATGCTCCCTGCTCCAGGGAAGACACACGCGCTGAAGCTCCGACCTAGAATCTTCCCGGTAAGACCTGTGCTCACAGATTATTATAGATGGGTTGATCGGTATATCAGAATTAGCCAGTAAGGGCAAAAGCTAAAGGGCCAAGCAATACAGTTTGTGTGTTGTTATTTTGGGGCAAGAGCTAGCCGAGCAGGCGGCTGGGGTGTTGGGGACGCAGCCCGGCCGCTCCTTATTACTACAGTAACCCAGACCCAAAAAGATGAATATGGGATGTACTCACTCATAATTGGTTTCTAGCCATAAATAAGGGTCATGGAGTCTACAATTGGTGATCCTAAAGAAGCTAAGTAAGAAGGTGAACCAAAGGAAAAACATATAGTTATCCTCTTGGCTATGGGAAGTGGACAAAGTTGCCGGGGAGAAAATTGGGATCTTGGGGGTGAGGTGGGATCGGGGTAAGGGGTGATGGGGAGAGAAAAGGGAGAAGGGGAGGATGGGGGAAACTTGGGGAAAAAGGAGGATTGGGATAAAGGAAGGTTGGATAGGGGAGCACGGAAGCACAATTCTTAGTTAAGGGAGCCACCTTAAGGTTGGCAAGAGACTTGAACCTAGAGTGGCTCCCAGGTGCCCAAGCCGAGGTCCCCAGTTAATTCCTTGGGCAACTGAGGATAGGGAACCTGAAATGACACTATCCTATAGCAATGCTGACGAATATCTTGCATATCATCATAGAACCTTCATCTGGTGATGGATGGAGATAGAGACAGAGACCCACACTGGAGCATTGGACTGAGCTCCCAAGGTCCCAATGAGGAGTAGAAGGAGGGAGAACATGAGCAAAGAAGTCAGGACCACGAGGGGTGCACCCACCCACTGAGACAGGGGAGCTGATCTATTGGGAGCTCACCAAGGCCAGCTGGACTGGGACTGAAAAAGCATGGGATAAAACTGGACTCTCTGAACATGGGGAACAATGAGGGCTGATGAGAAGCCAAGGACAATGGCACGGGGTTTTGATCCTACTTAATGTGCTGGCTTTTTGGGAGCCTAGCCAGTTTGGATGTTCACCTTCCTAGATATGGATGGAGGGGGGAGGACCTAGGACTTACCACAGGGCAGGGAACCCTGACTGCTCTTTGGACTGGAGAGGGAGGAGGAGAGGAGTGGGGGGAGGGGGAGAAGGGTGGGAGGAGGGGGAGAAGGGTGGGAGGAGGGGGAGAAGGGAAATGGGAGGCTGGGAGGAGGTGGGAGGAGGTGTTTTTTTTTCTCCTTTTCTCAATAAAAAAAAAGAAAATTCCAACTTGTGAGATAGAACTAAATAAAGAAAAGCTTAGAGCCTGGTGAGGTATTACACACCTTTAATCTCAGCACTGGGAAGACGGAGGCTGGCGGATCTCTGAGTCTGAGACCAGCCTGGTCTACAGAGCAAGTTTCAGGACAGCCACGCTTAGGCAATGGACAAAAGGCAGGTGAAGAAATAACTGAATGAAGGGGCCATTCATGTTCCAGTCCCAGCAAGTAGCAGAACTTGGCAGCTTTGCTCATGTGGTTCTGGCTTTAGATAAAGGACGGAAGAAAGGAGTTATGGAATAAAGCTGCTGAAGCCAGGCATGGATCAGCGTGTCCCTGAATGCAGGCTTAGGGAGGCCATTTTGTAAAGCTGTGAGGTTGAAGCCTAGATTGCCCCAATGTTAGCAATGCCAGAGCCATGGTACACCTGCTGAGGATAACTGCCAACAGAGAGTGGAACCAGCCCGGAGAAAGAAGTGTGTTGCAGTCAACAAAGCAAACAAAGTTGGAGCTCTGAAGAGCATTTTGACATCAGACATGGAGATGCACAGTTTGGAGTTTGCTCCAGTGGTTTTTGGTCCTGTTTGCTCCAGGATTTCTCTCTGTGCTCCCTGTTGTTCCTTTGCCGAACTACAGTTCCCAGCATTCTCCTGGATACGGACATTTCCCAGAAGCCTTTGCATTCCCCGTTAAAAGCGAAGGTCTTTACGAGTTCGCCCCTTTCCCTTCCCCCTTTTGCTCTCCTAGTGTATTACACACCTGTCCCTGCCTGTTGCCCCTCCCCCATTAAAGTGCACCCACGTGGGACCGCCGCGTGTCTGTGTCTTTTCCTCGCGTAACAGCCTTCGCCTTTTACCTTTGCAGCCAGAATTAATTAACAACACTCCCTTCCCTACATTTTGGAATGGTAATGTACATCCTGTGCCATCATATGTTGGAAGACTGTGATCTGCTTTTTGGTTTTGATTTTTTACAAGGGGATTACAGTTATGAGATTGCCATTCATCCCAGAAGAGACCTTGGACTTTGAAATGAGTTTGAGACTGTTATAGACTATATGGACTTTGGAAGCTGGACTGGATGCATTTTTTTACATTATGATATGGCTACATGCCTTTGTGGGCCAGGGAGTGGAATGCGGTGGCCCACATTTGAAAGAAAGTAGCCCCCAAAAGAGTGACACTGTTAAGAGGTGTGGCCTTTTTGGAGGAAGTGTGTCACTGTGGGGGCAGGGTTTGAGGTCTCTTTGTTTAAACTTCCCTCTGTGTGACAGTCAATTGACTTTCTGTTGCCTTCTGGTGAAGATGTAGCCAGAACCACATCTGCCTGCACACTACGATGCTTCCCATCATGATGACAATCAACTGAACTGTAAACAAGACACCCCTCCCCAGTTTAATAGTTTTCCTTAAGAGTTGCTGTGGTCATGGTGTCTCTTCACAGCAATAAAAACACTAACTAAGACAGTAGTAGGCTTGGATTCTCCTTCTCTATTTTAATTTTGTTGTTGTTATTTATTTGTGTGAGGTGCATATATGCCAAGTCAGAGGACAACTCTCGGGAGTTGGCTCTTTCCTTCTACGTTGTGGATCCTGGAATAGAACTTGTATCATTAGTCTTGGCAGGAAGGGCCTTTACCCATGGAACCAACTGGCTGTCCCTTCATTTTTAAAATGTGTGCGTGTGTGCGTGTGCTCATATGTATATGCAGGCACACATACACATGTGTGCACATGGAGGCCAGAGGATGCCGTTGAGTGTCTTCCCGAACTACTCTCCACCTTATTTGTGTGTTTGTTTCTGTTTTTAGAGGCAGGGTCTCACTGTGTAGTTTCAGCCAGCCTGGAGCTCTGTACACCAGGCTGGCCTTGAAGTCATGGAGATCTGCCTGCTTCTGCCTCTGGGATTAAAGGTGTGGATCACCACGCTCACTCTATCCTATTATTTGGAACAGTTTATCTCATGGAGCCTAGATCCTGCCTGCCTGTTGGATTAAACTGGCTTGCCAGCAAGACCCAGAGAGACGCCTGTTTTCACCTGCCCCAGGTTGGGATTACAGGCATGAACCACTTCTCCCAGTTTTTAACTTGGGGTCAAGGAATCTGAACTCAAATCTCCACTCTTACACAGCAAGCCCTTTACATACTAAGCCATCTCTCTGGACCTTTTTCCTTTTTCTTAAAAAAGAAGACGACTTTTATCTCCTGTATGTTCTCACCCGTCTCACCACTTTGAATATCATGTATCCATGATGACTCCCAGAGGGTTATCTCTCCTTGAACTTGAGACTGCTATATACAAGTGCTTACTCAACGTCTGCTTGGGTGTCTACCCACGTCTCACGCTTGACGTGTGCAAACCAAACCCATTATTTTACCCTGCTCTCCTCCTCTGCAAAATTGCTTCTTCTCATAGTCTTCAGCAATCCCACGAACAGCAGCTCTGCTCTTGCTGTTGCTCAGGGCAAACATCTCGGACTCATCCTTGAATAAAGGAAATTGTCTCAGTTTCCTAACAGATACTTCCCTTTCATCTCTAATACACAAGGACTTGTCATTTTTTCCACACAAACGCCGTACCGAGCAAAACAGTGTAACACTTTAATATTATCTGATCCTGGTCTATATTCAAATATCCCTAATTATCTCAAAAATGCCATTTTAAAGTTGTTTTATTCCAATTAAGATTCAAACGAAGGGGCTGGTGCCATAGCTCTCTTGGTAGAGGGCTTGTCTAGCACGCACAAAACCTGGGCTCTGTCCCTAACACTGCATAAAGCCGGGTGTGGTGGCACATGCCTATAATCTTAGCATGTGGGGTGTGGAGGCAGGGGGACAGGAGATCAAGGTCGTCCTCCACAACACAAAGCAAAACAGAATCGGGGTGAACAAGGGAACTAGAAGCAGGATGAGTATGATTAGAGTATATTGTATAGTATGTAAACATATCTCAGAGAGATCACTAAAATAAAATTAGATAAAACAGTACCAGGTGGTTATGAGTACTTCAGCTAGGGGAAGAGTAGAAAGCGCCAAGTAGAAGCCAATTGCTAAGACTATTTAAGCCAGGATGTTCAGAAAATCCTCTCCGATAGAGAGCCATATGAACCAAGACTGGAATAAAGTCTGTGTTAGCCTGTATTAGTTGCTTTTGTCTGTCTTAGCTACTTTTCAGTTACCTGGACAAAATACCTTCACAGAATCTACTTAAAAGAGAAAGGGGGTTCATTTTTAGCTTATACTTCCAGAGGGATGGGGTCAAACACCAAGAAAGACTTGGCAGAAGTCAGGGGAATTAGGATGGCAGAAGTGGGAAGTTGGTAAGTCACATTTTCATGCACACACCCAGGAAGGAGAGAGGAAGGGAGGCAAGGCTACAAGCCCTCCCATACCACTTCTAGTGACATACATCCTCCAGCAAGGCTCCAACCCCCAAAGATTGCATAATTATTGTATACAGTTTTTCTTATATTAGTTATACCCTGGCAACCGAAGAGTCAAGAAGAGAGCGTGCAAGTGGAGTGATGGGCAGTTGTGAGTCACCACGTGGGTGCTAGGAACCTAACCCAGTTTCTCTGCAAGAACAGCAAAGGCCACTGTCTGGCATCTTTGCAGCCCCTCTGCTCTGAGCACTTCCCAGCATGGGCTAAACTGTAGCAACAACTATTGGAAACAGCTCCTAGCCCTGCTGTTGCTCTTGGTCTCTTTACTGTTCTCTTCAGTCTTTGTCAAAGCTAAAGGACCATGTCTAGATAGGGAGTCCTAGGGGACACTTTGAGAAAGAATGTTGGGGTATGAAATGGGGGACAGGTGGCCCTGCTTCCAGAGTCAGCCTCTCGGTGAACTCAAACCACAGACAACAACTTACTAACATAATGCACATCACAATGATTCATTCATAGAAAGAATGTCATCTGTCACAACACTGATAGAACTGAAGGTTGTTAAGTGAAATAGTTGCGATACAAAGACCAAGGGCATTGAAACAGAGTACATTGATGGCACTGGAGTGCTGGATGCAGTGCCTCCGAGCTCGGACCCCCGGCTTTGGGATGCGGAGGCAGGAGAATAGTAAGGTCAAGGCCAGCCTAGGTTCTGGGGCATCCTGTCTCAAATAGCCAAAACAAAACAACAGTGGTCACAGTGGTCACCAGAGACTAGGGAGAGAGTGAAGGACAGGGAGAGGTGGGGAGGTTGATGCATGGGTGCCTCGCTGCTGTTAGGTAGTACTGCTGCATTGCTGTGTGGCGGGTGACGGTGATGCACACTGTATGCTGTTTATCTCAAAAGAGCAGATGAAAGGGTTCAGAAGGTAAGTGTTACCATAGAGAGGTGATTAGGTATCTATTGCAGGCAACACCCTCTCAAGGGTTAACGCGTCTCTTACAAGAGTGGGTTAGGACTAGTGAACTATAAAGACTGGTTACCATGGGAGCAGCTTGCTATAAAAGGGATTCGGCTTCTAGACTTGCTTTGTTACTCTGTCCCATGTGTGCTCTTCTGCATGTGTTTCTCCACCATGTTGGGGTGCAGACAGAAGGCTCTTGCAGTGGTTTGAATGAGATGTCCTTTATTGTCTCTGGGATTTGCATGTTGGGGCCCCAGTTAGTGGTAACCCCAGTTAGCATGGCCTTGCAGGGGGAAACATGTCACTGGGGGTGGACTCAGAGCTTTCAGAAGACTTATGTGATTTTGAGTTCGCTCTCTTGGCTTCCTGTCTAACTTCCTGCACTTAGAGATGCGAGCTCTCAACTGTTGCTCCAGCGGCTGTCTGCTTGCTGCCACACTTTCCAGCCATGACAGCAACGGACTTTTACCCCTCTAGAACTGTAAACCCCAAATAAACCCTTCCTTCCAGGAGTTGCCTTAGTCACAGCATCGTAGCACAGAAATAGAAGCGTAGCCAAGACGACCTTCATGGAAGCTAGCCAGATAAGGCCACCATGAAATGAGGGAAGGTTGATAGCTCGGTTAGTAAAATGCTTTCCCCATAAGCATGGCGATCTGAGTTTGATTTCCTGAACTCAAATGAAAATGCCTAGCATGGTGATGCATGATTATAATCCTGACATTGAGGTGGGGCTTGGTGGCTAAAGTGTCTAACCTGTGAGCTCCAGGCCAAGGAGGTCCAGTCTCAAAGGAGTTTGATGTCATCTTTCTGAGGAGGTTGTTCTTTCTGAGTTTGCGTGTGCACGCATACACACTGACACAGACACGGGGGGGTGGGACTGATAGATACACACACAAATTTTTATTTTATTTTAATTTTAATAAATTTATTTTACATTCAGGCCACAGTTTTTCCTCCTTCCTCTCCTCCCAGCACCTCCCAACCCCCCTCTGTTCCCAACCCTCAATCCATTCCTCCTCTGTTTCTGTTTAGGAAAGGGTTGGTCTCCCATGAGTATCAACAAGCATGGCAGATCAAGTTGCAGTAAGACTAAGCAACTCCACATGCACTGAGCCTGGGCAGTACGAGGAGTAGGGTCGTAAAAGACAGTAAAAGAGTCAGAAATAGCCCCTGTTATCTCTGTTAGGAGTCCCACAAGAAAGTCAAGCTACTCAACTGCAACGTACATGTAGAGGGCCTAGATCAGTCCCATGCAAACTCCCTGGTTGTCGGTTCAGTCTCTGTGAGCCCAGGTTAATTAGTTCTGTGGGTTTCTGTTTGTCTTGTTTGTTTGTTTGTTTGTTTGTTTGTTTTGGTGTCCTTGACCACTCTGGCTCCTACAATCTTCTTTCCTCTTCTACAGATTCCCTGAGCTCTGCCTAGTTTGGCTGTGTGTCTGCATCTGTTTCCATCAGTTGCTCTGATGACAGTTAGGCTAGGCACTATTCTGGTCACAGGAGATGGATAGTTCAGGCCATGCATCTGCTATTTCTGGGAGTCTTAGCTGGGGTCATCCTGTAGATTCCTGGGAGATTCTCTTGTACCTGACCCTGGAATGCCCCCCCTTTCCAGTACTGTCTTCCAGTGCTCTCCCTCTCTGTTCTTCCAGCACCACCTCATCCCTCCTGTCCCCATCCCCCCCCACCATCTCCAGTCCACCTGCACAATCTATCCCAGGGAGATCCATGTATTCCACCCTGAGCTCTCCTGTTACTCAGCCTCTCTTGGTCTGTGGATTGTAGCATGATTATTATTTACTTAACAGCCAATATCCACTTATAAGTGAGTGCATACCATGTTTGTCTTTCTGGGTTACCTCACTCGGGATGATTTTCCCCCCTAGTTCTATTCATTTGCCTTCAAATTTCATGTCATTTTTGTAACAGTTGAGAAATACCCAAGTGATACATGATGAACGGACGCTTAAAAGAAATCCCACAGTAGCTCAGAATTGAGAAATAGTTATTTATTTAGGGATAAACTCACAAATCAGAATTTTCTGCTTGAACGGTGGACAGAGATCGAATCCAGCAATCCAACAATCCGAACGAGCAGCCGGTGAAAAGGAGGATAATGGGGTTGAGGCAGGCTGTGCGCCAGCATATATGATCTAAGAGGCCACGCCCCAGTAGGCGGGTACCACAAGCTGCAAGCCTTCCTCCAGCACTCCAGTGTGTATATATGTACCACATACAGGGAGAGATGACTGGAATGGGAGGGCATTTTGGGGGCAGAGACCAAGAGCAACAGCAGGGCTAGGAGCTGTTTCCAATAGTTGTTGCTACTGTTTAGCCCATGCTGGGAAGTGCTCAGAGCAGAGGGGCTGCAAAGATGCCAGACAGTGGCCTTTGCTGTTCTTGCAGAGAAACTGGGTTAGGTTCCTAGCACCCACGTGGTGACTCACAACTGCCCATCACTCCACTTGCACGCTCTCTTCTTGACTCCTCGGTCGCCAGGCATGCAATTGGTGAATTTACATGCATGCAAACTAAACACTCATACGTACAAAGATAAATAAAATTTTAAACATGCCTACGGTGGGGAAAAGAAGTCAGAACTTTGTCCATGGGACACTTATCCATGGTAAGAAAGCGAAGTTGGGAACTTCATCTGGCTCCCTCAGCACCCCAGTCAGTCTCTGCTGAATGTTTTAAATGCCCAATTTGATGACGTCATTTCTGTCTGTTGTTATTCCTTCTTTAACTTGAAAGCCTCACTAAAGAGCACTCTGCTTTTCTCAGGACTGTCTGTCAGGAGCTCCAGCCAACTGCCTCAACAGAGCTATTAGATGCTTTGAATACCCTGTTTGATGTTTTTCTCTGTCTGTCTGTCTATCTACTATTTGTGTATTTTACTATGTATTATTTTACTTTAGCTTGCTCTATACTTAAGCTTGCTCATTCAAAACTGAATATGGCTACTGTAAATCATTCTCTGCGCCACACAAAACAATGAATTCCCTAGCGCAAATGCGCCGTGTGTCCTTTCTCCACTCGTCATCTAATGGAAACATCTCTTTAGTCTTTCAGCTAGAACATGCTCTTCCCCTTCTTAAATTACACTTCCACTCTCTCTAGAACACTTATAGGAATAATGTTCTATTCTTACCACTGCACTAAGCAACTTGAAAAAGGAGCTATGCCCAGATCTCCCTGGAGACCGATTCAACAGGCGTCTGTCTGTCTATTTCACCCACCAATCGGCAACAAGAAAACAAGAAAGTCCAAGTGTCTCTTTGCTATACTGACTTCATTTCCTTTGGATTCATCTACAGGTGCTACTTCAGGACCATAGAAACTGACAGAGATGCAAGGTCAAACTGTCTGGTGGTAGCATTCTAGAAGATGACATGGAACAGGTTAATACATCTTCTATTCCTTTGCTTGCTGTCCTCCCTAGGAAAGAATTATGTTCCTCAAAACTCTCATATTAGCACATCAAACTTACGTCTCCACCTGGGAACCCACTGGCCATGCTGGCCTGGAAGTCAGGTAGGCAATCTTCACTCTCCTTCCTAGCCCCTGTTTCTAATCCCCAGTCTGATCCTGGTCCTATAGCAGATCACTTGCAAGGGTCTGTTCTCCCTCTATGGCGTCACCCCCTGTAGACTCTGCCAACCTTGTGGTAAAGCCAGGTTTGCTCCTTCCCAAGGGCCCTTTCAGCTCCTACCCCTTCTTGACCATCCCCATTCTTTGTGACAACCCCCAATACCTAGAAACCCAGTGTACCTGGGGACCCCTAGTGGTCACACCCAGCAGGAACCCAGAAGCACTCCCTACCAGGCAACCCACAGCCCACACATTCTTAAGATATAAAGAAACCAAGACAACGGAAGGAGATCAAGGGAATACAAATAGGAAGAGAAGTCAAAGTATCTTTATTTTCAGATAATATGATTGTACACATATATGTCATTAAAAAAATCCACCAAAAATCTCCTACAACTGATAAACACTTTCTGTAAAGCAACAGGTCTCAACATTAACAAAAAAATCAGTACAAACGACAGACTAAGAAAGAAATCAGGAAAACAACAGCTTCCACAATGGCCTAAAAAATGTCTCCGACAACTCTAACCAAGCAAGTGAAAGGCTTGCATAATAAAAACTTTAAGGCATTGAAGAAAAAACTGAAGATGATATCAGAAGATGGAAGGACCTCCCATGCTCATGGATCAATAGGATTAACATAGTAAAAATGGCCATCCTACCAAAAGCAATCCACAGATTCAATACAATCAAAATTACCACACAACTCTGGAGGCAGGAGGAGTTCCTGCCTCCAGACTCCCTCCTTGAGTTCCCACCTTGACTTCCCTTGTTGATGGACTATAAAGTGTGGCTGCTTTTGGTCATGGTGTTACCCACAGCAATAGAAAGCACACTAGCACAAGAACTTTTATACCTTCAGCAGTATAAGAAATAGTCTGAGATGGGCGGTGGGGCGCACGCCTGTAATCCCAGCATTTGGGACGCAGAGGCAGGCGGATCACAGTGAATTTGAGGCCAGCCTGGTCTACAAAGCGAGTTTCCAGGACAGCCAGGAACAGACACAGAGAAATCCAGTCTAGAAAAACAAAACAAAACAAAAAAACAAAACAAAGCAAAAAAGAAATGACAGAAATCATCTGTCCTCCTGTAAGAATGGTAATGCCCTTGCTTAAGGGAAGAGTTTCAAACTTCCTGCTGAACTAAACCCACCTATGCATGAGAAAACAATTAAATAAAATGTAAAATAATAAAAAATGTACTTTTCTGTCATCACTGAAGAGGTCAAGAAGTGCTCCCCACCTCACCCTCTTCTACACAGGGGAATGAGGTCCCCCCACCCTGTGCCCCCACCCTCTTCCTTGTCAGGGATGGCTCCTCTCTGTAGGAAGAAGAGTTCCTTTGGGTGAGAATCCCGAACTCAGTGTCCTGAGTTCCAAATGTGAATCTCAAAATCCTCACCATTTTCCCTGGAATTGGCTTCCTGCTGTCTCAGATGAATAAACAATGAATAAAATACAAACCTGAATTCCTGTGTGCACAAGATGATCCGCTAGCACTCAGGGAAAAGCGTTGAAACTTTAGCCTAAATAGTTTTATCCTTTGTTAAATTTAACTGTAGCTCTGTTTTTAAATTCTATATGATGATTATATATGTAACGATTCACGTGTGTATATGTAGATGTACCTAGTTTACAGACATACACAGTCATAAAATAAAGGAAATGTGTTCAAATGTTTTTTCTACTGGAGTATCAGATCAAAATTGTTCAGGGCCAGGAGTGACAATGAGGTTGATAGTTTGCCTAGCACACATGAAGCCCTTGGGTTCAGTCACCAACGATGTGTAACTAGCATTAACTAGGCATGGTGGAGAGAGCCTGTAGTGCCAGTGCTCAGAAGTGGGGGCAGAAGGGTAAGAAGTTCAAGTCCATGCTCCACTATATAGAGGACTTGAATCCAGACAGTGATACAAGATACCCCACCAGTAAAGCAAAAACCAAGTTGGGCACGGTGGTGTGTAGTGACATTTTGTTTGTAATCTAACAAATAAAGCTTGCTGGAAGATCAGTATGCAGAGCTAAGCTACTCATTAGCTATAGAGGCCAGGCAGTGGAGGCACACACCTTTAGTTCCAGCACTCCGTAGGTAGAGGCAGACAATCTGTGTGAGTTCAAGGCCACCTTGAACAGAGTTCATATAAAGGTTATCCCAGCACTTGGGATCCCAGGCCTTTAATCCCAGCACTAGTGGGGTGGAAATGGGAGCAATATATCCAGGCAGAGAGAGGTATAAGGTGGGAGGAGACAGAAGCTCAGATTCAGTCTGAGATTTGGTAGAAACAACATTCAGTCTAAGGATTTGTAGAGATAGAATTGCCCCTTCGGTCTGAGCATTGGTAGAGGTAAGAACTCTCTAGTGGTTGGCTGATCCGCTTCTCTTATCTTTCAGCATTAACCCCTATATCTGACTCTGCATTTTTATTATTCAGAACAATTAGAATTCATTCTACAGTGGTGCATGACTTTAATCTCAGCACTCAGAAAACAGAGGCAGATGGAATGCTGTGAGTTTGAGGTCAGCCTGGTTTACATAGTGAGGGCTTCTGAGTGAGACTCTGTCTCAAAGAAGGCTAGGCCAAAAATAAGGGGGAAAGTTTAGCAGTCCTTGAGGTCACATGTCTTTGAATAACTACAATTAGTAGCATGGCATATAAAAAGCATCTTCTGCAGATTAGGTGTGCTATCCAAACGTGTAAATTCAGTAATTAAAGGTGAAGCGAGGATGAGGTCAGTAGGTGAGGAGGTGCAAAGGAAAACAAACTGAAGAGTCGGTTTAGTAAACAGACAAATACAGAAGGGAAGAGAAAAGAAATAAGAAAACTACATTACAAATAAAATAGTAAAAAGGTCCCTAATGATCAAAAATGTAGGTAAAATAAAAAAGGAAAAAATAAACAAAGACCTTGAACATTTAAAGACAAAACAAGCCACATGTAGGTTGGGTGTGCAATCCCAACAGTCTCTAAATTTGGGTGGTGAAGGAGGAGAAGTTCAAGGTTCTCCTTGGCTAAAAAAAAAAAAAAAAGCTTTGAGACTCTAAATATATCAAGATAACAACAGCAAATGTTCCATTCTGAAAATAAGCAAGTTCCATACAGAAGGCACGAGAATCAGTGTCCCTCGAGCTTGCAATCACCATGTCCAGCATGGCGCTCTTGGCGACATGAACTCAAGAAGTAAAAAAGGCCCCAAGTTAAATATACATAGATTGACCTGAAATGGAGAAATAGATAAGATTGCCTGGCAAAATTGGGAGCATGTGGGTGGGAGGAATATGGAGGGCAGAAGGGGAAGAGGAGACGGGGAGAGGGGAGGAGAACTTGAGGGAATGGGAGAGTCGAGATGGAGGAAGAAAAGAGATGAGAGCAAGGAAAGAGATATCTTGATTGAGGGAGCCATTATGGGGCTAGCAAGAAACCTGGCACTAGAGAAATTCCCAGGAATCCACAAGGATGATCCCAGCTAAGACCCTAAGCAATAGAGGAGTGGATGCCTGAACTGGCCTTGCCCTGTAATCAGACTGATGATTATCTTAAATATCACCATAGAACCTTCATCCAGCAACTGATGGAAACATAGACAGAGACCTGCTTCAGAGCCCTGGACCGAGCTCCCAGAGTTCAGTTAAAGAGTGGGAGGAGTGAGAATATGAGCAAAGAGGTCAAGACCATGATGGGTTCATCCACTGAAAACAGCCTACCTGAGCCAATGGGAGCCCACCAACTCCAGCTGGACAGGGAAGAAAACAGCATAGAACCAAACTAGTCCCTCTGAATGGGGTTGATAGTTGCATGGCTGGGGCAAACTGCGAGGCTACTGGCATTGGCATCAGGATTTATCCCTATTGTTTGTACTGACTTTTTTGGAACCTGTTCTCTTTGGATGGCTATCGTGTTCAAACTAGATATAGTCGGGAGGGCCTCAGATCTTCCCTAAAGCAATATGCCTTATCCTCTCTGAGGAGTGGATGGGGGGCTTTGTAGGGAACAGGACAATGGGAGGGAGTGGAAACTGGGATTGATATATATAATGAAAAAAGATAGCTTGTTTTCTTTTTTAAAAAAATAAAAAATAAGTAAAAAAATTGTTATAGTACTATATACCAAATAAATGTGGTTAGATGAGATTTAGAAAGAGAAAGGATTTTTGCTATTTCTTTTCCTCTATTCTAAACTGAGCTGGAGAATTTTTTACCTATTTTTGAGGAACATAACACAAAAGCTTACAGAGGAAATTTTGAGACACTGTATTCACAAACGCTGAAAACGCAGGACTCATCGGGAGTGTCTGAAGATATGGCAGGTGATTATTTATTCGCCACCCAAAGAAACCTCCTCCAGCTCTTTGCCGTTATATAATGTAATAGCCGGGTAAGAATATCTTTACAAAGAACCGATAATTAAAACTTGCAAAAATATTCTTATAGCTTCAGTAAAGACACCGCCAAGCAGCACAGCCCTGACCTTCACCTCTATTCGAAAGCTGAATTCATACGGCTTAGAGATGCAATTAAGTAGTTCATTAGTGACATTCTACATGGACCACAAATTATATTTTAAAATGACATGTCTACTTCATTGGTATTTTAAAACCCATGGCTAATAATAACTTTAAGGCATTCGACCTAGAATTCAGGCATGTTTATCCTGAGTTAAAAACAAAGCCTCTTCTGTGGGGAGTTACACCTTTACTGACTCCTCAGAGTCAGAAAGGAGCAATACTTTATTTTTAGGCTGATGTGTGACATGTTTACTAGGTCATCATTAACTTATTCATAGAATGTTCACAGAGTCTTTCATAGTTTGAATAGGAAATGCCTGTCACAGGCTCCTGGAGACTTGGCTCCTTCCAGCTCACAGGCTCTTGGAAGGTGATTGAATTCTGGGGACCTGACCTATCAGTGGATTAACCTCTTGAGGGAGTTATAATATAGTGGCGCTGTTCTGAGATAAAATCAGGCAGCAAGGCCCAGCTGGAGTAAGTAGGTCACTGAAGGCCTGTCTTCTGGAGGTTGTACTTCCTTGACCCTCTCCTCTTCCTCCTGTCTTGAAGTGAACAGCCTATCACAGCCTCCTGCCACCAGGATGATTGGCCTCCACAGCCAAGCACTGAAACCTCAGAAACTATCCTTCTCTCTTTGAGTTGATTGGACCAGATACTTTGTTAGATGATCCAAATTCTTTGTTGTTGTTGCTGTTTTGAAGATAGGGTCTCACTGGGTAGGTTGTCCTGGAACTATGTAGATTAGGCTGATTCCAAACTCACAGAGATCCTCCTGCCTCTATCTCCAGAGTGCTGGGGACTTAAGGCATGAACCACTATGCTTAGCTGTGATCCAAATTCTAACACAGTCTTTTAGTGACAAACATTCAAGCTTCATCTGTGAAAGTAAGAAGTCACAATGATTTCCCCAGACCTCTACGAAGTTAGCAAACTCCAAGCACCTAAGCACCTGACCATTCCTCCCAAGTATATTGTGTGCAATTCTGAGATAACTGTATGGCCTGGGGAAGAGTAGAGAAAGCAGGGCATCTCTAGGAAAACCATCATCCAGGCTGGGTGAAGACCTTTGGGGAGACTGCTTTGGGGCCACCCACACTCCTGACAAAAAAATCCCTCACCTATCAATAAGTCCAATAAACATATTGGTTCCCCAACTGTCTTAGTTAGGGTTTCTACTGCTGTGAAGAAACACCATGACCATGGAAACTATTATAAAGGAAAACATTTAATTGAGGGGGCTTGCTTACAGTTCAGAGGTTCAGTCCATTAGGGGGCATGCAGACAGACATGATCAGAAGGCAATAGAAAGTGGACTGGATATCACACTGAGGGAAGCTTGAGCAAAAGAGACCTCAAAGCCTGCCCCCACAGTGACACACTTCCTCCAACAAAGCCACACCTACTCCAACAAGCCCACACCTCCCAATAGTGCCACTCCCTTTGGGGGCCATTTTTTTTCAAACCACGTCAGTAAACTGTGGTGGAATTGTACTTTGGATTTGTTATTAGAACCTGAACTTGTTCACATGTTCCTCAGAGAATATGAACATATGTTATGGACTTGTTTACATCAGGGATGTAGAATACTACAATCAAAAGATGAGAGCTGGGTAAGGCTGGCTCATCCCTGTAATTCAGTGCTTTGGAGGCAGAGGCAGGTGAATTACTGTAGGCTGGAGGTTAGTCTGGGTATACATAGTGAGTACCAGGCTATCAAGGGCTACCTGAATGAACAATAAATATAAAAGATGAAAACATCATAGAGAGGGCTCCAGCATTTCCATGACATCTCACATCTGGCTGTAACTCAAGTTCTAGGGATCTGGTATAGTGAGTGATGCCCTTCTATATGGTGTGAATATGTTTTATTACCATTGGTTAATAAAGAAACTGCTTTGGCCTATGGCAGGGCAGAATATAACTAGGCAGGAACTCAAACAGAGACAGGGGAAAGAAGGCAGGTCAGGGAGATGCCAGTAGCCACCAGGGAAGCAAGATGTGAGGTAACAAGCCACAAGCTTTGTGGTAAAATATAAAACAATAGAAATGGATTAATTTAAGTTATAAGAGCTAGTTAACAACAAGACTGAACTAATAGTCCAAACAGTTTGCAATTAATCTTAAGGCTCAGAGTGGTTATTTGGGAACTGGCAGGCAGGAGAGAAACCTCCAGTTACGCCAATACTTTTTTCTGGCCTCTGTGGACACCAGGCACATACCAGCAGTACTCATACAGTGGAAAAAACACTCATATGCATAAACAAAATTTTAACTACAGCTGTAGCATTGCACTAGGTTGAAAAATAAAGAAATTGTAGGCCAGACAGTGGTGGTGCATGCCTTAAATGCTCAGCATTTGAGAGGCAGAGGCAGGCAGATCTCTGAGAGTTCAAGGTCAGCCTGGTCTACAAGAGCTAGTTCTAGGACAGCTAGAAAAAACAAAACCAAACAAACAAACAAATAAAGGAATTACATAGGGATAAACTAGAATGCTTTCTTAGCAAGGACAAAGCAATGGTTTCAATCCCCAATACCATATAAACAGGGAATAGTGCACATGCTTGTAACACTGGTACTTGGGAAATAGAGGCAAGAGGAGTCTAAGATCACCCTTGGCTATGTAGTGAGTTCAGAAGGCCAGTTGAATCACATGAACCCCTGCTTCCAACAAACAAAACAACAGAGAGACTTTAAAATATAGCTTCTATGTGTCCCAGCTATTGTGTTCCTGGGTACAGATCTGAAGGAACTAAATCAGCAATGCCAAACACATTTCTGTGGAGCCATCTTTACTGTGGCACTATTCACAACAACCAAGGTCTGGAACCAGTCCAGGTGCCTGTCACAGAACACACATAAAAAATACTTGGCACCGTGCTTGGTATTTAGCAAATGCTAGATACACACTAGCATGGTGTGAAGCATTTTTTTATATGTTCTAATTAAACCTCATATTAGTCCTATGGTAGAAGTGTAGGGGTGTGTGTGTGTGTTTATTTGAATGTATCTGTTTCAATCTTTTCTGTTATGTGTGTCTAGAATGTGAACTGTGTTCATGTGTGGTAGAGAAGGGTAACACGGTTGGCAGCTGAGCTGTGAGGCTTCAAGACTGTTGGGTGTTACTGTTGAAACACTGAAAATATTGTAACACACATCGTGCCGTGTTTCTATACTTACCCCACCGCATCCACATGTGAGAGTGGACATCTGTTGTGAGTTTGGTATTATTTCATGATAAACACATTTTTGTGTGAGCATCTTGATTATAAGAACCTCAAATACTGAACACCAAGAAAAGCCTCATATTATAGGGAGAGAGCCAAATTCAAGAATTTGAAATAATGAGACCATGTATATGGCTGAGGAACCTTGACTGCCCACATTTAAGAAAAGAGCGAAGAGGAGCCTGTGCTTCATAATGATCTGCTCCTAGAAAAACTGAAAAGCACGCGGGGGAGGCTGGAGGCAACACTCGGAAGCCAAGTGTTTCAGAGTGAGCTGGATGATGGCACTTTGTGGCTCACAGGCTCATTAGAAACCACACCAGTGGCTTTCTATAAAAGGACCGGCTCAAGAGCACCATGGGATTTCTATTTTGAGCCGGTTTTGAAGACAGACCAACAGAAAATAAATGACAGTAATCCACCTCAGCTGTCACGGTGTTTTAGTCTAAAATGATAACATCCTCTTCTTAGTAATTAAATCCCTGTACCCGTGGCCATACCCAAGCGCTGTCTGGAGCACAGGTGTCCACTGCAGGAGGAAATTAACTTATTGCCTTCTATTTTCAAGTCTCAGGGAAATACAAAACTCCAATAAGCAAAAGACATAAGGAATAAATTAAAAGGCACCTCACGGAGAAGGGGGCAGAGTTGGGAGAGATACTGTCAGCCTCTGAACAAGCAGCATATGTTGAAAATGAGGTAAAAAAGTCTTGAGCCACGTGGCAAAGCATAGACAGAAATATGGCTTAATTTAAATGTAAGAGATAGTAAGAACCCTGAGCTATTGGTTGAGTATTTAAAAGTACTATTAGGTATCAGTGTGTTTATTTGGTAGTTGTTGGTGGGGCAGTAACTTCCATTCCACTTATAAATGGCACCCACTGTTGGGCATGAATCCACATAAAACCTAAAAAAGTTTTTTAAAAAAAGGTTCTAAATGCACAGAAATGGAGCCGTACTAGACTCCCTAATCCCTCATGCTGACAGTGAAGCAGAGATGCATCTCCAGACAGCTACCCATGAGCTAGAGCTGGCTGCCAGCTGCCATGATCTAAGCAGAACGGCAGATTCCCACAGACTCTTAAAGGAACTGCAGTACAGAAAGGTATGTAATTTTACTATGTTAAAGTTGAATCCTTCCTTTTTGATTAGACAGAAAGGGGAAATGCTGTGAATATATATTCTCTTATTGGTTAATAATAAAGTCTGTTTGACCAATAGCCAGGCAGGATAAGGTTAGGAGGAACGATGAAACTGAGAACTCGGGTGACGTGGGTTAGTCAGGAGTGATGTCAGTCAACCATTGAACAATCAGGACGTGTTCAAAATGAGGTAAAAAGTCTTGACCCATGTGGCAAAACATAAATAGAAAATTGGGTTAATTTAAATCTAAGAATTAGCTAGTAATAAGTCTGAGCTATTGGTTGGGCATTTATAAATTTTAAAAAAAGGCAACTCACAAGACAAAGGGAAACAGTGTATACGTTAATTAGCTTAATTAGTCAATTTGCAATTAGTCACCCATCCTGGCGTGTCACATATAAGCAAAATTTTTTATTTTTCCATTTAAAACCTTATATTTATATTGTTTTCTTGTTTGAGACAGCATCTTGCTATGTAGTCCTGCCTGTCCCTGAACTCATTAAATGAATGAAGTTGGTTTCCACATTGCAGAAATCCTGCTTCCCAAGTGCTAAGATCACAGGCAAATACTGTTGGGAGCTGCTGGGGGATGTGGTTCCCCAGACCCTGAATTTCTTGAAAACAACTTGTTTTCCTCTGCTCTGAGCAGGCTGCAGCTGCTCTGAGCACAAGACCTTCACAGCAGGCTGGTGGGGGTGCAGCTGAAAGATCCCAAGAGCTGGGGCATGGCCAGAGCCCTATATAAGCTTCCCCTGAGCACAATAAACTTGGCATTCTTGTATCAAGAATGACCCATCTCTCTCTCTCTCTCTCTCTCTCTCTCTCTCTCTCTCTCTCTCTCTCTCTCTCTGTGTGTGTGTGTGTGTGTGTGTGTGTGTGTGTGTGTGTGTGTGTGTTTAAGTCTCCAGACCCAGTTCCCTGGTCCTATACCAACCCGTAGTGGCACAGAACTGTAGTGTACAAGACCGTTTGGGTTTTACAAAATACTAACACAGTCATTTTGAAACATTTTTTTAGATTAAAAAAGCAAAAACAAAAACAAATGAGAAATGTTATTGTAAGGTATAAAACAAATTCACTTGGTTTGTTTGTTTGTGAGACAAAGTAGCCACAACTGGCCTCAAACTTGTTGTAATATGCCAAGTATGGTGTGGAACATTGATAATCCTAGTTCTTGGGAGGCTTAGGGAGGCACATGGGTCCTGAGGCCAGGCTGGGATAACAGTGAGTTTCAGGCCAGCCTAAGCTACATAGTGAGTGCCCTTTGCCAAACATTAAAGGCAAACAATCAAGTTTGTTCTGTAGCCAAAGCTGTCCTTGAACTCCTGATCCTCCTGCCTCCACTTTCCAAGTTCTAGATTATAGACATGTAACATATTGACCAAAATTCTCCTACTAATGATAAAAAGCGATTTCAGGTCTATGAGAGAAAAAAAAACGACAGCAACAACAACAACAAAAAAATCATTCCCCCCATATCCCAATAAGATATGGTTAAAAACTCTTGTTGTTAGTTCTAGCTTCCTTGAAACTCCTGCGCCCTGAGAGCACAGCAGGGGAGAAGTGCAGGCAGAAGTCCACGTAAGCTAGCTGGTGTGTACACAGAGGCTGAGGAAACAGAAATAGGGATGCTGGAGACCAGGACGCGCTCCAAGGTGACATGTATGCTACCGTTCTCAGTAAGTCTCAGTGGGTCTGGAATTGCAGCCTTGCACCACAGAGGCCATCCCTGAGAGACTGCCTTGTTCAGAACATTCCCATTGGCCCTCTGCCCTGAACCTGTTGCATTTTGAACTAGCTCTGTTCCCTATCGGCCAAGTGTAATGTGTACAATAATAAATCATCTTTTTTGCTGGATCTCAGCTAAAGAAAAAGGTGGGCAAAGGATATGAAACTTCTCCATTGCGAGAGAGGTGTATAAAAATTATGTATCATATAGAAATTGTCTGTTGATACAGATGTATCTGTCTGGGCTGGGAGCATCACGGCACCTGGCAGAGGGCACACACCTCTGGCAAGCAGGAAGCTCTGGTGTGCTGGCACAGTACAGGACTCTGAGGCAGGAGGGCCAGCCTGGGCTACAGACCCTGTCTTTAAAAGAAAAAAATCAGCTTGGTAACTTTTTATTGGGGAAATTATTTAAAATAAATAGTTTGGTGAATGCAAGCTTTGTTTATGGATTTTTAAAAATTGAAGTAATTATGGTGTACTGTGCTGTGGAATATTATTTTAACTGGGCAAAGATGTGTTACACTGTTTATACTGCAATTACTGTAACTGTGTAAAGGCTGCTTACGCTGCATTTGTGTGAGGATGGAAGGTTTGCATTTAATTACGTAAAGGTGTATTGCATTTGTTTCACCTTGCCTGCCTAAGGCACCCAACTGGCCTAATAAAATAAAAAGCTGAATGGCCAATAGTTATATGGTAGAGGGATAGGCTGAGCTGGAGAGTAGAGAGAATAAATAGGAGGAGAAATGTAGGCTTGGGAGAGGAACAAGAGAAGAGAAGAGAAGAAAAGGGAAGGGAGGGGAGGGGAGGGGAGGGGAGGGGAGGGGAGGAGAGGGGAGGGGAGGGGAAGGGAAGGGAAGTGAATGGAAGAGAAGAGAGAACGAGGAAGAAAGAGAGAGAGACTCCAGGTGCCAGGTAGGTAGGCCGCCGCCAGCCAGTCAGATATCAGAAGCAGTGAAAATAACATATACAGAAGGAAGAAAGGAAGAAGAGTTAAAAACAAAAGGCAAAAGGTAGATAAAGAGAAACAGGTTAATTTAAGTTAAAAGAGCTAGCCAGAAATGAGCCTAAGCGAGGCTGAGCATTCATAACTAATATTAAGCCTCCATGTCACAATTTGGGAGTTGATTGGTAGCCCAAAAGATAAAACCTCGTACAGAATAGTGCATATAAGGAGATGATCAAGAATGACTGCCCTGAGGGGAATGTTTTTTATGGTTCCAATATTTAAAGTTAGGAAGGAAAACTGAATAAGCCTCGCCAGAAACACACTCCAGAGATGAAGCGCACTAACCACATAACTAGTTACAATGACCAGCTGGCCAGGGTCACCTCTGTTCCACTAGGGTGATGGAATGTTCATGTTATGTGCTGAGGAAAAAGTTATGCTACAGCAGTAAGGGAACTTCAAAATCATTAAAGTCTCACTACTCAGCCAGGATGGAAGCCGACACCTGCAGAAAGTAAAGTCTAACTTTGAAGGCACCCATGGTTCTCAGAAGACCCTAAATGGGATCAGAAAGAGGGCTGACCTCGCTGTGCAAGCCTAAATACCGGAGTTCAGTATCTGGAACCCACACATAGGTAGGAGGAGCTACTCCACAAAGTTGTCCTCGGCCTCCTACATAACCTTGGCATACATGTGCTCTGCACCCTCATGATATGCACAAATGCACATGTGCGCACACACCAGGGAACATGGGAAAGGATAGGAGCTCTCCACTCCAGTGGGAATAGAAGTTCCCAGAAAAGGTCAATGAAAGTGAGGAGGATTCTAAAAGGTTGATGCCTGTGGAGAACTGGAATGTTGTACATCCACAGCCCAAGGCATTTGGAGCTCTCTAGAGTCCCCCTCATAGCCTCATGCTGCCCATCTCTGTGCTAAACTAACATGCTTTTGACTCCCACAAAGCCTTTGGGGTGTGTTATTAGTAGACCACTTGCTTCCAATGGGAAAGTCAAATCATTAGACTGAATCTGTAACAGCACAGTCTTCTCCACTAAGGCGACTGTTTCTACGGCTGTCTCCGCCACGTAGTTGGTAAATGCCTCGGTTTATGTTTTTTTCCTGAGACATTTCTCTGTGTATCCCTGGCTGCCCTGGAACTTGATCTGTGAACCAGGCTGGCCTTGGACTCAGAGATCCACCTGCCTCTGCCTCCTGAGTGCTGGGATTAAAGGTGTGTTCCACCACTGTCCACCCGACTGATTGAATAGTTTCTTCTGCTTTTCTATAAAAAGTTCATATTGTTGACTGCACTTTGGAATGTGTCATTTGAGGGAACCCAGTGTGCTTTTGTGAGACATGGTCACTCATAGTTAGCTCAGAATAAAGTTTCTTTTACTCTCTTTGAGGTGAGAATCTGACTGAAGACTCTCGACTGGTGAGACAATATTCTTGTTTTGTTTACATGTATTTATTTGTGGTGTGTGTGCATGTATGCACACATGTGTAGGCATTCATGTGAAGGTTGGTGGACAAGCTGTAAAATCAGCTCTATGCAATGTGAGTCCAGGGGACTAAACACAGGCCTTTGGACTCTACACTGAAATACCTCATCAGCCCCTGTGATGGCTATTCTTAGTTGTCAACTTAACTACACCTGGAATTAAGTAAAACCAAAAAAAAATGGAGGGCACGCCTGTGAGGGGTTTCTGCTAAATTTGGAGTGGGAAGATACACTTCTAATCCAGATCTTTTTTTAAAAAAATATTTTATTTATTTATTATGTATACAATATTCTGTCTGTGTATGCCTGAAGGCCAGAAGAGGGCACCAGATCTCATTACAGATGGTTGTGAGCCACCATGTGGTTGCTGGGAATTGAACTCAGGACCTTTGGAAGAGCAGGCAATGCTCTTAACCTCTGTGGGAAAATCCACCTGTAATCTGGGCCACATTCTCTGTTAGAGGCCTCTACAAGAACATGGAAGAAGGAAGCCTCTCTCTTTGCATGTTTGCTCTTGCCTCACTAGCGAGTCCATTCCTTCACTGGCATTTGAGTCTACTTCTCTAGGCAAAAGAGAGAGAGAGAAATTCATTCTATAAGTTCTGTTACTCTAGAGAATCCTAACTAAGACAACACCTCTATTCCTTTTTAACAAAATTTACTTATTCTATGTTTCTTTCAATCGTGTATCTCGATCCCATTCATTCCCCATCCCTTCGCATCTGCACTCCACTCCTGTACCCCAATAAAACAAAATTCAAGAGAAAGAAATGAAGAAAATAAAATAAGAAAAATAACAAAAAGGGAAGGAATTAAAAATCGTATCATGGAAGCTGCAGCGTGACCCAACAAGTCAGGCTGTATACCCCTTTGTCCATACATCTCTACTTGCAAGTGTTTGTTGTAAAGAGTCATTGCTGGTTCAAGGTCCCTGATCTCCACTACACATTGGATGCTAGGCCCCCAATAGGACTCCTCCTGGACATCCCACTGGCACCCTGTATTGTGGAGATCCTGCAGCTTTGGGTCTGTGGGTCAGGTTCCTTCACATGCTCTGGTAAATCAAAGATGTGGTGGCTGTTGGGGCAGACCAAGTCATAACCCTAGGTCTGGGCCTGAGCATCTGGAGGGTTGATCTGCCAAGTGGAAAGTGGGGACAGCTCTCCATGGTCACAATTTCAGGGCTGGCTCACCTACACCTATTGTGCTCTCCTGGCAAGGTCCACGGCCTGCTCTTTGAGTGTTGCGGCTGGTGGGGATCGGAGACGGTTCTCCCGCTCTTATGACCATAGGGTCATCTCTCCCACCTGCCTCTGGTGTTGATGGGCAGAGGCAAAAGACATCATTCCCCTGCCCATGCCACCTCAAGACAGATGAGAAGTGGGGACATCTCTGCCATGCTCACAACGTTGAAGCTGGCTCATCCACACCTCTGCTAACAGGGTTGGTTCTATTGTGGTCCCCTGATTAGGTACAGGACCTGCTCTCCAAAGTGTTGCTTGCATCTGTTGGGGGTCAGGGAAGGCTCTTCCACCTGCCCCAGGCATTGTTGTGGTGGGGAAGGGCAACCCTCTCCTGCCCATGCCATCTCATAACAGATGAGTAATGGGGACAGCTCTCCCTTGTTCACAACTTTGGGACTCTCTCACCCATACCTCTGTTGGCAGGCATTTTAATTTTTTACCCACCAATGTGGTGATATTTTGTTTATACTTTAAACAAATAAAGCTCACCTGTAAATTATTGAACCTACTTTTTTTTTATCCTATTTCTACATCATTTCCCAAATAACCTACATGGAGTCTTAATATTAGTTATAAAAACTCAGCTGATAGCTCAGACTTATTACTAACTGACTCTTACACTTTAAATTAGCCCATTTTTCTTATCCACCCTCTTGTATGTTGCTCATGGCTTGTTACCTCAGTCCTTACACATCCTGTTTCCTCATCTTCTGCTGGTGGCGGCACCTCTGAATCCACCCTTCTCCTTCCCATCATCCTTAGTTTGTCCCCACCTATACTTCCTGTCTGGCTACCGGCCTGTCAATTTTTTATTCAACCAATTCAAGTGACAAACCTTTACAGTGTACAAAATGATTGTTATTATTCCACAGCAACCTCTACCAACAGGGTTGGCTCTATTGTGTTGCCTGGGGAAGGTGCAGGGCCTGCTCTCTCACCTGCCTCTGGAATTGATGGGCAGTGTGTGTGGGGGCATCTTCCCCTTGCCCATACTGCCACAAAACGGATAAAAAATGAGGACAGCTGTCCCTTGGTCACATCTTCGGAGCTGGCTCACCCACACCTGCACTAACAGGGTAGGCCTCTATTGTGCTGCCCTGGAGAGGTCCTGGGCCTGCTCTCCTGAGTGCTGCAGCTGGTGGGGGTCAGGGACAGCTGTCTTGCTCTTATGACCACAGGACTTGGTTTCTCACCTGCCCCCAGGCATTAATGGGTGGGTGGGGGCATCTCTTCCCAGCCCATGCTGCCATGTGGCAAATTAGAGGCGGGACTAGGTCTCCTACTCCCATCCTCCGGATTGGCTCACTGTGCTCTCATCATCATGGCAATCTCCGCTGTACTGCCCAAAGTGCAGAGCTTGCTCTCCCATGGTTGCCAAGGGTGAAGGTGTGAGCCCTCACCACCTCAGCCCAGCATTCCCTTCCTCTCTGGTCTCTGTCCACAGGACCTGAGCCTGCCCCCCCTCTCTCTTAAGGCATCATACCACACATCTGCTCATTCTAATAACAACCTCTGGCTGGTGTTGCAAGGTGCAAGGTGGGCCCTTGCCTTCTCTTCAGAGCCCAGGGTGGGTATCTCCAGGCCTGTGTGTGGGTCTTCCTGTCTCATGCCATGTCATGCAGAGCTGGGCCATGGGTCCTCATCACAAGGAAATCCTTATAGAGCCTGACTGCCTGGTGCCTATGGTGGGCAGACTCCTGGTTGCTTCATCTGGCTGCTTTTGGTCAACCCCAGCTACAGAGTATAGGGTGGGGGCTTGGTTGGAGTTACACTGCTGGCCAGGTTTAGACTCCCATGCCTGTTTGGCTGTGTTGCCACCCTCAGTGATTCAGGCCCGGGTAGAGCTAGCAGCTCCTGCTTGAGTGTGCCCTCCCAGAGCTGAGAGCCTGGGGAGAGCAGCCTCTGTTTTTGACACCAATTCACCCCCCCCCATTTTCGTTCTAATACAAACATTTCAAATAAGAAAAAAAAACACAAGAGCAACTAAGCAAGCTTTAGACCCTAACTGTGGGCCCTTTGAGCTTAACCTTTGTAGGGATAAGTCCCGCAAGGGGGCATGTTCGCCTCGGGCTAATGTTTGCCTATAAATTTGGCGAGCGTGCTCCCAGCTGCTGCTTCTGCTTCCCTGGTCTCCGCAGGAACGATGGTTCTGTAAGTCTATTTCTCCATTAAAGCTGTATACAAAATGTATACAGTCGGTCTGCATTCATTACGCTGTTACACTTTGGCATCCAACGTCGGGCTATTTTGCCCCCGACTCGAGCTCGTAGCCTGCTAGCTAACACAGCATGACCCCGGATGCTGTTTTTTAGTTCGTGACTCAGGCCCCAGTGCCGAGTCCGAGACACACTCGGCCACACAGGCCCATTCTGCCTGCACTTGGGAGGCAGAGGCAGGTGGATCTTTGTGGGTTCAAGGGCGGCCAGGCGGTGGTGGCACATGCCTTTAATCCCAGCACTTGGGAAGCAGAGGCAGGTGGATCTCTGTGAGTTCGAGGCCGGCCAGGCAGTGGTAATGCACACCTTTAATCCCAGCACTCGGGAGGCAGAGACAGGTGGATCTCTGTGAGTTTGAGGCCAGCCTGGTCTACAAGAGCTAGTTCTGGACAGGCTCCAAAAACACAGAGACCACCACTGGCAGGAACCGATCATTGCAGGTAAAAAAAATTTCTTTTATAAATAAAATGTCTGAACATGTTACTATTCAAGAATTTAACAGTTTTTTTAATTGCACCATGTGGGAGATTTTACAAGACATGTCTATCACCCCACATCTATGGATCCTTCTGGGATTCGTAGTTTTCATTGGCACTAAGTAGTTTGATAATAGAAATATGATAAAGTCTTTACGAGATGCATCCAGGATTCTTAAGGCAGAGATTGAAGGCTTATAAATAATTGAGAATGACAACAATCTTCTCAAGAATCAGTTTGAAGTTCTCCAGGCTGATGTTAAGGAGAAATTCATTACTATGGAAGAGGGAACAGCTGATTTGGATCATAAGCTTCAGTCCCTTTCTGTAGGAACCAAAACATTAGTGGCTGATATTAAGGAGAAATTCATTACTATGGAAGAGGGAACAGCTGATTTGGATCATAAGCTTCAGTCCCTTTCTGTAGGAAATGAAACATTGACTGAGAGAATCAAAACTGCTAAATGTGACAATCGGATTTTGTCGAAAGCTTATGACAGATTGGCGGAAAGATTGTCAATACAAGAAGGCACGGTTTATGCCATAAAAATTATGTCCAAAGATGAGATGTTATCTCTAACGGACAAACTTCATACTTTAGAATCCTCAATGAAGGCTTTGGAACATAATTCTGGACAGGAGATTCAGACATTGCAGAAGGCAATGGTGAATAGAATTGAAAAGATTGAGGAATTTCTAAATTTTGATGAAGAAGAGCAAAGGGTAGAAAGGCAAATTTTAACTACATCTGTGGGTAAATCTCTCCGGGGCAATTTCCACAAAGCTCTACTTACAGCTCTACCTGCCTTTCCAGTAATAACAACAGAGAAGGTGATTGGTTCCAGAAACCCTAGGGTCATCAAGGAGGATACATGGGAGCCTGTCCGTATGAATGACCTCAAGGAAATTAAACAGGCTGTCATGACTTTTGGGATGCAAGCCTCTTTTGTTAAAAAGATGCTAAGATCTTGGGCCACGACAAGCAGAGCAACCCCCTTGGACTGGCTCCAGCTGAGCTCTGCGGTACTTGAGAGTGGACCGCAATTGAAATGAAAATGCTTATTCAAGCAAGAGGCTAGACTTTTAGAACAGCAGGAAAAAGCAAAGGGAATTGACATTTCCCTAGATAAAATTCTAGGTGAAGGGCTCTTTTCTGACCCTTAGGAACAAGCTAATTTGGATGAAAACACACTCTCCATGTGTACTACAGCACCCTTAAGGGCTTGGGACAGGGTACAAGACCCAGGACAGAGAATGGAATCATTTGTCAGAGTTAAACAGGGTCAGAGAGAACCCTTTAGTGACTTTTTACAAAGATTAACTAAGGCTGTACAAATAGGGATATCTGACCCAGAAGCAAGACGTATAATGATTGAGTCTTTGGCTTATGAAAATGCAAATGTGGAATGCAAAAGGATTTTGGGGCCTTTAAAGCTCAGATCAGCGCCCTTGGAAAAATGGGTCTTACATACACTCAGTGTTGATACATTTGATCATGGCACTGAAGCATGGGTAGAAGAAGCAATTTCCAATGGTAAAAGGAGACACCAGAATAACAAATGTTTTAATTGTGGCAAAATGGGTCATATGAAAAGGAATTGTAGACAACAGATTTTCAGAAATAATAATAATAATAATGCATCTTTCAGAAATAATAATAATAATAATGTATCTCCTAGAAATAACAGAAATAGAAGGACTCAGCCTTCAGGTTTATGTAGAAGATGTGGAAAAGGCAGACATTGGATGAATGAATGCAGGTCTACAAGAGATAGACAAGGCAACCTGATATAGATGGGAAATGTGAGAGGGGGGCCTCACAGGCCCCCATGGCAAACATGGTTCAGTCATTTCCAGTTTCTGGAGAGAACGTGCCTCGTCAGGACAATTAGGAAGCCCCATGCCTACTGTTACAAGCAATAATGATCAGAAAGATAAGTTATGTGTGTTTTGGCAAACTTCTATAAATGATCAAAGACCTAAACTGAGAGTGTGTGTAAATGGCATTTTTATTATTGGCCTGCTGGACACAGGTGCTGATGTAAGTATCATTACCCCAGAATCTTGGCATCCATATTGGCCTCTTCAGAATGTAAATGTTCAGCTCCTGGGAATTGGAACCCTATCTCGAGTAAGGCAGAGCACGAGATGGGTTGAATGTATAGGGCCAGAGGGACAAATAGGAAAATTAAGGCCAAATGTAGCCAATATAGCAATGAATTTATGGGGTCGTGACCTATTACAACAATGGAATACCGAAATTAACATTCCTGCTACTTCTATGACCCATCCAGAGGGCCACGTAATTTGTGAGCCTCGAGTCGAGATCACTTGGGTAGGAATGGGGGGAAAGAGAAAGAGAACCAAGCGCGTATAAAGAATGACAGAGTCAGTCTGACATGCGTCTAAGTTCCATTTATTGCAGGCAGGGGTTTATTCTTATAGAATGGTTCTGGCAGGGAGGGGTAAGGTTAGAGGGGAATGGAAACTATTGTGCCCTAGGCCAAGGGGGAAGTAATTGTTTTATATTTTTCTGAACCATCTTGTGGTTAAGCCGTTCCAAGAACTGTGTCACAACTGAATGTGCTTTCAGCAGCAGGCAGCAAGCTGTCCTTGCAGAGAGAATGAGGAAGATTGACCAGTATATTTGGTCGGGGGGCTTGTTGGTCCCCAACATCTCCCCCCCCCTCTATATATAAATTAGCCAATTGGGATTTAGGATCTGGGTGCTACTCTGATATTCGAGAGACCAAAGACTCTGTAGCCGGAGCAGACACAAAATTGATCCAAGCCTAAGCTGGTGCAATGGGAACTAGCCCTCAACGTGCAAGGCCTCAGTGCTGAGCCTAAGCTGGTGCAATGGGAACTAGCCCTCAGCGTGCAAGGCCTCGACGGTGGGTGTTCTGCAACTCTATGGCTGGTGTCAAGGTCAAAATCATGAGAGAGACTGAGCCTGTTAGAAGACTGATGCTAGACCTTTACCCGTCTTTGGGACATTCTCCCCATTAGGATTGCCCTGTCTTAGGTGGGCCTAGGCTTAAACAATTCTTCCGTCACTGACTTTCCAGTCTTCTTCCTCATGGGATTTTTTTGGGTTAAAGCACCATGGGGACAGATCTAGCAAGGCTAAATTTTACAATTTTGTCCAGAATTTCCATCCTGGGCCTGGGCTTGGGGTATGAAATCTAAGTGGGGAGTGGGAAAGGAATAAGGGTTGAGGGGAAGGAAGGGAAATCTTCTGTAGCTCGATCACAGCAACTTCTTCATTGGCAGCTTCTTCATTGGCAGCTTCTTCATTGGCAGCTAAGCGATGATAATGAACCTAAACAGGTTTTAATGCAGAATGTATTTGAGACTTAATAAAATGCGTTAAACGGTTAAAAGCCCACGTCCCAAAGAAATAAGCAAAAGGAGTCCCAAAAGCGGACCAAAAAAGGGAAGAAGGTATGGGAGGATTCCTCCCCAAGCAGTCCATATTGGCCGGTCGTGCAGCTCGCGTCTGCGTTGTTCTAATTCCTCCTGATGATGTTTTATTCGTTTCCGTACAACGCCGGACTTATTGGCATAAAAACATAGCCCGCCCTTATCTGCTGTGAGCAAATCCAAACCTCTCTGGTTTTGAAGCACGACCTCCGTGAGGGAGTCTATCTGATCTTGAAGATCCTGTACCGAGGTATAGACCTTAGTAATGTCATCTGCCAATTGTTGGGAGAGCTTAGTATAGGAAGAAAGGCTAGTGGCCAATCCTGCAGTTCCAGTCCCCAGGGCGCCAGCAACACCTAGCCCCACAAGTAGGAAAATGAATTGAACAGCTGTTTTATGTCTGGGACTAAAATAATCAAAAGTGGGAATGGGTACTGGTTCATTCCCTGGTAGTAATTCAACATCAGGGAGTAGAGTTGCCAGTACACAAAGCCCTGTCCAGTTCATAGGGAGAACAGCCATGTTTCCACCGCATACAAACACATGCCCCGTGTGGGGGGGGCATAGCATAGAGGATGCATTAAAAACTGCAGGCAGTAAAGGTAATAAGCCCTACATCTATATCAAAGCTATTATTTTGATAATGCTTATAAACGCATAATGTCATATTAAATGCGACAGGTTGAACCCTAAAAGGGGGCATAAGAATACAGTTCTCAAGGGAGGATTTAAAAGTGCCATTAAAAGATGACGGTAATGCTAAAGGCCAGGAGGATCCATAGGCAAGGCACAGCCAGCAGTCCTGAGCCAATGTAGGATTGGTAATATTTAGGGTGTAATGAGTGGCCTCAAGGACCTCAAACGTTTGAGGATCAATTTCGACACCCCTAGGTTTTGGAAGTAGTAAGGGGTGATAATGAATCTGAGGAATCTGGGAGTCAATCCATTTTTGTACCTCCTCTTGGATCTGAACTTCACAGACTGTATCCGTGGGTCCTCCTCCATCGGAGACATGGATTGGAGCGTTTTTATTCCAGCATGCAAGTTTGCCAACGGGGACTGTGCATGAGGCCTGTGAGAGTTTGTTAGTGGAACCTAGGATTTGTGGCTGAACTGACCAGTCACCTCCAGCATTTCCTTTCCAGTGACGAGTGACCAGGGCAGTAAAATAAGATTGGCCGTTGTTAATGCATTCTGAGTAAGAAGAATAACATCATGCATGCATCTGATCTGTGTATTTGCAGTCTTTAGGACATGGAGAATCATGGGAAAGAGGCTTAGGTTTGGCAGCACATGTCCATTGTTGGGTGGAGCCTATAACAGTTGTGGAGATCCCTAAGTATGCCATCTTAGTCCCACAATCCACAGTTTTAAAACTTGTTGATGGTGGGGACAGAACATCTCCTCCTTTGCAATCACAAGGGGGTCCATACAGACTCTTTATAATGCCTTCCGGGTCAATGGGCTTAAAGCCGGCCAAAATTATCCCAGCCCAGAGGGACCAGACTCCTCTTAAGCATAACATCCTTACCATGTGTGATCTTACCAAGTGCATTCCTGGCCTGACATGTGACAGCGAAGGCAAAAACAGCAGAAAAGAACAATCAGGAACATCAAGGTTACGGCAAGGGTTCCATAAAGTGGCTCAATATTTTTTGCGAGTATATCTTGCATTTTCAAGAGTGGCATTTCTGCAATATAAACAGAAAAATATTTCCTCAGGAGGTACATCCCTGGGCCTATTTGGTGTCAGAGAAGGGTTTAACCAGCCTGACTGGGAGCCATCTTGCTCCTTTTTCCTTTGTATCATATATGGCAGCGGAACCTTTACCCCAGATTAGAACTGGGTCGGGTCCATTCCATAGCCCAGTTATGGGGTCCTTCCATAGAACCTTGGCATATCCCTGATGAGTTTTGGGATGCCAGTGTCTGTCTGCTGCCGATTTTCCTTGTTCATCGAGCATCAGGAAATTTAGAACAAAGAGGGCTTGTGCAAGCACCAATTTTTGGTTACCTTTGTGGGGGACCAATGTCTCTTGTGCTTTTAATTTGCTAATGGTGTTCTTTAAAGTTTGGTGGGTTCTCTCAACAATACCTTGTCCTTGAGGATTGTAAGGTATTCCGGTGACATGCTTGATTCCCAATGCTGTGCAGAACTGTTTAAATTTTGAACTAGTATATCCAGGGCCATTATCTGTTTTAACAGACGTCGGTTGACCTAAGGTAGCCAGAGCTTGCATCATGTGGCTAATAACATCCTTGGTGGCCTCTCCGGTATGTGCAGAGGCAACAATGAACCCACTGAAGGTATCCACGGTAACATGGATATATTTGAGTTTCCCAAAGGTAGGCAGATGTGTCACATCCATTTGCCAGAGTTGTCCAGGCGTAAGGCCTCGTGGATTTACCCCAAAATGTGGGTCTGGTAAATAGGGCAAACAATTTTTGCATGATTTGACAATTTCCCTAGCTTGTTCTCTTGTAATAAGGAATTTATGACGCAGTGTTTGAGCATTGAGATGATGGAGTCGATGGGCCTCTTTTGCGGCTGCTATTCCTCTGATTTCTGAGAAAAATGCTTGGGGCATTTTGGTGGCTGCATCCGCCAACTCATTCCCTAAGGCCAAGGGGCCTGGGAGACCTGTATGCACGCGGATGTGTCCAATGTAAAAGGGTGGTCTCTCTGTCTAATAAATTTTTGTATCTTATGAAACATATCAAAAGTGGGTGTTTGTGGTTGAATAGTGGGGACCATTTCCAACTATTGTAACGCTCCAACCACATAATGACTGTCAGAATAAATATTAACAGGATGGTGTTCGAATTTTTGTAACACGGTTAGCACTGCATATAGTTCTACTAGTTGTGCAGAACAAAAGGGGGTGTCGATGGCAGTTGTTATGCCATCAAGAACATATGCAGCCCGTCCATTTTTTGATCCATCAATGAAGATTGTTAATGCATTTGGAATAGGCTCTAATTTTGTATTTTGAAGAAAAATGAAGGGAGTATGGGAAAAGAATTGAATCAATTTATCACTAGGCAATTGAGTATCAAAATTTCCTCTATATGAGCAAACAAGAACAGCCCATTCAGGATGATGAAGGGCCAGCCATTCTAGATTAGTTTTATCATAAGGTTGTATAACTTTATCAGGTTCCTTGCCAAAATATTTGGTTGCAGTCCTTAAACCCAGCATAATCAATTGACAGACCAAAAGGGGATAAAGAGGAAGCACTTTTCGCTTGGCAACAGGAAGATGGACCCAGAGGAGTAGAACTGAGCCTTGCCAGAGTAAGCCAGTTGGGGAAAATTCTGTAGGGAAGAAAATTAACTGTAGGGGTTGTTCAGGGCAGAAATATCCTATATGTTGTTTTAAAATAGCATCTTCCACCCTTTTAAAGGCTAAAAGGGCTTCCGGGGTAAGTATCCGAGGGGACAAGGGATCTGCATCCCCAGCAAGAGTGTCTTCAAGGGGACGAATATCACCTTTTGTGAGCTGTAAATAGGGCCGTAACCATTGAATATCACCCAATAACCTTTGAAAATCATGTAATGTTTTTAAGGAATCTTTTCTAACTTGAAATTTTTGGGAGTCAGTCTGAGATGCGCCCAGGCCCTCCCCCTCCCACCCCCACCCAGGCAACCCCGACCTGAGGCCCACGAACCACGCGGCCTGCCGGACGGGCCAAGGGACCCCACGTTGGGCGCCACTTGACCCGTCCAACAGGCCACGCAATCCGTGCGCCCCGAGCCGAGACCACCCGGGCAGGAACGGGGGGAAAGAGAAAGAGAACCCAGACGCATCCCAGACCGACTCCGTCATTCTCTATACACACTTGGCCACTGTCCTGTCTAAAACCCATTGGCCGTGGAATTGGCCCTTAAGGGCTACAGCCACACAACCTCAGGGCATCGGACAAAGTCAAAACAGTTCTCCAAAGTTCTAAAGTTCTACAATGGAAAGACAAGGAAGGCAATACAGGCCAGGAGTCTCCATGGTGTGGGAAGGCAAAGTCATAGGGAAGGAAGGGGCTGATGGCTGAGCCTGATAATCCTGGACTGATGTATAAGGGGGTGGCTGAGACCATACAAGTCTTTGAGGACTGCTTTTTCTTTCATGGGCTGTTATGGGAGCTATAAGAGGCGAATCATACTTTCCCCTCTCATAAGCAGCAGCCTCTTCTTCTAAGTCTATCTCCTCAGTGGGGTCTAGCCAATCATCATTGTCATTATTATGGATTACAGAATAGAGAGAAGGCCAAGATGCAGCCTCTGTGGGCGTTTTCTCAGTCAAAGGCAAATGGAGATTTTTAAGGTTCTTAGGGATCTTTTCATCTAAGAGGGAGGGTGTTGGAGAAGTGGACTTATCTATAGATGCAACCTGCTTGGGGTCCGGCTTTTGAAGTGTGGTTTTGGGGGGAGTCATTAAGTCGGACTGGGCAGTCTCATTTGATTTCTAGTCCTCATTAAGGAAATCCTCAAAAAGTTCCAGGAGATGTGAGACTTTCCCCTCCTTTTCAGAATCTTTAAGAATGTCTCTAATTATACCATAAAAACTAAAAAATGCTTAAGGGACCTCCTCACCTTTTCTCAGAAGTTCATTAATACTTTTGCCTACTTTATGCCATGTTAGGGGGTGAAAGTCCGGGCAATTTAAGACTAGCCAAGGACATTTCTCCTCGGTATAACAGAAAAATTGTAGGAGGTCCTTTTTCTTAACTCTTATTCCTCTTTCCCGTAAAGTACTCCTTATCTCCCTTATAAAGAGGGCCTCTTTAGAAGCCGACTTACCCATCCTAATAAGACAGCCGAACTTACCTAAAGACGATGCACGAGCGATGCAGGGCATCTCTACCAAAGCACGTTCCGGAACGCATTTTCCTTCAATTGGGGTTGTCCTGTGACCACCGATCCTCATGCAGCCCCACGTTGGGCGCCAATTGACCTGTCCAGCAGGCCACGTAATTCGTGGGCCTCGAGTCGAGATCACCTGGGTAGGAATGGGGGGAAAGAGAAAGAGAACCAAGCGCGTATAAAGAATGACAGAGTTAGTCTGACATGCGTCTAGGTTCCGTTTATTGCAGGCAGGGGTTTATTCTTATAGAATGGTTCTGGCAGGGAGGGGTAAGGTTAGAGGGGAATGGAAACTATTGTGCCCTAGGCCAAGGGGGAAGTAATTGTTTTATATTTTTCTGAACCATCTTGTGGTTAAGCCGTTCCAAGAACTGTGTCACAACTGAATGTGCTTTCAGCAGCAGGCAGCAAGCTGTCCTTGCAGAGAGAATGAGGAAGATTGACCAGTATATTTGGTTGGGGGGATTCTTGGTCCCCAACACTTCTAGATCCTATATTTCTGAGAATAATATTTAAAGATATTACCAACGGAGAAAACCGGCCATTCGGACTGTACAAGAACAAGCAATTGATGTCCCTTCAGAGATACCAACAGCCTTGTCTCTAAAATGGTTGACTGAGAAACCAATATGGACAAAGCAATGGCCTTTAGCTGAGGAAAAGTTACACGCTTTAGAACAGCTGGTATAAGAAAAATTAGATGCTGGACATATAGAAGAATCTACCAGCCCTTGGAATTCTCCTCTATTTGTGGTTAAGAAAAAATCAGGTAAATGGAGAATGGTGACAGATCTCAGGGCTATCAACAAGGTTATTCAACCTATGGGCCCTCTGCAATCTGGAATTCCTTTGCCCTCTTTATTACCAAAAGGATGGCCTCTCATAGTTATTGATTTAAAGGATTGTTTTTTCACTATACCTTTGCAAAAAGAAGATAGAGAAAAATTTGCCTTCACAGTGCCTACTTATAACAATTCTCAACCTTCGAGGAGGTACCAGTGGGCTGTCCTCCCCCAGGGTATGTTAAATAGCCCCTCCCTGTGCCAATATTTTGTGAAACAACGATTGCAAATAATACGCAAGAAATTTCCCAAATCTATAGTATACCATTACATGGACGACATTTTGTTATCCGATTCAAACATGGATACCTTGAACAGACTGTTTGAAGAAATAAAGATACTTTTACCTAAATGGGGATTGCAAATCGCTCCTGAAAAAATTCAGAAGGGAGATTCTGTTAATTATTTAGGTTATAAAATAGGTTTGCAAAAAATTAAGACACAAAAAGCACAAATTAGAAAAGATCGCCTACGGGCTCTTAATGACTTTCAAAGATTGTTAGGAGACATTTCCAGTCTATGACCATCTATTGGAATAACACCTGATCTAATAATTCATTTGAACAAAACCTTGGATATTGATAAAGATTTAAACAGTCCCAGAGAATTAACAGCTGAAGCAGAAAAGGAACTGACAATGATTGAAGAAAAATTACAGCAGGCACATGTGGACAGGATGAATCCAGAGCTCAATTGTATCCTCGTCATACTACCATCAAAAATTTCTCCTACAGGAATTTTAATGCAGAGAGATGATATTATTTTGGAATGGATCTTTTTACCACATAAACCAAGTAAGAAACTGAAAACTTATGTGGAAAAAGTCTCTGAGTTAATTATAAAGGGCAAGCCGAGACTTCGTCAACTAGCAGACATAGACCCAGCAGAAATTATAGTGCCTTTCACTGCTGATGAACTAAAGAAATTATGGGAAGATAATGAACCATTGCAAAGAGCTTGTGCTAATTTTTTGGAAGACATTAATAACAACTATCCAAAAAGCAAGAGGCTTAACTTCATAAAGAGAACTTCTTAGATTCTTCCTAGAATTGTCTGTGATGCTCCAATAACTGGAGCCCGTACATTCTACACTGATGCCAATAAATCAGGGAAGGCAGGTTACAAATCAGAAGACTTGGGTAAGGTGGAACAAAGTCCTTATAATTCTTATAATGGCGAAATTATATGCCATTCTTATGGTGCTAAGGGATTTTAAAGAACCTATTAATATAGTCACTGATTCACAATAAGCAAAAAGAGTTATTTTACATATTGAAAGTGCTGAATTTATACCTGATGATACAGAACTAACCTCATTGTTCCTCCAGATTCAAGATTTGATCAGGAACAGGCTTTGCCCTATGTACATAATACACATCCGATCCCATACGGGTCTGCCAGGTCCTCTAGCACAAGGTAATGCAGAAATTGATCAATTATTGATTGGTAGTGCTTCTGAATTTCATAAAAAACATCATGTTAATAGCAAAGGTTTGAAGAAAGAGTTTTCAATTACAATGCAACAAGCTAAGGAGATTGTAAAGAAATGCCCTACTTGCTTTTTCTATAACCAAATGCCACTGCCTGCAGGGGCTAATCCAAAGGGCACCCAAAGGAATGAAATCTGGCAGATGGATGTGTTCCACTTTGCAGAATTTGGAAAATTAAAATATGTTCATCACACCATTGACACTTATTCAGGCTTTCAGTGGGCAACTGCTTTAAATTCAGAAAAAGCTGATTCAGTAATCACCCATTTATTAGAAGTCATGGCTATCATGGGTATACCTACACAAATAAAGATGGATAATGGTCCTGCTTATGTCTCTAGGAAAATGAAACAGTTTTTTGATTATTACAATATCAAGCATGTTCCAGGTATACCATACAATCCTACAGGTCAAGCAGTCATAGAAAGATCAAATCAAACTATAAAGGATGTGTTGAACAAACAGAAAAGGGTGGAAAACACCCCCAGAAATAGGTTACATAATGCTTTGTTAACCTTGAATTTTCTCAATGCTAATGAGAAGGGAACAACGACTGCAGAAAGACATTGGATAATGGAAAAGTCTACTGAACTAAATCAACCAGTTTATTTCAAGGATGTGCTGACCTCACAATAGAAGCCAGGAGATGTGCTACATTGGGGAAGGGGTTTTGCTCTTATCTCCACAGGTGAGGAAAAATTGTGGATACCGTCAAAATTAATAAAGGTTCGGTTTGAAGAAGAGAAGCCATTTGGAAAAGATAAATAACAATTCTTTCATAAGGATGGCGAGCATACTGATGGTAAGAAATACAGATAGGTTGGAGGCAGGGTTCTTTTCTTATCGCCATAGGAAAATACTCATCTTCAAAGAAATTAAGGGACCCTGAATATTTAATTACTGATGGATGGACACATTTTGTAAGTATTAATATATATATATATGTCTTATTAAACATTTCTTTATAAATATGTAGAGATGGTTTTGAAGTTGGACTCTGGCTCAGTCCCTCTCCAATTCCAAGCCTGTTAGTAAGAGAAAAACCCAGAGTTTCTGGACTTTCTGTCTCATGTCACGAGCCATGATATGGGACAGAAATAAATATGAGTTTAGAAAACATCTTTGCTTTTCTTCATATCTATCATACTTTTCATTGAATATATCTATCATGCCTTTCATTGAATATATATATATATATATATATATGTGTGTGTGTGTGTCTATATATGTCTATATGATTAATGTTTAAGTTTTTCACAATGAACAATGAGTTTTTCCTGAAGTGACATTTGAAGTTTCCAGGAAGAAGATGGGGCCCCACAACAACAACTCTACCTGGTTGATATGACGTCATGATACTGATAGCGCTACTACAAGACCTGTTTTGGGTACCAGCTGCACAAGACGATCCCGACTTGGTTCTCTGTAATGGTGCACATCTTGTACAACATTCTGGCCAGACCTCCACAAAATACTCAGAGACTATTTGCAATTTTAAAAGACATTGATCTTGAAATTTAACCATCATTTTACTTTCACAGAATCCCCCAGAAAGAACGTCGCCCCCATGACAGCTGGAAGTAATTCTAGAGGACGACGTCCCCTCTCCCAGTAAAGTTTGTCGCTGGATTTAGGGACATCATTTAGGGGTTGGGAGGTCATTATCCTCATTTGTTACACAGTTGTTTATTGTCTTAGTCTTTAAGTTAGATAGCTATTGAGAATTATATAGATAGTCAACTAAGTTTGTCATTAATAATTAGACTAATCAGGTTCTCTAGATATATAGAGATTATACTTAGTATAGATAGATAATCTTCAACCTCTTCAAAGAGCTGTAGAAAATGACCTTTAATCTAACTCAGAGTTTCGTGATAGTGAGACACAATTGCTCCTGGCAACACCACTCTATTCCCGAGAGAATGTTGAGCACCAAAGACACTCCACCTGGAGCCTTTCTATTTGGCAGAACTGGCCTTTGGGCAAAGAAATGCCCATGCTTCAACCACTGACAGAGATACAGAGCGTGCATCAATGGATAAAACAGGACTGTCATATCCTGCCAAGACAGAGTAAGATAGTTTTGAAAAGTTCCTTGCCTTTAATAATGGTATGTCAGTTATGTTAGGCCTTAGCCAAAGTTGGTTGACTCAACATTGCATACGAGACTTTGGGTGATTGCCCAGGTAGTCAGTTGTCTCTGTCAATTGTTGCACATTTTGGATATATCTCGTTCGTTAAGTAATTTTTATTCCCTTCTTAGATCTTTGACGAAGTTGAAGATTATATAATTGTAGTTACTCTCTACATTATTTAGATTCCTTGAGATAGAATGTTTATCAAAACTTTTGTTCTCAATATTGTTATGTTAGGCCTTAGCCAAAGTTGGTTGACTCAACATTGCATACGAGACTTTGGGTGATTGCCCAGGTAGTCAGTTGTCTCTGTCAATTGTTGCACATTTTGGATATATCTCGTTCGTTAAGTAATTTTTATTCCCTTCTTAGATCTTTGACGAAGTTGAAGATTATATAATTGTAGTTACTCTCTACATTATTTAGATTCCTTGAGATAGAATGTTTATCAAAACTTTTGTTCTCAATATTGTTTGTTATATTTATTATTTGTTATTATTGTATATAGTTGTATTTGGTTTAGTTCTGTCTTATTTAGACAAAAAGGGGAGATGTAGGGATAAGTCCCGCCCCTTAGGGGGTGTGTTCGCCTCGGGCTAATGTTTGCCCATAAATTTGGTGAGGGTGCTTCTACTTTCCTGGTCTCCGCCGGAACGGTGGTTCTTTACGTCTATTTCTCCATTAAAGCTGTATATATATATATATATATATATATATATATATATATATATATATATACAATCTGTCTGCATTTGTTTACGCCGTTTCAATTTTTCAGTACAGTCAGTAATTATAGAAAACACAAGGACCTGATGATCAAGTCCCTGTTTTCCTTATTCCTTTGGGTCCAGAAGAAATCATTGTATATCTCCTGCTGTTGGATTTATTCCCATGTGTTGTATAGGCGTATAGGAATTTTTCTTCAGAATGTGTAGATTTGCTATGACTCAACACTAGAATGAGAGCCCAGTGTCACAGAGAGCAATGGATCTCAAGAGACATTTTGTTAGTATTTATGCACACCCTGTCACAGCACCTCATGCCCTATGCCTGGCTGTACAGCAAATGGTACCCTGTCCCATTAAGAGATGCTCTGGCTACTTCTAGTCTCTCTAGTGCTCTCTCTTCCTCCCTCCTTCCCTCCCTCCCTCCTTTCCCCTTCTGTCTTTTTCTCTTTTTTCCCCACTGAGGCAAGCAGGTCTCAGCCTCTTTCCTTTCTCCCTCCTCACTCTCTCTCTCCCTTCCTCATGACCTTTTCTCTTCTTTACACTCCCCTTCCATCTGCATGTCATATTTGTCTTTCCCTTATGATCCGTGGTTTGAACCTCACCCACGTGCTATGGGACTGGGAAAGATTTCCAAATGTCCTATTGGCACACTGGGAGTTCTTTAACACCATCAACCCTCAAGTACTGCAAATCAAAGCTCAATGAGTTGATACTTGATATCATTATGATGGTGAAAATACAAAAGATAAGTCAGTCATGGTGGCACAGCTCTGCAATCCCAGCACTTGGTAGAGGAAAGCATGTGTGTGTGTGTGTGTGTGTGTGTGTGTGTGTGTGTGTGTGTGAGTCACATATATGAGGTTGAAGCTGGACAACAAAATCTGCTAGAAAAATTGAGAAGTACATGTTGCATGCTGAGGTCACAGGTAGAGCACTTGTCTAGCATGCACTGATGCTGGGACACATGTGAAAGTGTAAAGATACTGGAGAACAGGAACCTGCTATGTTATTGCTGAAATTGTAGATGAAGATAGTGCAGCCACTAGCACCTGATCATTTACAAAAGAAAGAAGGGTGAAACCCTAATTACCTACTGCTTGATGAGTGGGTAAACAAAGGGTGGTATGTTAATACAATGGTCTAGTTTCTAGCCATGAAAAGAGGTAGAGAGCTGATACATCCTAAAACATGAATAAATATCACAAACATTAAGCTCAGTCGAAAGTAGCCAAAGGACTGGAGAATGGGACACTTCTTTATTAGATGATTTGATATCTATTAAATACCCAGAATGAGACACTTGAAGCAAAAAGTTATATTGGTAACTGATAGGGGGTGGGGTCTGGGTGAACGAAGAGTAACCACTCACACATAAAGGGTTTTTGTCTCGAACGATGAAAATATTTTTAAAATAAATAGGGTGATGGTTGCATAATTTTAAGAACATACTAAAACAAACTACTAGGTTGTATACTTTTAAAGAGTGAATTTACTACATGAATTATGTCTCAATATTTATAGATCACATTTCTTCCATGTCTATGTATGTTTTGTCTGCATGCATGTATGTCTGCATGCATGTATGTCTGCATGTCTGGTGCCTGCAAAGACACAAGAGGGTGCTAGATTCTCTAGAAATAAACTTACAGATGTCTGTGAGCTTCCTTCCATGTAGGTGTGGTTTTAGATTGAAGGGTTTGTGCTGAGAGCTATTGAGGACTCTCTTTCTCCTCCAGGAGCACACAGAGTACCTTCCAGTACCCTGAACTCTGGTTAGTAGGTGAATAATCTAGTTAGACAGCAGCTCAACTTCTCCATATTCAGTGACAGAAGTGTCACCTTTAGAAACAAGACCCTAACATCAGGTTTTGTGAGCAACCAAGAGCCTTGGCAATAGCTGTGCTGTTTGCTGGTTTCCATGGGTCTCTTTGGTTATGACTCAACAGGCGGTAACCTGTTCCTGGCACTGGAGGTTTCATTTGGTGGCACAAATGTCTAGCGGAAGCCTTTTCTCCCCTGTTGTTTTTTGTCTCAATGTGGGTTCCTTTCACATATGTATAGGAAGCTTTTAGGGTACTCGGTTTCCATACAGTTTTTCGAAGAACCTTTAGTATTGGTTGTCCCTCTCTATTTTCCCTTCTTTACCTTTCTGTCCCATCCCCCTTTTATTAAACCATCCAATTCTAGTTTTCCTTTTAGCTTTCAAACACTATAGACTACTTCCTTTCCTTGAGAGATACTCTCCTCCCTCCTGGTTCCTTTGTAGGTTCCAAACCTCTGTGTATTATGATTGTAGTTGCCATATCAGAACCTTAAAAGGGAACATCCTTAAAAGAGAAAACATACAATATTTGTCTACATGTGCTGAGTACTGTATGCTTTTGTTGGTGGAGTCTGAAATGTGCATGCGCAGAATACACATGGTGCACTACTGCTGAGCACCATTGTGTGCTCACAGCGCATCACTATGCCCAGGAAACTCTGTTGCTAAGGAGGAAGCAGAGTTCAGCTCACACTGAACCAAGGATCTGCCCTAGCAGGACGCTTATTTGGTTCAGTGGGGAAACTTACCAGGATTTTGAATATTTCTTATTGGGTTTGGGAGGGTATGGGTGGCTAAAGGGGAAGGAAGGGTGGGTCGGGAGGGCCGGGAGGGCGCGGAGGGCCAGGAGGGCCGGGAGGGCCTGCAGAGCCTTGAGGCTCAACATGCAGGATGACTTCAAATATGATGCCCTGACTTTTAGAGTCCCTCAGCGGACTCGCTGGTACACCCGCCTGTGGCCCGCATGCCTGGGTCATGGGCGCTTTGGTCGGAAACGACCGCAATTTCAACTGTATCTAGTTGGGTATGACCCTGTGGGGCAGTTACAAAGGGCGGCCAGCGTGGGTGATGTGGCATTAGTTCAAAAATTCATCAATGGCAACGAACACCACATAAACGAATTCGACAAGAGAGGAAGGTAATGGGGCCCAGGGATGGTGAGGGGCAGGAGGGGTGGAAAATGTTGGGGACAGTCAGGGTCTGCCAGGGAGAAACATACTTTCTAGATCTGCAGCCTGAGGGAGGGCAGAGGTCATACTGCTTAAGGCTCTTCTTTCATGGAGACCACTGGGCTTTGTGCCTGCTTTAGGCTCGTAGGCACCTGCTCACCTTGGAAGGGCAGCTTTGAGGCCTTCTTTAAGAAAGCAAAACAAAAATCTTCAGTTAGTTTACAAATCCTTTTACATTGTCTCTTTTAGAGCACTTTATTGGGTGCTTTAAAGGGATTTAGCTAAGAAAACCACGTACATTGTTTAATGTGTGCACTTAAAATTTTATAGGTTTGAGTGTTTTGCCTGCATGTATTTTCAACATAACACACACACATAAGAAGAGGGTGTTGGCTCTCCTGGAAGTGGAGTTATGGACAGTTTGATCTGCTATATGGGTGATAGGAATCAAACCCAGGTCCTCTACAGAAAAACTAGAGCTTGTAAATGCCAAGCCATCTCTCCAGCCCTTAATGTATATGTTTTTAATGCTGTTATATGCAACACAGAAAATTGTATCATGAGATAAATTTTCACATAAGATGTCCACTAGAAGCCAAAAAAAGAAAAAAGAAAGAAAAGAAAACATATGTCAGTTTCATGCTCGCCGAGGAATCTCATAAGGAAATTTTCAACTTGAACTATAACTCTGTCTCCCTGCCCCTTATATACCTGTTGTGTGTGCTTTGATTTTGGTACATACGTGAAGGCTAGTGGTTGAAATTCTCTTCAAAAATTTCTTTTCATCACATTACAAAAATCATAAGTGTGTGGGGCTCATGTGCCCCAAACATGCCAAGTAAGTGTGTGAAGTTCAGGAGAGACAGTATTTGACAGTTGTGTTCTGCCATGTTGTGGGCTCTGGGAATTGAACTCAGGCCATTGGGTCTGTCAGTGGGTGCCCTCACCTGATGAACTACCCTGTGGTTTCTACATCTCAGCTTTTGATACAGATTCTCTCACCCAAATCCCCACTGTGTTTGACTGATTGTCTTGGAGTATACTGACTCACCTAGACTTGCAGGCAAGCAAGCTTTGGGGATCCTCCTGGATCCACATCTCTAGCACCAGATTCTCAAGGTGCTTGGGGTTCTGAAGTCGGTGTCTCAGGCTTGCAGGGTGAGTGCTTAGCAACTGAGTTTAAACAATCACTGCAGCCCTCTTTCCTAGTCCTTGTTTCTTATTTCTCACTAGATCATAGGCAGGAAATAATGGCCCTCAACAGTAGATTCTCCAGAGCTCACATGCTTCTTGATCATGTCTGGAGTTGTGAGGTTATTTAGTCTATAGTTATTCAGTCTTCCAAATTAGAGTGTCATACAAATAATAGTAAATCATTGTTTCAAAGTATTATTTTGCTTAATAAATGTATCCATTCAGAACTCTGAATTCTCCAGCTATACTTATCCATTCTGCCAATCCATTTACTCCCCACGTGTAACTTAGATATCTACTGTACAGCATACACAATCTACTAGCTCTCAAGATCCTCTCATTCTGAAAATATTCATGTTTCTCTGCCCAGTCAACTTTCCTTACATTCTATATATTTAAATACTGAATAAAATGAAAGATGCCCAATTGCATCCTTAGTATTTTTTGGCCAGAAGCTTTTTGGAAATCAAAGCAAGGGAGCTATGAAGCCATGGATTATCTCCTTCTCGAGAGATTTGCTCAATTATGGTGCTAGATCATGGACACATTGAGAGGTTTCAGACAAAGGCATTTGCTACCTTCTGGTGTCTGTATTAACATGGATAGTCTGTCTATTGTCTGAGGACTATGCTGTGTTTCTGTTGGTAGCAAACATAGAAACATTACATCTGGGCACTGAGAAAATGAAAACGTCAAAGTATTGATGACTGAGGATTTAGATTTTTGTTTGTTGTTATTTCTATTCTAAATCTGTTTACATTTCATAGTCTTAAGAGCTGAAATTTACATAGATACATGTGACCTTTAGAATTATCATGGGCCTGTGGATTGTGTCGTTTCATTTGATGTAAGGCACAATGGATTACATGATGACCTTTTATTTTGTATGGCAGCAAAGTAGAAAGCATTGCTGATTATAGTCATCAAATATCATGAATTATAAGTGACAGATGTCAGTGATGCTAAAGTGTGAAATAAAGAGTAAGGTAGGTGCAGTGGAACTGCCTGCATTCCTACCTACTGGGAGGATTGCCAAGTTCAAGGCCAGCTTAGGAAATAGAGTTTTAAGATATTGTAAAGTTATTTGAATAAAAAATTTTGCATCTGCTGTAGTATAACATGAGTTCTGTGCTATTGGGGCTTCTGTCCCACCCAGTCCCCCAGCCATTTAGTCCCAGAGAAAATAACACAGAGATCACCCACCGTAAGTTATAAAACTGAGAGGCCCATTAGCTCAGTCTTCTTATTAGCTCTTGTAGCTCATATTAACCCATTATTCCTATCTGTGCTAGCCACATGGCTCAGTGCCTTTTACAAGCGGGCAGGTCACATGTTACTTCTTTGGTAGTCTGGGCTGGACTGGGGAAGAATAGGCTTCCTTCTTCCCAGAATACTCCTGTTTATATCTCCCCACCTCTGCTTCCTGTCTGGTTGACCGGCCTATACTTCCTGCCTGGCCAATCAGCATTTATTTAAAACATGACTGACGGGATGGAGAGATGGCTCAGAGGTTAACAGCATTGCCTGCTCTTCCAAAGGTCCTGAGTTCAATTCCCAGCAACCACATGGTGGCTCACAGCCATCTGTGATGAGGACTGGTGCACTCTTCTGGCCTTCACGCATACACACAGACAGAATATTGTATACATAATAAATCAGTAAATATTTGAAAAAAAAATTTAAAACATGATAGAAAGAATACAGACAATTCTCCTGCACCACTATAGGTATAATTCTGTTATTTCTCTTCATTGAAATACTGTGTTTGTTACCATTAGGAAGACCAATCATAATTATATCCAGCAAACACTGAGGTGTCAGTGTCAGATGCTGGAAGCATTTGTATGTGCTCTTGAAGATGTGAGTTTTAAAACCACAGGAGCACTGTGTAAGACAGCTACAGTGTTGAATCCCCATTCTACAGATGGAGAGATTGAGTCATGGAGCTCATAGGAAGTGTAAGTGGTAACTAATAACCAACGGTGATTAGGGTAGGATTCAAATCCAAGCTTAGTTCATTCTAAGAGGTGTTCTCCTGTAATCCAGAGAGGCTGCTCTGAGGAAGGATGAAGCTTGTGATAGAGCACTTTCCTTGACTGGGACTATATGCACTATATATATAGTGCACTAAATGCACTATATGCCTAGCACAGCAAATGAACACCTAAGTAGAGAAATAAGTAAATAAGAAAATTTTAGTTTCTTCTTTTACATCAGAAGGAACTTCACTTTGCCATATAGTATTTACACTTGAATGTACCTTTACATAGTAATCTTTCATTTCCTAAAATGTCCTCTCAATTTGTAGGACTTCACTGCACTATGCATGTGCCCATAATCATCCCAACGTGGTAGCATGGTTACTATCCAACGACTGTACAGACATCAATATCCAGGACGACAAAGGCTGTACACCCTTAATTAAGGTAGCTATCGGGCAAGAGTTTTCGTATAAAATTGATTAGATATTATCCTTGTTTGGTTTTTATTACTGTGATGAAACACTGGCCAAAACCAGCTTGAGAAAAGAAATATTTATTCAGCCTACAATTCCACATCACAGTCAGGCATTAAAGGAAACCAGGGCAGAAGCTCAATCAAGACTAGAGGCAGGAAATGAAGCAGAGGTCATGGGGGGATGCTGCTTTCCCATGCCTTTTTCCAAGGCTTGCTCGGATTTCTTATACTACTCAGGACCACCTGCCTAGTCATGCCACCTCCCCTAGGAAGCTGTGCCCTCCCATATCAACCTCAATCAAGAAAATGCTCTGCAGACTTCCCCGAGTCCAGTCTGGTAGAGGCAATCCTTCAAGTGAGGTTCCTTCTTTCCCAGTGTCTTCAGCCTGTGTCAAATTTTCAAAACAAGCAAATGAACAAGCAACCTCCCCCACTGCAACAATGGCCAAACAGTGCTGGTGAAATGCTTTAATATCTAGGTGTGGTGGCATACCCCTGAAATTCTACCACTTGGAAAACTTTGGTGGGGAGGTCATGAATTTAGGCAAGCCTGGGGTACTTGAGAGGCCCCAGTCTCAAAAAAGAGATAATATGCATAACCTAAACAATTGGTCTGATCCAAGGGTAACTATTCAATGCAATTGTTGGAATGCTTATCCTGACTTTCTTGAATTCAGTATCTCTTTCTTTCTACAATACCCACAGGCGACCCAGATGGACAACGTGGAGTGTGTCTCCATACTACTCACGCAGGGTGCCGATCCCCACATCTTAGATTTCGGCGGGGATGCAGCTCTACACCATGCAGTTGTCCGAGGAAATATCACAATTGCTGCAAAACTGCTTAAATATAAGGCAAATATTGACGCGAAAACAAAGGTAAAAATCACTCAACTTCATTCGCAATGTACTTCCAGCAATGACACTCAGATCACTTTCCACATTCTGAAGCTCAAGCAGACTCACTAAATCTGTTCAGAGTCAAACATTTTTCCCAATCTGTTTTTTACAGTTTTGCAGGTAACTTAAAGGAACTCAGCACAGCACATTTTGTTTCAGACTTGGGCTTTACTTTAAAATTGAACAAGTAAAGTACTCGGGCCCACACGTACTTCACATACACACAAACAATAAAAAATAATGTTAAGGTAAATGTCTGTAGAAAACATCAGAAATCTGTTACAGTTAAGAAGCTACTGATGTGGTTTGTCTCCCAGAGATGAGGCTAGAGTGAAAAGGTCACATGCACACAGGCAAATGTGGAAATTGGATCATTGAAGAAAACATACTGAGAAGACATCTTTATTTAACTTTTTCAAATTTTCTATGTTCATAATGAAAGGGCCAAAATGTGACTCCATCTTAGACAAGTAGTGACTCCATTTTAATTAATGACCTAAGCCTGAATCCAGGAAGTTCCCCAGTCAAGTTTAGCCAATTGGCTAAACAGTTCCAAACCTAGCCTTATGAGGCCGGGAGACCCAGAGTTGCAGGATCTGGCTACTACTGACCATATGTGACAGAAAAATCCAACAACGGATGAAACTGTTACTAGTCTTGTACAATCAATGTGCACCTCATGTAACTACTCCCTGACTGCCCAATTATAAAAAAGATACTTAGAATTCCCCATTTCCCTTTTAAAAGGGCATTCATGTCTTTGTCCTAGGTCCTCATTAACATTTTATATGGGTGATGGACTGCATGCTGGCTATTTCTGAAGAATAAGCACTCTCTGTGTTTACATACCATTTGAGTCTGGGATCGTCCTCCAGTATTTTTTGGACCACTACAATAGGGAATGATGTTTGGTTTGTGAGATAATTTTTAGTTTAGGGAAAAACATAGTTTTGAAAGACAGATTGAGAAACTGCTCCAGAGATGCCACTTGAGTCCACTCATTCAACAGAGGCACACCAAATCTAACTCAATGTTTTAGGGTTGGGAAATGGAGGCACATCTCCATGGAGCTAAGAAGCTTGGAACCAGCGAGCATTTGTGGGAAGTTCTGGAGTTGAGTGGTGTTCACGGGCAGTGTTGGACAGGGGAAGGTGTGTCAAAGGGAAGGGAGCCCCTGTGTGTATGAATCTGCAGCAAGGGCTGAAGGAAAATCTATCCTTTTGTGACTTTTTGTTTACAAAATCAGTGATACTTTTTCAGTTGAGAAGCATGTAATTTCTAAAATGAATTTTTTTTTTACAGTATGGGATGACCCCATATAAACTCGCGCTATACGAAAGGCAACACCAAATGGCCGAGTTTTTAATAAAGAACGGGGCGGAGGCACATTCGGTGATGAAGCCAAATAGGTACAGTTTCTTCTTTTTACAATCTTAGTGCTGTTCTTGAGGGTGACATTGCTTAAATAATGAACACTAAAGTAGTAGAGGGAATATGGCTTCAACTCAGAAGCACATACTGAGAAAGCCTAGCTCATAGAGAATGTGAACAGGAAAAGAGACTCTTCCAACATAAACAAAGGAACAGTGTGTACGAGGGCTCAACTTCCCATTTAAAAACAAGTTTCTCATTTCTAATCTGATTTGATTGGCAAATTTCTACTAGTTAAAGAAACTTCACATTAATGTCGTTTACATTGAAAAGTGTCAATTTTATTGTCAACACTGAAATTTATAATTTTAGTGGTTTTCATTCTGTGTGTGTTTGTACTTTACATATTTTTTTGCATATTTCTCTGTGCAGACATGAAGGAAAGAGGAGGATATTGGTGTCTTGTATCACTCTCTAACTTATCCACTTGACATAAGATCTCTGATTGACCCTGAAGCTGGTCTGCAGCCAATAAGCCCAAATGCTAGCCTGTCTCTTCCACACACAGGACTGGGGTGACATGTGCATGTATGTGTCTATGCCCAGTTTTTTATGTGGATGCTGAGGATTTAAACTCAGGTTGTTGTGTATGGGCAGCAAACATCTTATTGACTGAGCCATCTCCAAAACCACTGGCTTTTTAAATTTTTATTTTTAAATAGAACTACGACTGAGTCTTCACTGAATGTTACATAGATTGCAATAAGTTGAAACTACAAAAGCAACAAAAAACTTTAAGACAGGGATCAATGTTGAATTACAAAAATGTTACTTAGTATGCAGGTAAGAAATCTTTCAACAGAGTTTCTATAAGGACCAAACCCACTCACCACTACATGTTTGTATTCTAAAGGATCTCTGAAAATCCTGATGTGCCTGAATCTAGAACAGAGGGCAAGGGCAGTACCTCTGCTATTAAGGTAAAATTCTCCTTTGTGAAATTCGTTGTCTTATGAATTTTGTTAAAATGCTGCAGCAGTCCACCTATCACAGTTTTATATGGAGATTTGGTCAGAGAAAAGCATTTGGTATTTGTGAACCATCCTTTCTATAAATTCCAGTGAGCAGTAAGTCCTTGCAGGTAGCAGTGGCCCAAGAGGACAATGAGCTGGAAACACAGGAAGGTGCCTGATGTTTGACCAAGGATGGTTTGCAGAAATAAATACACATTAGTCTGATTTTTAAAACGACCGAGGTAATGCACCTGAATACATTTTAACGGGTCCAGTTATTGCAGTGGTCCAGGCATCACCCAGGTGCCTTTTCCTTCAGCATAATTGCAGGTAGGTTTTCTCTTCCCTTTGATATTCCTATTTCAGGATCACAGATAAGAGCATCTCCTCTGTTTATCTCTTTGTTTCTGTGTTTACACTAGCAAGAAATTGTGGAAATTTAGCTATTTGTAATGTGTTCAACCAAGGTTTCATTATGAAGAGATTACAGCGTGTTTTCTATTTGATTCCACTAGGAGGATAATGAAATCTCTTCCTCCAGTCACACAGTAAGTATTTTCCCCAATTAGCCAGCAGTTGTGGATGTTAAGATTCAATTACCATATAGTAACACTTTGATTTCTGGATATTTGTTCTGTATTTGACACTAATGTACACTCTGATTCTTTGTATCATGTTCACACATTTACAATATTGTAGGGTTGTAATTAGACATTTACCTATTCATATTAAAGTGACCTCATCACCATGCACTGCTGGAGGTTCGGAAACCTGTTTGTAACCTGGAGCCCTAAAGTAAGGGTTTGTATGAATCAGAAGTTGAATATTAATGACTTTTGAATGTGACTCAGTGGACCAATGGGTTTCTCTAAAGCAGTTTCACAGATACTATGATATGGAGAACACTAGTAAGCGAGAGTTTATTTACAAATGGAAAATAACATGCATTTTGCAGCCCAAACATAGAAGAGAAACTCTGATGAAAGGGGCCTATTAAAATTAATAATCATCTCACATGAGATTCAGAAATTTTAAAATATAGTGAGTTCAGTTCAGTCTCAGTCACAAGGAAAAACCCAGTTTCTCAGTTCATGATTTTCTCAATCTAGTTATCAGAAATATTTTTTTTACTTCTTGATGATATCATAGTAATTTGTAAATAGATAAGCATATTAGCAGATATTTTACTTTTAAGTAATAGTTTCTACTTTCCATCTTTCAATACCCTGTCCTGGTAAGGGATAAAGTAGTTTTGAAATTGTGCACCCCAAATCAAAAGAGTTCATTTCCTAATCAAACCAGGAGAGTCGATCCTCTGTCTTTTCATTGCAGAACATACAGAAACAATTTCTATATTTTAACAAGATCACTACAATAAAGAAGAGGGAACAAGCAGTTCTGAGAAAATCAGTGATGAACCAAAGTTCTCTAGGAGAGGCAATGCCTGAATACTCTAGAAAAAAACATGAATGATTGTAATTCCCGATAACTTGAAAAATAACATAATTGCTTATGAGGGGAGTGATGCCTTTGTGTATCTATGTCTGCATAGTTGCAAATAGTGACAGAAATGAGGAACCTAGCCTCAAATATATCCTTCACCTCCTTCATACCCTCACTCCTGGGAATACCCATGCTAGCTAGTCACCTTCTTAGGCAGTAGATCTCAATCTTTCTAATGCTGTGACCATTTAATACAGTTTCTCATGTTGGGGTGACCCTAACTGTAAAATGATTTTTGCTGCTAATTCATAACTTCATAACTGTAATTTTACATGCAGGCATGTACACACATATGCCCACACACATGCACACACACACACACACCACCACCACCACCACCACCACCAAGCAAGAGAAAGAGAGAGACAGAGAATGAAGGGATAGCACATGTTTCAATGTTTGAATACTTTGTTAGCATTTAGGAGACTGGTTAACCTTTGGGATATGGTCTAGCTAGCAGAATGTTGTCTGTGGTGGGTCGTAATGGTCATCCCTATTTTTGGAACCAGTTCTGGGTTGTATGCTTCCCTGTCTACCAGCATGTGAGAAGCAATAGACCACTGCCACAGACAAAGCCTCCCTGTTTGCTTTCCCTACTTCAACTGCTGGAGGGAAAGTCATTCAGTTATAGCAAGGAAGGCAAACAGGAGTTTCCTGTAGCCATTAGTCTTCCTTCCTTCATTCCCTCCTTCCCTCCTTCCTTCCTTCCTTCCTTCCTTCCTTCCTTCCTTCCTTAAATAATCTCTGTCAGACATTTTGTCACAGCAAGTATAAAAGAAATAACCTTCATTAGTGTTTTTATTTATTTTATTCATTTTTTCTTTTATTATTTTAAGACAATCTTTTATTTTACATACCAATCCAAGATTCCTCTCCTTCCCTTCCTCTTACTTGCCCTATCCTCTCCCACCCTCTCCCCATCCATTTTGCAGACAGAATGAGGTCTCCCATGTGGAGTCAACAATGTCTGTCATATCCTTTAAGGCAGGACCAAGGCCATCCTCCCTGTATCTAGACTGAGCAAAGTATCCCTCCATAGGGAATGGGCTCCAAAAAAGCCAGTTCACATACTAGGGATAAATAAAACCTGGTCCCACTTCCTGTGGCCCAACAAAGCTGTCCAAGCCATATAACTGTCATCCATATTCAACGGGCCTACTTTGGTCGTATTCAGGTTACCCAGTTGTCAGTCAAGAGCCAGTGAGCTCCCACTTTCTTGGGACAGCTATTTCTGTGGGTTTCTCTACATTAAACCACATACCTGGTAACAAAGCAAATCTCAACAGATAAAAAAAAATGAAATAACCACATCTTATCAGATCACCTTTGGGTTAAAGTTGGAATTCAACAACACTAACTGCAAAAATCCCACAAACTCATGGAAACTGAACAATTCTCAATAGAAATAAAGGAAGACTTCTTAGAATTTAGTGAAAATGAATGCACAACACACCCAATTCTTTGAGATACTTTGAAAGCAGTACTAACAGAAAAATTCTTAGCAATAAGTACCTACATAAAGAATCTGAAAAAATTACACACTACAGTCCAACAGCACTCTAGAAAACTGTAGAATAAAAACAGCAAACTCACCCAGGAGGAGGAGATGGCAGGGAATAATCAAATTGAGGACTGAAATCAATAAAATAGAAACAAAGAAAACAATACAAAGAGTCAGTGGGACAAAGAGCTGCTTTTTTGTAGAATATCAAAAATATAGACAAACCCTTATCTAAAGAACCCAAAAGAAAAGTAGAGAATATCCAAATTAACAAAATCAGAAATGAGAAGGGGGCCATAATATCAGACACTGAGGAAATCCAGAGAATCATCAGATCATACTTGAAACCTGTACTCCACAAAACTGGAAAATGTAAAGGAAATGGTCAATTTTCTTTTGTGTTTCTTTATTGATTTTTATTGAGCTCTACATTTTCCTCTGCTGCCCTCCCTGCCTCTCCCCTCCCCCTTCAACTCTCCCCCAAGGGCCCCATGCTCCCAATTTAGTCAGGAGAGCTTGTCTCTTTCTACTTCCCATGAAGATTAGATCTATACAAGTCTCTCTTAGTGTCCTCATTGTTGTCTAAGTTCTCTGGGATCGTGGTTTGTAGGCTGGCTTTCTTTGCTTTATGTTTAAAAACCACCTATGAGTGAATACATGTGATAATTGTCTTTCTGTGTCTGGGTTACCTCACTCAAAATAATGTTTTCTAGCTCCATCAATTTTCATGCAAAATTCAAGATAAGATATAAGGCAAGTAAAAGAGCTAGTTCTGTCTGTAGACCTTACTTACACCACTTACCAATCTCCAATACAAATAGTTAAGAGCTAGCTCATTACCTTGGAGCATCTCAGTTCAACATTAGGAGAGACGGGCAGATTCGACATAACTCTTACACCTAATGAAACCATTGGTAACTGTAATTTTAATATTTTCAAACCAAACTCAAATGTTCTGTCTTTTAGGCCTAATCCAATTTGGCTTCTAAATTATTATTAGCTATTATGTATGATCAAATTGAGTAATAGATCAAAGGAGGTCTTAGCAGGGAGATAGATCTCAAGAGATTTTAATGAGCAGACATTCACATGCCAGACATCTTCCAAGATTTCAGTAAAAATTCATTAGCATACAAAGTAACATGATTAAGACAAATGGAATTATTAGACTAATGCAGAGGTTTTTGGCGGATACAGAAAGTCAATGGTAATGTGATGAGTGTGGCAACCGTGGAGAGTTTCCCGAGCATAAAGGGAACAACATCTTGGATAAGCAAAGGATTAGACTACAAAACAAAATACCACTAACAGATTAAGACATTAGCATATTCTTGACGCAACTAAAGCAAAACATCAGTGGTTTCTATCCTTCAAAAATGTGAATGAAATAAAAGCAGACATCACTTTTCTGACGTTAGAATTGCATAAAACTATATTAACACATGAGTTCTTCAGAATCCATTATCTGGTAATTGCAGTATAATGAGTATAAAATCACCAAACTTAGCGAGATAATGTCGGTACCCCATACTAACAGAATATTAAGTAGGAGACTTCATGAAGAGGTCAGCCAGACATGCTGAGAAATGACACAGGCCCCAAAGGCACAAAGATGATGCTATGCCTAGGAAAAGGAAAACCTAACATCTCAATGAGTTTATTCCATACTCATTGTGAACTGCTAAAAACCAAACTCTATTTCTATCATCAACTCTCTCCCCTCTCAAACAGAGTAATTGTTGCATTGAAAAGCTAGAACACACACACACAAGTGCAGAAACACATACACACAGGCCAGGAGACAGCACTAACTTTGTAACTCTATGACGTGAGTTCCATCTCAGAATACAACAAGCATCAAGTATCTGACATACATAATGCCAAAACGCTGATATCTAGGTTAGAGGCCAAGAGTAGAACAGGAATGAAACCTACAAACCATCCAGAATGAAAAACGAAGAGCAGCTGAAGCACTGTAAGATCATCTCACAACAGGAAAATGGAGAGAGCCATTCCTAAAGGTTCTACACAACCCTTCTCAAACAAAAACAAACATACACATGTACACACACACACAAACACGAATAAACATGAACCAGAGCAGTTCCAGTCTTAAGATTCTCAAACTCTCGGCTTTGAATCAAACAGAAAGGAAGCAGAGGTTAACCGATAGCAGTGGATATAGTGATAAAATTTCCCTGAGCAAAGAAATATTTGGGGACTATGAATGAAGACCCTGGCATGAACAGATAAGTTCTTCTAAAGTGGATAAAAATCAGTGACATTTTTAATGAAAACTAAGATCTCAAAATTTCCTTAAAGGTTGAAGAGACCAAGCCGGAAGGATTTCTTCCTGCAAATTATGACAATGGCGTTGTGCCTCAGCCTACCAGCGACACTGAATTACATTCATTTCAAGGTACAAGTCACAGAGGTGACAGTCTTCACGATTCTGAGAAAATTGCACTTCACGACACCAGAATGGATCACACACGTTCTTTAGAACTTACACTGGGCATGCAAGGGGGAGACCACATGCTGACCCTAAGCTTTCTCTTGGTAGCCACACTGGTGATACCATGGACCCTCTGCAACATTAGTTTTGACAGTTAATAAACATTTGGAATGTCTTTGAAAACAATCACAACTATGAACTTTGTTGCAATTAGAGGCCCTCTAGGTTCTCCACAATGATACTGAGTATGCTCAAGAGGGGTTCTCATTTTCAAGTCTTCAAACAAGCAACTTGAAAGGAAAAAAATAAACCCAGCAAACTACCATTTAATTGTTTTAATGTTTCTTCACAAATGGTGAAAATACTAGAGTACAGACAGTAATCCTCATGATGTTGTGGCCAACATCATAAACATGGGATTATGAATGTAAAACATTTTCTGGGTTCAGAGAATAAATCTGGTCATCCATGCAGCTCTGCAAGTATCTCAAGTAGGGCCGGGCTCTAAGTTCCTGACTGTTTTCGTCTTTATCGTTTTACGCAGATCCTTCAGGGCCTCCAGGACAACCTCTTTCTCATTCCATCTGTTCCATCAATGGTCCTGGAAGAGCCCCAGGACCACGTCGTATTCCTCCACCAAAGCCACCTCGGTCCAAGCTACGGATATCTCTGAAGCCACCTCTGCCTCCTCGGGACATTTCTGCAGGACCAACAGGGTCCAGAAGTCTGCCTCAACCTCGCTGCATGCCACCAGGGCAGCCTCACCAGGTGAAAACAGAGAGCCACCTTGTGAAGGTTATTCTCTGTCAACCCCCCCCCCCAACACACACATATAAAGCTGAGCAGGTCCCCTTTTAAGATTCTCAAACTCTTGGCTTTGAATCAAACAGAAAGGAAGCAGAGGTTAACCGATAGCAGTGGATATAGTGATAAAATTTCCCTGAGCAAAGAAATATTTGGGTACTATAAATCAAGACTCTGGCATGAACAGATAAGTTTTTCTAAAGTGGATAAAAATCAGTGACATTTTTAATGAAAACTAAGATCTCAAAATTTCCTTAAAGGTTGAAGAGACCAAGCCGGAAGGATTTCTTCCTGCAAATTATGACAATGGCGTTGTGCCTCAGCCTACCAGCGACACTGAATTACCTTCATTTCAAGGTACAAGTCACAGAGGTGACAGTCTTCACGATTCTGAGAAAATTGCACTTCACGACACCACAATGGATCACACACATTCTTTAGGACTTACACTGGGCATGCAAGGGGAGACCACATGCTGACCCTAAGCTTGCTCTTGGTAGCCACACTGGTGACACCATGGACCCATTGCAACATTGGTTTTGACAGTTATTAAACATTTGGAATGTATTTGAAAACAATAACAACTATGAACTTTGTTGCAATTAGAGGCCCTCCAAGTTCTCCACAATGATACTGAGTATGCTCACAAAGGGTTCCCATTGTCAAGTGTTCAAACAAGCAACTTGAAAGGAAAAAAATAAACTCAGCAAACTACCATTTAATTGTTTTAATGTTTCTTCACAAATGGTGAAAATACTAGAGTACAGACAGTAATCCTCATGATGTTGTGGCCAACATCATAAACATGGGATTATGAATGTAAAACTTTTTCTGGGTTCAGAGAATAAATCTGGTCATCCATGCAGCTCTGCAGGTATCATTAGTAGGACCTGTCTCTATGTTCCTGACTGTTTTCATCTTTATCCTTTTATGCAGATCCTTCAGGGCCTCCAGGACCACCTCTTTCTCATTCCATCTGTTCCATCACTGGTCCTGGAGGAGCCCGAGGACCACGTCGTATTCCTCCACCAAAGCCACCTCGGTCCAAGCTACGGATATCTCTGAAGCCACCTCTGCCTCCACCTCTGCCTCCTCGGGACATTTCTGCAGGACCAACAGGGTCCAGAAGTCTGCCTCAACCTCGCTGCATGCCACCAGGGCAGCCTCACCAGGTGAAAACAGAGAGCCACCTTGTGAAGGTTATTCTCTGTCCATCTGCCACCCCACCACACACATATAAAGCTGAGCAGGTCCCCTTTTAAAATTCTCAAACTCTCGACTTTGACTCAAACAGAAAGGAAGCAGAGGTTAACCGATAGCAGTGGATATAGTGATAAAATTTCCCTGAGCAAAGAAATATTTGGGGACTATAAATCAAGACCCTGGCATGAACAGATAAGTTCTTCTAAAGTGGATAAAAATCAGTGACATTTTTAATGAAAACTAAGATCTCAAAATTTCCTTAAAGGTTGAAGAGACCAAGCCGGAAGGATTTCTTCCTGCAAATTATGACAATGGCGTTGTGCCTCAGCCTACCAGCGACACTGAATTACCTTCATTTCAAGGTACAAGTCACAGAGGTGACAGTCTTCACGATTCTGAGAAAATTGCACTTCACGACACCACAATGGATCACACACATTCTTTAGGACTTACACTGGGCATGCAAGGGGAGACCACATGCTGACCCTAAGCTTGCTCTTGGTAGCCACACTGGTGACACCATGGACCCATTGCAACATTGGTTTTGACAGTTATTAAACATTTGGAATGTATTTGAAAACAATAACAACTATGAACTTTGTTGCAATTAGAGGCCCTCCAGGTTCTCCACAATGATACTGAGTATGCTCACAAAGGGTTCCCATTGTCAAGTGTTCAAACAAGCAACTTGAAAGGAAAAAAATAAACTCAGCAAACTACCATTTAATTGTTTTAATGTTTCTTCACAAATGGTGAAAATACTAGAGTACAGACAGTAATCCTCATGATGTTGTGGCCAACATCATAAACATGGGATTATGAATGTAAAACTTTTTCTGGGTTCAGAGAATAAATATGGTCATCCATGCAGCTCTGCAGGTATCATTAGTAGGACCTGTCTCTATGTTCCTGACTGTTTTCATCTTTATCCTTTTATGCAGATCCTTCAGGGCCTCCAGGACCACCTCTTTCTCATTCCATCTGTTCCATCACTGGTCCTGGAGGAGCCCGAGGACCACGTCGTATTCCTCCACCAAAGCCACCTCGGTCCAAGCTACGGATATCTCTGAAGCCACCTCTGCCTCCACCTCTGCCTCCTCGGGACATTTCTGCAGGACCAACAGGGTCCAGAAGTCTGCCTCAACCTCGCTGCATGCCACCAGGGCAGCCTCACCAGGTGAAAACAGAGAGCCACCTTGTGAAGGTTATTCTCTGTCCATCTGCCACCCCACCACACACATATAAAGCTGAGCAGGTCCCCTTTTAAAATTCTCAAACTCTCGACTTTGACTCAAACAGAAAGGAAGCAGAGGTTAACCGATAGCAGTGGATATAGTGATAAAATTTCCCTGAGCAAAGAAATATTTGGGGACTATAAATCAAGACCCTGGCATGAACAGATAAGTTCTTCTAAAGTGGATAAAAATCAGTGACATTTTTAATGAAAACTAAGATCTCAAAATTTCCTTAAAGGTTGAAGAGACCAAGCCGGAAGGATTTCTTCCTGCAAATTATGACAATGGCGTTGTGCCTCAGCCTACCGCCGACACTGAATTACCTTCATTTCAAGGTACAAGTCACAGAGGTGACAGTCTTCACCATTCTGAGAAAATTGCACTTCACGACACCACAATGGATCACACACGTTCTTTAGGACTTACACTGGGCATGCAAGGGGGAGACCACATGCTGACGGTAAGCTTGCTCTTGGTAGCCCACTGGTGAAACCATGGACCCTCTGCAATATTAGTTTTGACAGTTATTAAACATTTGGAATGTATTTGAAAACAATCACAACTATGAACTTGTTGCAATTAGAGGCCCTCTAGGTTCTCCACAATGATACTGAGTATGCTCACAAAGGGTTCCCATTGTCAAGTCTTCAAACAAGCAACTTGAAAGGAAAAAAATATACTCAGCAAACTATCATTTAATTGTTTTAATGTTTCTTCACAAATGGTGAAAATACTAGAGTACAGACAGTAATCCTCATGATGTTGTGGCCAACATCATAAATATGGGATTATGAATGTAAAACATTTTCTGGGTTCAGAGAATAAATCTGGTCATCCATGCAACTCTGCAGGTATCTCTAGTAGGGCCGGGCTCTAAGTTCCTGACAGTTTTCTTCTTTATCCTTTTATGCAGATCCTTCAGGGCCTCCAGGACCACCTCTTTCTCATTCCATCTGTTCCATCAATGGTCCTGGAGGAGCCCGAGGACCACGACGTATTCCTCCACCAAAGCCACCTCGGTCCAAGCTACGGATATCTCTGAAGCCACCTCTGCCTCCTCGGGACATTTCTGCAGGAACAACAGGGTCCATAAGTCTGCCTCAACCTCACTGCATGCCACCAGGGCAGCCTCACCAGGTGAAAACAGAGAGCCACCTTGTGAAGGTTATTCTCTGTCCACCACCCCCCCCCCACACACACACATATAAAGCTGAGCAGGTCCCCTTTTAAGATTCTCAAACTCTCGGCTTTGAATGAAACAGAAAGGAAGCAGAGGTTAACCGATAGCAGTGGATATAGTGATAAAATTTCCCTGAGCAAAGAAATATTTGGGGACTATAAATCAAGACCCTGGCATGAACAGATAAGTTCTTCTAAAGTGGATAAAAATCAGTGACATTTTTAATGAAAACTAAGATCTCAAAATTTCCTTAAAGGTTGAAGAGACCAAGCCGGAAGGATTTCTTCCTGCAAATTATGACAATGGCGTTGTGCCTCAGCCTACCAGCGACACTGAATTACCTTCATTTCAAGGTACAAGTCACAGAGGTGACAGTCTTCTGGATTCTCAGAAAATTGCACTTCACGACACCAGAATGGATCACACACGTTCTTTAGGACTTACACTGGGCATGAAAGGGGGAGACCGCATTCTGACCCTAAGCTTGCTCTTGGTAGCCACACTGGTGACACCATGGACCCTCTGCAACATTAGTTTTGACAGTTAATGAACATTTGGAATTTATTTGAAAACAATCACAACTATGAACTTTGTTGCAATTAGAGGCCCTCTAGGTTCTCCACAATGATACTGAGTATGCTCACAAAGGGTTCCCATTGTCAAGTCTTCAAACAAGCAACTTGAAAGGAAAAAAATAAACTCAGCAAACTACCATTTAATTGTTTTAATGTTTCTTCACAAATGGTGAAAATACTAGAGTACAGACAGTAATCCTCATGATGTTGTGGCCAACATCATAAATATGGGATTATGAATGTAAAACATTTTCTGGGTTCAGAGAATAAATCTGGTCATCCATGCAGCTCTGCAGGTATCTCTAGTAGGACCGGTCTCTAAGTTCCTGAGTGTTTTCATCTTTATCCTTTTATGCAGATCCTTCAGGGCCTCCAGGACCACCTCTTTCTCATTCCATCTGTTCCATCAATGGTCCTGGAAGAGCCCCAGGACCACGTCGTATTCCTCCACCAAAGCCACCTCGGTCCAAGCTACGGATATCTCTGAAGCCACCTCTGCCTCCACTTCTGCCTCCTCGGGACATTTCTGCAGGACCAACAGTGTCCAGAAGTCTGCCTCAACCTCGCTGCATGCCACCAGGGCAGCCTCACCAGGTGAAAACAGAGAGCCACCTTGTGAAGGTTATTCTCTGTCCACCTCCCACCCCCCCCCCCAACACACATATAAAGCTGAGAAGTTCCCCTGTTACGATTCTCAAACTCTCGGCTTTGAATCAAACAGAAAGGAAGTACCGATAGCAGTGGATATAGTGATAAAATTTCCCTGAGAAAAGAAATATTTGGGGACTATAAATCAAGTCCCAGGCATGAACAGATAAGTTCCTCTAAAGTGGATAAAAATCAGTGACATTTTTAATGAAAACTAAGATCTCAAAATTTCCTTAAAGGTTGAAGAGACCAAGCCGGAAGGATTTCTTCCTGCAAATTATGACAATGGCGTTGTGCCTCAGCCTACCGCCGACACTGAATTACATTCATTTCAAGGTACAAGTCACAGAGGTGACAGTCTTCACGATTCTGAGAAAATTGCACTTCACGACACCAGAATGGATCACACACGTTCTTTAGGACTTACACTGGGCATGCAAGGGGGAGACCACATGCTTACCCTAAGCTTGCTCTTGGTAGCCCACTGGTGAAACCATGGACCCTCTGCAACATTAGTTTTGACAGTTATTAAACATTTGGAATGTATTTGAAAACAATCACAACTATGAACTTTGTTGCAATTAGAGGCCCTCTAGGTTCTTCACAATGATACTGAGTATGCTCACAAAGGGTTCCCATTGTCAAGTCTTCAAACAAGCAACTTGAAAAGAAAAAAATAAACTCAGCAAACTACCATTTAATTGTTTTAATGTTTCTTCACAAATGGTGAAAATACTAGAGTACAGACAGTAATATTCATGATGTTGTGGCCAACATCTAAATATGGGATTATGAATGTAAAACATTTTCTGGGTTCAGAGAATAAATCTGGTCATCCATGCAGCTCTGCAAGTATCACAAATAGGGCCGGGCTCTAAGTTCCTGAGTGTTTTCGTCTTTATCGTTTTACGCAGATCCTTCAGGGCCTCCAGGACCACCTCTTTCTCATTCCAACTGTTCCATCAATGGTCCTGGAGGAGCCCGAGGACCACGTCGTATTCCTCCACCAAAGCCACCTCGGTCCAAGCTACGGATATCTCTGAAGCCACCTCTGCCTCCTTGGGACATTTCTGCAGGAACAACAGGGTCCATAAGTCTGCCTCAACCTCACTGCATGCCACCAGGGCAGCCTCACCAGGTGAAAACAGAGAGCCACCTTGTGAAGGTTATTCTCTGTCCACCACCCCCCCCCCACACACACACATATAAAGCTGAGCAGGTCCCCTTTTAAGATTCTCAAACTCTCGGCTTTGAATGAAACAGAAAGGAAGCAGAGGTTAACCGATAGCAGTGGATATAGTGATAAAATTTCCCTGAGCAAAGAAATATTTGGGGACTATAAATCAAGACCCTGGCATGAACAGATAAGTTCTTCTAAAGTGGATAAAAATCAGTGACATTTTTAATGAAAACTAAGATCTCAAAATTTCCTTAAAGGTTGAAGAGACCAAGCCGGAAGGATTTCTTCCTGCAAATTATGACAATGGCGTTGTGCCTCAGCCTACCAGCGACACTGAATTACCTTCATTTCAAGGTACAAGTCACAGAGGTGACAGTCAGTCTTCTGGATTCTCAGAAAATTGCACTTCACGACACCACAATGGATCACACACGTTCTTTAGGACTTACACTGGGCATGAAAGGGGGAGACCGCATTCTGACCCTAAGCTTGCTCTTGGTAGCCACACTGGTGACACCATGGACCTCTGCAACATTAGTTTTGACAGTTATTAAACATTTGGAATGTATTTGAAAACAATCACAACTATGAACTTTGTTGCAATTAGAGGCCCTCTAGGTTCTCCACAATGATACTGAGTATGCTCACAAAGGGTTCCCATTGTCAAGTCTTCAAACAAGCAACTTGAAAGGAAAAAAATAAACTCAGCAAACTACCATTTAATTGTTTTAATGTTTCTTCACAAATGGTGAAAATACTAGAGTACAGACAGTAATCCTCATGATGTTGTGGCCAACATCATAAATATGGGATTATGAATGTAAAACATTTTCTGGGTTCAGAGAATAAATCTGGTCATCCATGCAGCTCTGCAGGTATCTCTAGTAGGACCGGTCTCTAAGTTCCTGAGTGTTTTCATCTTTATCCTTTTATGCAGATCCTTCAGGGCCTCCAGGACCACCTCTTTCTCATTCCATCTGTTCCATCAATGGTCCTGGAAGAGCCCCAGGACCACGTCGTATTCCTCCACCAAAGCCACCTCGGTCCAAGCTACGGATATCTCTGAAGCCACCTCTGCCTCCACTTCTGCCTCCTCGGGACATTTCTGCAGGACCAACAGGGTCCAGAAGTCTGCCTCAACCTCGCTGCATGCCACCAGGGCAGCCTCACCAGGTGAAAACAGAGAGCCACCTTGTGAAGGTTATTCTCTGTCCACCTCCCACCCCCCCCCCAACACACATATAAAGCTGAGAAGTTCCCCTGTTACGATTCTCAAACTCTCGGCTTTGAATCAAACAGAAAGGAAGTACCGATAGCAGTGTATATAGTGATAAAATTTCCCTGAGAAAAGAAATATTTGGGGACTATAAATCAAGTCCCAGGCATGAACAGATAAGTTCCTCTAAAGTGGATAAAAATCAGTGACATTTTTAATGAAAACTAAGATCTCAAAATTTCCTTAAAGGTTGAAGAGACCAAGCCGGAAGGATTTCTTCCTGCAAATTATGACAATGGCGTTGTGCCTCAGCCTACCGCCGACACTGAATTACATTCATTTCAAGGTACAAGTCACAGAGGTGACAGTCTTCACGATTCTGAGAAAATTGCACTTCACGACACCAGAATGGATCACACACGTTCTTTAGAACTTACACTGGGCATGCAAGGGGGAGACCACATGCTTACCCTAAGCTTGCTCTTGGTAGCCCACTGGTGAAACCATGGACCCTCTGCAACATTAGTTTTGACAGTTATTAAACATTTGGAATGTATTTGAAAACAATCACAACTATGAACTTTGTTGCAATTAGAGGCCCTCTAGGTTCTTCACAATGATACTGAGTATGCTCACAAAGGGTTCCCATTGTCAAGTCTTCAAACAAGCAACTTGAAAGGAAAAAAATAAACTCAGCAAACTACCATTTAATTGTTTTAATGTTTCTTCACAAATGGTGAAAATACTAGAGTACAGACAGTAATATTCATGATGTTGTGGCCAACATCTAAATATGGGATTATGAATGTAAAACATGTTCTGGGTTCAGAGAATAAATCTGGTCATCCATGCAGCTCTGCAAGTATCTCAAGTAGGGCCGGGCTCTAAGTTCCTGACTGTTTTCGTCTTTATCGTTTTACGCAGATCCTTCAGGGCCTCCAGGACCACCTCTTTCTCATTCCAACTGTTCCATCAATGGTCCTGGAGGAGCCCGAGGACCACGTCGTATTCCTCCACCAAAGCCACCTCGGTCCAAGCTACGGATATCTCTGAAGCCACCTCTGCCTCCTCGGGACATTTCTGCAGGAACAACAGGGTCCATAAGTCTGCCTCAACCTCACTGCATGCCACCAGGGCAGCCTCACCAGGTGAAAACAGAGAGCCACCTTGTGAAGGTTATTCTCTGTCCACCACCACCCCCCCCCACACACACATATAAAGCTGAGCCGGTCCCCTTTTAAGATTCTCAAACTCTCGGCTTTGAATCAAACAGAAAGGAAGCAGAGGTTAACCAATAGCAGTGGATATAGTGATAAAATTTCCCTGAGCAAAGAAATATTTGGGGACTATAAATCAAGACCCTGGCATGAACAGATAAGTTCTTCTAAAGTGGATAAAAATCAGTGACATTTTTAATGAAAACTAAGATCTCAAAATTTCCTTAAAGGTTGAAGAGACCAAGCCGGAAGGATTTCTTCCTGCAAATTATGACAATGGCGTTGTGCCTCAGCCTACCAGCGACACTGAATTACCTTCATTTCAAGGTACAAGTCACAGAGGTGACAGTCTTCTGGATTCTCAGAAAATTGCACTTCACGACACCACAATGGATCACACACGTTCTTTAGGACTTACACTGGGCATGAAAGGGGGAGACCGCATTCTGACCCTAAGCTTGCTCTTGGTAGCCACACTGGTGACACCATGGACCCTCTGCAACATTAGTTTTGACAGTTATTAAACATTTGGAATGTATTTGAAAACAATCACAACTATGAACTTTGTTGCAATTAGAGGCCCTCTAGGTTCTCCACAATGATACTGAGTATGCTCACAAAGGGTTCCCATTGTCAAGTCTTCAAACAAGCAACTTGAAAGGAAAAAAATAAACTCAGCAAACTACCATTTAATTGTTTTAATGTTTCTTCACAAATGGTGAAAATACTAGAGTACAGACAGTAATCCTCATGATGTTGTGGCCAACATCATAAATATGGGATTATGAATGTAAAACATTTTCTGGGTTCAGAGAATAAATCTGGTCATCCATGCAGCTCTGCAGGTATCTCTAGTAGGACCGGTCTCTAAGTTCCTGAGTGTTTTCATCTTTATCCTTTTATGCAGATCCTTCAGGGCCTCCAGGACCACCTCTTTCTCATTCCATCTGTTCCATCAATGGTCCTGGAAGAGCCCCAGGACCACGTCGTATTCCTCCACCAAAGCCACCTCGGTCCAAGCTACGGATATCTCTGAAGCCACCTCTGCCTCCACTTCTGCCTCCTCGGGACATTTCTGCAGGACCAACAGGGTCCAGAAGTCTGCCTCAACCTCGCTGCATGCCACCAGGGCAGCCTCACCAGGTGAAAACAGAGAGCCACCTTGTGAAGGTTATTCTCTGTCCACCTCCCACCCCCCCCCCCAACACACATATAAAGCTGAGAAGTTCCACTGTTACGATTCTCAAACTCTCGGCTTTGAATCAAACAGAAAGGAAGTACCGATAGCAGTGGATATAGTGATAAAATTTCCCTGAGAAAAGAAATATTTGGGGACTATAAATCAACTCCCAGGCATGAACAGATAAGTTCCTCTAAAGTGGAAAAAATCAGTGACATTTTTAATGAAAACTAAGATCTCAAAATTTCCTTAAAGGTTGAAGAGACCAAGCCGGAAGGATTTCTTCCTGCAAATTATGACAATGGCGTTGTGCCTCAGCCTACCGCCGACACTGAATTACATTCATTTCAAGGTACAAGTCACAGAGGTGACAGTCTTCACGATTCTGAGAAAATTGCACTTCACGACACCAGAATAGATCACACACGTTCTTTAGGACTTACACTGGGCATGCAAGGGGGAGACCACATGCTTACCCTAAGCTTGCTCTTGGTAGCCCACTGGTGAAACCATGGACCCTCTGCAACATTAGTTTTGACAGTTATTAAACATTTGGAATGTATTTGAAAACAATCACAACTATGAACTTTGTTGCAATTAGAGGCCCTCTAGGTTCTTCACAATGATACTGAGTATGCTCACAAAGGGTTCCCATTGTCAAGTCTTCAAACAAGCAACTTGAAAGGAAAAAAATAAACTCAGCAAACTACCATTTAATTGTTTTAATGTTTCTTCACAAATGGTAAAAATACTAGAGTACAGACAGTAATATTCATGATGTTGTGGCCAACATCTAAATATGGGATTATGAATGTAAAACATGTTCTGGGTTCAGAGAATAAATCTGGTCATCCATGCAGCTCTGCAAGTATCTCAAGTAGGGCCGGGCTCTAAGTTCCTGACTGTTTTCGTCTTTATCGTTTTACGCAGATCCTTCAGGGCCTCCAGGACCACCTCTTTCTCATGCCAACTGTTCCATCAATGGTCCTGGAGGAGCCCGAGGACCACGTCGTATTCCTCCACCAAAGCCACCTCGGTCCAAGCTACGGATATCTCTGAATCCACCTCTGCCTCCTCGGGACATTTCTGCAGGAACAACAGGGTCCATAAGTCTGCCTCAACCTCACTGCATGCCACCAGGGCAGCCTCACCAGGTGAAAACAGAGAGCCACCTTGTGAAGGTTATTCTCTGTCCACCACCCCCCCCCCCACACACACACATATAAAGCTGAGCAGGTCCCCTTTTAAGATTCTCAAACTCTCGGCTTTGAATGAAACAGAAAGGAAGCAGAGGTTAACCGATAGCAGTGGATATAGTGATAAAATTTCCCTGAGCAAAGAAATATTTGGGGACTATAAATCAAGACCCTGGCATGAACAGATAAGTTCTTCTAAAGTGGATAAAAATCAGTGACATTTTTAATGAAAACTAAGATCTCAAAATTTCCTTAAAGGTTGAAGAGACCAAGCCGGAAGGATTTCTTCCTGCAAATTATGACAATGGCGTTGTGCCTCAGCCTACCAGCGACACTGAATTACCTTCATTTCAAGGTACAAGTCACAGAGGTGACAGTCAGTCTTCTGGATTCTCAGAAAATTGCACTTCACGACACCACAATGGATCACACACGTTCTTTAGGACTTACACTGGGCATGAAAGGGGGAGACCGCATTCTGACCCTAAGCTTGCTCTTGGTAGCCACACTGGTGACACCATGGACCTCTGCAACATTAGTTTTGACAGTTATTAAACATTTGGAATGTATTTGAAAACAATCACAACTATGAACTTTGTTGCAATTAGAGGCCCTCTAGGTTCTCCACAATGATACTGAGTATGCTCACAAAGGGTTCCCATTGTCAAGTCTTCAAACAAGCAACTTGAAAGGAAAAAAATAAACTCAGCAAACTACCATTTAATTGTTTTAATGTTTCTTCACAAATGGTGAAAATACTAGAGTACAGACAGTAATCCTCATGATGTTGTGGCCAACATCATAAATATGGGATTATGAATGTAAAACATTTTCTGGGTTCAGAGAATAAATCTGGTCATCCATGCAGCTCTGCAGGTATCTCTAGTAGGACCGGTCTCTAAGTTCCTGAGTGTTTTCATCTTTATCCTTTTATGCAGATCCTTCAGGGCCTCCAGGACCACCTCTTTCTCATTCCATCTGTTCCATCAATGGTCCTGGAAGAGCCCCAGGACCACGTCGTATTCCTCCACCAAAGCCACCTCGGTCCAAGCTACGGATATCTCTGAAGCCACCTCTGCCTCCACTTCTGCCTCCTCGGGACATTTCTGCAGGACCAACAGGGTCCAGAAGTCTGCCTCAACCTCGCTGCATGCCACCAGGGCAGCCTCACCAGGTGAAAACAGAGAGCCACCTTGTGAAGGTTATTCTCTGTCCACCTCCCACCCCCCCCCCCCCAACACACATATAAAGCTGAGAAGTTCCCCTGTTACGATTCTCAAACTCTCGGCTTTGAATCAAACAGAAAGGAAGTACCGATAGCAGTGTATATAGTGATAAAATTTCCCTGAGAAAAGAAATATTTGGGGACTATAAATCAAGTCCCAGGCATGAACAGATAAGTTCCTCTAAAGTGGATAAAAATCAGTGACATTTTTAATGAAAACTAAGATCTCAAAATTTCCTTAAAGGTTGAAGAGACCAAGCCGGAAGGATTTCTTCCTGCAAATTATGACAATGGCGTTGTGCCTCAGCCTACCGCCGACACTGAATTACATTCATTTCAAGGTACAAGTCACAGAGGTGACAGTCTTCACGATTCTGAGAAAATTGCACTTCACGACACCAGAATGGATCACACACGTTCTTTAGGACTTACACTGGGCATGCAAGGGGGAGACCACATGCTTACCCTAAGCTTGCTCTTGGTAGCCCACTGGTGAAACCATGGACCCTCTGCAACATTAGTTTTGACAGTTATTAAACATTTGGAATGTATTTGAAAACAATCACAACTATGAACTTTGTTGCAATTAGAGGCCCTCTAGGTTCTTCACAATGATACTGAGTATGCTCACAAAGGGTTCCCATTGTCAAGTCTTCAAACAAGCAACTTGAAAGGAAAAAAATAAACTCAGCAAACTACCATTTAATTGTTTTAATGTTTCTTCACAAATGGTGAAAATACTAGAGTACAGACAGTAATATTCATGATGTTGTGGCCAACATCTAAATATGGGATTATGAATGTAAAACATGTTCTGGGTTCAGAGAATAAATCTGGTCATCCATGCAGCTCTGCAAGTATCTCAAGTAGGGCCGGGCTCTAAGTTCCTGACTGTTTTCGTCTTTATCGTTTTACGCAGATCCTTCAGGGCCTCCAGGACCACCTCTTTCTCATGCCAACTGTTCCATCAATGGTCCTGGAGGAGCCCGAGGACCACGTCGTATTCCTCCACCAAAGCCACCTCGGTCCAAGCTACGGATATCTCTGAAGCCACCTCTGCCTCCTCGGGACATTTCTGCAGGAACAACAGGGTCCATAAGTCTGCCTCAACCTCACTGCATGCCACCAGGGCAGCCTCACCAGGTGAAAACAGAGAGCCACCTTGTGAAGGTTATTCTCTGTCCACCACCCCCCCCACACACACACATATAAAGCTGAGCAGGTCCCCTTTTAAGATTCTCAAACTCTCGGCTTTGAATCAAACAGAAAGGAAGCAGAGGTTAACCAATAGCAGTGGATATAGTGATAAAATTTCCCTGAGCAAAGAAATATTTGGGGACTATAAATCAAGACCCTGGCATGAACAGATAAGTTCTTCTAAAGTGGATAAAATCAGTGACATTTTTAATGAAAACTAAGATCTCAAAATTTCCTTAAAGGTTGAAGAGACCAAGCCGGAAGGATTTCTTCCTGCAAATTATGACAATGGCGTTGTGCCTCAGCCTACCAGCGACACTGAATTACCTTCATTTCAAGGTACAAGTCACAGAGGTGACAGTCTTCTGGATTCTCAGAAAATTGCACTTCACGACACCACAATGGATCACACACGTTCTTTAGGACTTACACTGGGCATGAAAGGGGGAGACCGCATTCTGACCCTAAGCTTGCTCTTGGTAGCCACACTGGTGACACCATGGACCCTCTGCAACATTAGTTTTGACAGTTATTAAACATTTGGAATGTATTTGAAAACAATCACAACTATGAACTTTGTTGCAATTAGAGGCCCTCTAGGTTCTCCACAATGATACTGAGTATGCTCACAAAGGGTTCCCATTGTCAAGTCTTCAAACAAGCAACTTGAAAGGAAAAAAATAAACTCAGCAAACTACCATTTAATTGTTTTAATGTTTCTTCACAAATGGTGAAAATACTAGAGTACAGACAGTAATCCTCATGATGTTGTGGCCAACATCATAAATATGGGATTATGAATGTAAAACATTTTCTGGGTTCAGAGAATAAATCTGGTCATCCATGCAGCTCTGCAGGTATCTCTAGTAGGACCGGTCTCTAAGTTCCTGAGTGTTTTCATCTTTATCCTTTTATGCAGATCCTTCAGGGCCTCCAGGACCACCTCTTTCTCATTCCATCTGTTCCATCAATGATCCTAGAAGAGCCCCAGGACCATGTCGTATTCCTCCACCAAAGCCACCTCGGTCCAAGCTATGGATATCTCTGAAGCCACCTCTGCCTCCACTTCTGCCTCCTCGGGACATTTCTGCAGGACCAACAGGGTCCAGAAGTCTGCCTCAACCTCGCTGCATGCCACCAGGGCAGCCTCACCAGGTGAAAACAGAGAGCCACCTTGTGAAGGTTATTCTCTGTCCACCTCCCACCCCCCCAACACACATATAAAGCTGAGAAGTTCCCCTGTTACGATTCTCAAACTCTCGGCTTTGAATCAAACAGAAAGGAAGTACCGATAGCAGTGGATATAGTGATAAAATTTCCCTGAGAAAAGAAATATTTGGGGACTATAAATCAACTCCCAGGCATGAACAGATAAGTTCCTCTAAAGTGGATAAAAATCAGTGACATTTTTAATGAAAACTAAGATCTCAAAATTTCCTTAAAGGTTGAAGAGACCAAGCCGGAAGGATTTCTTCCTGCAAATTATGACAATGGCGTTGTGCCTCAGCCTACCGCCGACACTGAATTACATTCATTTCAAGGTACAAGTCACAGAGGTGACAGTCTTCACGATTCTGAGAAAATTGCACTTCACGACACCAGAATAGATCACACACGTTCTTTAGGACTTACACTGGGCATGCAAGGGGGAGACCACATGCTTACCCTAAGCTTGCTCTTGGTAGCCCACTGGTGAAACCATGGACCCTCTGCAACATTAGTTTTGACAGTTATTAAACATTTGGAATGTATTTGAAAACAATCACAACTATGAACTTTGTTGCAATTAGAGGCCCTCTAGGTTCTTCACAATGATACTGAGTATGCTCACAAAGGGTTCCCATTGTCAAGTCTTCAAACAAGCAACTTGAAAGGAAAAAAATAAACTCAGCAAACTACCATTTAATTGTTTTAATGTTTCTTCACAAATGGTGAAAATACTAGAGTACAGACAGTAATATTCATGATGTTGTGGCCAACATCTAAATATGGGATTATGAATGTAAAACATGTTCTGGGTTCAGAGAATAAATCTGGTCATCCATGCAGCTCTGCAAGTATCTCAAGTAGGGCCGGGCTCTAAGTTCCTGACTGTTTTCGTCTTTATCGTTTTACGCAGATCCTTCAGGGCCTCCAGGACCACCTCTTTCTCATTCCAACTGTTCCATCAATGGTCCTGGAGGAGCCCGAGGACCACGTCGTATTCCTCCACCAAAGCCACCTCGGTCCAAGCTACGGATATCTCTGAATCCACCTCTGCCTCCTCGGGACATTTCTGCAGGAACAACAGGGTCCATAAGTCTGCCTCAACCTCACTGCATGCCACCAGGGCAGCCTCACCAGGTGAAAACAGAGAGCCACCTTGTGAAGGTTATTCTCTGTCCACCACCCCCCCACACACACACACACATATAAAGCTGAGCAGGTCCCCTTTTAAGATTCTCAAACTCTCGGCTTTGAATGAAACAGAAAGGAAGCAGAGGTTAACCGATAGCAGTGGATATAGTGATAAAATTTCCCTGAGCAAAGAAATATTTGGGGACTATAAATCAAGACCCTGGCATGAACAGATAAGTTCTTCTAAAGTGGATAAAAATCAGTGACATTTTTAATGAAAACTAAGATCTCAAAATTTCCTTAAAGGTTGAAGAGACCAAGCCGGAAGGATTTCTTCCTGCAAATTATGACAATGGCGTTGTGCCTCAGCCTACCAGCGACACTGAATTACCTTCATTTCAAGGTACAAGTCACAGAGGTGACAGTCAGTCTTCTGGATTCTCAGAAAATTGCACTTCACGACACCACAATGGATCACACACGTTCTTTAGGACTTACACTGGGCATGAAAGGGGGAGACCGCATTCTGACCCTAAGCTTGCTCTTGGTAGCCACACTGGTGACACCATGGACCCTCTGCAACATTAGTTTTGACAGTTATTAAACATTTGGAATGTATTTGAAAACAATCACAACTATGAACTTTGTTGCAATTAGAGGCCCTCTAGGTTCTCCACAATGATACTGAGTATGCTCACAAAGGGTTCCCATTGTCAAGTCTTCAAACAAGCAACTTGAAAGGAAAAAAATAAACTCAGCAAACTACCATTTAATTGTTTTAATGTTTCTTCACAAATGGTGAAAATACTAGAGTACAGACAGTAATCCTCATGATGTTGTGGCCAACATCATAAATATGGGATTATGAATGTAAAACATTTTCTGGGTTCAGAGAATAAATCTGGTCATCCATGCAGCTCTGCAGGTATCTCTAGTAGGACCGGTCTCTAAGTTCCTGAGTGTTTTCATCTTTATCCTTTTATGCAGATCCTTCAGGGCCTCCAGGACCACCTCTTTCTCATTCCATCTGTTCCATCAATGGTCCTGGAAGAGCCCCAGGACCACGTCGTATTCCTCCACCAAAGCCACCTCGGTCCAAGCTACGGATATCTCTGAAGCCACCTCTGCCTCCACTTCTGCCTCCTCGGGACATTTCTGCAGGACCAACAGGGTCCAGAAGTCTGCCTCAACCTCGCTGCATGCCACCAGGGCAGCCTCACCAGGTGAAAACAGAGAGCCACCTTGTGAAGGTTATTCTCTGTCCACCTCCCACCCCCCCCCCAACACACATATAAAGCTGAGAAGTTCCCCTGTTACGATTCTCAAACTCTCGGCTTTGAATCAAACAGAAAGGAAGTACCGATAGCAGTGTATATAGTGATAAAATTTCCCTGAGAAAAGAAATATTTGGGGACTATAAATCAAGTCCCAGGCATGAACAGATAAGTTCCTCTAAAGTGGATAAAAATCAGTGACATTTTTAATGAAAACTAAGATCTCAAAATTTCCTTAAAGGTTGAAGAGACCAAGCCGGAAGGATTTCTTCCTGCAAATTATGACAATGGCGTTGTGCCTCAGCCTACCGCCGACACTGAATTACATTCATTTCAAGGTACAAGTCACAGAGGTGACAGTCTTCACGATTCTGAGAAAATTGCACTTCACGACACCAGAATGGATCACACACGTTCTTTAGGACTTACACTGGGCATGCAAGGGGGAGACCACATGCTTACCCTAAGCTTGCTCTTGGTAGCCCACTGGTGAAACCATGGACCCTCTGCAACATTAGTTTTGACAGTTATTAAACATTTGGAATGTATTTGAAAACAATCACAACTATGAACTTTGTTGCAATTAGAGGCCCTCTAGGTTCTTCACAATGATACTGAGTATGCTCACAAAGGGTTCCCATTGTCAAGTCTTCAAACAAGCAACTTGAAAGGAAAAAAATAAACTCAGCAAACTACCATTTAATTGTTTTAATGTTTCTTCACAAATGGTGAAAATACTAGAGTACAGACAGTAATATTCATGATGTTGTGGCCAACATCTAAATATGGGATTATGAATGTAAAACATGTTCTGGGTTCAGAGAATAAATCTGGTCATCCATGCAGCTCTGCAAGTATCTCAAGTAGGGCCGGGCTCTAAGTTCCTGACTGTTTTCGTCTTTATCGTTTTACGCAGATCCTTCAGGGCCTCCAGGACCACCTCTTTCTCATTCCAACTGTTCCATCAATGGTCCTGGAGGAGCCCGAGGACCACGTCGTATTCCTCCACCAAAGCCACCTCGGTCCAAGCTACGGATATCTCTGAAGCCACCTCTGCCTCCTCGGGACATTTCTGCAGGAACAACAGGGTCCATAAGTCTGCCTCAACCTCACTGCATGCCACCAGGGCAGCCTCACCAGGTGAAAACAGAGAGCCACCTTGTGAAGGTTATTCTCTGTCCACCACCCCCCCCACACACACACATATAAAGCTGAGCAGGTCCCCTTTTAAGATTCTCAAACTCTCGGCTTTGAATCAAACAGAAAGGAAGCAGAGGTTAACCAATAGCAGTGGATATAGTGATAAAATTTCCCTGAGCAAAGAAATATTTGGGGACTATAAATCAAGACCCTGGCATGAACAGATAAGTTCTTCTAAAGTGGATAAAAATCAGTGACATTTTTAATGAAAACTAAGATCTCAAAATTTCCTTAAAGGTTGAAGAGACCAAGCCGGAAGGATTTCTTCCTGCAAATTATGACAATGGCGTTGTGCCTCAGCCTACCAGCGACACTGAATTACCTTCATTTCAAGGTACAAGTCACAGAGGTGACAGTCAGTCTTCTGGATTCTCAGAAAATTGCACTTCACGACACCACAATGGATCACACACGTTCTTTAGGACTTACACTGGGCATGAAAGGGGGAGACCGCATTCTGACCCTAAGCTTGCTCTTGGTAGCCACACTGGTGACACCATGGACCCTCTGCAACATTAGTTTTGACAGTTATTAAACATTTGGAATGTATTTGAAAACAATCACAACTATGAACTTTGTTGCAATTAGAGGCCCTCTAGGTTCTCCACAATGATACTGAGTATGCTCACAAAGGGTTCCCATTGTCAAGTCTTCAAACAAGCAACTTGAAAGGAAAAAAATAAACTCAGCAAACTACCATTTAATTGTTTTAATGTTTCTTCACAAATGGTGAAAATACTAGAGTACAGACAGTAATCCTCATGATGTTGTGGCCAACATCATAAATATGGGATTATGAATGTAAAACATTTTCTGGGTTCAGAGAATAAATCTGGTCATCCATGCAGCTCTGCAGGTATCTCTAGTAGGACCGGTCTCTAAGTTCCTGAGTGTTTTCATCTTTATCCTTTTATGCAGATCCTTCAGGGCCTCCAGGACCACCTCTTTCTCATTCCATCTGTTCCATCAATGGTCCTGGAAGAGCCCCAGGACCACGTCGTATTCCTCCACCAAAGCCACCTCGGTCCAAGCTACGGATATCTCTGAAGCCACCTCTGCCTCCACTTCTGCCTCCTCGGGACATTTCTGCAGGACCAACAGGGTCCAGAAGTCTGCCTCAACCTCGCTGCATGCCACCAGGGCAGCCTCACCAGGTGAAAACAGAGAGCCACCTTGTGAAGGTTATTCTCTGTCCACCTCCCACCCCACCCCCCAACACACATATAAAGCTGAGAAGTTCCCCTGTTACGATTCTCAAACTCTCGGCTTTGAATCAAACAGAAAGGAAGTACCGATAGCAGTGGATATAGTGATAAAATTTCCCTGAGAAAAGAAATATTTGGGGACTATAAATCAACTCCCAGGCATGAACAGATAAGTTCCTCTAAAGTGGATAAAAATCAGTGACATTTTTAATGAAAACTAAGATCTCAAAATTTCCTTAAAGGTTGAAGAGACCAAGCCGGAAGGATTTCTTCCTGCAAATTATGACAATGGCGTTGTGCCTCAGCCTACCGCCGACACTGAATTACATTCATTTCAAGGTACAAGTCACAGAGGTGACAGTCTTCACGATTCTGAGAAAATTGCACTTCACGACACCAGAATAGATCACACACGTTCTTTAGGACTTACACTGGGCATGCAAGGGGGAGACCACATGCTTACCCTAAGCTTGCTCTTGGTAGCCCACTGGTGAAACCATGGACCCTCTGCAACATTAGTTTTGACAGTTATTAAACATTTGGAATGTATTTGAAAACAATCACAACTATGAACTTTGTTGCAATTAGAGGCCCTCTAGGTTCTTCACAATGATACTGAGTATGCTCACAAAGGGTTCCCATTGTCAAGTCTTCAAACAAGCAACTTGAAAGGAAAAAAATAAACTCAGCAAACTACCATTTAATTGTTTTAATGTTTCTTCACAAATGGTGAAAATACTAGAGTACAGACAGTAATATTCATGATGTTGTGGCCAACATCTAAATATGGGATTATGAATGTAAAACATGTTCTGGGTTCAGAGAATAAATCTGGTCATCCATGCAGCTCTGCAAGTATCTCAAGTAGGGCCGGGCTCTAAGTTCCTGACTGTTTTCGTCTTTATCGTTTTACGCAGATCCTTCAGGGCCTCCAGGACCACCTCTTTCTCATTCCAACTGTTCCATCAATGGTCCTGGAGGAGCCCGAGGACCACGTCGTATTCCTCCACCAAAGCCACCTCGGTCCAAGCTACGGATATCTCTGAATCCACCTCTGCCTCCTCGGGACATTTCTGCAGGAACAACAGGGTCCATAAGTCTGCCTCAACCTCACTGCATGCCACCAGGGCAGCCTCACCAGGTGAAAACAGAGAGCCACCTTGTGAAGGTTATTCTCTGTCCACCACCCCCCCCCCCACACACACACATATAAAGCTGAGCAGGTCCCCTTTTAAGATTCTCAAACTCTCGGCTTTGAATCAAACAGAAAGGAAGCAGAGGTTAACCGATAGCAGTGGATATAGTGATAAAATTTCCCTGAGCAAAGAAATATTTGGGGACTATAAATCAAGACCCTGGCATGAACAGATAAGTTCTTCTAAAGTGGATAAAAATCAGTGACATTTTTAATGAAAACTAAGATCTCAAAATTTCCTTAAAGGTTGAAGAGACCAAGCCGGAAGGATTTCTTCCTGCAAATTATGACAATGGCGTTGTGCCTCAGCCTACCAGCGACACTGAATTACCTTCATTTCAAGGTACAAGTCACAGAGGTGACAGTCAGTCTTCTGGATTCTCAGAAAATTGCACTTCACGACACCACAATGGATCACACACGTTCTTTAGGACTTACACTGGGCATGAAAGGGGGAGACCGCATTCTGACCCTAAGCTTGCTCTTGGTAGCCACACTGGTGACACCATGGACCCTCTGCAACATTAGTTTTGACAGTTATTAAACATTTGGAATGTATTTGAAAACAATCACAACTATGAACTTTGTTGCAATTAGAGGCCCTCTAGGTTCTCCACAATGATACTGAGTATGCTCACAAAGGGTTCCCATTGTCAAGTCTTCAAACAAGCAACTTGAAAGGAAAAAAATAAACTCAGCAAACTACCATTTAATTGTTTTAATGTTTCTTCACAAATGGTGAAAATACTAGAGTACAGACAGTAATCCTCATGATGTTGTGGCCAACATCATAAATATGGGATTATGAATGTAAAACATTTTCTGGGTTCAGAGAATAAATCTGGTCATCCATGCAGCTCTGCAGGTATCTCTAGTAGGACCGGTCTCTAAGTTACTGAGTGTTTTCATCTTTATCCTTTTATGCAGATCCTTCAGGGCCTCCAGGACCACCTCTTTCTCATTCCATCTGTTCCATCAATGGTCCTGGAAGAGCCCCAGGACCACGTCGTATTCCTCCACCAAAGCCACCTCGGTCCAAGCTACGGATATCTCTGAAGCCACCTCTGCCTCCACTTCTGCCTCCTCGGGACATTTCTGCAGGACCAACAGGGTCCAGAAGTCTGCCTCAACCTCGCTGCATGCCACCAGGGCAGCCTCACCAGGTGAAAACAGAGAGCCACCTTGTGAAGGTTATTCTCTGTCCACCTCCCACCCCCCCCCCAACACACATATAAAGCTGAGAAGTTCCCCTGTTACGATTCTCAAACTCTCGGCTTTGAATCAAACAGAAAGGAAGTACCGATAGCAGTGTATATAGTGATAAAATTTCCCTGAGAAAAGAAATATTTGGGGACTATAAATCAAGTCCCAGGCATGAACAGATAAGTTCCTCTAAAGTGGATAAAAATCAGTGACATTTTTAATGAAAACTAAGATCTCAAAATTTCCTTAAAGGTTGAAGAGACCAAGCCGGAAGGATTTCTTCCTGCAAATTATGACAATGGCGTTGTGCCTCAGCCTACCGCCGACACTGAATTACATTCATTTCAAGGTACAAGTCACAGAGGTGACAGTCTTCACGATTCTGAGAAAATTGCACTTCACGACACCAGAATGGATCACACACGTTCTTTAGGACTTACACTGGGCATGAAAGGGGGAGACCACATGCTTACCCTAAGCTTGCTCTTGGTAGCCCACTGGTGAAACCATGGACCCTCTGCAACATTAGTTTTGACAGTTATTAAACATTTGGAATGTATTTGAAAACAATCACAACTATGAACTTTGTTGCAATTAGAGGCCCTCTAGGTTCTTCACAATGATACTGAGTATGCTCACAAAGGGTTCCCATTGTCAAGTCTTCAAACAAGCAACTTGAAAGGAAAAAAATAAACTCAGCAAACTACCATTTAATTGTTTTAATGTTTCTTCACAAATGGTGAAAATACTAGAGTACAGACAGTAATATTCATGATGTTGTGGCCAACATCTAAATATGGGATTATGAATGTAAAACATGTTCTGGGTTCAGAGAATAAATCTGGTCATCCATGCAGCTCTGCAAGTATCTCAAGTAGGGCCGGGCTCTAAGTTCCTGACTGTTTTCGTCTTTATCGTTTTACGCAGATCCTTCAGGGCCTCCAGGACCACCTCTTTCTCATTCCAACTGTTCCATCAATGGTCCTGGAGGAGCCCGAGGACCACGTCGTATTCCTCCACCAAAGCCACCTCGGTCCAAGCTACGGATATCTCTGAATCCACCTCTGCCTCCTCGGGACATTTCTGCAGGAACAACAGGGTCCATAAGTCTGCCTCAACCTCACTGCATGCCACCAGGGCAGCCTCACCAGGTGAAAACAGAGAGCCACCTTGTGAAGGTTATTCTCTGTCCACCACCCCCCCCACACACACACATATAAAGCTGAGCAGGTCCCCTTTTAAGATTCTCAAACTCTCGGCTTTGAATCAAACAGAAAGGAAGCAGAGGTTAACCAATAGCAGTGGATATAGTGATAAAATTTCCCTGAGCAAAGAAATATTTGGGGACTATAAATCAAGACCCTGGCATGAACAGATAAGTTCTTCTAAAGTGGATAAAAATCAGTGACATTTTTAATGAAAACTAAGATCTCAAAATTTCCTTAAAGGTTGAAGAGACCAAGCCGGAAGGATTTCTTCCTGCAAATTATGACAATGGCGTTGTGCCTCAGCCTACCAGCGACACTGAATTACCTTCATTTCAAGGTACAAGTCACAGAGGTGACAGTCTTCTGGATTCTCAGAAAATTGCACTTCACGACACCACAATGGATCACACACGTTCTTTAGGACTTACACTGGGCATGAAAGGGGGAGACCGCATTCTGACCCTAAGCTTGCTCTTGGTAGCCACACTGGTGACACCATGGACCCTCTGCAACATTAGTTTTGACAGTTATTAAACATTTGGAATGTATTTGAAAACAATCACAACTATGAACTTTGTTGCAATTAGAGGCCCTCTAGGTTCTCCACAATGATACTGAGTATGCTCACAAAGGGTTCCCATTGTCAAGTCTTCAAACAAGCAACTTGAAAGGAAAAAAATAAACTCAGCAAACTACCATTTAATTGTATTAATGTTTCTTCACAAATGGTGAAAATACTAGAGTACAGACAGTAATCCTCATGATGTTGTGGCCAACATCATAAATATGGGATTATGAATGTAAAACATTTTCTGGGTTCAGAGAATAAATCTGGTCATCCATGCAGCTCTGCAGGTATCTCTAGTAGGACCGGTCTCTAAGTTCCTGAGTGTTTTCATCTTTATCCTTTTATGCAGATCCTTCAGGGCCTCCAGGACCACCTCTTTCTCATTCCATCTGTTCCATCAATGGTCCTGGAAGAGCCCCAGGACCACGTCGTATTCCTCCACCAAAGCCACCTCGGTCCAAGCTACGGATATCTCTGAAGCCACCTCTGCCTCCACTTCTGCCTCCTCGGGACATTTCTGCAGGACCAACAGGGTCCAGAAGTCTGCCTCAACCTCGCTGCATGCCACCAGGGCAGCCTCACCAGGTGAAAACAGAGAGCCACCTTGTGAAGGTTATTCTCTGTCCACCTCCCACCCCACCCTCCAACACACATATAAAGCTGAGAAGTTCCCCTGTTACGATTCTCAAACTCTCGGCTTTGAATCAAACAGAAAGGAAGTACCGATAGCAGTGGATATAGTGATAAAATTTCCCTGAGAAAAGAAATATTTGGGGACTATAAATCAAGTCCCAGGCATGAACAGATAAGTTCCTCTAAAGTGGATAAAAATCAGTGACATTTTTAATGAAAACTAAGATCTCAAAATTTCCTTAAAGGTTGAAGAGACCAAGCCGGAAGGATTTCTTCCTGCAAATTATGACAATGGCGTTGTGCCTCAGCCTACCAGCGACACTGAATTACCTTCATTTCAAGGTACAAGTCACAGAGGTGACAGTCAGTCTTCTGGATTCTCAGAAAATTGCACTTCACGACACCACAATGGATCACACATGTTCTTTAGGACTTACACTGGGCATGAAAGGGGGAGACCGCATTCTGACCCTAAGCTTGCTCTTGGTAGCCACACTGGTGACACCATGGACCCTCTGCAACATTAGTTTTGACAGTTATTAAACATTTGGAATGTATTTGAAAACAATCACAACTATGAACTTTGTTGCAATTAGAGGCCCTCTAGGTTCTCCACAATGATACTGAGTATGCTCACAAAGGGTTCCCATTGTCAAGTCTTCAAACAAGCAACTTGAAAGGAAAAAAATAAACTCAGCAAACTACCATTTAATTGTTTTAATGTTTCTTCACAAATGGTGAAAATACTAGAGTACAGACAGTAATCCTCATGATGTTGTGGCCAACATCATAAATATGGGATTATGAATGTAAAACATTTTCTGGGTTCAGAGAATAAATCTGGTCATCCATGCAGCTCTGCAGGTATCTCTAGTAGGACCGGTCTCTAAGTTCCTGAGTGTTTTCATCTTTATCCTTTTATGCAGATCCTTCAGGGCCTCCAGGACCACCTCTTTCTCATTCCATCTGTTCCATCAATGGTCCTGGAAGAGCCCCAGGACCACGTCGTATTCCTCCACCAAAGCCACCTCGGTCCAAGCTACGGATATCTCTGAAGCCACCTCTGCCTCCACTTCTGCCTCCTCGGGACATTTCTGCAGGACCAACAGGGTCCAGAAGTCTGCCTCAACCTCGCTGCATGCCACCAGGGCAGCCTCACCAGGTGAAAACAGAGAGCCACCTTGTGAAGGTTATTCTCTGTCCACCTCCCACCCCACCCCCCAACACACATATAAAGCTGAGAAGTTCCCCTGTTACGATTCTCAAACTCTCGGCTTTGAATCAAACAGAAAGGAAGTACCGATAGCAGTGGATATAGTGATAAAATTTCCCTGAGAAAAGAAATATTTGGGGACTATAAATCAAGTCCCAGGCATGAACAGATAAGTTCCTCTAAAGTGGATAAAAATCAGTGACATTTTTAATGAAAACTAAGATCTCAAAATTTCCTTAAAGGTTGAAGAGACCAAGCCGGAAGGATTTCTTCCTGCAAATTATGACAATGGCGTTGTGCCTCAGCCTACCGCCGACACTGAATTACATTCATTTCAAGGTACAAGTCACAGAGGTGACAGTCTTCACGATTCTGAGAAAATTGCACTTCACGACACCAGAATGGATCACACACGTTCTTTAGGACTTACACTGGGCATGCAAGGGGGAGACCACATGCTTACCCTAAGCTTGCTCTTGGTAGCCCACTGGTGAAACCATGGACCCTCTGCAACATTAGTTTTGACAGTTATTAAACATTTGGAATGTATTTGAAAACAATCACAACTATGAACTTTGTTGCAATTAGAGGCCCTCTAGGTTCTTCACAATGATACTGAGTATGCTCACAAAGGGTTCCCATTGTCAAGTCTTCAAACAAGCAACTTGAAAGGAAAAAAATAAACTCAGCAAACTACCATTTAATTGTTTTAATGTTTCTTCACAAATGGTGAAAATACTAGAGTACAGACAGTAATATTCATGATGTTGTGGCCAACATCTAAATATGGGATTATGAATGTAAAACATGTTCTGGGTTCAGAGAATAAATCTGGTCATCCATGCAGCTCTGCAAGTATCTCAAGTAGGGCCGGGCTCTAAGTTCCTGACTGTTTTCGTCTTTATCGTTTTACGCAGATCCTTCAGGGCCTCCAGGACCACCTCTTTCTCATTCCAACTGTTCCATCAATGGTCCTGGAGGAGCCCGAGGACCACGTCGTATTCCTCCACCAAAGCCACCTCGGTCCAAGCTACGGATATCTCTGAAGCCACCTCTGCCTCCTCGGGACATTTCTGCAGGAACAACAGGGTCCATAAGTCTGCCTCAACCTCACTGCATGCCACCAGGGCAGCCTCACCAGGTGAAAACAGAGAGCCACCTTGTGAAGGTTATTCTCTGTCCACCACCCCCCCCACACACACACATATAAAGCTGAGCAGGTCCCCTTTTAAGATTCTCAAACTCTCGGCTTTGAATCAAACAGAAAGGAAGCAGAGGTTAACCAATAGCAGTGGATATAGTGATAAAATTTCCCTGAGCAAAGAAATATTTGGGGACTATAAATCAAGACCCTGGCATGAACAGATAAGTTCTTCTAAAGTGGATAAAAATCAGTGACATTTTTAATGAAAACTAAGATCTCAAAATTTCCTTAAAGGTTGAAGAGACCAAGCCGGAAGGATTTCTTCCTGCAAATTATGACAATGGCGTTGTGCCTCAGCCTACCAGCGACACTGAATTACCTTCATTTCAAGGTACAAGTCACAGAGGTGACAGTCTTCTGGATTCTCAGAAAATTGCACTTCACGACACCACAATGGATCACACACGTTCTTTAGGACTTACACTGGGCATGAAAGGGGGAGACCGCATTCTGACCCTAAGCTTGCTCTTGGTAGCCACACTGGTGACACCATGGACCCTCTGCAACATTAGTTTTGACAGTTATTAAACATTTGGAATGTATTTGAAAACAATCACAACTATGAACTTTGTTGCAATTAGAGGCCCTCTAGGTTCTCCACAATGATACTGAGTATGCTCACAAAGGGTTCCCATTGTCAAGTCTTCAAACAAGCAACTTGAAAGGAAAAAAATAAACTCAGCAAACTACCATTTAATTGTTTTAATGTTTCTTCACAAATGGTGAAAATACTAGAGTACAGACAGTAATCCTCATGATGTTGTGGCCAACATCATAAATATGGGATTATGAATGTAAAACATTTTCTGGGTTCAGAGAATAAATCTGGTCATCCATGCAGCTCTGCAGGTATCTCTAGTAGGACCGGTCTCTAAGTTCCTGAGTGTTTTCATCTTTATCCTTTTATGCAGATCCTTCAGGGCCTCCAGGACCACCTCTTTCTCATTCCAACTGTTCCATCAATGGTCCTGGAGGAGCCCGAGGACCACGTCGTATTCCTCCACCAAAGCCACCTCGGTCCAAGCTACGGATATCTCTGAAGCCACCTCTGCCTCCACTTCTGCCTCCTCGGGACATTTCTGCAGGACCAACAGGGTCCAGAAGTCTGCCTCAACCTCGCTGCATGCCACCAGGGCAGCCTCACCAGGTGAAAACAGAGAGCCACCTTGTGAAGGTTATTCTCTGTCCACCTCCCACCCCACCCCCCAACACACATATAAAGCTGAGAAGTTCCCCTGTTACGATTCTCAAACTCTCGGCTTTGAATCAAACAGAAAGGAAGTACCGATAGCAGTGGATATAGTGATAAAATTTCCCTGAGAAAAGAAATATTTGGGGACTATAAATCAAGTCCCAGGCATGAACAGATAAGTTCCTCTAAAGTGGATAAAAATCAGTGACATTTTTAATGAAAACTAAGATCTCAAAATTTCCTTAAAGGTTGAAGAGACCAAGCCGGAAGGATTTCTTCCTGCAAATTATGACAATGGCGTTGTGCCTCAGCCTACCGCCGACACTGAATTACATTCATTTCAAGGTACAAGTCACAGAGGTGACAGTCTTCACGATTCTGAGAAAATTGCACTTCACGACACCAGAATGGATCACACACGTTCTTTAGAACTTACACTGGGCATGCAAGGGGGAGACCACATGCTTACCCTAAGCTTGCTCTTGGTAGCCCACTGGTGAAACCATGGACCCTCTGCAACATTAGTTTTGACAGTTATTAAACATTTGGAATGTATTTCAAAACAATCACAACTATGAACTTTGTTGCAATTAGAGGCCCTCTAGGTTCTTCACAATGATACTGAGTATGCTCACAAAGGGTTCCCATTGTCAAGTCTTCAAACAAGCAAATTGAAAGGAAAAAAATAAACTCAGCAAACTACCATTTAATTGTTTTAATGTTTCTTCACAAATGGTGAAAATACTAGAGTACAGACAGTAATATTCATGATGTTGTGGCCAACATCTAAATATGGGATTATGAATGTAAAACATGTTCTGGGTTCAGAGAATAAATCTGGTCATCCATGCAGCTCTGCAAGTATCTCAAGTAGGGCCGGGCTCTAAGTTCCTGACTGTTTTCGTCTTTATCGTTTTACGCAGATCCTTCAGGGCCTCCAGGACCACCTCTTTCTCATTCCAACTGTTCCATCAATGGTCCTGGAGGAGCCCGAGGACCACGTCGTATTCCTCCACCAAAGCCACCTCGGTCCAAGCTACGGATATCTCTGAAGCCACCTCTGCCTCCTCGGGACATTTCTGCAGGAACAACAGGGTCCATAAGTCTGCCTCAACCTCACTGCATGCCACCAGGGCAGCCTCACCAGGTGAAAACAGAGAGCCACCTTGTGAAGGTTATTCTCTGTCCACCACCCCCCCCCCCCACACACACATATAAAGCTGAGCAGGTCCCCTTTTAAGATTCTCAAACTCTCGGCTTTGAATGAAACAGAAAGGAAGCAGAGGTTAACCGATAGCAGTGGATATAGTGATAAAATTTCCCTGAGCAAAGAAATATTTGGGGACTATAAATCAAGACCCTGGCATGAACAGATAAGTTCTTCTAAAGTGGATAAAAATCAGTGACATTTTTAATGAAAACTAAGATCTCAAAATTTCCTTAAAGGTTGAAGAGACCAAGCCGGAAGGATTTCTTCCTGCAAATTATGACAATGGCGTTGTGCCTCAGCCTACCAGCGACACTGAATTACCTTCATTTCAAGGTACAAGTCACAGAGGTGACAGTCAGTCTTCTGGATTCTCAGAAAATTGCACTTCACGACACCACAATGGATCACACACGTTCTTTAGGACTTACACTGGGCATGAAAGGGGGAGACCGCATTCTGACCCTAAGCTTGCTCTTGGTAGCCACACTGGTGACACCATGGACCCTCTGCAACATTAGTTTTGACAGTTATTAAACATTTGGAATGTATTTGAAAACAATCACAACTATGAACTTTGTTGCAATTAGAGGCCCTCTAGGTTCTCCACAATGATACTGAGTATGCTCACAAAGGGTTCCCATTGTCAAGTCTTCAAACAAGCAACTTGAAAGGAAAAAAATAAACTCAGCAAACTACCATTTAATTGTTTTAATGTTTCTTCACAAATGGTGAAAATACTAGAGTACAGACAGTAATCCTCATGATGTTGTGGCCAACATCATAAATATGGGATTATGAATGTAAAACATTTTCTGGGTTCAGAGAATAAATCTGGTCATCCATGCAGCTCTGCAGGTATCTCTAGTAGGACCGGTCTCTAAGTTCCTGAGTGTTTTCATCTTTATCCTTTTATGCAGATCCTTCAGGGCCTCCAGGACCACCTCTTTCTCATTCCATCTGTTCCATCAATGATCCTAGAAGAGCCCCAGGACCATGTCGTATTCCTCCACCAAAGACACCTCGGTCCAAGCTACGGATATCTCTGAAGCCACCTCTGCCTCCACTTCTGCCTCCTCGGGACATTTCTGCAGGACCAACAGGGTCCAGAAGTCTGCCTCAACCTCGCTGCATGCCACCAGGGCAGCCTCACCAGGTGAAAACAGAGAGCCACCTTGTGAAGGTTATTCTCTGTCCACCTCCCACCCCCCCAACACACATATAAAGCTGAGAAGTTCCCCTGTTACGATTCTCAAACTCTCGGCTTTGAATCAAACAGAAAGGAAGTACCGATAGCAGTGGATATAGTGATAAAATTTCCCTGAGAAAAGAAATATTTGGGGACTATAAATCAAGTCCCAGGCATGAACAGATAAGTTCCTCTAAAGTGGATAAAAATCAGTGACATTTTTAATGAAAACTAAGATCTCAAAATTTCCTTAAAGGTTGAAGAGACCAAGCCGGAAGGATTTCTTCCTGCAAATTATGACAATGGCGTTGTGCCTCAGCCTACCGCCGACACTGAATTACATTCATTTCAAGGTACAAGTCACAGAGGTGACAGTCTTCACGATTCTGAGAAAATTGCACTTCACGACACCACAATGGATCACACACGTTCTTTAGGACTTATACTGGGCATGCAAGGGGGAGACCACATGCTTACCCTAAGCTTGCTCTTGGTAGCCACACTGGTGACACCATGGACCCTCTGCAACATTAGTTTTGACAGTTATTAAACATTTGGAATGTATTTGAAAACAATCACAACTATGAACTTTGTTGCAATTAGAGGCCCTCTAGGTTCTTCACAATGATACTGAGTATGCTCACAAAGGGTTCCCATTGTCAAGTCTTCAAACAAGCAACTTGAAAGGAAAAAAATAAACTCAGCAAACTACCATTTAATTGTTTTAATGTTTCTTCACAAATGGTGAAAATACTAGAGTACAGACAGTAATATTCATGATGTTGTGGCCAACATCTAAATATGGGATTATGAATGTAAAACATGTTCTGGGTTCAGAGAATAAATCTGGTCATCCATGCAGCTCTGCAAGTATCTCAAGTAGGGCCGGGCTCTAAGTTCCTGACTGTTTTCGTCTTTATCGTTTTACGCAGATCCTTCAGGGCCTCCAGGACCACCTCTTTCTCATTCCAACTGTTCCATCAATGGTCCTGGAGGAGCCCGAGGACCACGTCGTATTCCTCCACCAAAGCCACCTCGGTCCAAGCTACGGATATCTCTGAAGCCACCTCTGCCTCCACCTCTGCCTCCTTGGGACATTTCTGCAGGACCAGCAGGGTCCAGAAGTCTGCCTCAACCTCGCTGCATGCCACCAGAGCAGCCTCACCTGGTGAAAACAGAGAGCCACCTTGTGAAGGTTATTCTCTGTCCACCTCTCACCCCCCACGCACACACACACACATATAAAGCTGAGCATTTCCCCTGTTAGGATTCTCAAACTCTCGGCTTTGAATCAAACAGAAAGGAAGCAGAGGTTAACCGATAGCAGTGGATATAGTGATAAAATTTCCCTGAGCAAAGAAATATTTGGGGACTATAAATCAAGACCCTGGCATGAACAGATAAGTTCTTCTAAAGTGGATAAAAATTTGTGACATTTTTAATGAAAACTAAGATCTCAAAATTTCCTTAAAGGTTGAAGAGACCAAGCCGGAAGGATTTCTTCCTGCAAATTATGACAATGGCGTTGTGCCTCAGCCTACCGCCAACACTGAATTACCTTCATTTCAAGGTACAAGTCACAGAGGTGACAGTCTTCTGGATTCTCAGAAAATTGCACTTCACGACACCACAATGGATCACACACGTTCTTTAGGACTTATACTGGGCATGCAAGTTGGAGACCACATGCTGACCCTAAGCTTGCTCTTGGTAGCCACACTGGTGACACCATGGACCCTCTGCAACATTAGTTTTGACAGTTATTAAACATTTGGAATGTATTTGAAAACAATCACAACTATGAACTTTGTTGCAATTAGAGGCCCTCTGGGTTCTCCACAATGATACTGAGTATGCTCACAAGGGGTTCCCATTTCAAGTCATCTAACAAGCAACTTGAAAGGGGAAAAAAAATCAGCAAACTACCATTTAATTGTTTTAATGTTTCTTCACAAATGGTTAAAATACTAAAGTACAGACAGTAATTCTCATGATGTTGTGGCCAACATGATAAATGTGGAATTATGAATGTAAAACATTTTCTGGGTTCAGAGAATAAATCTGTTCATCCATGCAGCTCTGCAGGTATCTCTAGTAGGGCCGGTCTCTAAGTTCCTGACAGTTTTCGTCTTTATCCTTTTAAACAGATCCTTCAGGGCCTCCAGGTTCACCTCCTCTTCATTCCATCTGTTCCATCAACGGTCCAGGAGGAGCCCCAGGACCACGTCGTATTCCTCCACAAAAACCATCTCGGTCCAAGCTACGGACACCTCAGAAGCCACCTCTGCCTCCACCTCTGCCTCCTCGGGACATTTCTCCAGGACCAACAGGGTCCATAAGTCTGCCTCAACCTCGCTGCAGGCCACCAGGACAGCCTCACCAGCTGATAATAGAGATCCACCTTGTGAAGGTTTTTCTCTTCCCTCTCCATACCCCTCCCCCCCACACACATAATAAAGCTGAGCAGGTCACCTTTTAATATTCTCAATATCTGGCATGGAATCAAACAGAAAGGAATCAAAGGTTACACAATATTTGTGGATATAGTGATAAAATTCCCTGAGCTAACAAATATTTGAGGCCTATACATCAAGACCCTGGTGTTAACAGATAAGTTCTTCTAAAGTGAACAAAAATCAGTGACATTTTTAATGAAAACTAAGATGTCAAAATTTCCTTAAAGGTTGAAGAAACCAAGCCTGAAGGATTTCTTCCTGCAAATTATGACAATGGCGTTGTGCCCCAGCCTACCGCCGACACTGAATTACCTTCATTTCAAGGTACAAGTCACAGAGGTGACACTCTTCAGGAATCTGAGAAAATTACACTTTACTACACCACAATGGATCACACATGTTCTTTAGGACTTACACTGGGCATGCAAGGGGGAGACCACATGCTGATGATGACCTTGTTCCTGTATGCACATGGTGACACCATGGACCTTCTGCAACATTACTTTTTGACAGACAATAAACATTTGGAATGTTTTTGAAAACAATCACAACCATGAACCTTGTTACAATTTGAGGCTCCCTTGGTAGTCCACAACGATACTGAGTATGCTCACATGGGGTTCCCATTGCTAAGTCTAAAACAGCCATCTTTAAAAGAAAATAAAAAACTCTGCTCTCTAGGATTTAACTTCTTTTAATGTTACTTCAGAAATGGTGAAAATACTAAAGTACAGAGAGTAATAATCATGATGTTGTGGTCAACATTATATATATGGAATTATAAATTTAAAATATTTTCTGGTGCAAAAAAAATAAATCTGGTCATCCATGCAGCTGTTCAAGTCTCTCGAGTACGGCCGGTCTCTAAGTTCCTGACTGTGCTCACCTTATTCCATTTACGCAGGCCTTCCAGGACCTCCAGGTCCACCACTTCTTTCTATCATGGGTTCCATCAATGGTCCAGGAAGATCCTCAGGACCATGTCGTATTCCTCAACCAAGTCCACCTCGGTCCAAGCTATGGTCACCTCAGAAGCCACGTTTCTCTCCACCTCTGCCACCTCAGAACATTTCTCCAGGACCACCACGATCCATAAGGACACCCTTTCTTCCCTGCATGGCAACACTGCCGCCTCGGCCACGATCACATCCCGGAGGTTGGAATGGTAGCGGGCAGAAGCCCTCAGGTTTTGGTCCTTACACTGATTGCATTCTGTTCCCAGGTCAAGTTCTGGGTTCCACAGCCCGCCATGGGACACTGCCAATCTCTGGCTCAGTGCTGGACATTTCCTCCTCCACAAGGGGGTCCCTCAGGAGCCCCAGGGTTTTCGTGTTGGGAAGCCCCCTCCTCTCCTCCAATGCCTCCCATGGGACCCATGGTTCCTTTGGGACCTCTTGGGCTATTATGACCTCCACAGAGTGGTGGTGGCATCCCTCTGCCCTCATGAGGTGGCATGCCACTCCACTTGCTATTTTTTGGAGGCTTCTTTCAGGCAAGAGAAGCTTTAAGTTTTCTTCCTTGAATATCTTTTCCATCAAACCATTCCACAGCAGCCTTGGCAGGTGGCAGATCTTCATAGGCCACTGTGGCGTCACCTTTAGGCTTTCCTGTTTCCTTATCCAAATAGATGTGGATCATGAGTTCTCCAGTTCTCTTGTTCATCTTGACAACCCCACACTGCTTACCGATGTCTGCCAGATCATCCAGAGTCACATTGTCATTTAAACCTTGCACATAAATTGCACTGTTGTCAGAATCCTCATCAGGATCTATATGAAGGCCTAGATCAGGACCTGGTCCTTCATCCATGGGTCCACCGGGCTTATTGATGCCACCTCGCTCTCTAGAGCCCATTCCACTGCGTCCTCCTCCCTGCCCACCTCTGCTCATGCCTCCATGATTAAATCCCCTTCTTCTCCTCTCCCGGTTATCAGGGCCACTCATGCTCTGGTTCTCTCCTGGTTGGAAAATCCTCCAGACTCCTGCCCCCGACACCATGTGGTGTGGTCCTGTCGGAATGAACTCTGCTCCCCGTAGCTGCTGCTCTGTTGGCTATATTGACTTGGAGCCTGGCTGTAGGATCCAGTCTGAGGGGGGTAACTAGTGGGAGGCTGCTGCCCATAGCTGCCTTGTTGACCATAGCTACTCTGCTGCCCATAGTTGCTAGGTTGCCCATAGATGCTCTGCTGAGATTAACTGCTCTGATCATAACTAGTTGGCTGTGAAGAGAAAGATAGGATGTGTAGGATACGATGTGTAGGAGGATAGGGTGGAGGTGCAGGGACTGGCTGCATAGGGTAGCTCCTAGGTGCTTGGGGATATCTGTAATTACTCTGTCCATACCCTAGGCTGGGCTGGTTATAACCCGCTGTGCTAGATTGAGGTTGACTAGTCTCAGTGGGCTCTTTACATCCTGTGGTCTTGCAGGTGCAGCGGCTGCTGGCTGCTGGCCATAGGCTGGGTAGGCAGGCTGGGTGCCATATGCAGACTGAGCTGCACAAGAGGCTTGGGTTGTGGTGACTGGAGCAGTGGTGGTGTCATGAGCACCAGTGCCACATCCTTGAACAGTCTGGCTGTATGCCTGGGGGCAGTTGGAGTGGTATCACCAGTGGGAGGCTGTCCATAAGAAGTCACATATGCAGTCTGCCTGTAGGTGGCAGTGCTCTGAGCTGATATCAGTAGGCTGTCCATAGGTTCCATAGCTTTGTTTCCCATAGGCCTGGGTGGTCTGTGCATCCTTGAGTTGGCTGGGCTGTGTAAGCACTGTAGCCCTGCTGGGCTGCAGCTTGGCTGTAGGTACTGTAATCTGTGGACGCCATTTTCTCTCCTTCCTCCTCGTTCTCTCCCCCTTGACAACATTCTGACCCTGTTCTTGAAACTTGCTTAGAAGAGAACACAAGCGTGATAGCTTCACTACTGACCAGGAATCTGCTCTTGTTCATGTTCCAGGTGACACTTTCGACCCTCAGAGTGCTAATGAGTATTTCAGCGCTACCAATCCAGCTGAATACACCCACTATGCAACTCACTCCAAGGTTCTGCCACTTTGGGAAGCAACAATGGCACTGCTGATGTTAACCACCGGAATATGGTTTCTGAGATTTGTATCAACAGTGATGCTGTGGGCATTCAACCTAATTTAACATGTGACATACATTAAAATGAGTTTAAGAAGGTAAGTCCGACCACAGCAGTGATTTAAAATAGATGATGATTTATGCCCTAGAAATCCAATTCTCTTTGGCACCAATACATATCATAACTAAATTTTGTGCTATATATAGGACTCTTTAGCCATTACCTAAAACTAGAAAAAAATACTTATCTTTTCCAATCATATTGAAAATACATCTAACATGAAACTTGTGTTGTCTGAATGGCTAAGCAGAGAAATGTAACTGTTAGATATTAGTTTCTATTTTTCTCTGTCCATAAACTGTGACTTATGTGGATAGCATCATTTTGGAAATAAACGCCCCCAAAGAAGCAACATGTGAGAATAAAACCAATGAAATAAGGCTCCACATTGTCACCACTTCTCAAATACAATGACATTCCTTGTGACATGACACTATATAAGATTCTACTGGTGATGCCTCTGTTACTGCTCATCCTGATGCTGCCACCAATGATGTTCTTGATACTACTGATAATTCTTGCTTTTCTTTTTAGTTGCTGCTGAAGCCTATGAGGAGCTACCAATAACAATGACAATTTCAGGAATATTTAAAAAAATTTCTAAAGTTTAATGTTCAATATGTCTTCACACCGTATATACTGATTTCAGTATAGTTTTTTCATTAAAATACATTTTAAAAATATTTTAAACTGTTTCTTGGTATTGTACAAACTGTTGACATGATGTTTTGATGACATGTTTAAGGAGAAAGCTTCTATAATACCTATCAGGGATAGAAAAGATAGTGGCATATCAAATCAGACAGACCACAAACAGATGTTGGCTGAACACCTGACTATGAAAGAAGAAAAAGGAGAGGCAGAGGGAGAGAGACAGAGGAGGAGACACAGAAAGAGGGAGAGGAACATAGAGACAGGGGGAGACAGAGAGATAGGTTTAGAAAGAAAATGAGAAGCTGGGGTAGGGATTCTTCTGAACTAGAGGAAGGTTAGGGGAGGGCAGGAGGGTCGAAGATCTAGAACACTAGCATGGACTTTGAACTGTACAGCAGGTACTTGTGCTACTGAAGGAGCCTGGAGGCCGGTCTGTACCTTATGATGGTAATAGACACCACAGGCAGCCAATATTCCCTACTTCCAGTGATAAGAGAAATGACACCTTTGGGTAGAGGAACTAGTTTCACAAGTTTTTAAGGAATGTTGGCTTTTATCTATCCTCCAAAAATCCTCCCAAGTCCAGGTTGAGCCCGTTTCTGGGTATCTGAGACTGCCATTACAGTTTTGGGAACAGGAGTTCAATAATAGGCGTCAATGAATTTTAGTGGATTTACTCTATTGGCCTTAAAATCTAAAGAGTTAAAGTGTGGCTGCTTACGTGAATTTCCTTTTCCTGTAATCTTATGGCATCCCATCCCCTAGCACACATTAAGTGAGAAAAGTCCCTCACTGAGGGTGGGGCCTTAAGAACCCCTTCCTGTGTGTGATGATCATTGTGTCCTTGACACCATTTCACAGAAACCATCTACAACCTCTGCCTCTCTCTTCCAGAGTAGTAGTTCAGATGTCTTGCTGAGGTCTGAGAACTGCACAGTTATGCATTCTCTAAACTTTGGCCAGGTGTGAGTCTATGCATTCACCAGAGCCCATTGTATAAAGAAACGTCTCTCATTAGGGATCACAGTTGCTCGATGCTCACCTTACTAGACCTGGATGAAGGTGGGTGGGCCTTGGACTTCCCACAGGGCAGGGAACCCTGATTGCTCTTTGGGCTGAGGAGGGAGGGGGACTTGATTGGGGGAGGGGGACGGGAATGGGAGGCGGTGGCGGGGAAGAGACAGAAATCTTTAATAAATAAATAAATTAATTAATTTATTAATTAACATAAAAAATTGCTCGAATGTATAGGTGTCAGCAAGAGTACATAGAAGGCAGCTTGATTCTATGTAAGTTTAACAAAACAACAACAGAGGTCCTGTTGTGTGGATTCAACACATCAGTGATTAACTCAGAGTCACCAATACTTCATCAGTGTGGCATTAAGGAAAGAAATAAAAGCACTTCCACTGGGATTCATTTCCAGATTTGAATTTTCTACATATTCCCTGTCTTCCCTTCTTTCTGTTGCATGACTCTAAATCTGTGCCTTTCTGAAGAAGTCTGCCTGTCCCTGTGCTTGTTCTCTTGTCTGAGTCTATGTCTGTCCCTACATCTGTCCTTGTGTGTAAATGTGTGTGTCTGCCCCTTTTGTTGCTCACTCTTTTATTGAATTTCCCCATAAGAATCACCTGGGGAAGGAGTGGGATACTTTACAGAATCATTTGTGGAGTCTTACAAGGGATGAAGGTAATAACTGCAACTGATCCTAACTCACCCAGACACCAAAAAACATTACAAACACCATGTTTGCCCAGTAATGCTGCTGTGTTCAATTGTTTTGATATTCATTTAAGAGTGTTTTCAACCTCTATGTTTGCTGTTTTATACAAATGATACACATTTGTTCTGGATCAGGGGGCACAGAAGAAAATAAGATTACTTAAGTTTAGTTTAGTTTGTAAAAGGTGGCTATGCAGGAAGACCAAGCAAAGTAGTGGTCATTGTTACATTGTTCTCTTAAAAGTGGGTTAACAATCAGTTTGAGGACACAGTAAGATAGCAGCCTTATATCTTAAATGATCTCAAAGCATGTTATGAACTCTGGCTGTGATGTCCAGCAAAGGTTCCAGTCTCTAGAATGAGAGAGATTTCCATATTACATCACCATGGCCTTAGTCATTGGGCTCTGAACCAGGTTTACAGAACCAGCCAAGAGTTCCCTACTGTGTGGTAGACCTAAAATCAAATCACAATGTTTATTGTTCCTATAAGAGTCAACACACTATCACACGGAGAATATCTTGCCAGGCAAGTTGTCACATGCAGGGTCTACAGATTGGTAGAATCATCGCCAACTTTCCTCATCCAGTAGCTTGCATAGAAGCTTCTAGCACTGTGGAAGCTATCTAGCACAGATGCAACATGACCTTTAAATGTCCTATATCCCAAGTGTATAGTGTGTTCAGAATCATCCACCAATCTAATTCTCGTGTGTAAATGAGGACATTGGTAGGAGCCTGTAATGTTTGACAGGCGCCCCCTTACTTCACAGCTCAGAGGGAACTATCTCACAGTATTGGAACCTTTGTTTAGTCAACTTAATCTTTGGGAGAAACGTTACCCATGCATGCAGGGCTCCTTCATTCAGTTGTTTTACTTAGGCTTCCAAGAATGCAACTCCATTCGTTAGGCTTGGTGGCAAACCACGGTACATGTGTAGAGGTCAAGAGCATCACTTTCTGGATCATACTCTTACCTCTACCATGTGGTTTCCCAACATCAAACTCAACAGCATATGGCTGGCATCAAACACCTTCACATGCTAAACTATTTAACCAGCCCCTCAAATGATTTTAAAGGACTTCAAATGTAGTATTTTTCCAAAAGGATTTTTTCCTCCATGCTTAATTTTGGTTAACCCTTTCCCCACCATCACATTCTCCCATCGCTGATGAAAACTTTCCACTTGCAAGGTTTCTTTACCCTTCCACAGTGCACTTCCTCTGCCATCCCACTTCCCTCCAGGCCTGTTCTCCTCTATGATCCATTTCATGCTTTCAGTTTTACAGACACTCGAAATTAAAAACATTTATCTGAAAATTCAAAGCTTGGAACCACATGTAAGATAAATAATTCAATTAAAAATGGGGTACAGAACCACACAGAATTCTCAGAAGAATCTCAAATGGCTGTAAGACATTTAAGGAAAGGTTCAACATCCTTAGCCATCAGAGAAATGCAAATCAAAACAACTCTGAGATACCATCTTACACCTGTAAGAATGGCTAAGATCAAACACACTAATGATAGATTATGCTGGAGAGGATGTGGAGTTAGGGGAACACTCCTCCATTGATGGTGGGAATGCAAACTTGTACAACCACTTTGGAAATCAGTATGGTGGCTTATCAGAAAATTGGGAATCAACATATCTCAAGACCCAACAAGACCACTCTTGGGCATATACCCAAAGAATACTCAACCATACTATAAGGACACTCCAGCGTGTATCTGTGAACATTCATGCCCCTACAGACATCCTTGTGACCACATGACCGGCTAGCAGTTACAGCTCACTGTCACTTCTCAGTAGCATCAGACTCCAAGAGACTAGCATACTGTGTATTGCTAGCCTAGGAAAAGATGAAGTTCAAAGTGCAGTTTCCCTGGGATGCTTGTCACTTTTTCAATCCTGTAAAGTCAAAAAATCACCAGCCAGGGTACTGAATTTTAGGGCTTCAAAAAAAAGAAACCCTTAATGCTAGGTTATTGAAAACTGGATTGTGGTAATACAAATGAACACAAACAGAATACATTAAAAGATATTCTGTAAAAGCATTATGTGTATAGTTAGCCATGACCAAAAATAAATCCTGAAACAGAGTTTGAAAAACAAAGGTCACACTATTAAAAAAAAACATAGTACATACAATTTTGGAAAATCTTTGTTAAACTGAACCATCAGAACTTCTGCCTGATTTTCAATATCTATATATCTACATCAAACAAGACTTTGAATATGAGAAATGAGTTAGTCTTCTAACTCATTCTAATGAAGTCCACCTTCATCACGCTTGTTTTGAGAGTCTATTAGAGATGGGTCCAGATGGTCTAATCAAGCACAGGTTGCTGGCAGGAGATGAAGTTCTGCCTCCTGTAGAAATCAGCCTGTGCTGCCTATTCTGACAGTAACACTCTAATACCTCCCTCTCAAGGCTAATTTCCAGTCTCTCAGACAAATGTCTTGATGATGTTTGATTTTTCTTGACTCAAGGTTTAGATAAAGCTATTGTAAAAACTCACAAGGCAGGACTCTAAGATCTTTATTTTATCAATGCTCTAAAAATACATCCAGGTATTAAGAAGGAAAAGTAGTGTATGTATGAATAGACTATTATTGGCTATTACTGATTCATAGAAACAAACCTGCCCTCTTATTCTAGAGCTGAGTGAAATCTGACTGTTCTATTTAGCATTACACAACTGAAATGCGCCCCTGTCTCTACAGACGGTGCTGTATGAATGCTCCTTTTAGGTCTCCTTATTAATATTCTGAGTGCAGTACAATATTTCTGAAAAGGACATAATTTTTATAGTGAGTATGCCTTTGACTTTAGGTATGTTCTTGTCTTGGCAGACTGAAAATGGGGTATATTTTGCCAAAAAGAATAAAGAAAGAATCTCAAAAAACAATACGACTGAAATCTGTGTTCTTCAAAAACTTTCCCCTGAGTTTACATGTTAAAATGCAAGAATATCAACACCTCACAAATATATCTGAATTAAAAAATAAGAACAACATAGGAAAATTTCCTTTTATAAACATAGAGGATGTTGGTGCATAAATAGAATAACACTGTTAAGTGATTCAAAAGCACAGTCACATCATATCTTCTTCCTGGGGAGTTTATGGCTTCCATCCCTAGTTTCAAGCACAGGTGAACACGAATCTTAACTGGGAAGAGGTCACATCCAACACCATAGCAGCATCACAGCTCAGTAGCAGAACAAAGCAGAAAATGATTAGGTCAGAAAACACCACAAAACAAAGTACACTGGAGACAACTGAGTAAGGCAGGATGAGCCAAGTTCTCAGGATTGGGGAGGAGGGACTGAGCAGTCCAGTTGTAAACAGTCCCATCTTTTGTGACTATACAGCACTGACAATTGAGCTGTCAGGAGCCTCGCTGGTTTCTACATCATCAACAGCTGCAGGTTCTGGAATTTCATTCATCCTCAAAACCTCTTCATAGAGCAAATAGCTCCGCAGACTTCGGGGAAGAGGCAACTGATGGATGAAACTGTTAGAACGAAGCTGCTCTGCTTTTAGACTGGCCCAAATTTCCAAACGGCAGAGATGGGTCAGGCATGGGACACAGGCTGGAGAAACAAACGAACAAAATATTAACTGATAGTGAGATGAAGAAAAGATTAAGGACCTAAGCTTGGACTTCAGATCACATATAAAAGCCAGAGACGGGAGTACCAATGTGGTTTGCTCGGTAACAATCTACCTCCAGTTTCAGTGAGAAACACTGTATCAAAATTGTAAGTCAGAGAGTGATAGACTAACATCCTTCTCTGGTTTCCACATATGCATACAATCACGAATACACACACACGCACACACACACGCACACACACACTAGTAATACACTAAAGTAAGCAACAAACCCATCTCCATATAACAAGAGAAATAGTTTGTGGCTTAGTCTTGTTTTCAAAGAAGACTTATGGATATGAATAATCACATTCAATTTTCAATTATTTTCCTCACCTGGTTGCCCTTGCTTCAATTGGTCACTCAAAGTCAGTATCCAATCTATAGAAGGTAAATGTTTAAATTCTAAAGAACTGATGATACAAGCTGGCATTTAAGAAAACTCACAACAGAAAACTGCTACTTCTCTCTTAGTCTGTTTCATTGCCAAGAGTCTTGTAACCTAACATATCAAGTAAATGGATGTGCAGTCTGAACATTATCTCTTTGCATCTGTGACATAAAATGAAGTTTCAAGGGCTGGCAAGAAGGATCAAAGGTTAAGAGTGCTAGCTGCTCTTCCAAAGGACCCAGGCTCAATTTGTGACACCAACACAGTAGCTCAAACCTATTTCAAATTCCAGTTTCAGGGGATCCAACATCCTCTTCTGGCTTCCATGGGAACCAGGCATGCATGTAGTGTACATACTTGCATTAAAAACATCCACACTTAGTAAAATAATGTTTTTAAGAATGAACTTTTAAAATTGGCACGGAAAGAGAACATTCATTGAGTGTCCTCTATGCCACATGCCTATGCATTTCAGAGATACTCTAGTTTTGTATCACTTTCTCTGGTCTAAACATGCAGATACATACACAATATCTATCTATCTATCTATCTATCTATCTATCTATCTATCTATCTATCTATCTATCTATCTATCTATCTGGGTTTCCTAAGCAATCACTGATCTGCTCCAGTCCCTGATATAAATTACCATGCTATCATAAGACAGGAAAACAGAATCTTAAAAAGAAGATTCAGCAAAATTTCAAAGATCACAAAGTTGTTTAACTGGCAGAGCCATGGTTAAAATTTAGATCCATCTGACCCCAAAGACTCTAAGTGTGGTTTAAAGTTGTAGGATACACGATCACACTGTGAATCCCAAGTTTGCATTTGAGTGAACTTAATAAAATCAACTTTGGGTCAGGAGACAGAGTCAGCAACTATTTGACAGAAAGTAGACAGAGAGACAGAAGGGAACCAGAAAAAGAAGAGATACACAGGAAGTAGGACGGAGGAACTTTAAATGTGACAGCCCTTTTTGGAGCAACAGAAAAGAGACTTTCTCATTCTGAGATGCTGGTGAAGAGGGAAGGTCATCTAGTTTCTGTTCAACTTCTCTGAGCTAGCAGGTTTTCAACCTAGCCTCCACTGTGTGGTAAATAGAACAATAAGGATTTAGTTAAATAGTACATCTGGAGGCTGGAGAAATGGCTCAGGGCTTAAGAGCACTGACTTCTCTTCCAGAGGTTCTGAGTTCAGTTCCCAGCACCACACACATCTATAATGATATCTGATGCCCTCTTCTGGCGTGTAGGCAAAGAGGTAGATAGAACACTGTATACATAATAAAAAAATAAATCTTTAAATAACTGTATTTGGTGACAGTGGTGAGAGACAGATCTAGCAGGACATGGCTGCCTGAGAAGTGGGCCAGTGACTGCCACAGTTACTGGCTGAAGACAGTAGTATTCAGGTATAGCCTCTGTGCCAGTGGGAAAACAATATTTTGGCACTCCAATGTGTGACATGATCACATAAATGGAGAATTCACACTAGTCGGCCATTACTCGTGGGAACTCTGGAAAGTGGACTTAGACTTGGAAACTGCAGGAGGTGCTTGAGCCCACCACCAAACAGAGAAGTCAGCAGATTTGGTGAGACATTGGACATCTTGAGCCCACCACCAAACAGAGAACTCAGCAGATTTGGTGAGACATTGGACGCCTTGAGCCAACCACCAAACAGAGAAGTCAGCAGATTTGGTGAGACATTGGGACGTCTTGAGGGAGAGAGTTGAGTAATATTTGTTTTTAAATATTTATTTATTATGTATACAATACTCTGTTGGCGTGTATGCCTGAAGGCCAGAAGTGGGCACCAGACCTCATTACAGATGGTTGTGAGCCACCATGTGGTTGTTGGGAATTGAACTCAGGACCTTTGGAAGAGCAGGCAACGCTCTTAACCGCTGAGCCATCTCTCCAGCCCCATTTTTTTTAAAAAAATTATTTATTTATTTACTTATTTATTTATTATGTATAAAATATTCTGTCTGTATGCCTGCAGGTCAGAAGAGGGCGCCAGACCTCAGTACAGATGGTTGTGAGCCACCATGTGGTTGCTGGGAATTGAACTCAGGACCTTTGGAAGAGTTTTTTTTTTAAATCATTTCCATGTTAAGGATGAAAAATATCACAAAGCAGGGTACTAGGACCCTAAATAATGCTACCATGGATGGTTTGAAAATAAAAATAGTAAATGAGGGGATAAAAGACTTAGCTGGGATTGACATAATGCCGATTATAATCATCATCAGTTTGGTAATTCATCTCATCCTTCATAGCCACAGTGGTTTCTTTTGCCAAATATAAAATGTGTGGTCTGATAATTGTGCCAAATATGAGAAGTTGACAGATAAGATAAAAATTTTAGAAACACTTGTACATAAAGATAAGAAATTTTGACTGATAAGATGTAAGCCTTAGGCCAGGTGGTGGAGGCACACCTTTAGTTCCAGCACTTAGGAGGCAGAAGCAAGTGGATCTCAGTGAGTTCAAGGCCTGTCAGGACTGCTACTCAGAGTCTCAAAACAAAACAACAACAACAAAAAAAAAACCCCACAGACAAACCTTATACTGACCTACTAATGAAAATAAGAGAAATACTCAGACACAGGAATGTAGACAAGAACCCACCATGCCACTGCATCATGAACTGAAGTGCAGTGTCCCAAAATTATTAGAAAACCTGCCGTAGTTACTATACAACAACCAGGAGACAACACACACCCTAAGGTCATCAGAAAGTTAATGGAATCCTATAGACATATTCTATTTGAGGAGATTTGAAGAAGCAGTCGTTTCATATGGTAAGCGTTCATCCTATGTAAAGCAGACGTTAAATTCATAAGCAATGCAGAACAGAAATATCCCACAAGACTGGAAAGAATTGGTCACAGAAATATTGAAAGCTGGTCTCAGACACAATGGATAACATGGTGGCAAGAGCAAGCTAGAGTCATAGAACAATGAAATAGGGCTAGAGGCATTGATGATTCCCAAGACCAGCTTCTAGGTGAGCACCAATATGCCGAGTTGCAACAGTTGAATTTGATGCATACAACTTGCTGCAATTTGTTGCAGATAGTTTGAATTGGATGAACACACACTGGCCCTTAACAGCTTGAGTGCTTGGGACAAGGTTGAAGAATCAGGAAAAAAAAGACTTTTCTATCACTTGGTGCCTTTGGGTTTTCACTGCTGTGAAGAGACATCATGACCATGGCAACTCTTATAAAGAAAACATTTAATTAAGGGGATGGCTTACACTTTCTGAAGTTAAACCTATTATCACCATGGCAGAGAACACAGCGGCGTAGAGGGAGATGTGGTGCTAGAGCTGAGACTACTAGATCTTGCAGGTAAAAAGAAATCAACTGAGATACTGGGTGGTACTCAGAGCACAGAAAACCTCAAAGCACAGCAAACCCCCACAGTGACACAGTTCCTCCAACAGCTCATACCGACTCCAACAAAGTCACACCTCTTAAGACTGACAATCCCTATGAGATGATGAAAGCCAATTACAATCAACCTGCAGACTTGGCAACTAGCCAAGGAAAGTATAAGAACATGTACCCTGTTCCAACAGTTAGAATTGGGCAGGGTTTTGTTTTTGTCCTTCCAGGATAAAAGTATCCAACTAGGGAATCTATAGGTTTCTGGACAAATGAGATATCTGAGGAGGAGGAATCATCAAGAGAAAATATCCCAAGAAAAAGAGTAAATCAGGGTAGAATTTCATCAATCTTCCCAAACATGGTCTTTTCTTAATCCCAATTCAATTAAAAATCAAAGCTGGTTTTGCAGTTGGAGCATGGCTTTCTTCTTCTCTAAACCTAAGCATGCTTGTTAAAGGAAAACTGAAAATCTCTGTTTCATGTTTAAAGAGTTGCCTAGTACGGGATAGAAGAAAATCAAAATTAAGGGACTATTATATTGTCATGAATCCTTGGTTTCATTTTGACTCTTTGAAACTTTTCCTAAGATATAAATACTATCTCAAAATCTATAAGATTTTCATGTATATATAAACTTTGCAGGATATTAGTAGTCATGTAGGCTACTAATTAATTCTCAACATAAGCTTCATCCAGCTACTTGTATGTGTTTCAGGGTTTGAGTCTGAAGCAGGTAATTAGGCACTGAGCTTGTGTACCCCTGATGTACTTGATAGATTCTGGTTGTCTAACATTTCAGAGATCTGTTGTATACAGTATATAAAATGTTTTAAGTTTTCTGCAGTAAACCATGACCATTCGTAACAAGAACCTTCGAGTGCTCCAAAAAAAATGAAGGGGTCCTTCAATGATGACTGTGGTAATGCCATTAAGCTAACAAACACTACCCAAAGATCAGTTTTGATGTGCAAACCTTTAGGACAACTTCAGAGCAACTAGTTAAGATGGTCCAGGCTCACAGACTCCTCCAGGCAGAACTTCTGTTAAGCCCCACACTTTCTCACAGAGACTAGACAACAAATGATACAGCTAGCTCTCCCAGGACTTGGCCATTATCACAATTTTCTCAGGGGCCTCTAAAGATGCTGCTGCCCCAGATAATAAGAAGTAATTTGAAGAAAATGACAACCACATTACCAAGAAGTGGTGTGGATAGTTTTTGGTCATTTGGTGGGTTTTGGATGTTTGTTGTCATTTAGAGGAATTGATTGTAAGCTGTTATTAGTCATGGTTAGGGAAGAAGTAAAAAAAGGTTAGATTAAGGGATTTACTTTTTTTTCATTTGTCTATCCTTTCTCTCCTACCTAATGTTGTAAAGGGGGGATGGGGAACAAAAAGGGGGAATATAAGAATGATAGAATAAAATGGTAGAGTATTGAATCTACTTTTAAACTGAAAACCAACTACTAGTCTCAAATATTTTACAATGGTATGGATTTTTTATATTAATACAAATTTGAGGTTTTGTTTTAACATACTGGATATGTGTTTCTAATCGTGAACCTATGCGACTCATTTTAAAATGTAATGTAAATTCTAGTTCTTAAAAGCTACTACTATAAACTCTTTAGGATAACTAAGAAATAATGGTTAGTGGATAGTCATCTATAACAATCAAATTTATAGCCACCTTAGTTATGTTTTTAAGTAGTGTATGTATGTACAGTTATGGAAAATATAGTCGAAGTGCATGAAATATTAGAATTGGTATAAAATTCTAGATAAGAATCATAAGGGTTCTGAATTAAAGTGCAAATGCTTTTGCTCACGTACAAACATTTAACACTTTACACATAAATCATGATCAATAACAATGGTGTTAAATTCACTAGTTCCCTAACACTGCTGAAAATTTAATGAAAAGAAAATACCTAAAGTCAGTATCTGACTGGCATTAATTACCTCACTACTATATTTCACACTCAAAAATACTACAAGGAGTAAGTTCAAACAAAATATTATGGCATCTCAAATACATGATTTTATTTTCCATATTTAAGTGTAACTTTTCTACTCAGACAGTATGTTGCATATTATGCATATCACTGAATAACATGGAATATCAGACAAGTAAATAAAAGAGTATACCTGTTGTGGGTGTGTGCATGTGGAAGTTATCTGTGATAGTTTGAATGTTACTGGCCCAAATAAACTCATGGGGGGTGGCACTATTAGGAGGTGTTGGAGGAAGTTTGTCATTGTGAGGACAGCCTCTGAGGTCTCCTATGCTCAAGTTAAGCCTAATTCAGTTTACTTCTTGTTGCCTGTGGATCAAGATGTAAGGCTCTCAGTTCTTTCTCCAATTTCATGTTTGCCTATACACGTTCATGTTCTGCCATGACAATAATGGACCAAACCTCTGAACTGAAAGACTGTCCAATCAAATGTTCTGTTTTATAAGACTTGCTGGAGTTATGGTGTCTCTTCACAGAAGTAGAAGCCCTAACTAAGACACCATCATTTGGATCTAGCTAACAACATTTATGTTGCTGCAATGTGGTGTCAGGTAGGCAAGTCATTCAAGACTCTCCTAACAAACGTAGATTAGTCTGCTTTATTTTAAACACAAGAGGTTGAGCTTCCACATGCAAATGTGCATAAGCATGATTAGATGTGCTTTTAAGACAGGGATCTAATGGCATAATCTGCTAAGACTGCTGTCCCTTCAAGAAACTTTAAAAGTCAGTGAAATTGCCTATTACCTGACACAATATGAGTTGTTATGCTTTGCAATAGTCTCTCCACCATGAAGATTGAAACCTCTGGACCTGTGAGCCAAAATAAATAATTCCCAGCTTTAAGCTGTTACCTAGATATTTTTGTGAAAGATATAGTAAGGTAATTGATATAGGCAGGAAACAAACTTTGAAGAATGACTGGTATAAAAGTGGCAATGAGTGAAATAAACGGAGCTGTCATCCAGTAGTAAAGTGCAGAGTCACTGCTGATTGTGGGACGATTCGTTCCCATTGCTAAGTGTAGCACCTCACCTCCCTACAGTACACCGAAAGGCTTTTAATATGCTTCAAGGTAGAAAGAATCACTACATTTTGTAACCTTCAAAGTACCTCAAAAATCTCAGACACCAGTGAGTCTAGAGACCGCAAATGTTTCGATTGCACAATGAGTCAGTAAAAATTATGTCAATGTAGTATCTCAGAGAGTTCACATTATTTTATCTATATGTAATAGTGTATTATTGAACAAAAACAATTTGTACAATTAGATAAATATATAAGACTGAAAGTAAGCTAAAAAGGACTTTCTTTAAATAAATTAATTAAAAAAATTTTCATTGTAAGGCCAGGCATTACGGTACATGCTTTTAATCCCAACACCTGGGAGGCAGAGTCAGGAGGCTCGCTGTGAGTACAACTCCAGTCTAGTCTATAGTTCCAGGGCTGCCAGGCTAGATAACAGAGAAAGCCTGTCTCAAATGTCTTCATTGTATATATTATTGTACACAGTGTGATGCTCCACAGGAAATTCTCCATAGAGTAGATAACGTAGTTGAGGATATCGCCCTCCAAGTGCTCTGCTCTGCCTTCACTGCTCCAGTCAGTCCTCAGGGTCATCTATGGAGCTTTTCTTCTACATTCATGTATACACAAACATTTTATATATCTGTATAAAATCTAGGTACCACAACTTTATGGGGGCACACATCAATTTGTTTAATAGTATTACCTCCAGGTGAATCACATTTTTCAGCAAATGATATCTTTATTCTTGTTATGGCCAAATGAAATTCCACTGCATGCATGTACCTCATTTCTTATATCCAGTCCTTTGTTGTTGAACATAAGGGCGGTTCCTATAACCTAATTATTGCAAATAGTGCTGCAAGTCACATACAAGTTTCTCTATGGTAAGATGACTTGAAGCCATGCAGGTCATACAAACAGCATACTTGGGATATGTATGTAGTGAATATAGTACCAGTTTTTTGAGGACCCTCCATAATGATACACATATTGGCAAAAACAACTGACATTCCCACCAGCAGTATATACAACCTACATTTGTCCACGTTTCCCATCATTTGTTGTTATGATGACATACTAACAGGTGTGATGGTGTTGGAAATCTCCGCTCCAGTCTCACTTCCCATTACAAACCCCACCCTAAAGACAGGGTTTTTCTGTAGCTTTGGAGCCTGTCCTGGAGCTAGCTCTTGTAGACCAGGATGGCCTCGAACTCACAGAGATCTGCCTGGCTCTGCTGGAATTAAAGGTGTGCACCACCACCGCCTGGCTCCCCCACCCTTCTTAGAAAGCCCACCACTGGCAGCTCCCCGGCGCCCCTCGAGGCTGCTTAAAGACCATGCCTATAGGGTATTTAAGATTTTCATTTGGGAGCAGCAGTGTGATTTCTTCTTAGCCCTGAGATCACCCAGGGGTGCTTTGCTCATTAAACCTGGATTTTAATTTGGCCTGATCTGACCCATTGCATCAGCAGAGAAACCCACTGTCGGGATTCAAAAATACCTGTTGTCTGGTGCTGGGCCTGGATACCGTAACCACGTGGATGTGGGAAGCCACTCTCCCTCTTACAATGCTCCCTCCCAAACTGATCAGCTTTTGGCCCAATAAACTGCCCATTCCAAATCACTGTTTAGAGTTCCAAGACCCCTCCCAATCTTCAGCGTACCCTGCCAAGATGTGGCTGTACAGGGGCAACCCTAACCCACTTCTGAAGCAAGGCTTGTCTTTGTTCTGTGGGACCTTTGGTTAGGAGATGTTCTATGCAAAGACACCTCACCTCCCCTCGCCACTTGACCTCAAGCCATCTAGGAGAATGTCCTGCCATGATCTTTGGTCTCTGGCATAGCCTTTGAAGTGGGCAGCACCAAGTCTAAATCTATTTCCCCAACTGCTGCAAAATTTATCCAAAGTTACTCAGTATTTGGGATCTGTACTTCCTCCCTACCCATACCCCACTCTGCTCTGCCTGCTTTCTCACCAGGTGTCTTGTTCTTCCATGTGTTACAATGTGGAACAAGTCAGCTGCATTCTCCACATGGTTCTTGTCTTCCCCTGCTCCTGCTACCACCACTGACACCGCGGCATGACAGACTGTGGCTGTCCCTCTGTCCCATCCGGCTTTCCACTCCGTACATAGGAGGCATACATTCGTTTGCCTTGGGGAAGGGGACAGCATGCCACATTGGTCTTCTGATGCCTCCCATCGTTGCTATGCTTAGCAAGCTGGAGCCGGTGTAGTGTGGGGAATGCAATGGGTGTTGTCATCCTTCCCTCCAACTGGGAGCATCCTCCCTGCCTACTGCTTTAATTCTTATGGTTTCTTATACTGCGAGTTCTGATCTTATGATGGAGGAAGGTCATTGGTTAATTATAATAAAGAAACTGCTTGGCCCTCATAGGTTAGAACTATGGTTCTAACTCCACATAGGTGGGTGGAGGAAACAGAACAGAATGCTGGAAGGAAGAGGAAGTGAGATAAGACTCCTCAGACAGACACCATGCAGCTCATCGCCAGGGCAGAGGTGATGAAGCAAGCCCCCAGGTCAGACATGCTGAATCTTTCCCGGTAAGCACACCTAGTGGTGCTACACAGAATATTAGAAATGGGTTAGATCAATATGTAAGAGCTAGCCAGTAAGAGGCTGGAACTAATGGGCCAAGCAGTGTTTAAAAGAATACAGTTTGTGTGTTGTTATTTCGGGTAAAGCTAGCCAGTGGCAGGAGCTGGGTGACGGAATGCAGCCCGCAGCTCCCTTTAACAATCTTAGGATTTTTAAGTTGATCATCTGACATGGCTTCCCATGGAAAGTTATGTCTGTCTTTCTGTTAAAACATTCTGTCTACTTTGTATGGATGGACAGCACTCTGTTCCTATATATTTTCTTGTGTATAAATACATGTGGCCACTGAATGCTTGTTTCTGACTGGTTTTAAATGCCTGGGTTTACATGTTCCATGTGTCTTGGTAACAGCTCAGCTGTTGCTATTACAACTAGCTGCCTGGGTTCAAAATTTGCCTCTGGGTTTTTCTGGCCCTGAATCTGATGTGATGACAGAGAAAGTTATTCTGTAAGTGAAATGAAAACTTGTGATTGCAAACTGGAGTTGTTCTGGGAAATAACACATGTTCGGCCACCATTTTAACTATGTACAGCACATCGGCAGTCACCACTTTGACTAAGGCTGAAACAGAGGGAGGTCACATGACTATATCACCTCTTAAATAAAATTGACCATATGGAGTGGTCCACCAAGGAGACATTAGATCTCTAATATGATTAAAAAAACAAGGTTTATGAAAGACAGATTTCTAAACAATGCTGGTTTACTGAGGAATCAAAGTTGCACCTCCATGCATTCAAACACTAAATTGTTTACAACGTTAAAACTTGTTTTTTGCCTTCCACAGATTATGAATACAATCTATGTCCCAGGACCACAGCTGAACACCAGAGACTGAGATATTCCTATTTTATGATGTAGCAGTATGATGACCTAAACAGTCTGACAATAGGTTTTTTCCTCCTTATCTAAGGTCTATTCGGGGTGACAAAGACCAATTTAAAAACAACATCTAACTTTCTTTTTCCAACATTGGTAAACTGCAGCTAATCTGGTAAATCACAAAGACATACAAGTTAACCTAGGTGTAACTTCCGAGGTTGAGTTCTAGCACTGCAGTTTTGACTGCTACTGCATAGAAGCTTTCTCAGCATTACTGTATCATCTTCAGTCACATATGGCAAAACTCTGCCGAGATGCTAACTCATCCCCCTCTGAAGAGATTAGCATTGGAGAGGGCAGGGAAGCCTGCAGGCAGGTTCAACTCTGTTCATCCTCTCATGCTCCTCAGCCTCCCTCCTTCTTCCTCCACTCGCTCAACCTCTTTTCTTCAGTAAATTTCCTCTGTTTATCTTCTAGGTATAGACTTAAAGGTATGTTTCACTGGGATGAAAGCAAGCAAGCACTAGGAAAAATGTCCATGCCTCTTAACCCAAAGCCACAGAATTTTTCTATGACACCAAGTTGTAAATCTGTTCCAGTTGTCTTACAGACATCTGCAGGTTCCTGGCCAAAGAATCCTGCTATCAAGGAATCTAGCCTGGTGGATCAATCTCTAGACAGGCCCACTCCTCCTGCCAGACTTATGCCAAGGCCAACCCACAGGGGAGCCTACAGATAATGCCAGTCCCTGCACATGCTGTGAAGACACCAATGAGATGCCTACTAGTAGGATGACTTCGCCCACATGTCCACTCATAATAAGCTCCATTATCTCTTAACTCTTAGTGATACCTTTATAGGAGGGATGGAGGCAACCCCCATCTCCAGGGAAACAGCTCTGTGATGGCTCAGGTACTCCTGAAGCACATTATCCCCCAATTTGATGTGCCATCTCCCCAAACTCCTGGGACATTAGTGCTAGTACCACCTCTCCAGGTTGAAACAGGAACCTATCCAGGATAAATGGTCTGGCCAACCGGAACCGGACCCTCCAATTTTTCAAAATGTCCCAATGAGTGGTATACCTGCTCTTTTGCATCTGGCTCGTTAACCCTTGCCTCCTCTGTACAACCAGAGCACATCTGTTTCATTCTCTCTGACAGGCATCACTCTTCCTATGGCTAGTCCTGTCCACAGGGCCGATGTTAATAATCTATTTTTCTCCTAGCAACCTCCCTTATTCACTTCCTCAAGAAATAGACCCCTGAGGTCTCCAGGATGGCAGTTGACCAAATGCTTCTTCACCCACCTCCCACCAAGCATGAGTCCACTGACTTTGGACTCCCCTCCCCATACTGTTCTATGCCAGCAGGAAATAGATAGACTTGAAACGGTACCCAAAGGTTGAGATGTTGGAACTCTCCACTCTGTTCTCACTAAGCCTGCCATAGGCAGCTCCTCTCCTGGAGCTACTCAAAGACCTTGCTTACAGGGTATTTAAGGCCCCCTCCTTGGAAGCAGCAGTGTGATTTCTCTCCTACTTCCACCCCCCCCAAGAAACACCCAAAAGTTGCTTTGCTCATTAAACCTAGACTTTTAATTTGACCTGATCTGATGTATTGTATCGGCATTGAAACTCATTACCAGAGATTTAAAAATACTTACCAATGGGGTTTCAACGCAGTTTTAGTTCACACTTCTCTAATGGCTGGAGAGGTGAACATTTTCACAGGTTTACTGGCCATTTCAACCTTTGTGAACTGTTTGTTCATTGGCCCATTTGCTAACTGGGTTAATCTCTTGCTTATTTTTTGTTGCTGTTTTTATTGGGGGGTGTTTTAGTATATTCTAAAAATAACCCTGTGTTTGATGTAAAGATCAGCGATTTCTCTCCCATTCTGAAGTGAAGAAATCTTCACTTGAAATTTTCTTTACACGCGTATTTAATTTCATGAAGGTGACTTGTGAACTGTTAGCATTATTTTCTGATAAACTGGAGTACTAGCCAGAAAGTCCCTACCTCTTGTCTGTATCTTGAAGTATTTCCCCTACTTTTTCTTGTAACAGTTTCACAGAGTTTCGCGTCTTCAAATTAGGTCTTTGTTTTATTTACAGTTGATTTTTGTCAGGGTAAGAAATAGGAATCTCAAATCATTCTGCTACAGTTGGGTACAAGATCCATTTGTTAAAAGGCTGTCTTTTTCCAATATGTTGTTGGCATCTTTGGCAAAAACAAGATGGTTGAAGCTGTGCGGGTTTATATCTGGTTGCTTTAGCCTGTTCCTGAGGTGGTCTGAATAAGAATATCCTTCACAGACTCATATATTTGAATGCTTCATCATTAGGCAGTGGAACTACTTGAAGGATTAGGAGGATTGCTTTGTTTTCAACCCACTACACCCCTCCATACAGAAGGGATTTACTCACTATGAGACTACGTTTCAGAATCACCCCCACTGCTTCCAAAGCTCAAAGACAAGCAGAATAGCAAAATTCCTTTTTCAAGGCACTAAAGCCCCCTCACCCCAATCCTCCATAAATGCTATTCACTGGACCATCTATCTGAGACACCCAGCTGACCTTCAACTCCACCATCAATTTCCCCTTATTTGAGCCTGGTGATACTGTCCGGGTCAAGCAGGTAGCCAAGGGACACCGAAAGACACTTGGAAAGGACCTATATAGTGATACTCTCCACTCCTAGATGTGTGAAGGTAGCATTGCACCATGGATACACAGCCAGGTCAAGGAAGTGGAAGCCACAGCTATTATCACCAAATGGACTGTATCCTGGACCATGAGTCCATTAAAATTAAGGTTTGATCGGGACCCTGGTCCCTTACACTTCATGCCCCTCTAGTTTCTAAGTCTTGTGTTTTTTGCTATGGGTATCATTGCAGGGTCACAGTCTAACCCCCATCATCCTCAGATGTGAATCTGGGAACGAAGGAAGTTAGGTACAGGGAATATGTCTTAGAGTTCTGTTACTGTTAAGAGACGCCATTACTACAGCAACCTTCACAAAAAAAAAAACATTTACTTGGGGCCTAGCTTACTGTTTCAGAGATGCAGTCCATTTTCATCAAGCAGGGAGCATAGTGACATGCAGACAGGCATGGTGCTAGAGTGTATCAGAGTTTCACATCCAGATTTACAGGCAGTAGGCAGAGAGAGACAGTGGGTCTGTCTTGGGCTTCTGAAAAAAACCCAAAGCCCAAGCCCAGTGGCATGCTTCCAACAAGGCCACACCTAATCCAACAATACTGCACCTCCTAATCCCTGTCAAACAGCACCACTCCCTCATGACCAAGCATTCAAATCTATGAGTCTATGGGGGCAATTCTTATTCAAACCACCACAGGAGATGATTGTTAATAAGGCTATCAACCAGCAACCCATATTCTATCTTGACCTTTGCTCACTGATGACCACTTTCTTATACTTGTCAGATGGTTAAGATGAACAAAACAAATGACAGCTCATGCTGCCAAGGATGTGGAATAAGGGGAGTGCAAACATGTATAGCCACTGTGGAAATCAGCAGCAGCACCTTAAGATCTACCTGTTCCACTCTTGAGAACAGACTCAAAGGATGTTTCTTCCTACCATTGAAATACTTGCCCAACCATCATCAGTGCTGTTTGTCTTAGTTAGGGTTTTCTATTGCTCTGAAGAAACACCATGACCATAGCAAGTCTTATAAAGAAAATATTTAACGAGGGTGGATTGCTTCCAGTTTCATAGAATCAGTCCATTATCGTCATGATGGCAGGCATGGTGGTGTGTAGGCAGACATGGTGCTGGAGCTGAGAGTGCTAATCTTTCTGCTTGTTGGAGAAACAAATCTAAAATGGAAGGGGGTAAGTTGTCCTGAACTATTCAGTTCATTAATTCACTGCCCCAAGGCAGTGCACGCTATTCCACTGGCTCACTGGCTCCACCAGACCACCCACCCATGCTGTGGTGACCCCCATGCAGAGGCCATGACCCGAGAAAACCTCAAAGAAAAGAAGGACAGGAGACAGAGATAATCAGTATTAGGCTCCAATTACTTAGTCTCCATGCCTGACTACCTTACTGTCAGCATTTGTATGGACGTTGCCTCATATTCTGAGCAAGCTAATGATCAGATCCTACATCCTCGACGGCATGGCCAACTAAACTACTGGTCCTTAGGACAAACTATGATCCCCTAGAACAGTATGAGTCAATGATTTGTCTCATGTCCATAGAACCAGTAGGAAATGTGACAGATCAAGACAGTTCCTCCATCTTCTGCTCTTGCTGAGGTCATTTTAGGCTCACCTAGAATTTGATCTCCTTCATGGAGAATCCATGGAAAATTACCCAGCTCTATTCTATCAACCCAAGGTCAAGATGGCTTAGGTAATTTAGCTTCTGTTAATCTGCTTGCCTGTGCAAACCTTCCCCTGCTTCTGCTGAACAAGATAAGATAGAAGGATGTTGTTTTTGCCTTTAAAAGCTCCTTGCATACTCTGGTTTCTCTTCAGATCGTATAAATCTTTCGCCTTTTACTAAAAGCTCCTTGCTCTAAATGCTCAGGGATATGCTTAGGTCTGGAATACCTGAGTGTAGTCCAAGCCAGCTGGAATAAAGACTTTCAATTGGCTATAAACTACATCTGTATGGTCATCGCAGGTGGGATTCTCATAACACTACCTGAGAGCTGGGATTTGAGACATACACCACACCACGTCCAGTTCAAGCACTCTATATGTTTTCTTTTTTTTTTTGACACAGATTTTCTCTGTGTAGCCCTGCATGCGCTGGAACTCACACTGTAGACTAGGCTGTCCTCAAACTCAGAGATCCACCTGTCTCTTCCTTCTGAGTGCTGGGACTAATGATGTATGACAGCACCACATAGAATATATGAAATTTCTGAAGGTAATTAACAAGCTTTTCAATTCATAAAATTAACAATGGTTGCCTTCATCACATTATAAAGTAACTAAAGGTCTCTTATATAGGTATTAACCTGTCTGTTGTTTTTAAAACTGCATCACTATGTGGAAACAGGCTGGCCTCACAATATAGCTCAAGCTAGCCTTGAACTAGTGGTCTTCTTGTCTCAGCTTTCTGAATGCAGAGATTAAAGGTATGAGCCACTATACCAGGCCTTGGAATCTAATATATTACCACCCAGATAACAATAATAGCTCAATGGTTGTGACAATCAAAACTTGTTTTCAAATAGGGGCCACAATCCAGACACACCGTTGAAACACCGCTACGGTGAATGAGATGAATAGGAAACAACTGCCAGGCTCTGAGTCACTCTCTCTGGGAAAATATTGTTCTCCAAGCTCTTAGACCTACTGAAACCTAGGAAACAGGAAGACCACAAGGACTTGTAAGTAAAATGACACGTTCAGGGTAAGACTCTCTGATCCAGACACACCCGCCGTGTGGCGAGGCCTTCAGAAGTAACCTGAACAGAGTTTCAGATGCACAGTCATAGTTTCCTGTTTGGCATATGCACTTCTCTTTTGATTTTTCTCTGTTCCCAAATCCACTGTCCCACAAGAACAGATATTTGTTTTTGGATGATGCAAATACACAATTAGTAAAAGCATATGCAAATACCAACATTGTGGATTCCATGCAGGAGAACATTCCCACATCATCATTAAAGAAATTCTAAACTGGAAGGCTTGGAGACTCCAAACAGAAAACTATGCATTAACAGAAACATTCTCACAGTCTCAGTACACCTAGATTCAGGAGCATATTTTCCTCTGGTGGCTTTAGATTAAAAAAAGTTTACTGAAATGTAATTTTCCAAGAAACTAGAAGACATTTATATATTTATATATATGTGTGTGTGTGTGTGTGTGTGTGTGTGTGTGTGTGTTCATTTGTCAAAGACCTATTCAAACTCCGTTTTTGGAGATTCATTTTATGCAAAAATAGACATGAAACAGTTCTCATAACTTAAAACATATAACCATACAACATGTGGTCTGACTCGGCTTCTTTCTCCCAGCATTCTGTTTGGTCTACTCTGCCTACCTAATTTTCTGTCCTATTAAAGGCCAAGGCGGTTTTTTATTAACCAATAGACATATGACCCTCCTCCATCACCACCCTGGGCTATATAGGAAGATCCTCTCTAAAAAAGCAACAACAAAACAATCAGTTCCCAGAATTTCAACCCGGCTCACAGTGATGTGAGATTCCCCTTATAAACTGTGAATACCACTGGCTAATAGAGAAACTGCTTTGAACCTGTTGCAGGGCACATCACAGGTAGGCAGGAAAAACTAGGTTGAATGGTGGGAGAAAGAAGGTGGAGTCAGTGAGAAGCCATATGGCCCCACTGGAGACAGACACCAGAACTTCACCACAGCCTCGTGGCGATACACAGATTAATGGAAATGGGTTAAATTAAGATATAAAAGTTAGATATAATAAGAAGCTAGAGCTAATGGGTAAAGCAGTAATTTAACTAATATAGTTTCTGTGTGGTTATTTCATGGCTGGGCTTCTGGGCAGCCAGGAAACAAACAAGCGGCCTCCAACTACATCACAGGGTATACCAAAAGCTGATATACTATCAGTAGAGATAGTGTAAATAAAATGTTAGTATTTCCCTTCAGAGATGTTAGCATATTATAAACAGAACCCAAATTTTTAAAGAAAATTAAGTTCAGCATTCTTTTGAATGTAAACTAAATGTTTTGCTTATATAACTTTATGAAAACAAAAGGATATTACTGAGTAAAAACTGTCAACTCACGGCTCTCTATAAGATCAGTAGGTTAAACTTATGAACAGACACAATTATTAAGAGAAAATTACTGTCCTTTCCCCACCCTTTCTATGTGTAGAGAAATGCAAATTCTGCCTAATTTACTATATGTTCTATAACAAATCCACAAAAAAATTCAATGTAGCAAGAAAACCAAGAGAAGGAAAAGTAGTGTATTTAAACCTATACTTTCTTACCCATATGTTGCTGAAGAGCCCAAGAAGAGTTTGCACGAGCAGAGATCATCTTTTCAACAGGTGGTGGAAGTCTCTTCCAATTAGAAAATTCCAAAGTAAAAATAAGGACATCATCGCTGACTGAGTTAACCCTGTATGAACAACATGTTAACAGGCCATCAACAGCAAAATATTAACATATTTAGGGCTAGTACTAAAAGCAAGTATCACATTCCTTTTATACAAGAACTCGATGATGGTACTCCTAGGAGAGAGGCTGGAGAAAACAAGCTCCTCTAGGAGCAGAAGGAAAGAGCAAATCCAGTCCTGGGACACTGCCAGACCAGAATTGAGCCAATGAGCTGACCCAGAGTCTGCGATCTCCACCAGAACCGGAGTGGGACTGAACCAGTTACCTAAGACAGAAAAAACAAGCTACACCAAGAAGCAGAAGCCAGGAGCAGACACAGTCCCGGGACATGGGGGGATCAGGACATAGCCAGCGACCAGATCCAGACTCAACAATCTCCACCACAACAGGCCCAACTCCACGCCAGGGACTTCTGCAGGAGGATATTTAGAACAAGATGTACAGAAACAGATCAAAGCCTGCAGCCTAAGCCAAAGTAGGCCTGAAACAGCAAACTCCAAGGGAGCAGAGCCAAGCACAGGAGCACTGAGCTACCTCCAGGAACAGGAGTAACCAACAGGGAAACTAGAACTGTGACACTGACTGTACCACGAGGAACAACCATCTGAGCTTGGGATTTACTGGCACCTAGAAGATTACTCAACAGAATCTCAAACAGCCCAACCATACCTATTAGAGGAAAAGATGAGTAGAAAAGAAGATCACATGCTACACCACAAAGAAGCAACGCAATACCAGTAAATGGACTTAACAGACATCTACAGAATCCTCATGGAACCTTCTCAAAAATTGACCACATACTTGGTAACAAAACAAACGTCCAAAATACAAAAAAAAAATGGAATATCCCAACGTACCTTATCAGATCACCATGGTTTAAAACTAGAAGTCAACAGCAATACTAATTCCAGAAAACCCACAAGCACACAGAAATTAAACAATGCTCACCTGAATCATCAATGGGTCAAGGAAAAAATAAAGGGGGAAATTAAAGACTTCCTAAAATTCAATGAAAAATGACCACACAACATATCCAAATTTATAGAACACAATGAAATCAGTGTTAAGAAGCAAGTTCATAGCACTAAATGCCTATATAAAGAAGCTGAAAAAAAATCCCACACTACTGAATTAACCAAACATTTGAAAACTTTAGAACAAAAAGAAGCAAACTCACATAAAAAAAACTAGATGGCAGGAAATAAAGTGAGAGTTGAAATCAACAAAAGAGAAACAAAGAAAACAATACAAAGAATCAATGAGACAAAGAGCTGGTTCTTCAAGAAAATCAACAAAATAGACAAACCTTTATCAAAACTAAGCAAAAAGCAGAGAGAGAATATCCAAATTAACAAAATCAGAAAGGAAAAGGGGAACATAACATCAGACATGGAGGAAATACAGAGGATCATCAGGTCATATTTTGAAAACCTGTACTCCACAAAATTGGAAAACTTAAAGGAAATGGACAACTTTCTGGATAAATATCACTTACCAAAATTAAATCAAGACCATATAAGCAAATTAAACAGACCTATAACTCCTGAAGAAATAGAAACAGCCATCAAAAGTCTCCCAACCAAAAAAAGACTAGGACAATGTGGTTTCAGCTCAGAATTCTACAAGACTTTCAAGGAAGAACTAAGACCAATACTCCTCAAATTATTCCACACAATAGAAATAAAGGGAACACTACCAAACTCTTTTTATGAGGCTACAATTACCCTGATACCCAAATTACAGAAAGAGAATACTAAGAAAGAAAATTACAGACCAATCTCACTCATAAACATTGATGCAAAAATACTAAATAAAATAACGACAAATCGAACCCAAGAACACATCAGAACCATCATCCACCATGACCAAATTGACTTCATCCCACAGATGCAGGAATGGTTCAACATATAAAAATCTGTCAACCTAATCCACCACATAAACAAGCTAAAAAATAAAAACCACATGATCATCTCATTAGATGTCGAAAAAGCATTTGACAAAATACAACATTTTTTCGTGATAAATGTCTTGGAGAGAGCAAGGATACAAGAAACATACCTAAACATAATTGAGGTAATATACAGCAAGCCAACAGCCAACATCAAACTCAGCGGAGAGGACTCAAAGCAGTCCAACTGAAATCGGGAACAAGACAAGGTAGTCCACTCTGCATATCTATGCATAGAGTAATTAAAGTTCTATCTAGAGCAATAAGACAGCAAAAAGACATTAAGGGGAAACAAATTGGAAAAGAATAAGTCAAACTCTCACTAAAAAGAAGGAATGACAAGGAGAAATGGAAAGAGCACCAAATTACACAGCCTGGCAGACAGAACCTATACATGCCTGCCGACTTACCATCTAAAAGAGAGAATACACGCGCTGTTTTTCAGTGCAAACAGCGGCATTTCGGACACACTGGCTGTCAGATCAACTCCAAACCTAGGTGTGAGGAGACATTGGCTGAACGTGAATGTTCGGTCTGGCCCTAGCATTTCTAAATCTACTTTTAACCAGATGCCAGTGGAGTCTTACTGTTAGGAAAACTGAGCCGCACTTCAGTGAAGTCTTTCTGGGTGAAGTTTACTGCTCTCCCATGGAGGAAACACGGCTCACTAGTGGCCGCCTCCCAGACAGGAAAAAGAGGCGCTTTTCTCATCATGCAGGTTCCTCATACAGCACTGACCCCAGTGAGAGGCAGACAGGACAGCTGACAGCAAACTGAACTGCAGGTATCGGGGCTCAGAGGCCACAATTCCTGCTCTTCCAACTGTCTTCTGGACAGTTGTCCGCACATGCCTAAGTACGCATGCGCAGAGCTCCTGGGGATGGCTGGGCTCTGCACGGTCCTGGGCACTCACTGTACAACCTCAGAGTGTGAGAAATCGGCCTAGTCATGAAGGGTGGACCCTCGAGAGCCAAGCTGGGGCTGATGAGGGTGGTGAGGGAGAGGGTGAGGGTGGTGAGGGTTAAGGTGACAGGGGTGAGGGAGGGGGTGACAGGGATCCCATTCCAGGGTTGGAGTGGGATGTTTGCATTTGGGAGGACTGGCTGCCAGCTCAGTGGGTTGGGTGCAGCCATGGGTCAGGTGAATTCCCAGTCCTCTATGCATGGCACAGGCTGTGAAGTGACAGGGAAACTAATACTACTGATAGGCTGTTTGGCTTTTCTTTCTTTCGCTCATGATCTAAGTGACATTTTGACGATCATTTTCTTTCGTCACTACTAATAAAGGTTAAAACTTACAGTGTTTTAGACTATCAGATACCCGTCTACAAGTGCATGCATACTCCTCTATGGTGCTATCTAGAAATCCTCAGGTGTACTTCAGGAAGAATTTGAAAGTTCCATTTGTTTGTGTAGAATAATGCAAAGACATAGCAACAGAGCACAGGACACTAAAACTCCAGTATTGCAGGGCCCTTGAAAGGGTATCACCAGATGCACGATGGTGTCAAATGGGGTGGTTTGTTGTTTTTGTTGTTGTTGCTGTTGTGGTGGTGGTGGTGGTGGTGGTGGTGGTGGTGTGTGTGTGTGTGTGTGTGTGTGTGTGTGCGTGCTCGTGCTCTGAGGAGTGAATGAGTTCCAGCCCTAGAGTCGTGGAGATCACTGTGAGTAGTCCCATGAGTCTCAAGGAACTGTCAGTGACTTGGGAATTAGGTTTTCATAAGAATGGCAGTGCAAATAAATAAATAAATAAATAAATGAAAAAAAGAATTGCAGTTCAAAGAGTTGCACTAAAATAGCAATAATAGATAAAGTCTATTCACATCTCTTCTTCATTTCATTGCTAAAAGAATCATCTAAGCAGGGTGTTTCAAATAATTATTCTACTCTTTGAATCTATCATTTGTTCTGACTATGTACACACATGTGTTCATTGGCCAACAGTGCTGGCTTCTCTTGCAGAGGTCGCAACCCATCAAGTGTCTCACGACCATCTCTACCTACAGCGCCATGGAATCAGACACCTTCTTCCCCTCTGAGGGTATGTGTACTCAGATGACATAATCTCACACTACAAATATATACTCATAAAGAAAATAATAAATACTTGAAAGAGATTATATATATATATATATATATATATATATATATATATATATATATATACACACAATATATGTTTGGAGATTATTCTAGATAGAGACACCTTTTCCTCAATGTATTCACTGACAAAAATGTCAATTTAAGAGGCTCAACAAACAAACTATTTTATGCTTGTGGGTATGACTTGCAGATGATCTTTCAATTATTGTGTATAATTAATATAATAACAGCATAAATGATAGAGCTTAATTTAATGAACACTAACTAAGAATAGTAACTTTACTATGATGTATATTTAAATTTAAGTACACGTTATAAAGAAGTTCATATTGGAACTGGATCTTAATCAGTGTGCAAAGCAGTTGCTATGCAATGTTAGGCCCTGAGTGCAGATTAACGGAACAAACACAAAAGAGAATGCAGTGACAGGATTCTGTATTCCCAGTACCCTTAGAAGGAGGTGGTGGTGGGTATGTGCTGTAGGAAGTCTTACAGCTGGTGGTGACCTGCCCACTAGATTTCCCTAGATTTCTTCCGTGTCTGATTTATGTCCTCTTTTTGATTTCTGATTTTTTAATTTGTATATTCTTTCTGAAGTTTGGCTGGTTTGGAATGACATTTTTCAATTTTGTGATTTTTCTCAAAATTTCAATTTCTCAAAGAATCAACTCTTTGTCTCATTGATTCTTGTACTGTTTTCTTTATTATTATTATTTTTATTAATTAAATTATTTATTGATGGAGGAAGGTCATTGGTTAAATAAAAAGAAACTGCTTGGCTCTCATTGGTTAGGAGATAGGTGGGAGGAGTAAACAGAACAAAACGCTGGGAGGAACAGGAAGTGAGCTCAGACTCCACAGCTCTGCTCTCAGGAGCAGACTCCTCAGAGAAAGACGCCATGCTCCCGGCTCCTGGGCAGACGCACGCATGAAGCTCCGACCCAGGATGGACTTAGGCTAGAATCTTCCCGGTAAGAACCGTGCTACAGTTTATTAGAAATGGGTTGATCGGGATATCAGAATTAGCCAGTAAGGGCTAGAGCTAATGTGCCAAGCAGTGATTAAAAGAATACAGTGTCTGTGTAATTATTTCGGGGCAAAAGCTAGCCGAGCAGGCGGCTGGGGTGTTGGGGACGCAGCCCCGCCGCCGCTCTTAATACTACAATTTATTAAAGATTTTTGCCTCCTCCCAGCCACCGCCTACCATTTCCCTCCATCTCCCCCAATCAAGTCCCCCTCCCTCATCAGCCCAAAAAGCAGTGACGGTTCCCTGCCCTGTGGGAAGTCCAAGGACCTTCCACCTCCTTCCAGGTCTAGTAAGGTGAGCATCCAAATGGCCTAGGTTCCCACAAAGCCAGTCTTGTACTGTTTTCTTTCTATTTTGTTAATCTCATCTCTCAATTTCATTATTTCCTGTCATCTAGTCCTCCTGGGTGAGTTTTCTTCTCTTTGTTCTAGAGCTTACAGGTGGTCTGTTAACTTTCTTTTTTTAAAAAAAAATATTTATTTATTTACTTATTATGTATACAGTGTTCTGTCTGTGTGTATGTCTGCAGGCCAGAAGAGGGCACCAGACCTCATTATAGATGGTTGTGAGCCACCATGTGGTTGCTGGGAATTGAACTTAGGACCTTTGGAAGAGCAGGCAATGCTCTTAACCACTGAGCCATCTCTCCAGCTGGGTCTGTTAACTTTCTAATCTGGGATTTTTCCAGCTTTTTTATATAGGCATTTAGTGGTATGAACTTTCCTCTTAACACTGCTTTCATTGTGTCCCATAACTTTGGGTACGTTGTGTGGTCATTTTCATTGAACCTTACAAAGTTTTAATTTCTTTCTTTGTTTTTTCCTTGACCCATTTGTGATTCAGATAAGTATTACTCAATTTTCATATGTTTGTGGGTTAGGAAATTAGTGTGGGTGGTGAATGCTAACTTCTATTCATGGTTATCCCATAAGATACATGGGGTTCTTCAATTATTTTTGGAATCTGTTGAAGTTTTCTTTTTTTATTGAGTATATGGTCAATTTTGAGAAAATTCCATGGGGTGTAGAGAAGAAAAGAAGGTATGCTCTTATATCTTTGGATGGAATATCCTATAGATGTGTGTTAAGTCCATTTGAGTCATAACATCTGTTTAGTCCCTTATTTCTCTGTTAAGTTTCTGTCTGTCAGAACTATCCAGTGGTGAGAGTGAAGTGTTGTGGCCACCCACTATTAGTATGTGTGGCATAATATGTGATGGAAGCCTTAGAAGTGTTTCTTGTACATATGAAGGTGCCCTTGTATTTGGCACATACATGTTCAGTATTGAGATTTCCTCTTGATGGATTTTTCCTGTGACTAATATTAAATGTCCTTCTTTTTCTCTTTTGATTGATTTTAGTTTGAAGTCTATTGTGTTAGATATTTGGATAGCTACACCAGCTTGTTTCTTAGGTCCATTTTATTGGAAAATTTTCTCAACCCTTTATTCTGAGGCGATGTCTGTCTTTGAGGTTGAGATGTGCTTCTTGTATGCAGCAGAAGAATAAATTATGTTTTTGTATCCAATCTGTTAGTCTGTGTCTTTTTATAAGTGACTTGATACCATTTCTATTAAGGGATATTAATGACAAGTGATTGCTAGTTCCTGTTATTTGACTTTTTGTTGGTGGTGACATTATTGTCTTTGCTTTTCTTTTATTTGGGATTTACTACTGTGAGATCATCTATTTTCTGTGACTTTGTGAATGTAGCTGACTTCCTTGGGTTGAAATTTTACTTCTAGTACTTTCCATTGATATAGATTTGTAGCTACACATTATTTAAATCTGTTCCTGTCTTTTCTCCATCTATGGTAAATGAAAGTTCACTGTGTATACTAGCTGGCATCCATGGCCTACTAATGTCTTCATAGGGCTCAACCAGGACCTTCTGGCTTACATTGTTTCCATTGAAAAGTCAGGTGTATTCTAGCAGGTCTGCATTTATATGTTACTAGACCTATTACCTGTGCAGCTGTTAGTATTCTTTCTTAATTCTGCATGGATATTGTTTTGATTATTATGTAGATAAAGGATTCTTTGTTGTTCAGCCCTTTTTCCCACATGAAAAACCATCATTTATGAAAATCTATATACTTCAACATCTTTATCACAATTTTAAGGACTCTCTTTAATAGCTCCCTGTCTGGACTGTTTTTATTTTGATTTGTTTGTTGGGGGGGGGAGTGGGTGTTATACAACCTGCAATGTCTCTCATTCTCAGTCATGGTTTTGCAAAAGAAGCTTCCTTGCCCCAAACAACTGGCAGCAGCAAGGATCACAAAATTTTACATGGACTTCCATATTTATGTATTTGGAACGTGAGCACTCTATTAGTTGTGGAGTTAGGGAAAATCATTTTTTCAGTCTAAAAGCAGCTGTTTTCTCCTATTGCCACATGTTCTCTGCTTTCCAGGAGATTTTCAGTTTTGTGAGGCCCATTTATTAATTGTTGACCTTAGTGTAGTCTCCTGTTTCAATATATTCAAGGCTGTTCCCTAGCTCCTCTTCTGTCAGCTTCACTACAAATGGTTTTATGTGAGGCTTTTGAACCACTTGGACTGGAGTTTTCTTCAGGTTGATGAATATGGCGCGCTCTACTTTCTTCTCCACATTGAAATCCAGTTAGAGTGCCACCGTTTCCCATTGTAGATTTCAGTTTCCCATTGGATATTTCTTGCTTCTTTATAAAATATCAGATATTCATATATATGCAGATTTGCATCTGGGTCTTTGATTCAAATCCCTTGATTAACATGTTTATTTTTGACAATATCATTAGGGTTTTGTTACTATAGCTATGGGATATAATTTCTAGTACCTTGTGCACTATTCATAGAATGCCTGCATTTTCTCTCCATTGTGTCACTATTACCTGAAGAGAAAACATTTTATGTTGATGTGTAGTTACTCTTACAAATAAGTTATGTGTAATTATTGGTCCATGCTTGATGTGTGTCATGACTTCTGGAGCAGCAACCTAGGAAAGAAGAGAAGCTGCCTATGGAGAGACGCTTATGCCTATCAATTTAATTTGAGTTACTGTGCACATATGCTATTCATGTACATTATCAATGTTAGGCCATAGAAAACTCTATATGTAGCACCACCTGAATGAATCAGAAAAAGAATAGCCCCTAGAGGTATAAGCACAACCTAAACCAACTGGAAGAAGAAATTGAGTAGCTAGTCTTCCAACTAAAATGCCCCAATCCCTAAGCCCTGAGCCCTAAGCTACACTCCCTGTCTGTCTCTCCCTGTGGGACTCAGTGAAGAGCATCTGGGCAAGGATCTTCCAACTGCACTTGTCCAGGCCATGACCCAGGTAGACCTGGAGCTGGTAACACAAAGCATCAATTATCTGCTTGGTCATCTCTGGGATGTCCTGGAACAGCACAATGCTTATGTCAGAGGGCTCTTTGGGAAAGACCATCAGACATGGCTCGAGCTGTGAGTTTACCAAGAATAGCTGCTGGTACACAGACAGCAGAACCTGGAAGGAGAAGAGCCCAGCCCAGGTGCACTCTTCAGGCAGAAACTCCAGCTCTGCAGTGGAAGGAAGGCGGCTGTGGCTCCCAGTCTGTGAGCAGCAGTGGCACCTAGTCCTCCCACACAATTTCAGAGACCTAGGTCTTCTTGGAGACCGCCAGCAGGCACTCACCACTGGCGAGGAAGAAACCAGGGGCTCCGGAGGGGGAGGTGTGGCAGCTGGGATACCTTGCCTCAATGAAGCAGTCTTACCTTGCCCTGCACAGGGCCATGGAGGGGATTCTCTGCTCGTTTGCTGGCCTGACACAGGAGAAAAGAGGATTCCCTAGCGGCTGCATGCACTGAACACAGAGCCATCCTCAGCCCAGTCCCGGCTCTTCTATGGCCTAAGTCTTGGAAGCGCCAATGCAGAGGCAGGGGCTTCCATCTGGCTCAGGAGACCCCATCTGTTCCCGTGAACTGCTCCTCGGCATCTGGACCATCCAGCTCTGGCAGTGGATGTCAAAATTGCCTTCAGTCTTGTTCCAGGCCACAGTGAACATGAACTCGAGCTACTAGTTCTCCTTGAATACATGGGGCCACACTGCCACCCAGTCAGACATGAGCACCTCCTCCAACTCCAACAACATGGTAACTCGAGTGGCCGGCTTCTCCTGTTCTCTCTCTACCTCAATGCATCCGACCATATCTTCTCACCAGAAAGGGTAAGGCCTCCATGAGGAGTCAACAAAGCCTGCACATCCATATTGAATTGCATAACAGTTATACAAGTTTTAACGCCCACGTGCAATGGACAAATGTTCCCCATGCTCTGATGTGGGAGTGATTTTTTTTGACATGTTGCTTTCATTGGTTACTTAGTAAAGAAACTGCCTAGGCCCATTTGATAGGCCAACCCTTAGGTAGGTGGAGTAAACAGAACAATATAGTAGGAAAAAGAAGCTGAGTCAGGTCGGTCGCCATGATTCTCCCTCTCCAGACAGACGAAGGTTAAGATCTTCCCTGGTAAGCCACCTCATGGGCTACAAAGATTATTAGATATGGGTTAGATCAATATGTAAGAGCTAGCCAATAAGAGGCTGGAACTAATGGGCTAAACAGTGTTTAAAAGAATACAGTTTCCATGTAATTATTTTGGGTAAAGCTAGCCGTGCGGGCGGTAGGGTGCCTGGGATGCATCCCAGCCTCCCGTTTTACTACAATGCTCTACACCCTGACTAGCATGAGCTGTCACTTGTGCTATTGATCTTAGTCATTCTGACAGATGTTCAATCGACTCTCAAACTGGTTTTGACTTTAAATTTCCTTAGTTGCTAAAAATGGTGAACATTTCTTTGGGCTTTTCTCAGTCATTTGAGATTTCTCTATGGAGAATTATGTTTATATCTGTAACCCAGTTTAAGTGGATTAATTGATTTGTTGATGTCTAATTTCTTGAGTTCTTTTTGCCTCAATACAAAAAAAATGGTTAATTATTTGGGAATTTCATACAATGTACACTGAAGATACTATTTTCCCATTCCTCCCAGGCTGACCCTTCTACCCCTTTTCCCTTTCAAAAAGAAAAAGAAAAAAAATACAGGTATTTTATTTTGTGTCTCCCACATACTCAGTGGAGTATGGTGAAACCCACAGTGTCCAATCTTTAAAGATTGCTAAGTTTATTCCCAGACCCTGCCCCACAGGAAAACCCATCATTTGTGAAGATCTATATACTTCAGCAAATTTATCAAATTTTCAAAGATTTTTCTCTGTATCTCTCTGTCTGGACTGGTTTTATATTGATTTGTTTGCTTGTGGGGAGAGGTTGTCACAGAGCCTTCAATGTCTCTCATTCCTATTAAAGGGTCTGCAAAAGAATATTCCTCACCCCTAAAATCTGGCAGCAGCAGGAATCACAGATTTCCACATGGACTTCCAGTGTTTAGATATTTGTGATGTGAGCCCTGTATTAGATGTGGAGTTAGGGAGAATCCCTTTCTAGTCTGTCAGCTGCTGTTTTATATTATTGCCAGTGTTCTCTGCTTTTCAGGAGCATTTTGGTTTTGTGAGGTCCCATTTATTAATTGTTGATCTTAGTGCCTGCACTATCAGTGTTTTGTTTAAGAAGTAGTCTTTTGTGTCAATGCATTCCAGGCTACTCCCTAGCTTCTCTTCTGTCTAGTTCAGTAAAAATGGATTTAGGTGAGGCTTTTGAATCACTTGGTCTGGAGTTTGTTCAGGATGACAAATATGGTGCTATCTCCTTTCTTCTGCACACAGAATCCAGTTAGACTGTCACCATTTGTTACAGATATTTCTCATGTGCATTGCATATTTCTGGCTTCTTTATAAAATATCAGGTGTTCATAGGTATGTGGATTTGTGTCTGGGGCTTTCATTCAAATTCGTTAATTAACATGTATATTTTTGACATTATCATGAGGATTTCATTACTATAGCTGTATAAAATAACTTCTATTACCATCTGCACTATTCATATAATGCCTATATTTTCTCTACATTTTGTCACTGTTTTTACATGAAGGGAAAAATTGGTTATCTAGATGTGTAGTTACACTTTCAAATAAGTTATATGTAATTATTGGTCCATGCCTAGGGTATGTCATGACTTCTGGAGAAGCAACCTAGGAAAGGAGATAAAGCTACCTATTGGGAGATTCTTTAGCTTTTCAATTTCATTTTATTTACTTGTGCACATGGCATATATGTATATATATATCTGTATGTATATATATTACATATATATATACACACACATATAAATATACACAGCAACACACACTATTCATGTACATTATCCCTGTAAGGCCATAAAAAACTGTATACATAACACCACCTGAATGAATCAAAAGAAGAATAGCCACTTGAGATGCAAGCACCAACTGAACCAAAGGAAGAAGGGGTGAGTGATTAGTCTCTAAGCAAAAATGCCCCAATCCCTATGCCTAAGCCCTAAGAGACTCTCCCTGCCTTTCTATCCCTGTGGGTCTTGGTGAAGAGCACCTGGGAAATGATCTTCCAATTACACTTGTACAGGCCCTGGCTCAGGTAGATCTGGAGCTGGTAACAGAGCATTGATCTACTGCTTGGTCTTCTCAGGGATACCCCCAAATAGAACTGTGCACATGCCAGAGGGCTCTTCATGGAAGACCCACAGACTGGGCTCCAGCTGTGAGTTTACCAATCAGAGCTTCTGGTGCACAGACAGCAGAACCTGGAAGGACAATAAGTCAGCCCAAAAGCACTGTTCAGCCAGATACTTCAGCTATTCTGTGGAAGAAAGGTGGCTGCTGCTTCTAGTCTGTGAGCAGTGGTGGTGCCTCTTCCTCCCTCGCAATTCCAGGAACCTTGGTCTTCTGGGAGACTGCCCTGCAGTCACTCACCACAGGAACCAAAGACACCAGTGGCACCAGGGGGGCTGGCATGGCAGCCATGACCACATCTTGGGATTTCTTGCCTTTGGTAAGCAGGTAGCCTTGCATTGGAAGGAGCTAAGGGGGGGCCTCTCTGGTCCTTTGGGTGCAGAACCCTGAAGAGGAGAGGATTCCCCTTAGGCTGTTTGTGCTGAGCATAGAGCCATCCTCAGTCCAGTCTGGGCTCTTCTGCCTCCAGGGCTTGGGAATGCCAAGGCAGAGGCAGTGGCTTTCCTCTGGCTTAGGGGTCCCCATTTTTCACTGGAACAAGAAACACACCTCAACCTCAAAGAGAGACAAGACATCAGAGTAAAGGGTTGGCAAAAGATTTTCCAATCAAATGGATCTATGAAACATGTGGGTGAGGTATCCTAAGATCTAACAAAATTGATCTCAAACAAAATCAATCAAAAGAGATAGAAAAGGACACTTTATACACATAGCAGGAACAATTCATCAAGATGTAGTCTCAATCCTGAACATCTATGCCCTTCATTCAAGAGCAACCACATATGTAAATGAAACTTTACTAAAACTTAAAATTGCACATCAAGGGAACGCAACGCGGCCGGACCACCGGGCGGCGGAACGCAACGCGGCCGGACCACCGGGCGGCGGAACGCAACCCGGCCGGACCACCGGGCGGCGGAACGCAACGCGGCCGGACCACCGGGCGGCGGAACGCAACGCGGCCGGACCACCGGGCGGCGGAACGCAACGCGGCCGGACCACCGGGCGGCGGAACGCAACGCGGCCGGACCACCGGGCGGCGGAACGCAACGCGGCCTGACCACCGGGCGGCGGAACGCAACGCGGCCGGACCACCGGGCGGCGGAACGCAACGCGGCCGGACCACCGGGCGGCGGAACGCAACGCGGCCGGACCACCGGGCGGCGGAACGCAACGCGGCCGGACCACCGGGCGGCGGAACGCAACGCGGCCGGACCACCGGGCGGCGGAACGCGGCCGGACCACCGGGCGGCGGAACGCGGCCGGAACACCGGGCGGCGGAACGCGGCCGGAACACCGGGCGGCGGAACGCGGCCGGAGTACGCCCAGCGCAGCCGGCGGGGACCCACTGGGACCAGAGCGGCAGCAGAGGACACTGGCTGCTGGCGGCGGGAACCGTCCCAGCAGGAGAAGCAGGCTGCAGGGACCGCGCACGCAACACCAAGAACAGATCGCCCCACTACAATTAAACCAAAGAGGTAGGCCTTCGGTTGGGGAGGTCCCTGGCAAAGGAGGAGCCGGGTCCTATTCCTGAAGACCTTTCTGAGGGGTGAGAGGGATCTTGGCCCCTGGCAGGAACCAGGAAACAGAGCAAGGGCATTTTGTAAGAGGAGCCCCTGGCCAGCAGGGGAACCTGAACCAGTTTTAAAAGACCCCTTAGATAGCATCGATAGGAGGAGATGGGCAGGCGCCAAGGAAAGAATTCACCCAATAATCTGAAAAACAACATGAAAACACCAGAACCCAACGATCTTACAACAGAAGGTCTCCAACACCATAACACAGAAGAAGTGGAAAAAATTGACTTTATGAAAGCTGTAGAGTCCCTTAAACAACATGTGAAAAATGCCCTTATAGAAATGGATGAGAAGTATAACCAAAAATTTGAAGAAATGAGTAAATACGTACATAATACCCTGGGAAACCAAGAAAGAACGATCAAACAGGTAAGGGAAACAGTTCAAGAATTGAAAACTGAAATGGAAGCAAGGAAGAAAACACAAACTGAGGACCAGCTGGATATGGAAAATCTAGGTCAACGAGCAGAGCCTACAGAAACAAGCATAATCAATAGAATACAAGAAATAGAAGAAAGAATCTCAGATTTTGAGGACACCATAGAGAAAATAAACGCTCTGATCAAAGAAAACTGCAAAGCCAACAAATTCTCATCACAAAACATTCAGGAATTATGGGACACAATAAAAAGACCAAATCTAAGAATAATAGGAATAGAAGAAGGAGAAGAGTCACAGCTCAAAGGCCCAGAAAATATTTTGAACAAAATTATGGAAGAAAACTTTCCCAACATAAAGAAAGATATTCCTTTGAATATTCAAGAAGCATACAGAACACCAAACAGACTGGATCAAAGGAAAACATCCCCTCGCCATATAATAATCAAAACACAAAATATACAGGTTAAAGAAAGAATACTAAGAGCTGCAAAGGAAAAAGGCCAAGTAACTTATAAAGGTAAACCGATCAGACTTACACCTGATTTCTCTATGGAAACAATGAAAGCCAGAAGGTCCTGGATAGAAGTACTGCAGAAGCTAAGAGACCATGGATGCAAGCCCAGACTACTATACCCAGCCAAGCTTTCGTTCACTTTAAATGGAGAAATCAAGACATTCCAGGATAAAAACAAATTTAAACAATACGTAGCCACGAATCCAGCCCTACAGAAAGTAATAGAAGGAAAATCGCAACCCAAGGAATCCAACATTGCCAACACTGCCTACAATAACTCAGGCATCTAGCGACCCTTCACTAGCACAACTCAAAGAAGGGAGACACACAAATTCTACTTCCAAAAACAATAAGAATATCTGGCAAAAACAACCACTGGTCATTAATATCACTTAATATTAATGGTCTCAATTCACCTATAAAAAGGCACAGGGTAAGAGATTGGATACGAAAACAGGATCCAACATTCTGCTGTTTGCAAGAAACACATCTCAACCACAAAGACAGGCATCTACTCAGAGTAAAGGGCTGGGAAAAGATCTTTCAAGCAAATGGTCCTAAGAAAAAAGCAGGTGTGGCCATATTAATTTCTAACAAAACTGACTTCAAACTAAAATCAATCCGAAGAGATCGAGATGGACACGTTATACTCATAACTGGAACAATTTGTCAGGATGAAGTCTCAATCCTGAATATTTACGCCCCTAATATAAAAGCACCCACGTATGTAAAAGAAATATTACTAAAACTCAAGGCAGACATCAAACCACACACACTAGTTGTAGGAGACTTCAATATACCTCTCTCAGCAATGGACAGGTCAATCAGACAGAAACCTAATAGAGAAGTAAGAGAACTACTGGAGGTAATGAAGCAAATGGACTTAACAGACATCTATAGAACATTCCACCGAAATAGGAAAGAATATACCTTCTTCTCTGCAGCTCATGGAACCTTCTCGAAAATTGACCACATACTCGGAAACAAAGGAAACCTCCACAGATACAAAAAAATATCAGTGTCCACCTGTGTCTTATCAGATCACCACGGATTAAAGTTAGAATTCAACAACAATCCTACCTCCAGAAAGGCGACAAACTCATGGAAACTGAACAGTCAACTACTGAACCACACCTGGGTCAAGGAAGAAATCAAGAAAGAAATTAAAGTCTTCCTTGAATTTAATGAAAATAAAGGGACAACATACTCAAACCTATGGGACACCATGAAAGCAGTGCTAAGAGGAAAGTTCATAGCACTAAGTGCCCACTTAAAGAAAACAGAGAAAGCATACATCGGAGACTTAACAGCACACCTGAAAGCTTTAGAAGAAAAAGAAGCAGATGCGCCCAGGAGGAGTAGAAGACTGGAAATAATCAAACTGAGGGCCGAAATCAACAAAATAGAAACGCAGAAAACGGTCCAAAGAATCAATGAAACAAAAAGTTGGTTCTTGGAGAAAATCAACAAGATCGACAAACCCCTATCCAAACTAATTAAACGACAGAGAGAGAACACGCAAATAAATAAGATCAGAAATGAAAAGGGGGACATAACCACAGACACAGAGGAAATTCAGAGACTCATTAGATCTTACTACAAAAGCCTGTATGCCACAAAACTAGAAAATACAAAAGAAATGGACATTTTTTTAGATAAGTACCACATACCAAAGCTAAACCAAGACCAGGTGAACGATCTAAATAGACCTGTTAGTCGCGAAGAGCTAGAAACCGTTATCGAAAATCTACCTTCCAAAAAAAGCCCAGGACCAGATGGTTTCAATGCAGAATTCTACCAGAACTTCCAAGAAGAGCTAATACCTATACTCCTTAATGTATTTCACAATATAGAAACAGAAGAGTCATTGCCAAATTCCTTTTATGAAGCTACAGTTACCCTGATACCAAAACCACTCAAAGACCCAACCAAGAAAGAAAATTACAGGCCGATCTCACTCATGAATATCGATGCAAAAATTCTCAATAAAATACTGGCAAACCGAATCCAAGATCACATTAGAAAAATTATCCATTATGATCAAGTAGGCTTCATCCCAGAGATGCAGGGCTGGTTCAACATACGCAAATCTATCAATGTAATCCACCATATAAATAAACTGAAAGAAAAAAACCATATGATCATTTCATTAGATGCTGAAAAAGCATTTGACAAAATTCAACACCCCTTTATGACAAAAGTCTTGGAGAGATTAGGGATACAAGGATCATACCTAAATATAATAAAACCTATTTACAGCAAGCTGACAGCTAACATTAAATTAAATGGAGAAAAACTCAAAGCCATCCCACTAAAATCAGGAACACGACAAGGCTGTCCACTCTCTCCATACCTCTTCAATATAGTGCTTGAAGTTCTAGCAATAGCAATAAGACAACATAAAGGGATCAAGGGGATTCGTATCGGAAAAGAAGAAGTTAAGCTCTCGTTATTTGCAGATGATATGATAGTATACATAAGCGACCCCAAAAACTCTACCAAAGAACTCCTACAGCTGATAAACACCTTTAGTAATGTGGCAGGATACAAGATCAACTCCAAAAAATCAGTGGCCTTCCTATACACTAAGGATAAGGAAACAGAGAGGGAAATTAGAGAAGCATCACCTTTCACGATAGTCACAAATAGCATAAAATATCTTGGGGTAACTCTGACCATGGATGTGAAAGATCTATTTGACAAGAACTTTAAGTCTTTGAAGAAAGAAATTGAAGAGGACACCAGAAAATGGAAGGATCTTCCTTGCTCCTGGATTGGGAGGATCAACATAGTAAAAATGGCAATTCTACCAAAAGCAATCTATAGATTCAATGCAATCCCCATCAAAATCCCATCAAAATTCTTCACAGATCTGGAGAAGACAATAATCAACTTTATATGGAAAAACAAAAAACCCAGGATAGCCAAAACAATCTTATACAACAAAGGATCGTCTGGAGGCATTACCATCCCTGACTTCAAACTCTACTACAGAGCTACAGTATTGAAAACAGCTTGGTATTGGCATAAAAACAGAGAAGTCGACCAATGGAATCGAATAGAAGACCCTGACATTAACCCACAAACCTATGAACACCTGATTTTCGATAAAGGAGCTAAAAGTATACAATGGAAAAAAGAGAGCATCTTCAACAAATTGTGCTGGCAAAACTGGATGTCAACCTGTAGAAGAATAAAAATAGATCCATATCTATCACCATGCACAAAACTCAAGTCCAAATGGATTAAAGACCTCAATATCAGTATGAACACAGTAAACCTGATAGAAGAGAAAGTGGGAAGTACTCTACAACACATGGGCACAGGAGACCACTTCTTACGTATAACCCCAGCAGCACAGACATTAAGGACCTCATTGAATAAATGGGACCTCCTGAGATTGAGAAGCTTCTGTAAAGCAAAGGACACTGTCACTAAGACACAAAGGCAACCCACCAACTGGGAGAAGATCTTCACCAACCCCGCAACTGACAAAGGTCTGATCTCCAAAATATATAAAGAACTCAGGAAACTAGACCACAAAAGGCTAATCAACCCAATTATAAAATGGGGCATTGAGCTGAACAGAGAATTCTCAACAGAAGAACTTCAAATGGCCAAAAGACACTTAAGGTCATGCTCAACTTCCTTAGCGATCAGGGAAATGCAAATCAAGACAACTTTAAGATACCATCTTACACCTGTCAGAATGGCTAAAATCAAAAATACCAATGATAGCCTTTGTTGGAGAGGTTGTGGAGAAAGGGGTACACTCATCCATTGCTGGTGGGAATGCAAACTTGTGCAACCACTTTGGAAGGCAGTATGGCGGTTTCTCAGGAAATTCGGGATCAACTTACCCCTGGACCCAGCAATACCACTCTTGGGAATATACCCAAGAGAGGCCTTATCATACAACAAAAGTATATGCTCTACAATGTTCATAGCAGCATTGTTTGTGATAGCCAGAACCTGGAAACAACCTAGATGCCCTTCAATGGAAGAATGGATGAAGAAAGTATGGAATTTATACATATTAGAGTACTACTCAGCAATAAAAAACAAGGACTTCATGAAATTTGCATACAAATGGATGGAAATAGAAAACACTATCCTGAGTGAGGTAAGCCAGACCCAAAAAGAGGAACATGGGATGTACTCACTCATATTTGGTTTCTAGCCATAAACCAAGGACATTGAGCTTATAATTAGTGATCCTAGAGAAGCTAAATAAGGAGAACCCAAAGAAAAACATATAGGCATCCTCCTGAATATTAACCTTCAGCAAGCGATGAAAGGAGACAGAGACAGAGACCTAAATTGGAGCACAGGACTGAAATCTCAAGGTCCAAATCAGGAGCAGAAAGAGAGAGAGCACGAGCATGGAAATCAGGACCGCGAGGGGTGCACCCACACATTGAGACAATGGGGATGTTCTATTGGGAACTCACCAAGGCCAGCTGGCCTGGGTCTGGAAAAGCCTGGGATAAAACCGGACTCTCTGAACATAGCGGACAATGAGGACTAATGAGAACTCAAGAACAATGGCAATGGGTTTCTGATCCTACTGCATGCACTGGCTTTGTGGGAGCCTAGGCAGTTTGGATGCTCAACTTACTAGACCTGGATGGAGGTGGGGGTTCCTTGGACTTCCCACAGGACAGGGAACCCTGATTGCTTTTCGGGCTGGGGGGGAGACTTAATTGGGGGAGGGGAGGGAAATGGGAGGCGGTGGCGGGGAAGAGACAGAAATCTTTAATAAATAAATAAATTTAAAAAAAAATAAAAACCAGAAAAAAAATAAATAAATAAAATAATTTGGCCAGCGTTCAAAAAAAAATTGCACATCAAACCCCATACACTAATAATAGGAGATTTAAACACTCCTCTCACGACAGTGGACAGGTCAAACAGACAGAAACTTCACAGAGAAATAAGAGAACTAACGGATGTAATGAATCAAATGAAATTAACAGACATTTATAGAACATGGCACCCAAACAAAAGAGAATATTTCTTCTCAGCACCTCATGAAACCTGCTCTAAAATTGATCACATCCTTGGTAACAAAACAAACATCCACAGATAGAAAAAAGTGGTGTAATCCACTCTGTATTCTCAGATCACAATGGAGTAAAGCTAGAATTCAACAGCAATACTATTTCCATAAAGGTTATAAACTCATGGAAACTGAAGAGTCTACTACTGATTATCCTAGGTCAAGGAAAAAAATAAAGAAATTAAAACCTTCCTTGAATCCAGTGAAAATGAAGGCACAACATATCCAAACCTAGGGGACACTATGAAAGAAAGCAGTGCTAAACAAAAATTCATAGTTCTAAGTGTCCACATAGAGAAAATGGAGAGAGCTCACATCAGTGACCTAACAGTACGCCTGAAAGCAGTATAAAAAAACAGAAGCAGGCTCACCTAATAGGAGTATAAGACAGGAAATAATCAAATTGAGGGATGTAATCAATAACATAGAAAACCATACAAAGAATCAGTGAAACACGAGCTAGTTCTTTGTGAAAATCAACAAGATTGACAAACCCTTATTCAAACTAATCAAAAGGCAAAGAGAGAACAGTCATATTAACAAAATAACGAATAAATAGGGGAATATAACAGTGGACACTGAGCAAATTCAGAGAATCATTGGGTCCTACTACAAAAATCTGTACTCCACAAAATTGGAAAATGTGAAAGAAATAGACAATTTGTTAGATAGATACTATCTACCAAAGTTAAATCAAGACCAGGTGAGCAATTTAAATAGAACTATAAGCTGCAAGGAGATAGAAGCCATCATCAAAAACTTCCAAACCAAAAGAAGCAAAGGGCCAGATGGTTTTAGTGCAGAATTATACCAGAACTTTAAAGGAGAGCCAATACCTGTACTCCTCAAAGTGTTCCATATTATAGAAACAAAAGGCTCATTGCCAAACTCTTTTTATTAAGCTACAGTTAACCTGATGCCAAAACTGCACAAAGACTCAACCAAGAAAGAGAATTACAGATCAGTCTCATTCATGAACATCAGTGCAAAAATTCTCAACAAAATACTGGCAAACCAAATCCATGACACATAAAAAATCATTCATTATGATCAAGTAGACTTCACCCCGGTGATAAAGGGCTGGTTCAACATATGAAAAACATATCCACGTAATCCATCATATATAAACTGAAAGAAAAAATTCATGTGATCATTTCATTAGATGTGGAATAAGCATTTGACAAAACTCAGCACCCCTTCTTGATAAAGGTCTTGGAGAGATTAGGGATACAGGACCATATCTAAATATAATAAAAGCAATATACAGTAAGCCAACAGCTAACATCAAATTAAATGGAGAGAAATTCAAAGCAATTCCACTAAAATCAGGAAGAACACAAGGCTGTCTGCTCTCTCCATATCTCTTCAACATACTTCTTGAAGTTTAGGCAATAAGACAACATAAGGAGATCAAGGGGATTCAAATTGGGAAAGAAGATGTTAAACTTTCATTATTTGCAGATGATATAGTAGTGAATATAAGTGACTCCAAAAACTCTACCAGAGAACTCCTACAGCTGATAAATACCTTCCGTGAAGTGGCAGGAAACAAGATCAACTAAAAAATTCAGTAGCCCTCCTATACACAAAGGATAAAGAAGCTGAAGGGAAATCAGAGAAACATCACCTTTCACAATAGCCATAAATCACATAAAATATCTTGAGGTAACACTAAGAAAGGACATTTGTTAGACTATTTGACAAGAACTTAGTGTCTTTGAAGAAATTGACGAAGATACCAGAAAATGGAAAGATCTCCCATGCTCTTGGATAGTAAGGATCAACATAGTAAAAACGGCAATTTTACCAAAGGCAATCTATAGATTCAATGCAATCCCCATCAAAATCACAACACAATTCTTCACGACCTTGAAAGAACAGTAATCAACTTCATATGGAAAAACAAGAAACCCTTTGGATGTATATCTTGGTCAACCTAGATGTAGTAGAGAGGGCCTTGGACTTTCCACAGGGATGGGTGCCTTGTCCTCTCTTAGGATTGGAGGGCGATGGGTAGGAATGTGTGAGGAGGCAGTGGGAGGAGGAGAGGGTAGTGGGAATTTGAATTGGTATTTTAAGTAATAATAATAAAATTCATGACCTCATCTCTAATTATTATTGCTACTTATGTAGGTACATATAAATGAAATATGTAATATATCTTATACATGCATATGCTATATAGATTTAGATATAGATATAGATATATATACTATTGTCCTACTGTGTCCAATAATTATTGCCTTGTGAAGAGGTGTTTAGGTCTGAACACTGGGATTAGATTTCAGGTGGCTCAACTAATTTTATCATCTCCCTTTCTCTGTCTTCTCTCCAAAATGCCCCATATGCCCATATATCTCTTATTGAACCCCTTCAACTCTATGCCCTCTTTTCATATTAATTATATATAGATATGCATCATATATATGTATTATGTTATATGTACATATTTTGTTATATATGTACATTATTACATATTCCTAAGTATATAAATGCTATGAATACTATCATTAACTTTGAAATTAGCAAAGCAGTGGAATTCCAAGAGAATTTTTACACATTCTTAATTTTGCTTTACCTGCCACTTTCTTTAGCAAATATACCCATGGTAAGATGAAACTTCTAAAAATACTATGACCTTTAGCTAAATGACATAAAGAAATCAGTCTCAAATCAACCACCAAACTTCTTCCCTACTGTCTAGATTTCATAATGATAAAAGGTACTCTCAAACTGATTTGTGAAGAAAAGACATTAATGGTCTTACCCAACTTTAGGCCTAGTACCTAAAATACTTAACGTTACAGGTAAGATACGTCTGGTGATACAATATTTGAAAGCCTATTATGGAGTACTTAAGCACTTTCTAATTAGATTGAATACTTGCTCCTCAGAATGGAGTTTCATGTTCGTTTTATGTTTGATTCAAGGCAATACTTGGTAATGCTATCTTACAAATGATCATTCCATCATGTTGCCTTCATATTTTATATGTGCGTACCGATAGAGCTATGTTGATGTCAACCTTAATCACAAAGCTTATTTTGCAGTGAACAGAACTCAGTGAAGACGTTCTCAACATATTAAGCATAAAAGACTGAATTCTCAATCCTAAACAGTACAATTATCTTAAACCCACCACTATCAACAAGTTTCCAATAATAGCAAGAAGGAGAAAGCAGAGCGAATGTTACAGGGAAGAGTATTACAGGGTGCTCTCTTGTGTACATGACAGCATAAAAATCATGACCTTAGAGCAGCTGTGGTTGTCTTCACAAACCTACACAAGATGAAGAAAGCCAAAATCCTAGTGTAGATGGGGCAGATGATTTCTAGATACCACTCAGTTCTGAGGAGATACTGGTAGTTGTTGGAGGATAAAGAATCATTCATTTTGTGTGTGTGGCTTTTGGCATGTTTTCCATGCTCCATGAAATGGCCCCAAACCCATTCACATATGGACATGATTAGTTGTTATTATAAAAACCAAAAATATGTAAGTTAGGAGGAATACACACAAAACAGATAGGAGGTCATCTTGGTAGGATAAATGGGATTGGATACGGTCATGTTTAATTGTATACATGTATGCAATTCTGAGAATTAACAAAAAATTAATATTAAATTTAAATAAATAATGCAGATACATGTGTTTGGTACTTGATCCTCTTTCCTGATGAAATCATGATTGATATATTCACTTGCTTTCTGTTGCTGTGATAAAACACTATAAAACCAATCCAGAGAGAAAAGACATTTATTTCATCTTACAGTTTGTAATCATTATCAAGAGAATCTAAGACACCAAGTATAGACAGGAACCTGGAGGCAGGACCTAAAGAAGTGACCCTTGAGAAATGCTGCTTAGTGGCTTGTTCCTCATGGTTTTCTCAACTTGTTTCTTTATACAGCCCAGGACCATCAGCTCAGTGGGAGCTTTTACAACAGTGGGCTAGACCTACATGAATCATACATTAACAAAAAAAAATACCTGTTAAGTTGTTCAGATGTCCTGTTCATGTCTTCTCCCCATCTGTGAGATGTAGTCTGGACATCTAGTGTCCCAATAAAATCTGGCCTCTACTCTCTGTTTCAAAATTGTTTTAAAGCTTCTGCCTAAACATCCCCTATATTTCCCCCAACACGCAGGCTCCTTTAACACAACATTCAGTCTGTTCACACAGGCGTACATTTCTTTGCATCATGGGAAGCACATCCTGTACATCAGCCAGGCTCCATATGTCTACCTGATTTCTTTACCCAAGTCATCTCCAACCTGTAGGGCTAGTCGGCCCACACAACCTCTCTTCTACCTTAACCAGCTCAGTCTAGATTAGACTTAGAACTATTAAAGGAAGCTACATACTTAGACATCGTCATTAAATACCAACAATATCTAAAACTAGACCAGTATCTTCTTTCTAAAACCAACCAATCCTATAGAAAAGGTTGCCAACGAAAATTATCTAGGTGAACCTCATAACCCAGAACTTAAAAGAACAATCATAAATGATATCAGAGACTTCAAATAATATAAGAAGGCACAAAGAAATAGAAAAAAATGATTTTTTTCTTTAATGTCATCATTTATTCTTTTCCTTTTCAGGACAATTCTCTAGAGAATATGCACATTGAAAAACAACAAATCATAACCTAGTAAATACCTTCATGTTTAGATAGTAATGCTTAAAATTGCCATTCCTTGTTATGTCTCAAATTCAGAACCTCATGACTGATATGCGCAACCCAAGCATAATCTATTGGTTTTAAAACTATGCCCAAGTTTGCACTGATAATTCTCTTCTAGGATATTTCATTGCCTCCAGCTTTTGAAGACTCATTTTTCTTCATCCAAAAGCCACTTATTTGGGACAAAGATACAGAAATTCATAGAACAAGGAAATTAAGGAGAAAGAACATAAGGAGAATAAATGCCTGGGTGATATCAAAGAAAAATACAAAAGTAAGTTTGATGAAAATGACAAAAACAATCTAGGGCTTAAGAACAGAATTTGAAGAGGAGATAGAAATGTTGAATTTGACTCGGGCTATATAAAGATGAAACTGAAAATGATATCATACATGTATATTATAAAGATGAAATTGAAGAACTCAATAGCTCAAAAAGAAAACTTTTTATAAGGCAAGTCTTTCAAAATGAATGAATATAAAAAAAGAGAGATTATCAGGACTTAATGTGAAGTAAAGGATCTGGATCAAATGAGCAAACATGAGGAAATATTTAAAAATAAAAGAATAGACAGAAAATTTGAAACACCCTGAGTAAAATAACTTAACCTTGAAATTATGTGCATAAAGAAGAGAGACTAATCCCAAGTCTAAAGCATAGACCAGATCGTCAGCAAAAACATAGAAAAGAACTTCTCCAAATAAAGCAAACACACATTATGGTTACAGAATCACAAAGAACACATAAACAATAAGGCCAGAAAAGAAAATAACCAGAGTATATGATAGTTAGAGCACCAAGTACACAGAACAAATAAAGTGTACCAAAAACTACAGGAGAAAAAACTGAAGTTACAGTAAAGGAAAATCCTTCAGAATTAATGCTGATTTCTCAATGAAAACTTTCCAAGTCAGAAGAAAACCAAACAATACATTTGAAGTCTATAAAGGCTACTATGATGGTCAACCTAGAGTAATATACCCAGAAAAAATTTTCTGTCATGACTAAAGGAGAAAGGAAGACTTTTAACACTACAAAGATCCAACAAACCAAACCAACAGAAAGCACAGAATGCAATATTCAAGTTGAAGAACAATTGAGCACAGCCAAAAGGCTGTGGAAAAAATAAAAAATAAAGCCATAATGGTTAAAAGATGGTGTGCCACTGAGAACACACCCAACAACCGACAACAGGATGGCCACAATTAATAAACACATTTCAATAATTACTTTAAATACCAATGACCTCGATTCACTAATCATAAGATACAGGATGACAGTATGGATAAAGAAATAAAATTGGCAGACATGGCGCAGAAGTGAACTTATATCTTTTGATGGTCCAAGCTTGAAACAGTGACACCCACACTGAGAGCACGCAAATGAATAAGATCCAAAATGAAAAGGGGGACATAACCAAAGACACAGAGGAAATTCAGAGAATCATTAGATCTTACTACAAAAGCCTGTATGCAACAAAACTGGAAAATGCAAAAGAAATAGACATTTTTTTAGATAAGTACCATATACCAAAGTTAAACCCAGACTAGGTGAACAATCTAAATAGACCTGTTAGTCATGAAGAATTAGAAGCTTGAAGTTCTAGCAATAGCAAAAAACTCTCTTCCAAAAAAAGCCTAGGACCAGATGGTTTCAATGCAGAATTCTACCAGAACTTCCAAGAAGAGCTAATACCTATACTCCTTAAGGTATTTCCCAATATAGAAACAGAAGAGTCATTGCCAAATTTCTTTTATGAAGCTACAATTACCCTGATACCAAAACCTCACAAAGACTTAACCAAGAAAGAGAATTACAGGCCAATGTCACTTATGAACATCGACGCAAAAAATCTCAATAAAATACTGGCAAACGGAATCCAAGAACACATTAGAAAAATTATCCATTATGCTCAAGTAGGCTTCCTCCCAGAGATTCAGGGCTGGTTCAATATATGCAAATTTATCCATGTAATCCATCATATAAATAAACTGAAAGAAAAAAATCATATGATCATTTCAATAGATGCGGAAATAGCATTCGACAAAATTCAACACCCCCTTATGATAAAGGTCTTGGAGAGATTAGGGATACAAGGGTCATACCTAAATATAATAAAAGCTATTTACAGCAAGCTGACAGCTAACACTAAATTAAACGGATAAAAACTCAAAGCCATCCCACTAAAATCAGGAACACGACAAGGCTGTCCATTCTCTCCATACCTCTTCAATATAGTGCTTGAAGTTCTAGCAATAGCAATAAGACAACATAAGGGGATCAAGGAGATTCGTATTGGAAAGGAAAAAGTTAAGCTTTCGTTATTTGCAGATGATATCATAGTAAGCGACCCCAAAAACTCTACCAAAGAACTCCTACAGCTGATAAACACCTTTAGTAATGTGGCAGGATACAAGATCAACTCCAAAAAATCAGTGGCCTTCCCATACACTAAGGATAAGGAAGCAGAGAGGGAAATCAGAGAAGCATCACCTTTCATGATAGCCACAAATAGCATAAATTATCTTGGGGTAACTCTGACCAAAGAAGTGAAAGGTCTACTTGACAAGAACTTTAAGTCTTTGAAGAAAGAAATTGAAGAGGACACCAGAAAATGGAAGGATCTCCCTTGCTCTTGGATTGGAAGGATCAACATAGTAAAAATGGCAATTCTACCAAAAGCAATCTATAGATACAATGCCATCCCCATCAAAATCCCATCAAAATTCTTCACAGATCTGGAGAAGACAATAATCAACTTTATATGGAAAAACAAAAAACCCAGGATAGCCAAAACAATCCTATACAATAAAGGATTGTCTGGAGGAATTACCATCCCTGACTTCAAACTCTATTACAGAGATACAGTATTGAAAACAGCTTGGTATTGGCATAAAAACAGAGAAGTCGATCAATAGAATCGAATAGAAGACCTGGACTTTAACCCACAAACCTATGAACACCTGATTTTCGATAAAGGAGCTAAAAGTATACAATGGAAAAAAGAGTGCATCTTCAACAAATTGTGCTGGCAAAACTGGATGTCAATCTGTAGAAGAATAAAAATAGATCCATATCTATCACCATGCACAAAACTCAAGTCCAAATGGATTAAAGACCTGAATTTCAGTCTGAAAACACTGAACCTGATAGAAGAGAAAGTGGGAAGTACTCTACAACACATGGGCACAGGAGACCACTTCCTACGTATAACCCGAGCATCACAGACATTAAGGACCTCATTGAATAAATGGGACCTCCTGAGATTGAGAAGCTTCTGTAAAGCAAAGGACACTGTCACTAAGACACAAAGGCAACCCACCAACTGGGAGAAGATCTTCACCAACCCCGCAACTGACAAAGGTCTGATCTCCAAAATATATAACGAACTCAAGAAACTAGACTGTAAAAGGCTAATCAACCCAATTAAAAAATGGGGCACTGAACTGAACAGAGAATTCTCAACAGAAGAACTTCAAATGGCCAAAAGACACTTAAGGTCATGCTCAACTTCCTTAGCGATAAGGGAAATGCAAATCAAGACAACTTTAAGATACCATTTTACACCTGTCAGAAAGGCTAAAATCAAAACCACCAACGATAGCCTTTGCTGGAGAGGATGTGGAGAAAGGGGTACACTCATCCATTGCTGGTGAGAATGCAAACTTGTGCAACCACTTTGGAAAGCAGTGTGGCGGTTTCTCAGGAAATTCAGAATCAACCTACACCTGGACCCAGCAATACCACTCTTGGGAATATACCCAAGAGAGGCCCTATCATACAACAAAAGTATATGCTCAACTATGTTCATAGCAGCATTGGTTGTAATAGCCAGAACCTAGAAAAAACCTAGATGCCCTTCAATCGAAGAATGGATGAAGAAAGAATGGAATATATACATATTAGAGTACTACTCAGCAGTAAAAAACAAGGACTTCTTGAATTTTGCATGCAAATTGATGGAAGTAGAAAACACTATCCTGAGTGAGGTAACCCAGACCCAAAAAGAGGAACATGGGATGTACTCACTCATAATTGGTTTCTAGCCATAAACCAAGGACATTGAGCTTATAATTCGTGATCCTAGAGAGGCTAAATAAGAAGGTGAACCCAAAGAAAAACATATAGTCACCCTCCTGGATATTAGCCTTCATCAGGTGATGGAAGGAGACAGAGACAGAGTCCCACATTGGAGCACCGGACTGAAACCCCAAGGTCCAAATCAAGAGCAGAAGGAGAGAGAGCACGAACAAAGAACTCAGGACCGCGAGGGGTGCACCCACATACTGAGAGAATAGGGATGTTCTATTGGGAACTCACCAAGGCCAGGTAGACTGTGTCTGAAAAAGCATGGGATAAAACCGGACTCGCTGAACATAGGCAAAAATGAGGATTACTGAGAAGTCAAGAACAATGGCACTGGGTTTTGATCCTACTGCACGTACTATCTGTGTGGAAGCCTAGGCTGTTTGGATGTTCGCCTTACTATACCTGGAAGGAGGTTGGAGGTCCTTGGACTCCCCACAGGGCAGGGAACCCTGACTGCTCTTTGGTCTGATGAGAGAGGGGGAGTTGATTGGGGGAGGGGGAGGGAAATGGGAGGCGGTGACGGGTAGGAGACAGAAATCTTTAATAAATAAATAAATAATAATAAAAAGATTAAACAAAAAAGAAATAAAATCCATCTACTTCTTATATACAGGAAACCCATCTTAGCTTTGAAGATAGAAACTTAATTAGAACAAATGGATGTACAAAATTAGCCACTCAATTGGTTCCAGGAATGAAAATAGCAATTTTATACTAGTATCTAACAATACAGACTACAAACTATAATTAATCAATAGGCAAAATGAGAGACTCTCCATTCTAATCAGGGAACAATTAAACAAGAAGACATTATATCCTAGACATATATGCACCAAATTCTGCGGCATCCAGTTTCATTTAAGAAGTGTACTTGTGGATTTAAAGATACTGTTTCAAATCTGTAGTGATGGGAATTATATGGAATCTGTAGATTGTGTATTAAAGAGTGGTTATTTTCTGGTAAAGCCATATGGAATTCAGTGTGGGTGTTCCTTAGAAAGCTAGAAATAAAAATATCATTTGATTCAGCTGTTGTATGCTTGTGCACGTGTCCAAAGGACCCTCTACTGCAGAGATGCTTGCACATCCATGGTCAGTGCTGCTCTATTCACAATATCTCAGAAATAGAAACAGTTTATGTACCCATCAAGTGATGAATAGATCTGATAAATGTGTTATATTTAAGTGATGGAAGAGTTCTCAACTGTAAGGAAAAATGAAATTAGTTGTAAATTTCCATTAGCTGGAACTATCCAATCGGAGCCAGGTAATCCAAACCTAGAAAGACAAATGTCACATGACCTCTCTAATATGGAAATGTTAGCCTTGAAGTTGGTATTCAGTATGTACTCAATTTGGAATAGCCATGGAGGTCATGAACCTGGCAAGGGATCAAAAAAGGTAGAGAATTCAAGTGAGATTGGGTCCTGGCTGTTTGAAGGAGGAATGGGGGGATAATGGAGCAGGAAGGACTGGATCGGGTTGTGAATGAGAGAGCAAGGTAAAAGAGTGATTATATGGAGGCCTAATTAACACCAAGAACCTTAAGAAATTCTCCCCAGGCCCTCAGCCCCGAAGCAGGCTGAGTTGGGAAAGACTGGCAAGAGCTTGGGGGAGTGGAAGGGTAGAGATGGAGGAAGGGAGGGTATAGGAGCAGGGAAGAAGATATCTACATTAAGGGAGCCATTTTAGGATTGGCAAGAGACTTGCTCTACGGGGAATCCCAGGTGTCCACGAGGACGTCCCCAGCTAGGTCCTTGGGCAGCAGAGGAGAGGGTACCTGAACTGGCCTTGCCCCACTATCACACTGATGATTATCTTGAATATCACCATAGAATCTCTGTCCGGCGATAGATGGAGATAGAGACAGAGACCCTCAGCAGAGCGCTCAGCTGAGATCCCAAGGTCCAGTGGAAGAGCAGAAGGAGGGAGAAGATGAGCAAGGAAGTCAGGACCGTGAGAGTTTGGTCCACCCATTGAATCAGCTTGCCTGATGGAATAGGAGCTCACCAAATCCAGCTGGACCTGGACTGAATGATCCCGTGATCAAACATAACTCTCTAAATGTGGCTGCTGTTGGGGGCGGACTGAAAGCCATTGATATTGGCACTGGGACCTGTTTCTACTGCATATACTGGCTTTTGGGACCCTAGTCTATTTGGATGCATACCTTCCTAGGCCTGTATGTAGTGGGCAGGACCTTGGACTTCCCATAGGATGGGGTTCCTGGCCCTCTCTCAAGCAGGGAGGGGGAGGGAGGAGGAAAAGTAGGGGAGTAGAAGGGGAGTGGGAGGAGGGGAGGAAGTGTAAATTTTTGAATGGAAAAATAAAAAAAAAGAAGAAGGAAATAAAGGAAATTTAATCTGGCCCTGGCGACCTTGGTGCTCCTCAGCCCAGGCACTGGAGCGGCCTCCTCCCCCCAAAAAGGTGTTTGCGCACCGGGCAGGGCCCAGGATCCACTTTGCCATGGGACCATCATCTGCCACTCCTGATGCCTCCACCGCCATCCACAGCACACTGCCTAGATGCCAAGCTGCATCCCTGGCTCTGGCGATGGTCCCGGGATCCCTGCTGCAGCTGCCTATGCAGCCCAGGGAGCTCAGAGCTTGAGGAGGACAGGCTGCTGCTGAGGGAATGCCTGGCCTCACTCAGCCCCTAAGATCCCAGCCAGGGGAGTCAGTGCTCAGGGCTGCAAGCAGTGGCTGGCAGCGCAGGGACAGACAGGGCAGGGACCTAGCTGGCTCCGGAGGAGACTGCTCCACCCTGCTGACCAGCCTCCCGGATGGCAGAGCTGAAAGAGGACGAGCTGGAAGGGACTTAAGAAGAGGACCTTGCTGCTGCTGCTGTCTCTGCCAGTGGCCACTGCCTCCCAGACCCAGAAGATCCTGCTGCCCCCCCCCAGGTCTGTGCTGTTGCCAGACTTGGGGTTCAATGCTCTGGAGGCACCGGCAGCGGTGTCAAGGGTGCTGTATGGAGGGAATGATGCCGAGGGCAGAATGGCAGCAGTGCTGTCCCATGACTACTGTCTGGGCGGTGCCAGGGCCAGTGCAGCCACTCTGAATGGGGAGCAAGCAGCCCTGCTGAGGAGGAAGAGACTCAACACCACTGAGTGCATCCTGGTGCCCATTTCTGAGCATGTCGCCTAGATTGTTGGACACCAGGGTTGTAAAATTAAAGCACTGAGAGCGAAGACAGTGTAACAAAATTAAAAATCTTCTCTGTATTCACTAGCATTTTTTATTTTTTATTTTTTTTATTTCCATTTGAAGAGATAAATTTTGTACAAAGTTTATAACTAGCTGTTTTTATTTTGATTTTTCATTATAAAAAAGTTGCCTTGGTGGCATATTATGATGTAATGGTATTTGCTTGTAGGATAGTTAATTGTCAGTATCTCTAGCTGTCATCTTGTAGATATGGACGTATGTTACCAAGCATGTGTTTTGCATTTTGTTTCATCATACACTGCAACTAATAAGCCAAGGAATCAGCATATATTAAGTGTGTGTACTGTTTCTACAAACCATAAACTAAGCATGATAAATTATCATTATAGTTTAGTATTTGCTAATCTTACCTCACTCTTTTTTATGTGTATGTATTGAAGTTATAGGGATTATAAATTCAATTTGGGTTACGTTTCAAACCATATATTTTATGATAAAGGGCCTTTAACATAAGATGGCCAATGCACTGATATTATATATTTGCTGTAAAAGATTATAAGGACTTCATTGTTCTGATCTTAAAAGTTACTTAATAAAGACTTGTTTCCATTAACTTGAAAAAGAAAGAAATTTAATGGATGGATCTAGAAAACATCATATTGAGTTAGGTAACCCAGACCCAGAAAGACAAATATTATATGTACTCACTCATAAGTGGCTTTTAGGCATAAAGCAAATAAAAGCCAGCCTACAATTCAAAATCCAAGAGAACCTAGACAACAATGAGGACACTAAGAGAGACTTACATGTATCCAACCTACATGAAAAGTAGAAAAAGACAAGATCTCCTGAGTAAATTTGGAGCATGAGAACCATGGGAGAAAGTAGAAGGGGAGGGGAGGAAGAGGTAGGGGAGTGGAGAAAAATATAGCTCAATAAAAACAGAAACAAAAAATAGAATACTCTCTTGTGAAATTCTAAAATAAATTTAAATAAGAAAATAAAGCATATGAAAAATCTAAAAGAAATTCACCTGCAAACCTGATCCTGCAGAAGCTTCCTAAAATATGTATACAAAGACTTTAAATGAAGTTACCCTGTAATGGGAGCAGATGAATTCCCCAAAGTAGACACCACTGGCAATTATGTAAAACATTACAGGAATTAGTTACATATTATGGGAGTTGTGGGTCATTATGGCTCGGATTCCTGAACATTATATGTGTTGTCAATGCTCTTGGTTACTCTCCAGAAACGATGGGGAAACCCTATTGCTGATGACATCAAAAACTTGAGTCATGGAATACCAAGAAGTAAAGTTGTTGCTGACCTGGAAGCTTCACCCCTACTGGCTAGCTGGTTGCATTGTGCCGGAAGGTGCTGTTCATGCTTCCAGAGGAATAAAAGAATTAAACAGTGCTACCAAGTTTCAAATCTTGTGATATATTTCATGCCCAGCTTAGTATTAATTAGTTATTGTTATACAACATATTAGTTTATCTCTCACTCCCTAGAGTAATGTCTCTGTGCTTCATATAGCTCTACACACAAAGATCCATAACGGTCCAACGTGCTGGTAATAAAGATTTGAGTGTGTTTAGCTATCTCTATATGGGCATCTACATTGTAGCCCCTCCTTCCAAAGCTCAGGAATCCTGGCAGGAAAGAACATGGAAAGATTTTAATGGCCAGAGTTAGTGAATGTCTAATGAAACAGTGTTTTTTAGGACATACTTGTACAGTATCACATGTGAACTCACAGTAATTGTAATAGTTTGAACAGCATAGGCACAAAATCAAATCAGACAAAAATCCCAACATGGAAGGAGATGGTTAGTTATGAAATCCCACATCTATCTGAAGAGGAACTGGCAATGATGGCTGCCAAGAAATGTAAAATTTGCCTGGTCACGGAGGCCCACACCTTTAATACAAACACTTCAAAGACAGAGGATAGCCTTGGCTAAAAAGCCAATTTCAAGACAACCAAGGCTGTTACCCAAGGAATCATGCCATGAAAAACCAAATAAAAAGAAAGAGAATGTCAATTTTCAGTTTTCTTCAGGGATGTGACCCATGAAAAACTATCCATACCCATGACATAACACTACAACATTCACACACACTGCCAAAACTGAATGGAATCAGCTAGAAGAATAAAACACACACACGGAAGAAAATAATGGGGGTAGATGGGGAATTGACTAGAGCAGAGAGAATGAGATATGGACTTCATGAAAATACATTATATGTATGTACAAACCTTTCAAGCAATAATAAAAATATTCTAAAATAAAATAAATTAATATTGTAAAAATCATGCTCTACTTCTTCGTACTTACCGATCCATAACTCACAATTCACATGAGGAGATCAAACTGTGTTCAACAGATGAATGGTAAAATTTAATTCTTATAAAGATACCATCCACTGTTTTGTGCCCTAGAGGAAAGTTTTCTGTGTCAACATGAATGGATAGAGATGATTAACCTTAGTGAAGCAATCACGTCACAGAAGGACAAATAATTTGAAGGAACCAAACTCAAAGAAACAGACAAAAGATATGTTCATTAATAGAATTTAGGAGTGTAGAGATAAAAGAGAATTTGTTGTTGAAGGATCTGAAAACATAAAGGAGACATCTACATCAGGCTAGTCAGTACTCTTTAAAGTTTCTCACTGTGCTGCCTGTAACAGAAATCCTCCCCTCCCAAGTCGGTACTAAAAAGAACTTTTGATAAGTGCTACTGTTTGAGTAACTTTTTCTACTTTGGGGGGAATTTAGAAAACTTTAACCAAGTTTACTACAGTCAATCAAATTATTTGCACAACATACATATGGATTGCTATGTCAGGAAACAAGCAAAAGGAGAAAAAAGGAATAAAATGGTCTGCTTAGCTGAACTCAGGCCATGGTGTTTGGAGTGGTGTCCCATGGCCTTGTCTTACGAATAAAATAAAACTGTTTCCTGACTTTCATCCTTGGGTGTTTCATCATTTGTTCATTTTCTGTACTCACAGATGCACAGTATTAGCAGAATAAATAATATTTTGTACCTATGAATGTTACTTCAATAGTACGTTCAATATAATAAATATCAGACATGCATTACTTAGTGGGAATTAGAAATTTTCAAGAACTCTCACCACAAAATGATAGATATTTGGTAACTATCATGGTTTAGTTGTTACTCACAGTGTTTATAATCAATAAAACCGATTTGACTCTTTAAACTTATCACTTGAAGTAAATTAGGGAGTTTTTAGAGATGGCTCAGAGATTAAGAAGACCATGTTTAATTCCCACAACACAGATGATGAACTACAATCATCCTAAATTCCTTTTCCTGGGAATATAACGTCCTCCTGTGGCATCCAGTTACTGAATAAATTGGTGCACAGATATGTATGTATACAAAACATCCACACACCTATAATAAACCAATATGTAAATTTAAAAATTTATAAAATTACAGTGGAAGGAATATTTCAGAAGATCAAGCACTTGCTGCTCTTACACAAGACTAGGATTTTGTCTCCGACATCCACATGGTGACCACTGTTCTCCATAACTCCAGTTCCAGGAGGCCCAACACACTCTTATGGACACTGTGAGCATGAAGCAGATAAACAAGCAGGCAAGGCCCTCATGGTCACATATAAAAGTCTTTTAAAAGGAACAAGACAAAATAGAAACATAATATCTATAACTACATGGATAAATGTAGATTAGAACCAAAAAGAAAGTGGTGATGTAGATATCTGTAAATATATAGGTTGGCATTCATGTAGATATAGCGATTGATACAGATAAGAAGCAACAGATATTGTTATCTCATGTGACCTACCAATGCTATGCAGTATCAAAGATTCTTATCTTTCAATTACACACTTTAAAGTGGATACAAAGATGTTCATAATAATATGTGAATTTAAATGCAAGTTTGTTATCAATTTATTTCTATAATAATTGTTTTAGTACTTTGCTACCTTTTTTTGTATATTGATTCTCAGAAGAGTTTGAGAGACTCTTCAATCATGTTTTCTGTGAACATATCCTAAGACATAAAACTTTTCTGAGTGCTCCTTTGACTTCTCTGTTTCTCAGACTGTCGCTAGTTGGGTTTAACATGGGGGTAAGGACCCCATATAGCATAGAGATGAGTCTGTCTCTAGCAGGACAATGTTGACTGGAGGACGGGTGGATAGAGGTAAATGTTGTTGTGCCATAGACCAAGAAGACGACAAGAAGATGAGAAGCACAGGTGGAGAAAGCTTTGTGCTTCCCTTCCACTGACTGGATCTTTAGGATGGTGGACATAATGTATATGTAGGAGATCAAAGTGATCAGAAAAGAACCAACACCAAAAATACCTCTAACATTAAAGCAAGCATTTCTGACATGTAGGTGGATGAATAGTACAGGGCCACCACAGGTGGGACATCACAATAGTACTGGTTTACTCAATTGGACTTGCAGAAAGACAGACTAAAGGTAGACTTTGTGTGGAGAAAGGAGTTAAGAAACACAGCTACCCAGGTCTCTAACAACAGGTGCACACAGCGAACCTTGGTTATGATGTGGGAATAACACAGAGGGAAGCATATGGCCACATACCAGTCATAAGTCATCACAGCCAGCAAGAAAATTTCAGTCCCCGCTAGGGCCACCAAGAAATAGAGCTGCAAACAACCCAACAAAGGAAATGCTGTGATCTTCAGTCAAGAGATTTTTGAGCATCTAGGGGACAGTGGCTGATGGACAGAATATGTCGAGCAGGGACAGATTTGCCAACAGGTAAAACATGGGAGTTTGAAGCTTTCTCTCAGTCACTGTGGCCATGAAGATGACCCTGTTTCCCAGCAAAGTTATTGGATAGATGGTGATAAAGGCCATGATAACACACCTCCGGGAGGTCAGAGAGCTCTATGAGGATGACCTAAGTCACTGTGCTAAGATTGTAGGCGTCCACCAGTTGGTGGTGGCGCACGCCTTTAATCCCAGCACTCAGAAGGCAGAGGCAGGTGGATCTCTGGCAGTTCGAGGCCAGCCTAGTATACAAGAGCTAGTTCCAGGCCAGGCACCAAAGCTACAGAGAAACCCTGCCTCGAAAAACCAAATATATATATATATATATATATATATATATATATATATATATATATAATAAAAATGAAAGAAAGATTGTAGATGTCCATATTATATGTCCACAGCGATGTTTCTAAGGGAAATAAAAGCAAAGAATGAGTATTTGAGTGATTAATTAATAATCCTGGTGCTGAGAAAGTTGGATAACAGCAGAATGTGGTAGAAGGTGAATTGTCTTACCTCCATTGTATTTACTATTATCGGATTATGGTAGATAATATTTTATGTGTGTTTTTGATTTGTTTTTCAAGTATTTCATTGAGTGTTTTATATCTATGTTCAACTGGGAAATTGGTCTGTAATTCTTTTATTTGAGGAGTCTTTATGTGGTTTACTATCACAGTAACTGTGGCCTCATAAAATGAATTTGTCAGTGTTCCTTCTGTTTCTATGTTATGGAATAATTTGAGGAGTGTTGGCATTTACATTAACTAGTCTTTGAAAGTCTGGTACAGTTCTTTGCTAAAGCCATCTAATCCTGGACTTTTTTGGGTGTAGGGGTTGGAAAATTCTTCTAATTCAGTAGGAGTTATGGGTACAGTTAAATAGTTTATCTCATCTTTATTTAACTTTGTAAGTGGTACCTATCAAAAAATTATTCATTTCTTTTACCTTTTTCAAATTTGGTGTAATAAAATATATTCTTTTTGTAAAGCATATCTTCGGGTTCTCTGGATTGCCTTCGTGGCTGTTGTTATGTGGATCTTCCTACATACTACTTTAGTCTGAATTAAGTTATAATTAGTCCATTGCACAAATGCCTACATTAAATTTTCTATTATATATGTATTACAGTATACAAATATATATATATATATAAAATCATTAGTAGATAATACTTTATTACTAGGAATAACCAAATTTACAGGTAGTCACATCAACAATGAGTCAGATATGTGAGAATAACTCATATATTCTATTTGGAAAAAATAAATATAGAAATGCGTCTATTATTATAACACCACATGTTAAAAGATATGAACAATAGCATTTGTATTAATTCAAGCATAATAAAGATGTTCAGGAAACTGGGAGAAGTTAGTAAAAAATCAACTATTTTGTTCGATTTGTGGTTCTTATAAAGATTTCTCTATAACATCACACATTACTCATTGCAAAAACTGGTTAGAAAATAATATGAAATATTATATCTTATAATCTTACTTCTATTTATTTTTCTGGTGAAAACAGTGACTACTTCTTCAGTAAGTTAAAAATGCACAGAAAAATATTATAAATAATACATAGTGATTTATATCCCTACATTTAGTAAACTAAGATCAAAGAATTATGATTTTGAGGTCATCACAAAGTACATATCAAGGCCCTGTTTCACTCCTTTTCATTCCTCAAGCAGCAACAACTTCATAGCATATTTCAGAGTAAATAAACTTCTATTACCAGTCAATTCCAATCCTGAAATATAACAGAGAAAACTACTACAGAAATTACAAAATATGTGTATGTCATTACAAAGATGAAAAAGGGTGTTTCTGTGTGAATAACAATGACAATGATAGAAACAAAATGAATCATATCAATTAGTAGGTTCTTCCAATTTTGAAACAGAATGGTATGCTCAAATATCATCCTATGTGTTAATCGTTCAAATGTAGAAGTGGCGAAGGCAAAATAAGGCTCTTTTTTTGCAATAGTAGCATCTTCAAGCACAAATGTTTACTTATATACTAACTTACTTTTTCTCTCAGAAATTTGGCTCTTTAAAGATGAATTATAAGAAATATACTTTAGAACATTCTGATTCATAAATCTATCTTATTATTCATATTATATAATAAATATACACACAACAAAACATGGTAACACGTGTTTCTTAATTTTGTGCATTAGTGTTTCAATGTATTCTATGAAATGAATGGTCCTTGCTATACAGAACACAGCTCTTCCTTTCATGTCAAGGCTTCATGTATTTATCAACCTCTTCATTCTAATGTAAAGATAATCTAGTTTTAACAATTGTCATGTAATTAAAAATAAAAGATTTTTATCAAGAACAGTTCTCAGAAACAAGTTCGAGAATCTTATGCAGGGACAAATTTCTAGACCAGGGATTTAGGAAAGCCTTGTTAAATTCAATCTTTTTATGTATATTTTATGGTTATGTGATATAATTGGGAATTGTAAACATACAATGGGAATTAATAAAATGACTGTATGGAAAGGATTACATTTCTACTGAAAACTACCTAGAATTCAGACTTTCTTACCACTTCTGATATGCCTCTATTCATATGATAGATCTAAAAATTATTGCATAAGAAGATTTTCTCTTTGGAGAATAATCAAGTTTCTTTCACATAGAAAAATATAATGAGATATAGTTTAGTAAAAGTAGACCATATGTAGCATAAATTATAGCAACTTTAAGACTGCATTTTATAGCATATCTATCAATAACCATAAAATACTGTATATAAATTAAATCAAAATATATTACCAGTACTTATTTTCAGCAAGAGAAAGTAAATTATCCAGCAACAAATTACATCAGTAGACAAAAAAGAAATCAGCACTTGTTCTTAGGATTCACACAAAGTGTTAGCAGAATAACAAGAACTCTAGAGATAATAACCATATTACTACAACTTAGTAATAGGGTCACAGAGATAATCAAATTGGTGTAAGTTTTAACATAATTTAACATTACATAAGTGCCATTTTTGTTCCTTGTAATAGTTCATGGAAATTTCACACCTGAGAAGAACTTGGCCAATGCTAATTATGTGGTGTAAGACTTTCTTTGTCTTTTTCAACAGTTTCTTCTGCAGATAACAATGACTTTTCCTGATATAAAAGGTTGGACTTGCCTCATAGGAACACAATGTTTTGTAGTAATCACGTGGCCAAAGAAAAGTATAAAAGTATGGTGATAGTAAGAGAATTTTTGTCACAGCAAAAATCCTTCAATGAACTTATCATACCATTTTTGTTAATAATATTTCCATTGTAGAAAAGAAAGTTAGAACATTTACTCATTAACACACAATACAAGTCATTAAATCTGTGTCATCACATGAGGAACATTAAAGAGCAGAGAACTTCTGTAACACAGACACAAGCTCATTTGAATATGCAACATATAACTGGACTCCCGGTGGCTCATGGATATTATCCAGCTACATAATATAGAGACAAAATGGTATATGAGAGAGAGAAAAGTCTGCTGGTTTTTAAACCAGGTTCATTAAATACATACATCTAAATTCTATAAGGTTTCTACTTTTCTATGAAATTTCAAATAAAGAAGAATAATTACAAGCACAAACATTATGATCAGGATGGATACTGTTTTTTCTCTATTGTGTGTTTTTGACCTCTTTGTAAAAAAAATGAGATAGTTGTAGAAGTATGGGCTTACATTTGAATCCTCAACTTTTTCATTATATATATAAATATATATACATATATCCAACTTAATTGTACTTCTACTAGATAGATAACAATGTTTTACGTATAGGCATGAGGTATTTAATGATTCTGATATTCTATTCTAGTAATCACTTGAATATTTACATTATTAAAATGTGGTTGTGAATAGAAAACATTGGGAGTACATCTTCTATCCAAGTACTCAAAAATCAGACACACCAAATGTAGTTCAGTCAAATTCTGACATCCAAGAAGACTGGAATACAAATATGATCATCTCAAGGTAATTTGTAAAGTTATGAAAAGCAAAACAAACCATATTTTCAAGACACTATAAAAAATATTTCCTAATGTACATGAACAGTAGACCACTTATGTGATGGGAATCACATTCTGTACATTGTAGGTGAAAAACAGGTGTCACCAAATAAAAGCACAATAGAAGAGGACTGACAACGTACTGTAATTCCTGGTAAGATGATTTCATTTCTCTGGCCTGCCTAGATGCCTGCATGGATATATATGTACAAGACTAAAAACAGAAAAACTGACATCACAGATGTATTATAGATAAAATACATCTTTTTCAATTGAATTTTTCATTGATTTTATATCCCAAGTGTGATTCACCCCATTCCTCTTCTCCAGTTCCCTCCCCCAGGTCCTCTTCAGCCTCTTCTTGCGTCTTCTTTAATGGAGGGAGTGGTGGATAAGGATCGATAGCACAACATAGTTCTGTCCCAGGACCTGCCCCTCCCTCCACTGACCACAAGCAGAGAGGACCAAGGCCCAAGTTCCAAGTTCCCTAGGAACCATCTACCCAGGAGCATCTTCCATGCTGGCCAGCTTGCCATTTTCTCCTCTTCTCTGCGCGGTGCAGGACTTCATGGGAGGCTTCTGCAATGGGGGACTGGGTGGCCCTGCTGGAGAAAGGGGTGAAGCTTTGGTGTGAGTGGGCATGGGGCAGAACTGGAAGCCTAGGTGTTGGCATTTCATTTCCCAAAAAAGAACCAAGGAGCCTCCTGACTTCTGGCGCATGTGCATGCCTGTGCCAATATGCACACAAGTGCACCTGCACACAGTCTCTCTAACCCTATCCCAGACTTTTGGATTTCTTGATTCTTGATGAGCACTGGTCGGGGGGGGGGGGTTGAGGAACTGCAATAGAGGAGGAGGAAGAGAAATAGGGGGAGGAGAAGGAAAAGGATGAGGGAGAGGAGCAGGAAGAAAAGTAATAGAAGGGAGAGGAGGAGCAAGTGACGGAGTAAGAGTTTGAGGAGGAGGAAGAAGAGGACAAGCACGGGGAGCCTATAGTTCCCCAATGATGAGAGGCTAGTGCCTAGGGACAAAGGGATCCATCCAGGAACCACAGTAGAGAACCTGCAGGACAGTGGACGCAGTGGCAGGTCCTGGGACAGAACTATGTTGTCCTATCATCCAACGTCCTTGCCTGCACCTAATTGGGCACCTCCGCTGGGAACTTGTGGTAGACGCTGCCAGAAAAGAAAGCTGCCAAAATGCAGCCCCGGCAGGACCTCGAACTCCTCATCTCACCCCATCCCACCACACAGCCCCGACCCCTACTCCCAACCCGGGTGCCCACCTTCCTACCCCAAGCCCCATGCCGCCTTCACTGGGGACAAAACTTGTTGCAGGATGGAGGAGGGCTCTCACCTGCCCAAAGGCAAAAGCTGCCTACCAAGCCACAGGCCTCAGGTGGGGGTAGGGGTAGAGTTGGGGTTTAAAGCCAGTCCATGCCCTGGAAGTTACCTGAGGCCCTGTCAAATCTGACACCAGTGGATTCCCCACCAAGGGAGTCAGATGTGTGCGCAAACTGGACCACAGGCCCAGGGCAAGGGGGGAGCTGGTTTGTGGGCCAGCAAACCTACCAGGGGCTTGGTTGGGGCAGGGTGAAGGTGCCAGGTGAGGAACAGAAGACAAGGGACCAAAGGGAGAGAATGTCCATTGGTAATGATGGCAACTTTTGGCCCTGTATCCTGGGTCCCGGCCCGGGCATAGCGCTGAGGAGAGCCTTGCTGGCAGGTGGGCAGGTGGGTTGCCTAGAGCAGCCTGGTCGCTTTAGACAGGTCAGGGGTAGAGTGTTGGCTGGGCTTGGCTGGACTAGGTGGCCAAAAGGGGTGTTGGAGGTCATGAGGTCAGGTGTGGGGGCAAGGAAAGCAGCAAGCTCTAGGGCTCCTGCAGCGTGTGTTGCCTCTTTCTATGGCCATATCACCCTGAATGTACCCTATCTTGTCTGATCTAGGAAGTCAAGCAGAGTCGGGCCTGGTTAGTACTAGGATGGGGGACCACCTGGGAATACTGGGAGCTGTAGGCTTTTCTTTTGGCCATTTTTTTCCTTTTGGTCTTTTGTGGGCCGAGGGCCAGCCTGGGCCAGACAGGCCACCTCCATTTGCACCCTGGAAAGAGAGCCCACCCACCTCTGACAAAGTTCAAAATCTAACCAGGCATGCAGCAAACCTACAGAGGAAACACCCCAGTGGGGAATCCCAGGGCCAAGGAAGGAAGCTAAGAATCACAAGGTAGAGGCTGTATTGAGTGACACGCAGCCCAGGCCAGCCTCTAAACTGACCACAATCATGGGACACACAGCATAGCACTTGGCTCCCCAGCTCCATAGTTCCACAGGCAGGTGGGTAAGATTGGACTCTTGCTCCCCTTGCACTGGGGACAGACAGACTTGGAATGGAATGTAACCCGAGTTTTAGAATAATTACATTACTAGTACATGACAATGAATGTTCTCAAAACATGCACAGAGTGTTATTAAGTTGCAGACTGTGTGTTGACTGGTTCTGAGATGACCAGTGGTGTTAGAGTGCCGGTCATGTGACAGAGCTGTTGCCAAGCTGCTGTGGAGCAGGGTAGCCTAAGTGAGTGTGGATGCAGAGCTAGGGGGTATAAGCCCTGACATAAGCTTGCAGGCTCCTCTTACACACTGCTAAGGCCATTTGGGGGACAGTTATGTCATCTCCAGCAATCTGATTGGAAGCATCTGATTGGAAGGCTCTATCCTGCCAGGACCAGGCAGGCTGTGAGGCTTTGGAGCAGAATGCAAGGAGGCCACTGTCCAGGCCTCACTGGGGAATGGCAAAGGGGCAAAATGAAAGCTGAGCTGGGATACATGACAACGGCCAGGGACAAGGTGAGCAGGAGCGGCCAGCTAGGGTTGGACTCCTAGTTCTGTGCCCACACTCACCTAGGGTACCCTGCCTGAAGCACTGCAGCTTGGAGAAAGCTCCGACACATGACCCACACTCTGACACCACTGGCTGTCTCAGAACTAGTTAACAAATGATTATTTAAGAATATTCACAATCTGTGCATGTTTTGAGAACATCCTTTGCCATTTCCTAGCACTGTAATTATATACTCTAGATTATGAGTTACTTGCCATGCAATTATTCTATTATCTTGACGTGCCTGTCAAGCTATCTCTAAATATTTGCACTGATGCTAGTGCTGTCATTTGCTACTTGTCCTGGAACAAAACTTGACTTTTGCAATAGATAAGAGTATTTCAGAGAGTCATAATCATTGGCATAGTCCTTAAGAACAAGTAACCTTGGCTGTGTCATACATAGGTATTCTTGTCACTAACAGGAAGGCTGAGACTATCACAGAAAATAGGGTGCAGAGAAAACTAGAGTCATCAAAGGAGTGGAGTGTAGCAGTTCCTCTGAATAGAAACATTGTCTCATTGAAGGAGCTCCTGAGACTTAGTAAGGAAACAACCTTACAAGTCCTGGGGAGCTGAGTCAAGAGTCACAAGGGCCCTGCCTAAGCTTCTGGAAGTTGTAAACAACTTCTGATGGGAACATTGTCTGAGCAGCTAAGCTTCCTGGAGGAGATTCTCCAGCCTGGAGAGCTTCCTGTATGTCTAGCAGAGAACTCTAAGGCTACAACATTCATGAATCATCATTCATGCTGGGGTGGACTTTCTGGTGACATGGCAATATTTAAATCATCCCAGCTCCTGTAAGCAACCCTGACAAATTCCTTGGTTCTTCAAGTTGAACTTTTATGTAACCATCATTTTATGTATTATTGGTCCTGGTATTGACACAAAGATATGTGTTTCCTGACTCACCAGGTGGTGTGATCTAGCTGCCCTCTCTCCCCCTGACCAACAGCTAAACTTCCTTGTCCTCTGTAATCAACAAGGATGTTTGTGTTCTTTCTGACAAGTGGTTTTTCACATAAGCATTCCCAGTACACAGATGCCCTAATCTTGATGTCTGGCTGCTTAGCATGTCTCCGGCAAGCTGCCTAAAGGTATAAAAGGCTCTAGTTTGGGGTAAAATAAAGGTTGCTGTTCTTCTCCCTGCATTGAAGTCTCTGTATCCGAATCCGGGCATCCCATGCCAGTTTCGGCATCCAAGCCGCACTGGCGTAGCACCCAGGAACACACTCACCCACCATATGCCATACATCTTTTTCCCTCACTTTAAGAGATTAGTTTTCCCCGTAAGTTTTCAGTCTAAAGTAAATGAGGAGGAAAGACAAGGCCAGAATTTTAAAACAGCAGTCTACACTTAGTTTTATTTTAACTTAATGCGATTTAGTTAATCCCAGTCATTTATGTACCAAAAGTAAGTTGAAAACTCTCAAAAAAAAAGTTCATAGTTTATTTTAGTGCTCCATAGACTCATTTACTATGGGGACCAAAAGTTATCACCTTTGTTGGTGGAAAGAATGAAATCAATTAATAATTATTTATTTATGATCACCCAGGTAGAGACAAAACACTTTATTCTACAGTCTTTACTAATTGAAAACCTTGATTTTGTAAAGTTCATTTCAAAGATCTTAGATATTATTGATGATCTCATTAGATAGGTAAATCAATTTCATTATTTATAGCTCATAGCCTAGAATAATTGCATGACAAGTAAGTCATAGTCTATAATATATAACTACATTGCTAGGGAATAGCAAATAATGTTTTCAACACATGCACAGATTGTCAAGATTATTAAGTAATTGGCTATGATTTAATTGGTTCTGAGAAGGCCAGTGGTGTCAGAGTGTGGTAGAGCTTTTGCCAAGCTTCAGTGAAGCAGGCAAGTACCCTAGGTGAATGTGGGCACAGAGAAAGTAGGCAAACCCTAGTTGGCCGCTCCTCCTTGCCTTGTTCCTGGACTTTGGCATGTCCCCCAACATGTCCTCAGTGAATGAGGCATGGGACTTGGGGTGAGAAGGTGGGCACCCGGGTAGGGAGTAAAGGTGGGGGTTGGGTGAGAAGTTCGTGGCCCTACCCGGGCTACATTTTGGAAACTCCCTTTTCCGGCAGCTTCTACCACAAGGTCCCAGGGGAGGTGCACAGGTAGGCACTGACAAAGGGGTTGATTGCTTGGGTCATCTGCCTACCAGCTGTGCCCTCCTTAGTCCTCTGCCCCGGCCTGGAGTCAGGGTCCAGGCCCAGAAGTGTCCAGTCTTCTCTGCCTTCTCTCCCCTTCCTCATAGGGCACCCTCACACAACATATGCCATACATCTTTTTTCCCTCACTTTAAGAGATTAGTTTTCCCCTTAAGTTTTCAGGCTAAATTAAATGAGGAAAGACAAGGCCAGAATTAACGATGCCTCTGTCAGATTAGTTGGCCCACAAACCAGCTTTTCCCTTGTCCTGGGCTTAGGGTCCAGCGTACACAGGTCTGGCTCACTTGGTGAAAAATCCACGGGTGTTGGATTTGAAAGGGACTCAGCAACTTCTAGGGCATGGACTGGCTTTGGACCCTGACTCTACCCCCAACCCCATCACGGGACTGTTGCCAGGTAGCCAGCTTTTGCCTTTCAGCAAGTGAGAGCCGTCTTCCTTCCTGCAGGCCATTTGTGTCCCCAGAGGAGGAGGCATGGGGCTTGGGTGGGAAGGTGGGCACCCGGGTTGTGAGTAGGGGTGGGGTGGGGGTGTGCTGTGGTGTGGTGCGATGGGGGTGGGACGAGGAACTCCAGGCACTGCCCCGACTACATTGTGGCAGCTTTCTTTTCTGGCAGCATCTACCACAAGCTCCCAGGGGAGGTGCCCAGTTAGGTACAGGCAAAGACGTTGGATCACATGGGACATCCTTCCAGACAGGGTAGACACTGTCCTGTAAGTGAACTACTGTGGTACCTGGATGTAGTGGGTAGTCCCTAGGTGCTAGCCTCTCATCATTTGGGAACTGCAGGTTTCTCCACCTCCTCTTCCTCTTCCCCCTGCTCCTCCTGATCTATCCTGGTTTTCCCCTTCTCATGGAGAATCAAGAAAACCCTAAGACTGGGATTGGGTTAGAGAGATGGTGTGCATGTTCACGAGTGTGCATATTCGCCAAGGCTTGTGCATGCATGGGAGATCAGGAGGATATTTGATTTCTCTCTTTGGAACTTGTAATGCAAGCTCCTTGGCTTCCAGTTCAGCCCCATATCTAACCATACCCACACCCCTAGCCCCACCCCATCACCATTGGTGCCATCCAGTCCCTCATTGTGGATGCCTCTCTGTGAAGCCCTGCACTACACAAGGAAGAGGAGAGAACGGCAAGGTGGCCATCATGGAAGATGCTCCTGGGCAGATGGTTCCTAGGGAACTTGCAACATGGGTCTCGGTGCTCTCTGTTTGTGGTCAGTGGGGGCACTGGCAGGTCCTGGGACAGAACTATCTGGGGCTAACTATCCTTGTTCCCAATGGGAATCACTGCACCCCCACCCATCACTTTTGCCATCAAGGAAGACTCAAGAAGATGTTGTAGGAGCTGCGGACCTCTTCCCACAGCCTGGCTCCCGGCCGCCTGGCTAGCTTATGCCCCAAAAGAACAACATACAAACTGTATTCATTTAAACACTGCCTGGCCCATTTCTATTAATGTGTGTAGCACCGAGGTGCGCTTACTGGGAAGATTCTAGCCTACGTCCATCCTGGGTCGGAGCTTCATTGCGTCTGTCCGGGAGAGGGGAACATGTCGTCTGAGCTCACTTCCTCTTCCTCCCAGCATTCTGTTCTGTTTACTCCATCCACCTATGTTCTAAACTATCAGGGCCAAGCAGTTTCTTTATTACTTAACCAATGAAATCAACAGATTGATATATGACACTCCCACATCAATGAAATGTGCAGGCAAGTGGTTGGAACTAGAAAAAAAATCATCCTGAGAGAGGCAATCCAGACCCAGAAAGACAAACATGATATGTACTCACTTATAAGTAGACATTAGTTAGCTATTATTAAAGGGTAATCCATTACTATCCACAGACCCAGAGAACTTAGATAAAGAAGAGAGGTCTGGGGATCATGGTTCTCACTGGGAAGGGGTAATAGAATAGATTTTGTGAGTGCACTGGGGGCAGGTGGGGATGGGAACTAGAGGAATCAGGTGGGGGAGGGAGGGAGGAACAGAGGAAGAGAGTATGGGGAGATGACTGGCATTTGCGGGTAATGCAGAAACCTAGTACAGTAGAATTTCCTAGAACCTATGAGGGTGACCCTAGTGAGGACTCCTAGTGAAGGAGGATATGGAACCTGAACAGGCCATCTGTAACCAGGCAAGGTTCCCAGTGGTGGACCTGGGACACCAACCTACCCACAAACTTATGACCCACAACCTGTCCTGCCCACAAGATGCACTGGGGCAATGCTGGCTCAGAACGTGAGGGAGTGGTCAACAAATGACTGGTATAACTTGAGACACAAGCCATGAGAGGGAGACTATGTGGACACTACCCAGATGGCCAGGATCAGGAAGCTGGATTACCCAGAGACCTAGGGTATAACCAAACACAACTGACAAAAAAAAAGTCAATGAAATGATTTCTAATGATATTCTCCTATACTCATGGATTAGTGCCTAAACCAATCATCATCAGAGAGGCTTCCTCCGGCAGCAGATGGGAACAGATACTGGGACCCACAAACAAGCATTTGGCAAGGGAATCCTCCAAAAATGGGAGTGGGGGTGGGGGTTTATAGGAGCCAGAAAGTTCAAAGATACCAGGAGAAAACAGCCCACAGAAGCAACCAAGCAGGGCTCATGGGGGCTCACAGAGACTGCTGCAACAATCATGGAGCCTGCACGGACCTGCACATAGGCCCTCACACACATACTGTGGTTGTTTAGCTCAGGTGTCTCTGATTCTTTTGCCTGCTACTTCATCCAGCTTTGATATGAGGGTTTATGCCTACTTTTATTGTACATTGTTATGCCAAGTTGGGCTGATAACACTGGGAGGCCTGCTCTTTTCTGAAAAAAAAATGGAGGAACAGTGGACCAGAAAGAGAAGGGATGTAGGGGAGGGGAGGGGAGGAAGCAATCAGGATGTATTGTATGAAAGAAGAAAAAAATCAACAACCCCATAGTAACAGGCTCCCCATGACATGTAAAAATATTTGAACAAATTCAATCGCCTTAAAAAGAAATAAAAAACAGATGAATGAAATAAATAGGAAGTCAACACAGGATACAATGGAATTCAACAAAAAAAAATAGATATACAGAAGAAATAACAAATTGCAATGAAAAACTCAACTAAAAACCTAAGGCCAAATAACAGAATTGATCATATAAAGGACTAATATCCTACACAGGACACTATTGTGAAATATTATTTTAAGATGTGTCACATTTGTTTATCCTGTGGAATATTTATAAAATGATGCAAAGCTGTGCTGCTTTGCCTGTCTAAAACACCTGATTCGTCTAAGAGCTGAATGAACTGTAACTGGCAGGAGAAAGGCTAGGTTGGGCTGGCTGGCAGAAAGAAGAGGAGGAGAAATCTGGGAAGAGAGGATCAAGGAACAGGAAATGAAGGTGAGAGGGCATCAGGGGTCAGCCACCCAGCTACACAGAAAGCCATACAGTAATAAGTAAAGAAAGACACATAGAATAGAGAAAGGTAAAAGCCCAGAGACAAAAAGTAGTCAGGATAATTTAAGAAAAGTTGGCAAGAAACATGCTAAGGCCAGGCATTAATAAAATTCCATGTATTTATTTGGGAGTTGGGTGGTGGGACCCCCTGAGAGCAAATAGTAAAAAAAGAATAAATACAGGACATCTAACAGGACTTGAGAATAAGGTAAAGAAATGAGACTATTTCTTAACGTCAATAACATTTTTTTAAAATACAGCAACAGACCATACAAGATTTGTAGGATATTATGAAAAAGCGAAGTTTAAAAAGTGTGAACATAAGAGAATAAGTCTATGTTAAAGCCATAGCAAGTATTTTAAGAAAAAAATTCATAGAAGAAAAATTTCTAGATATAAGTAAAGAGATGCCAATCCAGGCACAAGAGGCCTACAGAACACCAAACAGAACCAGAAAGAACAGCCCTTCACCAAGGCAAACTATGCCATGCTTAAAACAAGAAATACACAGAACCAAGGCAAGCCTGTCAGATTAACAACTGACTTTTCAAAGGAAACTTAAAATCCAGAAGAGCTGAAGCAATGTACTTCAAGTCCTGAAATTTCAAAGATGCCAAATCTGATTACTATTGCCAGAAGAACTACCTGTCACAAAGGAAGAAAGAAACTTCCCATGAAAAAAAGCAGGGTACAGTAATTGATAAGAAAGAACTAAGCCAGCTCTCTACAAAGATTAATGGAGGGAATGCATCAAACATAAGAGACTGATTAAATCTAAGAAGTGACACAGAAAGAATAACAGTAATAAGACAGTTGTTGAGCAAGTAAGGACTAAGAAAAACAACAAAATGAAAAGAATTAATACAAACCTTTCAAAAACTGAATAGCAAGAGACTCAACTTCCCCATCAAAACACACAAACTTGAATTATTGGAGCAGTACACAGGATCCTTTGTCTTGCCTCCAAGCAAACTATCTTGCCACCAAAACTAGACAATACCTTTGAAAGAAAGATGGACAAAGGTGTTCAAACTAAATGAAACCAGAAAATAAGCAGGAGTCACTATTTGATATATGATAAAATAGACCAACACAAATTAGAAGTGATGAAAGTAAGAAAAACAATCTATCAAGAGGACATTATTATTCTAAACAATCATACAAAACACAGGTGTACCTAGTGTTGGAGGTCTTTTTATTTATGTGTTGCTTTCATTGGTTAATGAATAAAGAAACTGCCTTAGTCTTTTGATAGGGCAGAACTTAGGTAGGCAGGGAAAACAGAACTGAATGCTGGGAAGAAGAAAGCAGAGTCAGGGAGAAGCCATGGATCCTCTGCCTGAGATGGACGCCAGTTAGAATCTTTCCCAGTAAGCCACTGCCATGTGGCGCTATACAGATGAATAGAAATGGGTTAAATTAAGATGGTGCACACCTTTAATTCCAGCACTTGGGAGGCAGAGGCAGGCGGATCTTAGTGAGTTTGAGGCCAGCCTGGTCTACAAGAACTAGTTCCAGGACAGGCTCCAAAGCTACAGAGAAACCCTGTCTCGACAAAAACAAAATAAATAAATAATCAAAGAATTAGCCAACAAAGCTGGGCAGTGGTGGCACGCACCTTTAATCCCAGCACTTGGGAGGCAGAGGCAGGCAGATATTAGTGAGTTCGAGGCCAGCCTGGTCTACAAGAGCTAGTTCCAGAACAGGCACCAAATGCTGTCATGAAAATCCAAAAAAAGAAAGAAAGAAAGAAAGAAAGAAAGAAAGAAAGAAAGAAAGAAAGAAAGAAAGAAAATTAGTCAATAAGAAACTAGAGATAATGGGCCAAGCAGTGTTTTAATGAATACAATTTCTGTGCTAGCAGGGTGGCCAGGAAGCACAAGTGGGCCCTCTTTTTACAATATGTACCCAATTTCATAAAACAAAGATGGATTTAAAAATCAAACATTAGCCACGTGGTGGTGGCACACACCTTTAATCCAAGCACTTGGGAGGCAGAGGCAGGAAGATCTCTGTGAGTTCAAGGCCAGCCTGGTCTACAAGAGCTAGTTCCAGGATAGGCTCCAAAGCTACAGAGAAACCTTGTCTCGAAAAACAAAAACAAAAAAAAAAATCACACATTAAGTCCAAAACAGTTATCAAGACAGGTCTTCAAGCTAAAAATGAACAGAGAAAAAAATGGAGCTAAATGACACTATATATCAAACAGAACTAACATATATATAGAACATTCAACTCAATACTGCAGACCAGACATCCTTCTCAGCAATCCATGAGGTTCTAAAACTAGCCACATACCAGGACACAAAGCTGTCTCAACATACAGGAAAATAAAAGTAATTCTATGCAGTCTATCTTACCAAGTCTATAGAGCTAAAAATCAACAGTGTGTGTGTCACACACAAAAGGTCCAGAGAATTCACAGCTCTAAATTCCCAGATCACAAAATCAGAAAAGTCTTCAGAAAAGTCTCAAATAAACAACTTAAAGGTGTGTATTCTTAAAAAACAAGAACAAACTAAACTCAAAACTAGGAGATAGAATAAACTAAGTAAGATCAGGGTAGAAATAAATAAATTAGAAATTATTGATAAATCCTTAGACAAATAAACCATGAGAGAAAAGACCCAAATTAACAAGATTAGGGGCAAATAGAGAGACACTATATCTGTTGCCAATGAAATCCAGTCTCATGGACATACTTTAAAAACTTATAGTCCATCAAGTTGGAAAATCTAAAAGAAATCGATGGGTTTCTAAATGCACATGACCGACTAAGTTAATCAAGAAAAGATTTAAAAAAATATTAAACAGATCTACCACAAACTAGACTGAAGCAGCAATAAAAGACCTACTGACTAAAACAGTCCTGGGACCAGATGGATTCACCACAGAATTTTACCACACCTGTAAAGAACTAACACTAATGCTTCCTGAATTATTACATTTACTAGAAATAGAAGAAATGCTTCCAAATTCTCTTAATGAAGCCAGTATTAGACTAATAGCAAAACCAGATAAAGACACAACCAAAATTATAAGCGATCTCCCTGACAAATGCAGATGCAAAATTCCTTATCACTTACAAAGAAGATTCAAGAACATATCAAACAGGCATGGTGGAAACATGCCTTTAATCCTAGTACTCAGGAATCAGAGGCAGGCGAATTTCCATGAATTCCACACAGTGAAATCCTGTCTCAAAAAATATGCAAAAAGATTATCAACCATGATGAAGTCATTTCATTCCACAAATGCAAGTATTGCTCAACAACTGTAATCAATAAACATAATCCACCACATAAATGACCCATGAACAGAATCACATGATTATCTCAGTAGATGCAAAAGTGCCTCTTTGGCCTCCGCCAAAATGATTCTAACACCCTTTCATAACAAAAGTACCAGAGAGACTACAAATGCAGGGAAAACATCTCAACATAACAATGGTGCATGCAAGTTCATAGTCAACAAACATCATGCTACATGAAGAAAAACTCAAAAGCATTCCATTAAAACCATCAACAAAACAAAGATGTCCACTCTGTCCACTACTTTTCAACATTATGCCCTAAATCTTATTGAGAGCAATAACTCAGAACAAGTATATAGTATATATAAGGGGCACAAATGGACGAGAAGTCAAAATATAGATAGGATTCTATACATAAAAGATCCCGAAGCAAACTCCTACAGTTGTTACTCACTTTCAGCAAAGTGGCATGATACAATATTTTTTTTTTCATATAAGCAATGTTTTATTTAAAACATTATATTACATTCAAGGTATTAGATATACATGCTTTAAAAGTCATATTAAAAAAACTTTTTCTCAGAAATTCAACAAAAGCTTATTTCATATATATTGCCCTATGTCTGTATTATTGTAGAATTATCATTAAAACTTTCCCCACAATACTGTATTAATTACACTCTACGGTTCATTTTATTGGCAATGGTTTCCAGGAGAGGAAAACTGCATACATGTACCACATGTTGTAGATAAATGGACAAGAGAAAGCTGGTACTCATTTTGAAGTTCAGGATAAACTCCCCACAGTCTCAGCAGTAAGGATCATTAGTGGAAGGTTCTCACATTCTTTAGTTAGACAACTTTTCATAATGGAGGTAGAGAAGCTGTGACATTTGAATAAAGTTTTACATTTTGAGAAAGTAATAAAAATAAATTAAAGGTTACATTTCTGGAGTTGTGATTGATAACAAGCACCCAGATTAACTGCATTTTATAGGTTAGGTAAGCAGTTTAAATTAAAAAGTGGCCTATGCAAATATTCAGTCTTGAAAAGAATGGAAAGTTAATCGCTTTTCTTTCCAACTCCAGGAAACCTGGTGGGATTTGTCCCTGTAGGGATTCAAGAATTAGAAGGCTGTATTTCAGAGCTATCATAAGAAACAGGTTTGAGGATATGTTTCCTTGGAGGCATGCTGCTGTTTTGAAGACGAAAGTGTTCCCTTGGATTTTGCAGCGTATTTAAAATATAGTTTATTACAATCAAATGCTGGTCCCCGAGGATGAGTTTGTGAAATACTCCCTTCTGCCTACAGATCCTTTGCAATTAACAGGTCTTCCCCAGAATCACCTGGTTACTCAATTAAGAGCGGAACTTTTCTTTCTTGGCACACGCTTCAGTTGCTTTTGCTTATATGGCTATTTAACTAAACTTACATTGACAAAAAAACATTCCATTGTTTAAAGAGAGGTGACCACAGTGGGTTAAATGAGCATTCCTATACAAATTATATGTCAGAAATATGTGAAAAACATTAGTTTTTCAAATAGTATCTCATAGTACTCAGGCCTCCAAAATGTTGTTTATCCCTCAAATTCTTGCAGAATTTACATCTTAAATATTAATACTGATTTTTCAAATGCTTAACAAATTTTCTTCCTAGCTTTTCTTTATAAATTCAATTAAAGTATTGGGCTATTCTATGCAGCTAGATTTCTTAATGCATTAATCTCTCTCCAAAACTCATTCCTAACAAGTGAATAAACAGCTGAGATTTATACAGATACTAAAATAACATTAGCTAATTTGTGAAAATAAAAATATTCCAAATTAATAATGAATTTTTTATGTATTTAAGGTTTTCAGAATGATTTTTATATACTTACACACAGTAAAAGTATTGTGATCAAATAAATTAATATGGTTATCATCTAAAAGAAGTGCCTTCCTTTTGTGAGAGAAGGAATTAAATGGATCATTTTCTTACTAAATTTCCAGAATACAAAGTATTACCTTAATTTTAATCTTCATCTTAAACAAAAAAAAAAAATTCAAGATGTCATTAATTTTTTCTGCTGTGTAGTACTCCATTGTGTAAATGTACCACATTTTCCTTGTCCGTTCTTTGGTTGAGGGGCATTTAGGATGTTTCCGGGTCCTGGCTATGACAAACAAAGCTCCCTGAACATAGTTGGGCACATGTCCTTGTGGCACAACTGAGCATCCTTTGGGCATATACCTAAAAGTGTATGCTGGGTCTTGAGGAAGGCTCCTTCCTAATTTTCTGAAAAATCACCACACTGACAACTAAAGGAATTGTACCAGCTTGCACTCCCACCAGCAATGCAGAAGTGTTCCCTATTCCCCACAACCTCTTCAGCAGTGTTTTTGATCTTGTTGGTTTTTTTTATTTATTTATTTATTAAGGATTTCTGCCTCCTCCCCGCAACCGCCTCTGGTAAACACACCTAGGGGTGCTACACAGATGATTAGAAATGGGCTAAATTAATATGTGAGAATTAGCCTAGAAGAGGCTAGATAGAAATGGGCCAAGCAGAGATTAAATGAATACAGTTTGTGTGTTGTTATTTCGGGCATAAGCTAGCCGAGCAGGCGGCTGGGGTGTTGGGGACGCAGCCCTGCCGCTCCTATTACTACAGAAGATTCTAGCCTATGTCCATCCTGGGTCGGAGCTTCATAGCTTGCGTCTTCCTGGGGAGCGGGGAGCATGTCTCTCTGAGGCATCTGTTCCCTAGAGGAGAGCCGTGGAGTCTGAGCTCACTTCCTCTTTCTCCCAGCATTCTGTTCTGTTTACTCCTCCCACCTATCTTCTAACCAATGAGGACCAAGCAGTTTCTTTTTATTTAACCAATGACCTTCCTCCATCATTTTGAGGTCTAAGTCATAGTATAATAACTGTTCCCTGACTTGGTACATAATTTTATCCTATGTTTTTCTGACTCTTGGTCTCTCATTTAACCTGAAAGCTCCCTGAGAGAAGCACAGGATCTCATAACATTTTATTTCTAAGGGCATAATTCCAGACACAAACACTGCTGATTAAATAAAAATAATCACTGACTACACAACAACTGTTTTAATAGTTGCTTTCTAATATCAACTCTTTTAATTTGTCATTCTCCAATCTACTTGGCAGCCTGAAACAGTCACTCCCCACTCAAACTTTTATCTCACACAAAGTAAATACTGATGACAATTATTCTACTGAATAACAAGATTCCTAAATCAAGTTATGGGGTATGCAAAGCAAAATATTGAATATTGCTAAGACAGGCTAAACCTGTGACTGGCTCATGCTTACAACAAGAGAACAATGAATAAAGACAAACAGCCCAAAGGCAAATGAGAATTTAAATAGAAAATTCGCTAAGTCTTTGAAGTAAAATGACCAATTAGAACTAGTTCCTTGTAAAAATGATACTTTATCCCAGAAGTCAGATTGCACATAATAGCAAACAAAGACAACAGAAGCATGGTCAGAAAGTCATGGTTACAACTGCAGAAATCTGGAGGAAATCTTTTTCTATGTTCGCAACAAAACAAAATATTAGATATGCCTATGTGTAAACACACACACTTTATTTGCAACCATAAGCATCCAGTAAATACCACAGCTCTCTAGCTACCTTCAAACTTTCATATAAATTTGCATTATATACTTGAGGCCTTTTATGCATTTCATAACCTTGATCATTTGTATTCATACACTGACAATGTTTAGAACTAGAAAATATTTTACTGATACCTAGAAGTAATATAAACCCCTAAACCGAATTCCAAATTTACACTCTACTTAGATCTACTGAGCTCTTTGACTTTATTCTCACTTAGGGAAACAAAAGGCCAATAGGAAGTTCCATCAATATCATCTACAAAACCCAAGTAAATAATAAATCACCATTTATTTTTGAGATATTCCAATTCTGTTTCCACAGTAGGCAGTCAAGTTAAAGATGATGTACTTGCTTTTTCCTGCCAGCTGCCATCACAAAGATGTTTTATTATGAATATGGGTTATTTAAATTTAACAATATAATTTCAATATCACTACTGAAAACGTATAGATACTAAAATAACTGTACATACTTAATAATAATTCCATATATATTATAATTCCATGCCTTGATCATGACAAGGACATACCCAAACCTCAAAGTTTTAAAAGTCATACCCAACATTTACACATGACATCTCAAAATTCTTTTGCTCTTCTAAGAACTTCCATGTTTTTATACCTTAACTTTTGGTTTGACCAAAATATTTTAAGAACTTCATGTTAAAAACAATTGTTAGGTGTTAAGGTTTTTTTTTCTATTAAGCTTCTGAGAAAAACTGCTTTAAATAATCAAGATAATTCTAAATCTACAAAAGGGAGTTGTTTTTTTTTAACATGGGATCTCACTATGTAGTCCAAGCTAGTTTCAAACTCGTAATCCTCCTGCCCCAGCATCCTGAGAGTTCAGAGTACTAATCCCCAACATTTTATGTATTAATGATATGAGAGAAAATTATTTTAGAAACTAGAGGTGAAATAAAAATGACAAGTTAAGCTAGAAAAAGCAAAACAGTAGGGAAAGAACACCTAAAATTAATCCTTATATTCAATGGGGCTCTTTAAGAAAAGGGATTTAAAAAAATAAATTTGTTTCATTAAAACTGTTTTGTACGAACAAATCTGTTAAGTACACACATGAAATCTAAGGAAATTTATATGATTATCCAGACTTGAAAAGTGTCCAACAGAAAGTAGAGTTACTTGAATAAGGCTGAACCCTACTAGTTTTAGTTTTCTATCTATCCTGTATCTAACCGAATGCTCTTTTTATTATGAAAATAGAGCCGAGAGGTTCCTACCTGATTAGAGTAAGTGGACATTCCATCACTGTTCTGAAATCATAAACTCTCTGGCCTTCAAAATAGGATAGTCATTAAGCACTCTAGGCGTGAGTAGACAGAGCAATAAACTTTCAATTATAAGGCTCAGGTTTCTGATGTGATGCATGCCTAATTTTGAGTCACACTGACATATGTTAGGGTCATGGAAAGCAAACCTTTTCACCCCAAGGATGTGATTCTTTATGTGATAAATACTGCTCTTGGGTAAAATAGTCCACAAGAAAAGAGCCTCAAATCATAAACCCATGAAAAATATTTTACTTTTAAAGAATGAATTTATGGAGAATCACATGCACAAAAATATCAATTTCAGTAACTCCAGGCAAAGAAATATCTAGTTGTGTATTAAATAATTTATAGTAACAATAATGTAGAAACTGATTGCTGTCTATCTTGTGAAAACCATTTTAGAAGGATATGATAAGGAAAAACACAGATTACTACATACTACTAAAAGAAGTCAATAGATCAAAGTTTAAAAATGATACATGAACACATAAAAGTAGATAGATATATGGGTACTCTTATTCTATATAACTTCTCTGTAAACAGTACTTTTCTATTGTTTGGCAGAGAGAAAGTACTTTGTGTGCAAACATATACACGTGTATGTATATCTGTGTCTGTGTGTGTGTCTAGAAACAGAAAAAAATACTACTTATAAAAAGGCTGTAACTTCTTTTGCCGGAGATCTGCAGTGAGATGAGAGGAGGGGTATAACAGAGGAGTACTGGTTTTCACTATAAGCCTTTAACTATGTAAACACCTTTTTTAAAAATACTGAAAAGCAACCAAAAAACCTTTCTGCTTTATGAACCTTATCCATTTTATTTACTCCTAGGGGCAAATACTAGTAATTCTGTCTGATAGTTATGTAGCTGAAGTACACACTTATGAAGCCATACTATCCCTTTTACAGAACCTAAGAATTCTAATCAACAACTAATCTATAAAGAATACACCTTAGGCCGGGCGGTGGTAGCGCACGCCTCTAATCCCAGCACTTGGGAGGCAGAGGCAGGCGGATCTCTGGGAGTTCGAGGCCAGCCTGGTCTACAAGAGCTAGTTCCAGGACAGGCACCAAAGCTACAGAGAAACCCTGTCTCAAAAAACCAAAAAATTTTTTTTCCATATCCAGCTGCCTCTCGAGTGCTGGGATTAGAGGCGTGTGCCACCACCGCCCTGACTCAAGATCAATGGCAGTGGGTTTTTGATCCTACTGCACGTACTGGCTTTGGGGAAGCCTAGGCAGTTTGGATGCTCACCTTACTAGACCTGGATAGAGGTGGGCGGTCCTTGGACTTCCCACAGGTCAGGGAACCCTGATTGCTCTTCGAGCAGATGAGGGAGAGGGACTTGATTGGGGGAGGGGGAGGGAAATGGGAGGCAGTGGCGGGGAGGAGGCAGAAATCCTTAATAAATAAATAAATTAAAAAAAACAAAAAAAGAATATACCTTAAATAGACATAAATACCCCATTCCTTTGTATATTTTGTTATTTAAATATATATGTATACTTATATATACGTATAAAAATCTCAGTAAAATATTCTTTAAAATACTCAAGAATTTTCTAAAAGAAAACTATATAGTATATTAAGTATTCTAAATAGCCTATCTTTCATTTCAATATTTCCAATGCTAAAAAAATTAATAATCAAAAATTCTTATATTATTTTTGGAAAAGACTTTTAAAAAAGATTAGTCTTTAAATGCTACACATGTAACATGTACAAGATGAACAATTTCTTTCCAATCAAACACAGCTATTTGCGAACAACCTAATCACAGACCACCCATCTCTTTTCATGAGAAAAACAATGTTCTAGTGGCAAACAGCCAAGCAATATAGCTCAAAAATGGTCTTGTAAGAGGTTAAACCAATCTGTCAGTAAAACAGAGCCTCAAACAAGTGATCATAGGTAAATGACTCACTTAAAACATGCTGTGCCAATTCCAATTAAAGAATATGCAGGTAAGGATGTTACCTACCACTGCCCACACACATTTTATAATTAAGAAAAATGTAAAGGAAAGATCAGCACATTTACAACGTGAGTAGTCTAAACTTTTCAGTGGTACAAACCAGGATTACACCTTTATCTCTTCGTTGACTATATCTATGAAAAACAGAAACCTGATAGTTTTAATGTTTAATGGTATTCTGCTCTTCTCTCCAGACTCCAGGCCTGTTGTGTCTCCTCTCAGGCCATCTGTTCTGTGCTGGTACTTAAACGTTGGTGCTTAACCACCAATGCTTCAGTATGTTGCTAAATTTGTGTCCATTTTTGTTGTGTACATTTTTGTGATCACGCCCCTGTAACTTAAAAATACCTGTATACAATTTGTTTTTATTTTTGTGATAATTTTACATTTTGTAAATATGGACATTTGTATTTAATTATGAAACATTTGAAATAACTGATTCATATATCTAAATTAAAACACACATAAACCAAAATTTTGCTTTATGAAAACAATAAATAAATATCACTACCATTAAGAATTATTTAAATACTAAATAGCTTATCCTTGAGTATGATCAGGAAGAAAAGTTACTTTAAAAAAAAAAGTCCTTTGGTTTAATTTTCCCTCTAACCTTCTCATAAACTCACTCACTGTGCATGGCAACAATATAACCAAACATTAACAACGTGAGTGTGTGAGTGTGTGTGTGTGTGTGTGTGTGTGTGTTTACAGTAACTCTTGGAAAGATACATAATATAACTATCACAGAGATTACAGGCGCATTTTCAGATATATCAAGTTATTTCTTCAAAAGATAAAAAAAAATCTTGGTTTCTCTCATTGGCCCGGAAAGATCTATCAAGTGCAGCCTCACAGTCCCTCATTTAACACACAGAAGCAGTGATTTTGAAAACATCACAGAGATACAGCAATCATCGAAGTCCAATGCCATACAGGTCTTACCTTTGGGTGTTGCATAACTGTATAAAATACCAGGAGAGCTATGCTATCTTTCTTTCTTTCCTGATTTCAGAAAATCAACTATGTGCATCTGTATTCAGTGTGTTTACACACTGTTTTGCTTAAAGTATAAAAAGAAAAAATTTATTTTCACACAAACATACAACCAGAAGAATGATGTAGTCATATATTATAGCCTTTTCAAATTGTATTGGTATTACTATTTGATGCTCTCAAAATCCAGTAAGAGGTACTGCTATCTTAACACTTATTAGCAATGTGGATTATGAAACTTATCTTTTCCTAATTTGAAATTAAAACCTATTGGTCCAGTACCACGCACTGGGAGGGAGGTAGAGAAAGAATGAGGGAAGGGAAAGAAAGAAAGGAGAAAGGGAAGGGAAGAGTAGTGAGGAAAGGAGAAAGAGGAGGGAAGGGTGTAAGAAAGGAGGGAAAGAAAAAATGCACTGGTCTACCTACAATACAATACAAGGATGTATGTGGTTTTCTTAGCTAATAGACAGGTAATTTTAAATATACTGCTTTATAGCTGGGCATAGTGATGCAGAGCTATAAACCCAGAGCTGGGAAAGACTGAGGCAGAAAAATCAGGAATTTAAGAAAACCTTGTGTATAAGTTTGTGGCAAGTCTAGGCTATGTTGAGAGACTGTGTCAAAACAAAATGTGATTCACTGAATTATGCATACATTTCAAATGTTGAGATATTTTATTAGAACTATAAAATTCACATACTTGTTCTTGAAGAGGACTCAGTTCAGTTCCCACCACCCACATGGTACCTCACAAAAACCTGTAACTCCGGTTTCAGGAAATTCACTTTCTTCTGTTCTCGGGCACCAGACACACGTAACACATACACACAGGCAGGCAAAACACTCATACATGTAAAATAAAAAAGTAAACATGATAAGTCTTTAAATATTGAGATGTCAATCGTTTCTGTAACTCAGATATCATTTTAGCAATAAATACAATTAGTTGTTTTCCTTTAAAAAAAAGTTGTTTAAGTTATTTAAGAGTATGTGTCTGTCCCAAATAATCATCATCAGTTGTTCTTTCAAGCAAAAATAAGTGTCCAAAAACCCTGGACTTGCTTGGCTTGCAATTCAAAATTTCATCTAAGTATTTCTAGTGATAACAATACTTTGTTAAGCAACACAAGTATTTTTGGCATAGTTTCCATTAAAAAGACATATTAAATATCAAATAGGGGTTCAGTGCTTAGGAGCACTGGCTGCTCTAGCAGAGGACTGGAAACACCCTCCTGGCTCCTCACACTGCTTGCAACCCTAGTTCCAGGGAATCAGACACCCTCTTCTGACTTTTGCAGCAACAGGCAAGAGACACTTGTAGGCAAACCACATTAAAATAAAAATAAATATTTTAAAATATGTATATTAACTAGACAAGCTTGACCAGGCACAGTGGCTTACACCTGTAATCTCAGCACATTAAGAGACTAAAAGGATTAAGGCTAGCCTGGGCTACACACTGAGTTCAAGTCCAGCCTAGGCTGCAAAACAAGAACCCGCCTCAAACAAAATAAAAGACAAGCTGTACTCTAGGCAGTAACTTTTACTACTTCATCATTTTTATGTGAAAACAAATTTTTAACTACAAGCACCGTGTGAAGAATCTATTAACTACCAGTACAAGGTAGTAGAAGTTTTGATCATATCAAGGTGGCAACAATTTACCCACTATTTACTTATTTATGTACAGATCAGGTCTCTTTACTTAGCTCAAGTGCCCCAAACACATATACCTACCCAACCTTTATTTCATAATCAGTACTTTTGTAACACTTTGATGGCAACTACATCTCTGCCTTCCCTCTTCCCACAATTCTCTTAGTCTGGTGCAAATGGCATTTTAATAGTATAAAAATAATTCTGATCTCACAGACAACCTCCAGAGCCTCTAGAGTGTTTGAGAACCACAGTATTGGGCAAATCAACTCATGTTCTTAGACTGTTGTGAGTCACCACACAATCAGCACAAGGCGATAAGGTTATGGCAACCATCTGTGAAGCTTTAACCCACCGCCCTTGAACCCTAAGACAAAGTCAGAGAGGCCTGCCTTCATTAGTAACCTGGGCCATATTTGCTCAAGATCTAGTCTTTGGGCAACAAATTTAAAAGTGGGCTTTTTCAATCTACCAGTAAAACAGACTTCAAATGGATTAATACTAAGCATTTCATTATATGCCACCAAGTTAAGACAAGATAAAAAGATATTTATTTAAGTCCTGGTAAAGACAGACAAAAAACAATAAATACAATAAAAATAGTAAAGCATAAAGCAGAAAGGTCCAGACAAACACGAGCAAGACTGCAAAAGCTATGATCTACTGAAACTCAGGTTAGAAGAAAGGTACAGAAACAAACTTGCAGCAGAGTCTACAAGAAAAACAACCTGTTTAGTACACTTCGACTCTAGTAAAATGAGACACTAGTTTGTAAGTGGTAGAAGATTTAGAATATGTCCAAATGAACTGAGGACAACCAATATTGTTGAACATAGTATTTAAAAGAAAAAAACGTAGGCTGGAAAATGCCTCAAGAGTTTAAAGAGCAGGTCACAACTTATTGTCAGTAACTACAGTTCCAAATAATGCAAGTCACAATTCTGGCCTCTGAGGGAATTCACACAAGGCATAGACACAAACCCAAGCACTTTTTTAAAAAACAAAACAAAAAAAAAGAATGTGCTGACTATGGTAGCATCTGACAGTAAGCAAATACTGAGGACAGGCAGGAAGATCATGAGTTGGAGGCCAGCCTGGATTATATCTTTTAAAAAGCCTGGAAGAGAGGGTAGGATTGTCCTCATTGGGACAAATTCCTATGAGTGGATTGCTAGTTCATATGGTAAGACAAAGTTTAGTTTTGTAAGAAACTGAAAAAAAAAATGTTTCTTAAGTCCAGTTTCTTAAAAATGTAGGTTACAATCCCATAGGGAAGTCACATAACTAAATATATGGTCAAAAAAAAATCTGGCAACAATGAAAGGTTTCTGAATATACAGCATCCAAAACTTCCAAAATAAAATGTGTAACGAAACCAAGACATCTCTGGCAGCGCTTACCTGCTGGGCCATGAAACTGCACTTCAGCCTTGACTCTACACTGCATACATACACTGCACAGTGCATGTCATCACACCATGCCATGACAATGATCACATTGCTAAAACATCTTGGTTCAGATTCAAGACTATTGTGTGCCATAAATGTCAGCGTTTTGAATGGATATACCCTGTTTTCTGCTCTTAAAGAACCAATGAAGGTTTAATTATGGGAAACAAATACTATTAATATTTTCCTGTGATCATTCTTTAGAATGTATCAAATTTGTGTATTTTTATATGGTACTATGTTAAAGTATTTGATTTTTAAAATTGCTGAGTCAAGTTTCATTTTTTTAAAAAAGCTGCTCAATGACAATAAATTTTGGCTTGGGATTAAAAATCAGAATCTCTAATGGCCCTATTAAAATAAAGATCATCTCTGAAAAATGCTAAAGATGCTTTACATCCTACAGTATCAAGTATTCAGCCAAGACTTTACTCTTTATGTAAAAGTAAACATATCTTTATACTTAGCATGTGAATTTGCTTTTGTTTTTAATAAATGATAGTTATATGAATATCAAAGAATTGCTTTAAAATAAACGATTTATTTGTGATTTGTATATTTATGCTTGACTTGTATACCTGTTCTATACAGCTATACAGCTAAGCTCATGGAAAAATTTCTCAAGTGCAAAGAGGTCATCAGTGGAAAAGTTTGAGCTCTGCTCTAGTCTACCAGCCGCCCTTTGATGCCATCTGCTTTTCTTCCTCAATGCTCACACACTACTACTAAAGAATTCAATTACTGGAAAACTAACTGCAGAAAGACAAAAAAGAGGAGGGGAGGGGAGAGGATGACGGAGTACAGCAGGGAAGAAAATATTAACAAAGTAAAATTATTTTGACTTATCATTCATAAATGTTATAATGAAACTGTACTGGGTGGTTTTGAGTGTCAATATGACACAAGCTAGAGTCATCAGAGGAAGGAGTCTCCGCTGAGGAAATGCCTCCTCGAGATCCTGCTGTAAGGCATCTCCTCATTTAGTGATCAATAGGGGTAGGCCCAGCCCATCGTGGGTGGTGCCATCCCTGGGCAGCTGGTCCTGGATTCTATGAGAAAGCAGGCTGAGTAAGCAACGAGGAGCAAGCCAGTAAGCAGCACCCCTCCATGACCTCTGCATCAACTCCTGCCTCCAGGATTCTTTCCTGTTTGAGTTCCTGTGCTGAATCCCTTCAGTGATGAAGTGTTCCTCCCCAACTTGCTTTTTGGTCATGGTGTTTTGTTGCAGCAACAAAAACCCTAACAAAGACAAAAAGTCATGATGTATGCTAACCAAAAATAAAATATATTCCAAAAAGAATTCACTCACTTTAGAATTTGTAATATATTTTCTTTTATCCTGTACTTCCAAATATAAATAAATTTTATTTTACAGATGTTTTTGCCAGTTCCTGAGCAGCTAAAGATTATTGCTTAACCAACCATGTTGACTGGCTCTTCTTACATGAATATGTGATTTCCGAACTTTCAATGGGCCTGCCCTAACTATACTTGTATTCATCTTTAACTCCCTTTGTGACCTCTCACCAATAGTTTTGCCAATTTCTCCATCTCCCTCAAGTCTATTAATTTTACCACTTTTATTTACATCTTCATGCTTTTTGTTTACTGTATATGTTTAAAATGTCATTCCTTCTATTCTTCTACTGTTTATGACTCCTGTTCAGTTATGTCCTCCTTAAAATGTCTCCCACCCACCCAGGGCTGGGACTCAAGCTCAGGGACTTTACACACTAGGTAACCACATTCCTGGACCTACAAAAGTTCTTCCATGTAAAACACCACTTCCCTCTTCAGGCCAACACTTTATTAAGATTCTACTTCTACCACTTAGCATGAAAGACTTTATTGGTAGAGAAATGAGCATATCCCATGACTTCGCAGACAGCACTCAGAAACTACCCACTTAATGAAATTACCTTTGAATGAACCATCCCTTCATTCATCTCACCCAGTACTATATCTAGATACTAGCAAAACATCCCTTCATTCATCTCACCCAGTACTATATCTAGATACTGGCAAAACATTTCTGTTCTGACTTCCACTCTTGGCCTCACTGGGCCACACACTTACTTCCACTAAATAAGAAGTGCATATAAACAAGATGATACATACCAACTCCTCTCTTGCAGACGACACTTTTAACTTCCCCCCAAGTCTGTGCTTAGGATGGAATGCACTACAGGTGAATGCAAAGGAGCAGCAATTTGGAAAAGTGATTCTAAGAGCCTGAATTGGACACACTAGGTATGCCTTTGCATGAAAGCTCTGTGGTAACAGAGGAGCCTGGAATGATGAAAGGAGTCTGTGCTCAATCATGCTCTACTGTGAATGGTCAATTTATAAATTCTAAATTTTACTAATTATAAATATAAACCCTTTAAAGATATTACGATACACACACACACACATAATCATGGTAAAATGCTAAAATACATTTAACCATTTGCTAGATTGTCTTATGGTCTCTTAGTATTTATACCTATTATAAATGCATGTCTTCCCTAGGTCTCACAAATATTAGGGGCAGATCTCTTTCATTAATCTACTTTATAAATTATTAAAATATCATTATATGGATAAAGAAAGCATAGAAGTAAAATCAGAAATGAGAAAGATTATTTTCGAATATCAACAACTGGTTAACTATTTTATTAAAATAACAAGTCTACACCTTAAATCTTAAAACTATAATTTCTGTCTTTATATCACACCAATATGAAAACAAATTTTTACTGATGAATTAAATGTCCTTATAAAATCTCAAATATTAATTTTAAATTTGAAACTATTACTCAGTTAGTATCAAAGTGTTTCATAGAACCTAAAGGAAAGTCAACACATATCTTTCTAAAAAAAAACAGTTAAGAAAGTCTTAAGTTCCATTTATCCTGTAAGGATGTTTCTCATACTTAACATTGCAAAGATAATTCTCGGTGAAACACTTAAATGTATGTGCACATGTAACTAATCACCCTATTCTTCTCCAGTTCTCATAATCTCAAGTTTAGGATTAGTTACACAGAGAACCATCGACCACTACATACTGCTCTTGAAGACATCAGTCTAGAGCAGGGCAATGAACAAACTCTCAACATGATGGACATTACCCTGAAAGTTACTGAAAACCAAACTGCAAGCAATGCTGACGACAGTATGTGCAAAACCACAGCCTGTCATTCAGACCACTTTCCCTCATGGGAGATACAACACAAGAGGAGGGTTTCTACTTTATTGATATCAGGTCTTATGTCTTGTAAGCGTCATGGAAAAAAAAACTATTTCAGTCAGTTAAAGTAGGAAAATGCCCTGAAGCATAGATAGTAGCTGGCTTATCATTCCAGAGTTCTGCAGAGCTTTTCCCTCCTGTTAAAGATGGCTAATGCTGTGACATTCTTTGATTCTAGGAGCTACTCAATGAAATCCAAGATTTAGCTCTAAATATAATGAATTACACATCACTGAACAAAGGACAAAGTTCTATGACAAAGTAATTAATAGAAAACGTCACAACGCAGTCGCCTCATTTTCAGAGTCTGGGTCCACACTGGTAACACCAGCATCACTGACATAATAAACATTCTTATTCTTAGCAAATACTTTGAATGAAAACATTTCCAAAGTAAGTCTCCCCTAATAAAAATCTATATTCTGAGCCAGGCGGTGGTGGTGCACGCCTTTGATCCCAGCACTCGGGAAGCAGAGACAAGCAGATCTCTGTGAGTTCGAGGTAAGTCTGTTTTACAAAGCGAGTTCCAGGACAGGCTCCAAAGCTACAGAGAAACACTGTTTTGGAAAACAAAACAAAACAAAAAAATCAAAATCCAAACAAATAAACAAAAACATCTATATTCCATATGAAAGCTGTAAGAGCAAAAATGTCATTAAAGTATATAAGCTGATTTCTACTTCCTGAGACAATTGGGCACCAGGGGGAAGACAAAACATAGAAGTATTTTTCAAGATACTGGACAGCAAAAACCATGATCCTTGATAGATGGATACCAAGCCTGAACCCAACAACAGTCGCATCTTACTGCCTAGAAGATCTCTAGTCCGTGAACAGGGAGGAGGGAACCTAGGTAGTACATTAGCTGAGTAGAGGAAATGAAGTCTGGAGATAATGCAGCTAAATACTCATGAAGAATATCACAGAGAAGAGAGCTAAACAAGAAAAAGATTGCAGAGGATATCCCTACAGACTTCTGAGCTGTCAGTACCTCTAAGTGTGAAGAAACTATGCAAAGTCACTGAAAGAACCAAAAAATTATTTCAGGTAACAACACAGTTACTGTTCCCACCAATTACTGTACTTGTAAGAGTTTTGACTCAGTAGTACAAAAAGGTACTGCTTAACAAACTTACTGCCACTATGGATGTGTTCACTTTTGATTCTAGTACTTGGGAGGCAGAGGCAGGCAGATCTCTGTAAGACCAGTCTGGTCTATTCAGTAAGTTCTAGGAAAGTCAGGGCCACATAAAAAGACCCTGTCCCAAAATAATCAATTAATTAATTAAATGCAAATTCTGAAAAGATAAAACTGTTTCTGAGTAACGTAAATACATCCCAGAATAAAGCTCAAAATATCGATATTTTGTGGAATAATAAAATATCCAATATCCAACAAGATCATCAAATAAAATCACCAGGATACAAAAGCAAAGAAACATAATTCATACTGAGGAGAAAACTCAATCAAAACCAACTAAATGAAATGACACAATTAGTATATATGGGCAATAAGACAATTATAACTATGTCCCATGTTTAAGAAAATAAAGAGATAAAACAGAAAAACCTGGACATGGAAGGTATAATGGCAAGTTTTCTACAGAGCAAACTATGTCTAAAATGAAATACATGCTGGGTAGGAGTAAACATAACAGAAAATATTCACAGATACCACAACAGACTAGTCAAAATCAAAGAAAAAACAACAACAAAAACACATCCATGAACCTCTCAATAAGCTTTAAACACATCTAGGAACTTAATATACATGTGACTGGGCTACCAAAAGGAGGAAAGACAAGTAAGTTCAGGTACACGTACACACACACACACACACATTATATTTAAAGAAACAATGCCTTCATTTTTTTCCAAATTTGATAAAAATGAAACCCACAGATCCAAGCTCAATAAACTTCAAGTATAAGGAACACAATGAAAAATACACCATTTCATTTACAAAGGATTCTTGCTCACAAGTTCTATAACTAAATGTAATCTAGAAATGTTTTTAATTAAGGTTCATCTTTAGGTTAACTATCCTTTCATGACACAGAGTTTCAAATGGCACTTTAATAGAGTTCATTAAGTCATGCAGCCAACTGAATAAACTATGCAGCACATTTTCTAACCATAGTTCATAAAAATAATGTATTGTGGTGAGACATGCGTTTAATCCCAGAAACTGTAAGGCAGAGGCAGGTGGCTCTCCAAGAGTTCCAGACCAGCCTGATCTACATAGCCAGGGAAAAAATAAGACTCTGTACCTAAAAATAAATAAACAAAATAGTAATAAGGTATTTTGTTGCTTTACTGCTTAAACATACTGTGTTGACCCAATTTTAATAAACTATTCTTTTAAGAAAGCAAAGAATAGTACTTTTCCTTTTATTTCCCTTATATAGGTCATTCAGAACAGAATTAGGACACTAAAAATCACTTAGAGAAACTGAGAGGTGGAACTGAAAACACAGAAGTAGACCTGAGGTTTAGAAAGCAGCTAGTCCCCTCCCAAGGCGCTAGGGAGAACCTGGCAGCTATTCTTTTGGAACATCACTATTTTCAAAATATATATTTTTTAAATGAGTGTGAACTCAAAGTGAAAGCAGCTATTATGTTTTTAACTCTTCACCCAAGTACTAAGTTTAAAAAATAAAACAAAAATGTTAAACCTTTCTCATACAACTGACCACCTGCCCAGGGATGGCACTGCCAGCAGTGAGGTGGGCCATCCCACCTCCAGCAACCAAGAAAATGCCCCAGAGACTCGCCTACATGCGAAAATGACAGAGTAGTTTAAAATCTCAGCTGAGGTCCCCCTTTTCCTGATGACCCTTGTGTCAAGATGACAAAAAACTAACCAGCACAAATCTAGAAAGAAAAATAATTTCCAGGAAAATACAGAACTGACATGTGCAAAATTAATAGAATATGAATTTAAATAACAAGTTTTTATACTGCATCAATTTTCACATATATAAGACAGAAATATCTTCAAATCAAAAGTTGCAAGATTACTGTTGCAATGAGACTCTATTAAGAAAGAAGTGTCCAAACCCAACTGTAATACCAGCAATGATAACCACTGAAGTACTTACAGTGCACCTGTGCACCATAGCGATAAAATGGAGTCACTTTGACCTCTCTGATCTAGGTACTAACATGCTTCCAACACTCCATTTCTATCTCAAAAGCCACATTTCTTCTTAGCAGAAACTCAACATGTCAAACAAAAGACTTAATTAACCCAGCTCTCATGACTTCAGTTATTTACATAAACCTCAAAATACCTTTAAATAATTCCCCAAATACTAATTTAATAACTCATCAATAGCACGGTAAGTCATCTGATCAAACTTAGATATTTAAATTGCTGGCTACAGAAGTCTTCTTGACCAATCAGCAATGTTAACTGAATTTTTCACCGCTGAAATGTTACTTCACCAGTTTCAATTTTTGAATCATTTATTCTTAGATTTAAAAGGTTAATAAGAACACACCTTTGCACATAACTTCACAGTTAAGTCTTTTTCTTTCGTAAACAAGATTTCTCTGTCTCCGTCATTTCACCAAATTACCAAAGATATCACAATGTGGTTTGAATTTCAGCACTTCAGACAATAAATGACAATACAGACAGGACTGGCAGAGTGAAAGATTCAGTTTCTCAATTTCAGGAGGTATAACTACTTGGTTAATAAGCAGGAAGGGCACTCCTTCCAAGATCCAATTAAACCACCTGATTTTTTTTTTCTGGCCAAAGAACCAAATTAAGGGTTTATGACGTGAAATCTAAGTTCAAAGTATGTTATTTTTCACAGAAAAAAGTTAGCGAGAGAAGAAGAAAACACTTACATTTGGAGCATGACCTGGTTCAAGAATACCCCATCCACCAAAGCCACGTATTCATCCAGGTTGGTTCCATTTCCTGCAGCCAGAGGTCCAAACGTTTTAACCTAGAACACAAGGATTATCACGGCGTTAACGCCCACCTCCATCTCTGCAGCCGCAAATAACACAGCAAAATACACAATAAAGGACATCCTACTTACCCAAGTGACCAAGGGGCTGGTCATGAACTGCTCCAGAAGGGGAGTAAAGATTGCGTTCTCCATTTTACAGATTATATATTCGGGCGGGGAGGAAAAAGGGAAGTACCACAAAAACGCCTAGGGAATTGGTAGAAGTAAGACGAAATTAATGAAAGTCCATTTCGGCAAGGCAGGAAAATCCCATCGAAGAGGGGGAAGGACTCTCGCTCCTCAAAACCCCCCAGGGGAAAGAGCCCAAATCCCGCGCGGAGCCGCAGCCGGCGCTGGCAATGTCTGCACCCGGAGAGGAGGGGCAGAAGAAAGGCATCTGGAGGAGGAGGACGCGAAGAGCGGCCGGGGCACGAGACAAAAAGCCCGTCGAGGTGGCCCCGCTCCCGGAGGGAGTCGTTCAGCGCAGCGGCCGCCGATGAATCGCGAGCGCCGCGGAGGCTGCGGGGCGGCCGGGCTGGCCCTTGGAGAGCGGCGCTGGGCGTTTCAGCGGCCGGCGGGCACGGGCGCCGGGAGCGTCCGCCCGCAGCGTGTCCTCGCCTTCTCAGGCGCGGCTCCCCCCTCGCCGGGCGCTCACCATCCCTCCGCGGGCTCGCGCTCGCCTCAGCCCTTTTGCCCTGCCGGGAACGAAGGTTCCGCTGCGTGTCCCTGACCGTCCGGCCGCGGGAGCCCCGCCAGCCTCCGGTGCCTCAGCGACGCCCGGGCGCTCCGCCGCCGCGCTCCAGCCTCCTCCACCGCCCTCTGGAGGAGCTGGGGTAACGGCCTCAGAACCGCAGTGCCGCAGCACACCCGCGCCCGCCGCCGGTCGGGCGAGCGCGCCGCTCCCTCCGCGCTGCTATTTTTCCGCCGACTCCCCGCCCTCCACGCCTCTGCCTCTGGATTGTGGGAGAAGAAAACCGCTGCATGAGCGCGCCCCCGAGCGCGCGCCCCCGGCCGGCCCGCCGCCGCCCAGGTTCTGGCGGCGTGTTGGTGCGCGCGGGACCGGGCGCGCGCGCGGGCGCGAGGGGGCTGCAGCTGCGGCCACGGACCGCGTCGCGCCCGCGCCCCGGACGGTTGCCAGGGCCCAGGGCGGGGATGGGCTAGGCTGAGGAAGGGGGTCTGCTGCTTGCTCGCTCGTGCCTAATTATGGTTTATTTCCTCCCGGAGTGCCTTCTTTGATGTGCGAAGGAAAGGGAACTAAACCCATCTCTTTTAAACAGGATGGATGCAGACATCCTCTTTCGGACACTTTGATTTGCTCTGTTAAACATGCATTTTCGCCCGCGAAAAGGAGTAGGAAAACTGCAGCAAAAAGCAAAGGCATATCTTGGGAAGGCAGAACAGGGGGTTGATTTTGTCCCCCCCCCAAAAAAAAAAGAAAAGAAAGGAAAAGTCCGTCCTCTAAACAAGAATAGTCTTGAAAGTTCGAGTGAAATATAGGCTTTTGAGTAATCAAAGCTGCCTTTCAACAGGGCATTTCCTGACGGGTGCTACCGTGATTCGGGCTTTGTTTTTGGATTGGTTGGTCATCGAAAAATATCCCAAACTAAGAGCCACAAGAGAAAATACTTGGAAGTCATCTAAGCTGTGTGACAAACATTTGTCAAAAATCATTTATGTTATGAACTAGTGGGCGCATCAAAATAACCTAGCAAATTAGATGTTATTCTTCCTAACGTCCAAACGTTATTTCTTCTCATATCCAAGTTATACCCAGGATAAAATGGAGTATAAAACACTTTGTTTTCCAAAGCAATATAGTATTGTTTTACAGTGCATTCCGTGTTTGCATGGTATTTACATGTACTTATCTACTTCCACTACTCTATTTTATTTTTTTAATGATGCATACTTTTTGTATCTATTTTCATATTTGTATTTGTATCTTTATTTTACTTTTATTGTATGAATAATTAGCTTTTTATGTATGTCTGTTGGCCACATACATGTTTGGTCTCTGTGGAGGTCAGAACAGGGCATGAGATCCCCTGAAACGGGTTAGAAGCAGCTCTGATCCATTATGTGGGTGCTGGGAGTCAAACCCTAGTCCTCTGCATGAGCAGCCAGTGCTCTTAACTGCTAGGCTATCTCTCCTCATATTTTATATCAGTAAAAATGCTTTGTCATAAACTGGATTAATCAGCACAATTCCTTGGAGCCTGAAGGACCTCTGGACCTCTGATGGAAAGACTCTCTAGACACATTACTGAGTCCTCTGTACTTCGTTGCCTTCATATGTAAACCAGAAAAGCAATACGATTCAGTGAAGTGGCAGTTCATAGTAAATGCTTTGCTACTATGAGGAGTGGTCTTTTCATCATTATTCCCCCAAACACGAAATCTTTACCAAACGCTTGAAATATCGCAGGTTTTGCTTGAGTTCAGTTCCAGGAAGAAATGCCTTGCTTTTGGAGAATCTGGAAATAAACACCCTTCCAAAATCATCTTAATTCAAATTAGCATGCATTCATGTGGTACGGAACACAGCCTTGAATTTCCCTGGCCTATACACAGATCTTGAGTCATCCTGGTTGCAAGCAATCTTTTCCTTTTGTTCTTGCTGACTTGTTCTTAATCACAGTTCTTTATTTGGCAAGCGAGATGTAGCGGGAGAGTTGGCACCAAGATGGAAGCCTAACTTTCAGGAACACCAACGCCAGACATTTGGACCTCTCTTCACAATCCCTCAGAAGCCTGATGATGCGAAAGTATCCCTACCTGTACTTGGGTTCTTCTAAGACAGGCTGAGCTGTCTCACTTAAAAGAGAAAACCCATGAAGTATCCAACCTATCCTGCACTAAAGTCTGGATTCCCCTCTGGAACCAGAGGGTCCAGATGCTTCCTGGTCTATCTTTAGGTTACACACACACACACACACACACACACACACACACACACACACACACACTTCAACAAAGAAACATGAGGAGTTAATTGTAAAAACAGGAAACTTTAGACCAGACTGAGGTCTGCAGGAACTTATTTGAAAACCTCACAATTTGCCATTCTTTAGTTTAACAGCAGCCTTAGAAATGCTCTATAATATCTCAAGAGTGCAATCAGGAAACTCCTCTGTCTGGCAGAGGAGGGACGGTGCATTATGCACCGTTTAAGAGTCTCTGAATTACAACGTCCTGGACAATTAAATTCAAAACTTTTCTATCCTCCTTTCAGTTAGGAAGATATTTGTAAAGACTTCTTTAATGTTCTTCAGTTTTGTATTTTGAAGACGTGTTTCCATCTATCCTTTCTCAAAATAGTAAATCTAACAGGAAAAGACATGAGAAAAACACTCCATCTGGTTAGAGCCTAAGTTACTTGACCAGGCCTCTTCACTACACACGGTTGGAGTGCGCCATTGAGAAGTCATTACAGAAAGGTCCATCCTACATATTATAACTGAGTCCCCACCACATTCTACACATCTATAACACAAGCTGTATACCAGGAGCTCCCCTACCCACCACAACCAGTGTGTATTTTGATGGATACTACAGGAAGTAACAGACTTGCCTCCAACCAACCTCCTTGGGGACAAATATTTTAAGTACAGATTTGGAGAAATGACCACATCTATAAACAGTAAAACGGTACTGTTATTTAACACCCCCTACAGAGTAGAAGTATCTGAAATGTCCGTTGAAAAGGGAATATAAGAACCGAACCCAACTCTATTGTAAATAAACAGTGTAAAGTAGTGAGAGGCGCTACGTCCTGGGTGAACCTAGAGTGCTGTGTTAAGTGAGGAGCCGGGCACAAAGGACAACATAGTGTATGAGTCCCTTTATGCAAATGCTCATAAGACAAAGCACTGTAGAGTCCCACAGAAGATTAGTGTCTGCCCAGGGCTGGAAAGGGGGTGTCTAAGAGGGCAGGTACACGGTTTCTTCTGAGAAAATTAAATATCAGAAAATCGATTTCATTAATAGACATATAACTGTGTAAGTATGTTTAAAAGTCACTGGATTATAGACCTTAAATGAGTTAATTGTGTAGGATATAAACTATATCTCAATACAGTTTTCCAAAACAGAATAAGTCATTGCCTCCTGAAAAGAATGTTTCTATCAGCAGCATACCCACCCTCAAGTTTGGCATGGTAGCTACGTCTGTAGTCTCCATTGCCTGAGTGGTTAAAGCAGCAAGATCACTTAAGTCCAAAAGTGAGTTTATGGCAATCTTGGGTAGCCTATTGTGACCTGCCAAAGAAAGAAAGAGAGGAAGTGATCAAGAGATAGGGAGGGGAGAGAGAGCGAGAAGAAATAGGGAGAGGGAGGACAGAAGAAAGGCAGAAGGACAGGGAAAGGAAGAGGAGAAATCTGATCTCTCATAGACTTTTCCAAGAGCCTCTCGGTGGAAGAAACAAGTTTTCAGGCTCACCTAATAACATATGTGTGATACGGTCATAACTATCCAACACAGTGTTGAAGGAGAAAGATCAAAATCAACCACACTGTCTAACTTCTTTGGGCATAGTTCTCTCGGGTGTAAAGAGGGGATACTGTTTTCATAGCATGCTGTACGTCTGCCTAGACCAAGGAATTGATCGCTAAAACAAGAAATGACAGAGAAGAAAGGAGGGGTCCTTCTTTCCATCAGGTATCAGCTGTTCTTCCCCAAAGCCCCAATTCTCTGCTCCAAAGTGAACCGTCTCCGATTCAGTATAATATTCCACGCACCGGTGCCATGACACCCGCTTCAGACTGCCTGTCAGCCAGGCAAACTCCTATCCATCCTCTGAGATTCAACTGTCACCTCTTCATGACAGCCAATGTCACCTCTTCTACCACAGGCAAATGGAGCACTCACCTTTTGTGGCTACATGGTAAGTAATCCCCACTTTATTTCTGTAACTTGCTCTGAATGGCACATGCCCTTCTCCTAAGTGACTCTGCTTTGCTTGTCTGTGCCTCCTGAGTCTAGAGTCACCCTCTCAGTGATGGGCACCTCAATTAGTAGAGCAAAGCATCTTCTCTCAATTCAGCTGACAAGTTTAAATTCCCAATAATTACCCTGAGGCCAGAAGATCATCAAATCAATACCAGACTGCTACATAGCAAGGTCCAGACTCTCCTGGGTTATACAGCAAAACCTTATCCCCCCCAAAAAAAAAAACAAAAACAAAATACTTGAGACAATCCACTAAAAATGAAGAAAAACTTATTTTTGTTCATAAGCTCAGAGGCTTCAGTCTATAGTTGGTTCGTTCTATTGTTCTGAGGCCTTAGTGGGGGAGAATAAAAAAAACTGATAGCCTCAGGGCTAGGCACAAAAACAGGGAAAGGAAGTCCCCAGGGCACCATAGCCCCTCTTAGGGCACAGGACCTTGCTTTTTCCCCATAAGGTCTCATTGCCTAAAGGTTCTGATCTCTCTCTATTTAAAACGTATTAATTTTACAAGGCGCATGTCCTTAATCCCAGGACTCCAGAGGCAGAGGCGGGCAGATTTCTATGAGTTTAAGGCCAGCCTGATCTACAGAATGAGTTACATGCCTTAGTGAAACCTTGTCTCAAACCCTCCCTATCCCAGCCTCTCAAAAAACCCTTTTATTTTGTGTTAGGAATAGATGTACCTTCAATGGTGTGTGTGTGTGTGTGTGTGTGTGTGTGTGTGTGTGAGTGTCAGGGATAACTTGTAGAAGCGGGTTCTCCCTTCAACCACACGAGTCCTAGAGCTAGAATTTAAGTTGGGAGCTTTGTCTGAAAGCACCCTCACCTGCTGATCCCTCTCACGGGCCCTAGGTTTAAAAGCAGCATACACTGGAAGTGTGAATGACTGTGGGTGTAGAAGTGTGCATGAGTGTGGTTGTGGAAGTGTGCATGAGTGTGGGTGTGGGGAAGTGTGCATGAGTGTGGGTGTGGGGAAGTGTGCATGAGTGTGGGTGTGGAAGTGTGCATGAGTGTGGGTGTGGGGAAGTGTGCATGAGTGTGGGTGTGGAAGTGTGCATGAGTGTGGGTGTGGGGAAGTGTTCATGAGTGTGGGTGTGGAAGTTTGCATGAGTGTGGGTGTGGAAGTGTGCATGAGTATGGGTATCGAAGTGTGCATGAGTGTGGGTGTGAGGAAGTGTGCATGAGTGTGGGTGTGAGGAAGTGTGCATGAGTGTGGGTGTGGAAGTGTGCATGAGTGTAGGTGTAGAAGTGTGCATGAGTGTGGGTGTGAGGAAGTGTGCATGAGTGTGGGTGTGGGGAAGTGTGCATGAGTGTGGGTGTGGAAGTGTGAATGAGTGTGGGTGTGGAAGTATGCATGAGTGTGGGTGTGAGGAAGTGAGCATGAGTGTGGGTGTGGAAGTGTGCATGAGTGTGGGTGTGGAAGTGTGCATGAGTGTGGGTGTGAGGAAGTGAGCATGAGTGTGGGTGTGGAAGTGTGCATGAGTGTGGGTGTGGAAGTGTGTATGAGTGGGGGTGTGGAAGTGTGCATGAGTGTGGGTGTGAGGAAGTGTGCATGAGTGTGGCTGTGGAAGTGTGCATGAGTGTGGGTGTGGAAGTGTGCATAAGTGTGGGTGTGAGGAAGTGTGCATGAGTGTGGGTGTGGAAGTGTGCATGAGTGTGGGTGTGGAAGTGTGCATGAGTGTGGGTGTGGAAGTGTGCATGAGTGTGGGTGAAGAAGTGTGCATGAGTGTGGGTGTGAGGAAGTGTGCATGAGTGTGGGTGTGGGGAAGTGTGCATGAGTGTGGGTGTGGAAGTGTGCATGAGTGTGGGTGAGGAAGTGTGCATGAGTGTGGGTGAGGAAGTGTGCATGAGTGTGGGTGTGAGGAAGTGTGCATGAGTGTGGGTGTGGGGAAGTGTGCATGAGTGTGGGTGTGGAAGTGTGCATGAGTGTGGGTGAGGAAGTGTGCATGAGTGTGGGTGTGGGGAAGTGTGCATGAGTGTGGGTGTGAGGAAGTGTGCATGAGTGTGGGTGTGGAAGTGTGCATGAGTGTGGGTGTGGAAGTGTGCATGAGTGTGGGTGTGGAAGTGTGCATGAGTGTGGGTGTGGGGAAGTGCATGAGTGTGGGTGTGGAAGTTTGCATGAGTGTGGGTGTGGAAGTGTGCATGAGTGTGGGTATGGAAGTGTGCATGAGTGTGGGTGTGGAAGTGTGCATGAGTGTAGGTGTAGAAGTGTGCATGAGTGTGGGTGTGAGGAAGTGTGCATGAGTGTGGGTGTGGGGAAGTGTGCATGAGTGTGGGTGTGGAAGTGTGAATGAGTGTGGGTGTGGAAGTGTTCATGAGTGTGGGTGTGGAAGTGTGCATGAGTGTGGGTGTGGAAGTGTGTATGAGTGGGGGTGTGGAAGTGTGCATGAGTGTGGCTGTGGAAGTGTGCATGAATGTGGGTGTGAGAAAGTGTGCAAGAGTGTGGATGTGCCCTTGCTGTGTGCATGAGTGTTGGTGTGAGGAAGTGTGCATGAGTTTGGGTGTGGAAGTGAGCATGAGTGTGGGTGTGGAAGTGTGCATGAGTGTAGGTGTAGAAGTGTGCATGAGTGTGGGTGTGAGGAAGTGTGCATGAGTGTGGGTGTGGAAGTGTGAATGAGTGTGGGTGTGGAAGTTGCATGAGTGTGGGTGTGGAAGTGTGCATGAGTGTGGGTGTGGAAGTGTGCATGAGTGTGGGTGTGGAAGTGTGCATGAGTGTGGGTGTGTGGAAGAGTGCATGAGTGTGGGTGTGTGGAAGTGTGCATGAGTGTGGGTGTGGAAGTGTGCATGAGTGTGGATGTGCCCTGCTGTGTGCATGAGTGTGGGTGTGGAAGTGTGCATGAGTGTGGATGTGCCCTGCTGTGTGCATGAGTGTGGGTGTGGAAGTGTGCATGAGTGTGGGTGTGGAAGTGTGCATGAGTGTGGGTGTGGTAGTGTGCATGAGTGTGGGTGTGCCCTGCTGTGTGCATGAGTGTGGGTGTGGAAGTGTGCATGAGTGTGGGTGTGGAAGTGTGAATGAGTGTGGGTGTGGAAGTTGCATGAGTGTGGGTGTGGAAGTGTGCATGAGTGTGGGTGTGAGGAAGTGTGCATGAGTGTGGGTGTGGAAGTGTGCATGAGTGTGGTGTGAGGAAGTGTGCAAGAGTGTGGGTGTGGGGAAGTGTGCATGAGTGTGGGTGTGGAAGTGTGCATGAGTGTGGTGTGAGGAAGTGTGCATGAGTGTGGGTGTGGGGAAGTGTGCATGAGTGTGGGTGTGGAAGTGTGCATGAGTGTGGGTGTGGAAGTGTGCATGAGTGTGGGTGTAGAAGTGTGCATGAGTGTGGGTATGTGGAAGTGTGCATGAGTGTGGGTGTAGTGATGGGGGAGTGTCATATATCAATCTGTTGATTTCCTTGGTTAAGCAATAAAGAAACTGCTAGGCCCATTTGATAGGCCCACCCTTAGGTGGGTGGAGTAAACAGAAGGGAAGGCTGGGAGGAAGAGGAAGTGAGGTCAGACTCGACAGCTCTCCTCTCCAGAGCAGACGCCTTCAGAGATACGCCATGCTACCCGCTCCAGGGAAGACGCACACCATGCCCCAGCTCCGACCCAGGATGGACTTAGGCTAGAATCTTCCCGGTAAGCGCACCTAGGGGCGCTACACAGATGATCAGAAATGGGCTAAATTAATATGTGAGAATTAGCCAGTAAGGACTAGAGCTAAGGGCCAAGCAGTGTTTAAAAGAATACAGTTTCCGTGTAATTATTTCGGGGCATAAGCTAGCCGAGCCGGGCAGGCGGCTGGGGTGTTTGGCGACGTAGCCCCGCCGCTGCCCCTCCTTATTACTACAAATGACGCCCAGACGTGTGGCTAACTAAACCCACTTAAAAAACCTGAGAAGTCTTAAAAATAAGGGAGAGAGAGTTTAACACAGATTTTTGCTGTTTGTTGGTGGCGTGCTGTAGAGAGATTTCCTGATTCGGCAACAGCAGCAGAAAAAACGCTGTGTCATTTCAAAGAGTGGCTTCCTGGGGCTGTGCCGCCAGTGCAAACTCTGGCTTTATGTTTGTGTTCCCGCTTGGGATCGGAAGGAGAGTGCTCTGAGACCGTGACGATGATTCAGAGCTCCCCGCCTGCTCCTGGGAAGAAGGCAGAATCAGGCTTAGGCAGGCGGAAGAGCATGGCGGATTCCTGCCGCCATACAGAGACGTGTTTTCAGACTGCACAGTGCTCTGCATGTCAGATTTTGATGTAACTTGGATAAAAAGAATTTCTGTGCTGCACGCTCAGTCTCAGAATTAAAGTACTGAGTGCCGCTCCTACCTGGTAGCCCCAAGAGGCTTCCTGACTCAGCTTCAGCTGCAAAAGCCTGCAGCTCATTAAGAGGTCCTGCCACCAAACACTTAAACAGTGTTGATGAAAAGCTGAACACATGCTTTTCGGTTTTCAGCCGTAGCAGGAAAAAAGCTGTGCCGTTTAAAAATGCCGGCTTTCTGGGCCATCCTGCCAGGGCAAACTCTGACTGTTTGAGGCAGGAGGGCCGGCTACAGAGAGAGGACTTGAGTGTTGTCTGTTGTAGCTCGCTGGCTGGCAGGGACCTTGCAGCCAGTACCTCAGCCATGAGGCTGGAAAGCTAAGGAATGGGCTACATTTAGCTGGCGAGCCAGCCAGGAGTCGAACCTAGAATCTTCTGTATCCAGCCGGCAAAGCCACGCCTTTAGTCCTACTGATATTGCTCAGTAATTTAAAGGCTCTTGTGGTCAGAAAAAGAGAGATATACAGTAAAGAGAGATTCAAAGACAAAGAAAATTTCTAAATGGTTTACTGTGTGTTAAAAATATATGCAGACTAAAAGTTAAAATTCTTAAAGCAAACTTCTGTGACTTCAAGGTGTGGTAGCACACGCCTTTAATCCCAGTGCTTAGAAGGCAGAGATAAACAGATCTCTGTGAGTTCAAGGTGTAGTAGCACACGCCTTTAATCCCAATGCCTGGGAGGCAGAGACAGGCGGATCTCTGAGAGTTCAAAGACAGCCTGGCCTACAGGGTTATTCCAGGTCAAAGATATGCGCTCAAAAAGCAAAAAGTTAACCTAGAAATGTTGCAGCTTAGCGCCTAGTGATTTAAAGGTGTAAATCAAAAGTGCTCCTGGATAGTAAAAAATTGCAGATTCACAGTAGGACAGATTCAGACTGCTAAACGAGTCACACTGTTGGATGAATGTACGTAGGCTTGGGAGAGAGAAGAAAAAGAATATAGAGAATAAAGTTAATGCTTAAAAAAAAAAAGGTAAAGTCTTTAAAGAGACAGAATAAAGTAAAGTGATAGAGTAAAAATAAGCCGCGTAAAGATGAAAAATTCACAGAGAGTCTGGATTCTTTGTATTATTGTGTTTTCTTTAAAATTTTTGACTGTGAAGGAGCTAAGTACAGAGAGACATTTCATTACCTGGGCTGCCAAGCTAAACCAGAATGGATATAAGGGTATTACGATTTCAGAATTTGGGTCTAAGGATATGATGCTTTGGAGAGAGTCTTCTTTTGTTTTCACAGAGGATGAGACTCTATGGATTTCTTCTATTCCGATTTGGTATGATGGACCACGTCCTCCTGAAGGGTTGCTGTGAACATCTTCAGAAAATTGCCTTGCTCAACTGCCAACTGAGATAAACCTGGCACACAGGTTTCACCCTAAAATCATTAACGACGCCCCCATTCAGCAGGAAGCAGTTTGGAGAGAAAAACTGCGCCCATGTTCCCAAATATGGTTTATAAACATTCTTTTACATTTAAAGGGGGATATGATATAGGTATGAATAATTTGCATTAGTATAGATTTTGCTTTATTTATAGAGATTTAAGGTCAATTTTGTTATATGTATAAATGTTTCTGATGTAACTTTTACTTGATAACTGTTTTGTTATATGTAATTTTACTATGTTAAAGTTAAAGCCTTTCTTTTTTGTTTAAACAGAAAAAGGGGAAGTGATGGGGGAGTGTCATATATCAATCTGTTGATTTCCTTGGTTAAGCAATAAAGAAACTGCTAGGCCCATTTGATAGGCCCACCCTTAGGTGGGTGGAGTAAACAGAAGGGAAGGCTGGGAGGAAGAGGAAGTGAGGTCAGACTCGACAGCTCTCCTCTCCAGAGCAGACGCCTTCAGAGATACGCCATGCTACCCGCTCCAGGGAAGACGCACACCATGCCCCAGCTCCGACCCAGGATGGACTTAGGCTAGAATCTTCCCGGTAAGCGCACCTAGGGGCGCTACACAGATGATCAGAAATGGGCTAAATTAATATGTGAGAATTAGCCAGTAAGGACTAGAGCTAAGGGCCAAGCAGTGTTTAAAAGAATACAGTTTCCGTGTAATTATTTCGGGGCATAAGCTAGCCGAGCCGGGCAGGCGGCTGGGGTGTTTGGCGACGTAGCCCCGCCGCTGCCCCTCCTTATTACTACAAATGACGCCCAGACGTGTGGCTAACTAAACCCACTTAAAAAACCTGAGAAGTCTTAAAAATAAGGGAGAGAGAGTTTAACACAGATTTTTGCTGTTTGTTGGTGGCGTGCTGTAGAGAGATTTCCTGATTCGGCAACAGCAGCAGAAAAAACGCTGTGTCATTTCAAAGAGTGGCTTCCTGGGGCTGTGCCGCCAGTGCAAACTCTGGCTTTATGTTTGTGTTCCCGCTTGGGATCGGAAGGAGAGTGCTCTGAGACCGTGACGATGATTCAGAGCTCCCCGCCTGCTCCTGGGAAGAAGGCAGAATCAGGCTTAGGCAGGCGGAAGAGCATGGCGGATTCCTGCCGCCATACAGAGACGTGTTTTCAGACTGCACAGTGCTCTGCATGTCAGATTTTGATGTAACTTGGATAAAAAGAATTTCTGTGCTGCACGCTCAGTCTCAGAATTAAAGTACTGAGTGCCGCTCCTACCTGGTAGCCCCAAGAGGCTTCCTGACTCAGCTTCAGCTGCAAAAGCCTGCAGCTCATTAAGAGGTCCTGCCACCAAACACTTAAACAGTGTTGATGAAAAGCTGAACACATGCTTTTCGGTTTTCAGCCGTAGCAGGAAAAAAGCTGTGCCGTTTAAAAATGCCGGCTTTCTGGGCCATCCTGCCAGGGCAAACTCTGACTGTTTGAGGCAGGAGGGCCGGCTACAGAGAGAGGACTTGAGTGTTGTCTGTTGTAGCTCGCTGGCTGGCAGGGACCTTGCAGCCAGTACCTCAGCCATGAGGCTGGAAAGCTAAGGAATGGGCTACATTTAGCTGGCGAGCCAGCCAGGAGTCGAACCTAGAATCTTCTGTATCCAGCCGGCAAAGCCACGCCTTTAGTCCTACTGATATTGCTCAGTAATTTAAAGGCTCTTGTGGTCAGAAAAAGAGAGATATACAGTAAAGAGAGATTCAAAGACAAAGAAAATTTCTAAATGGTTTACTGTGTGTTAAAAATATATGCAGACTAAAAGTTAAAATTCTTAAAGCAAACTTCTGTGACTTCAAGGTGTGGTAGCACACGCCTTTAATCCCAGTGCTTAGAAGGCAGAGATAAACAGATCTCTGTGAGTTCAAGGTGTAGTAGCACACGCCTTTAATCCCAATGCCTGGGAGGCAGAGACAGGCGGATCTCTGAGAGTTCAAAGACAGCCTGGCCTACAGGGTTATTCCAGGTCAAAGATATGCGCTCAAAAAGCAAAAAGTTAACCTAGAAATGTTGCAGCTTAGCGCCTAGTGATTTAAAGGTGTAAATCAAAAGTGCTCCTGGATAGTAAAAAATTGCAGATTCACAGTAGGACAGATTCAGACTGCTAAACGAGTCACACTGTTGGATGAATGTACGTAGGCTTGGGAGAGAGAAGAAAAAGAATATAGAGAATAAAGTTAATGCTTAAAAAAAAAAAGGTAAAGTCTTTAAAGAGACAGAATAAAGTAAAGTGATAGAGTAAAAATAAGCCGCGTAAAGATGAAAAATTCACAGAGAGTCTGGATTCTTTGTATTATTGTGTTTTCTTTAAAATTTTTGACTGTGAAGGAGCTAAGTACAGAGAGACATTTCATTACCTGGGCTGCCAAGCTAAACCAGAATGGATATAAGGGTATTACGATTTCAGAATTTGGGTCTAAGGATATGATGCTTTGGAGAGAGTCTTCTTTTGTTTTCACAGAGGATGAGACTCTATGGATTTCTTCTATTCCGATTTGGTATGATGGACCACGTCCTCCTGAAGGGTTGCTGTGAACATCTTCAGAAAATTGCCTTGCTCAACTGCCAACTGAGATAAACCTGGCACACAGGTTTCACCCTAAAATCATTAACGACGCCCCCATTCAGCAGGAAGCAGTTTGGAGAGAAAAACTGCGCCCATGTTCCCAAATATGGTTTATAAACATTCTTTTACATTTAAAGGGGGATATGATATAGGTATGAATAATTTGCATTAGTATAGATTTTGCTTTATTTATAGAGATTTAAGGTCAATTTTGTTATATGTATAAATGTTTCTGATGTAACTTTTACTTGATAACTGTTTTGTTATATGTAATTTTACTATGTTAAAGTTAAAGCCTTTCTTTTTTGTTTAAACAGAAAAAGGGGAAGTGATGGGGGAGTGTCATATATCAATCTGTTGATTTCCTTGGTTAAGCAATAAAGAAACTGCTAGGCCCATTTGATAGGCCCACCCTTAGGTGGGTGGAGTAAACAGAAGGGAAGGCTGGGAGGAAGAGGAAGTGAGGTCAGACTCGACAGCTCTCCTCTCCAGAGCAGACGCCTTCAGAGATACGCCATGCTACCCGCTCCAGGGAAGACGCACACCATGCCCCAGCTCCGACCCAGGATGGACTTAGGCTAGAATCTTCCCGGTAAGCGCACCTAGGGGCGCTACACAGATGATCAGAAATGGGCTAAATTAATATGTGAGAATTAGCCAGTAAGGACTAGAGCTAAGGGCCAAGCAGTGTTTAAAAGAATACAGTTTCCGTGTAATTATTTCGGGGCATAAGCTAGCCGAGCCGGGCAGGCGGCTGGGGTGTTTGGCGACGTAGCCCCGCCGACGCCCCCCTATTACTACAGTGTAGAAGTGTGCATGAGTGTGGGTGTGGAAGTGTGCATGAGTGTGGGTGAGGAAGTGTGCATGAGTGTGGGTGTGGAAGTGTGCATGAGTGTGGGTGTAGAAGTGTGCATGAGTGTGGGTGTGGGGAAGTGTGCATGAGTGTGGGTGTGGAAGTGTGCATGAGTGTGGGTGGGGAAGTGTGCATGAGTGTGGGTGTGAGGAAGTGTGCATGAGTGTGGGTGTGGAAGTGTGCATGAGTGTGGGTGTGGAAGTGTGCATGAGTGTGGGTGTGGAAGTGTGCATGAGTGTGGTGTGAGGAAGTGTGCATGAGTGTGGGTGTGGGGAAGTGTGCATGAGTGTGGGTGTGGGGAAGTGTGCATGAGTGTGGGCGTGGAAGTGTGCATGAGTGTGGTGTGAGGAAGTGTGCATGAGTGTGGGTGTGGGGAAGTGTGCATGAGTGTGGGTGTGGAAGTGTGCATGAGTGTGGGTGTGGAAGTGTGCATGAGTGTGGGTGTGAGGAAGTGTGCATGAGTGTGGGTGTGGAAGTGTGCATGAGTGTGGGTGTAGAAGTGTGCATGAGTGTGGGTATGTGGAAGTGTGCATGAGTGTGGGTGTGGAAGTGTGCATGAGTGTGGATGTGCCCTGCTGTGTGCATGAGTGTGGGTGTGGAAGTGTGCATGAGTGTGGGTGTGGAAGTGTGCATGAGTGTGGGTGTGGAAGTGTGCATGAGTGTGGGTGTGGAAGTTGCATGAGTGTGGGTCTGGAAGTGTGCATGAGTGTGGGTGTGGAAGTGTGCATGAGTGTCGGTGTGGAAGTGTGCATGAGTGTGGGTGTGTGGAAGAGTGCATGAGTGTGGGTGTGTGGAAGTGTGCATGAGTGTGGGTGTGGAAGTGTGCATGAGTGTGGGTGTGGAAGTGTGCATGAGTGTGGGTGTGGAAGTGTGCATGAGTGTGGGTGTGGAAGTGTGCATGAGTGTGGGTGTGCCCTGCTGTGTGCATGCAGTAGTCAGAGGACAACTTGCAGTAGTTCTTTCCTTCCTCTCGTGAGTCCCAGTAATCAAACTCAAGTCATCAATCATGGTGGCAGGTGATTTCACCCACCAAGTTATCTTCCCAGCTCCTTGTGAACAAATTTTAAAATATCCTATGTAAATTCCAACAGTCATGTTAAATTTAAATAGTAAGTCTTTAAAAAAGGCCAAAATGCACTCTGAGTTTAAAGTACAAGTGGAAGAGGACTGTGTTGTTCCTAATTTCTGGCTGGCTTTCTTGTCTGCGGGTTAGAGGGTAAAGACATTACACGGGGAAGAAAACACAGACACGCGGAGGTCCCATGTGGGTGCACTTTTAATGGGGGAGGGGTAACAACGGGCAGGTACAGGTGTGCTGACACGACAGGAAAGGCGGGGGGGGGGAGAGAGAGAGAGAGAGAGAGAGAGAGAAGAGAGAGAGAGAGAGAGAGAGAGAGAGACGGCTCGTGGTGGCCCTCGCTTTTTAACGGGGAATGCAAAGGCTTCTGGGAATATGTCCGTAGTCCAGGAGAATGCTGAGAGCTGTAGTTCCGCAAAGGAACAACAGACTGTGTATTTGCCAGTGCACCCTGACTTTCTCTGTGGTCACTTCCTACTATGAGCATGCGTGTGAGACAAATGTATTGGCTGTAAAGACACAGAGAGGACTGAGTCTAAGTAAGGAGAAAAGAAGTGACAAGAAGATTATTCAGTCGGTTCAGAGGTTTGTAACCTTCTCTGTAAAGGCCATATGTAAATATTTGAGACTCTGTGGTCCGTAGGCCTATGTCCTGGCTGTTTGGCTCTGTCACTGCAACACAAAGAGTAGGAATAGCTAAACTCTATACAAGGAGAGGCGGTGGGTCGAGGTTTGGTTCCCAAGAAAGAGTTTGTCAATCTCTAACTTATTTGAATGCTTAAATGCAAAGAAAATAAACAGAGTTGACAATTCCCTAGCTTACTAGTTCGCTTTCCAAACAAGTAAATTAACCTTCAATATTGTGTATTTCCCAGAGCTACACGAGTTGCTTAGAAGCTGAATTCCATGCCTCAAGCGCTTCAGATACAGTTTAAACAACTTTCAGTTTCCAGTCCCATTATCACTGGTATTAGTTTTCTCATGACAGGAGGAAACTACCTGGCAGAAACAAATTAAAGGAAGAAAGATTTATTTAGGCTACATCTAACAAGGACTATAGGTCACAGTGTGTCGGGGGTCGGTCAGGAAACCAACAGGTGTTCATGCTTCCTCCTTTTCCCCTTTTATTCCATTTGGGACCCCAATACCAGGATCCTGTTATCCACAATCAAGGTGGATTGTCCCTCCTAGTTAAAGCTTTGGAAACACACCCAGAGGTGACTGCAAGCCCAGCAATGGTGGCAATGAAGATGCGACATCATACTTTTCCCTTAGTGCATAAAGGCTCTCCCCCTGCTCCCCCCCCCATCTCTTTGGGCTCTATTTGGAACTGCAGGGACTATTCAAGGTGTTTAGCCAAGGAGAATTTAATAAAAGCATATTTTAGGGAGATGTGGGAATGCTAGTGAGACACTTACCCAGTAATGAGCGACAGTGGGAAACTTCTTTACCTAAGTCTGAGGGAACAAGAGCAAGAAACTGTTACTAGAACCCTGAAACCGCTGGTGGCCTAGAAAAGGGGCCCCTGGACTGGAGTTGCACCCAGAAAGCATGGAACCACTCTAATTATGACCTGAGACCAAGCAAATAGCCCAGTCTTTCTGTACGTACATTTCTCACCGTGCTTCCCTGTGGCTATCAGGGGCTCTGTGCTTGTCAGTGTGTGCTTACCTGCCCTCTGGGAAGCATAGAGGAAGACACTGCAGACAGTGCAGTTGGCAGAGATCAGTTTATGGACACAGACAGCAGGCAATGGGATGAAAATCTCCAAGAAAAGACTATAGAGCATGGAACTGCCCAATATAACTTTGGGTAACAACCAGAGCCGGGTCTACAGATTTCCTGACATACCAAGTGTCTCAGCTTCTCAAATTAACAGAGGTTTAAATTTGTTTTTAAAAATATTTCCTTGTTTTTATTTTTTATGGGAATGAGTGTTTTACCTCAATGTGTATCTGTGAACCACGTGCCTGTGAACCTGGTGCCTATAAGTTCAGAAGAGGGCATTGGGTCCCCTGGAACTGGAATTATTGTTGCCTGTGAACCACTATGTAGGTGCTGGGAATCAGATTCAGGTCCTCTGCAAGACTGGCCAGTGTTCTTAATTGACGAGCCATCTCTCCGGCTTGCAGAAGCTTAACCGTTGGTAGACTATCATGAAGAAACAGAGGGAGCTGATTTGGATGTTAACAGCTCAATGTCTGGTATATCATTTTATGTCTGCAATCTTTAATGCACAGTAGTGACTAACTTTGTTCCGAAACACGGTCTCACCACATAGCCATGCTGGCCTTGAACTCAAGGCTCTGCCTGTTTCTGCCACGCCTGGGTTGGAATTAAAATGTGCACCTCCATATCCAGTTTAACTTATTTTTTATAGACAAATATTCAGGAACAATATCCTTTAGTATCTCATTCATAGTTTTGTGTCATATTTGCTACAATGAACAATTTTTGTAGCTTTTGTTTGGATAATTTTTAAGTAGCACAAAATATAATTTATAAAGAGATATTGTTTGAAAATGAAAATAACAAAGTAAGGTTAATTTGAGTGTGGAGTACATTGCTAGTGATTCTCTTCCATGTGTCTCCACATTCAGCAAAAACCAGCTACTCAGTGAGAATGTATACCCATTCCCTGTAATAAAAAATCAGTAAGAAATTGGAATTTATATCTTCTACTGATGTTTAAAAAAACTTTTAAAATGTGTATAGCTATTTTGCCTGCATTTATGCCCGTGAACCATTAGCATGCCTGGTGGTTCTGGCAGATGCCAGAAAAGGGTGTTGAATTCCCTGGGACTGGAGTTACAGATAGTTGTGAACCTTCGTGCTGATGCTGGGAATTGAACACCAGTCCCAACACTGGCTCTTCCTCTGGAGGACTGGTGGAGGAAGAGCCTGTGTTCCTAGCGACTGATCCATATCTCCAGTCTCTCCTTTACTTACGTTTCATAAACCTCAATCAGTCTCTTCAAAGTTATGAAGCAATATAGTAGGTAGCTGATATTGACTGAGATAGTAGACAACCTCTCCAGCAAATTTACTTATTTTTTTCTAATCATCAAGTAAATCTGTTCTTCGAAGTATATCATTCACGAGAGGGTTTTATTTCTAAATGAGGAAGAAAAAAATTTATGAGCAAATTTTACTTTTTGTGGATGTATACAAACCTCTTGTGAAGAAGTATAGTACACAGGCTGCCGGGTTCTGCACTGAGTATACTTTGACTCCAGAGGCTGCCTAAAATGTTAACTTTAAATCTCATCACCTTCCTTTTAGTTTAAGCTATGTGATAGCATATCATCAATACCGTGCTGGCCACAGATATGCTCTTCAGCGTGGCTGTTGTGAATTAGTCAATGAGTTATCTCAGTCTCTTTTGTTTACTAAGGGCCTAGCTAACGTACAGTTGAAAACACACACACACACACACACACACACACACAAACGCACACACTCACATGACAAGGGTCAGAAGGACAATGGCCACATTTTTTCCTGGAGCACAAATGCAAAAGCTTTTTCCTCTTACTCAATTTGCAAAAGGCATATCAGATTACATAGGACTGGCAAAATCAACATGATTCTTTTTGTAAGAATAAACCCTGCCAAACTAATTTCTTTTCTTCTTTCTTTTTTAACCAGCTGCAAACGTGGCAGATGGTAGAGCGGCAAGCACCTTGAGAAAATATCATCTGTGTCTGCTTTTCTATATATCATGTGTTTTTCGACATTCCATGTGATCCTGTCTGAGGTGAAATCGTGAAAGGAATGCTTCCCTCTCTCCTCACTGCACCCTGGAAAGCTAACTTCAGCAGATCCGTCTCACCGAGACTGGAGCTGGTTATTAAATAGACTGAGCACACACACTTTATAGATCATCTCCGTCTTGGGAGAGGCAGGAAAGTAGAAACCCACCTGGTTTACAAATCAAATGACATGATGTTACTCAGATTTCTGAAAAACTCCAAGCAACCTGAGATCGTGTATCTACGCTGAAGCACCACCATCTTCTAGAATACTGGCCACTAAGTCGCAAGGAAATTAAAATTTGCCAAGAAGTTCCAAGGAGTCTAAAAGCAATCTTTATAGTAAGAATCATTTGCTGTTTCCAGAACCCATAGAAGCACATCCACAGACCTCAGTATGACACCAGTCTAGCGTGTAGCCAGGGTGTCTGGACAGTCCGAGGGCCATCCTGTTCAGCTTCTTTTCTTGTTCACTCTCTGCACACACAAGATGAGTATTTACTGTAAGGCAGACTCCAGGCACAGACAGTGTAAGATTAGCACACTTCCTTTTTGACACGTGAGCCATCAAGGAACGTGCTGTGTGCCCTTGAGGGGCTAGCAAGGTTCACTTTCAGTGAGAAAGTCAAGACAAGCATCACGGTCAAGCCATCCTTCAAATGAAAAACCAGTGTGTGATTGGGGAAGGGTAACATGGAGAATTTCAGGTGAGAGAGAGAGAGAGAGAGAGAGAGAGAGAGAGAGAGAGAGAGAGAGAGAGAGAGAGGAAGCATAGAAGAGCGTAGTGCACCGAGGGACCCTGAATGGCTTCACGTGGCTAAAAAAGAACATGTAGCTGCAAGACTGGACAATGGTGAGAAATGAAAGTTGGAGTTTATTGAAGAAGAATGTCAAATGTCCTGACTTTATCCTGCTGGGTGTGACTTGAGGATGGTGCTGCACCCCTACAATTCCAGAACTCAGCAGATGGAGGAACGGGGATCAAGGAGTTGAGGCTAGCCTCAACTATGTGTTGAACTTAATGACAGCCCAGGCTAAGTGAGATGCTGTCTCAAAAATCAAGACAGGGCTGAAAAGATGGCTCCGTGCCTAATAGCCCTGGCTGCTTTTAGAGAGCCCAGGTTCAATTCCCAGCTCTGGCATAGCGCTCTTGTACTTCTGTATTCCTAATTCCAGGATCTGAGGTCCTCTTCTGGCCTCCATGTGCACTGCACACACAAAGTGCACAAACACACATAAAATAATAAAATTAAATTAAAAATAAATGTTTAAAACAAGCAAGCAAAAATGGGAGAGTAAGACACAGAAGGATGAGACAGAGAGAGACAGTGCAAAGGGGTTTTTAAGGGTGAGACTGCAGGGAAAGCAGACAGGAAGTCCTCCTGCTAAAGCTACAGTTTGAACTGCGCCTTTAGTTTCTTTGTGGAAGATCAATGCTGCCTGTCTTGAAATTTTGTGAGATGGGGGGCTCTGAGCACTTCAGTATCTCCAACAACTTGCTCATGATGCTTTCTGGTGGCAGAAAGTAAATCACTATCAAGAGCATCATTCCACATTTTATATTCTCAGGTGTTTAGATTTCCCTAAAATAATGTTTGTTACATTGGTAGTGTGAAGACACATGCATTATGCGTGATCTTATGTGCATAGCTCTGCAAGATATTGACTTATTCTTTCTACATTATTACCTGCTCCACATAGCTTGATTCCTCCTCCTCTTCCATCCCCCTTCCTTCTTCCCTCCCTACTTTCCTCCCTCCCTCTCTCCCTCCCTTCCTTCCTTCCTTTCTTCCTTCCTTCCTTCCCTCCTTCCTTCCTTTCTTCCTTCTTTCTTGAGCAGGGACTTTTAGTAACCCAGACTGTCTTGGAACTCATGGCAATCCTTCTGCCTCAAACTCATGAGTGCTGGGGTTATAGACATGAGCCACCATGCCTGTATTTTGATCCTACTTTAAAATCAAACTCTTTTGAAAAATCTACTAAAACTGTGTCTATAATATAATATAATATAATATAATATAATATAATATAATATAATACAAAAAAATTTTGAAACAGTATTTCTCCGTGTAACCCTGGCTTTCTTGGACTAACTCTGAAGGCCAGGCTGACCTCAAAGTCATAGAGATCAACTTGTCTCTGCCCCCCAAGTGCTGGGATTAAAGGTGTGCACCACCACCACGTGGATAAAAAAATTCAATAAGTATAGAAGAACAAAATTTAAAAGTATCATTTGTGTGGTAGTCACAAAAACGAACATATTTGGTACGAAACACAAGCAAAACTTCTTACATCTACATCTGGAATTTTTTTCTTTCTCTTAATGAGACAGTCTGCTGACCTCGAACTTGCCATTAGGCAAGTGTGGACTTCTCCTCCTCCTGTGTCTATCCCAGGAGTGCTGGGCTACAGACACTCAATATAAATAAAATCAACAAAATTATAAATTTTTTAGATAAGCTGAGTTTTACACATATATCTGGCATAGGAAAATCAGATATTACAGATAAATATAAAAATGACCAGAGAAAGAAAAAATATTATACCTATAATCCCATCTACATAGGTGATTCTGAATAGTGTGTTTCTGTCACTCTGGGCTCACAACCACACATGCACACGTATACACAGACATTCGTGCATATGATAAGCGTACAGACTGGATGAATCACTTTTTTCACATTTAACAATATACCAGGGCGGTATATATGCATCAATAACTAAGCTTTGAGAACATAAAATTGAATTAGATGGGTACTGCTTTTAAGTATAATTTTATATTGTTGCTTCCTACTTTTTTTTAAATTTTGATGGTATATTAACAAACATCTCTTCAACTCTGGACTCTCACCATTGCTTATTTATTTATTTACTTATTATTTATTTATTTATCGCCTCCCCTCCTCCCACTTGCTTATTGCTCTCCTCCATTGCTTATTTCTTTATGATAAATTCCCAGAAGTAGATTTTTGAGACAAATGTCAAGGACATTTTAAAATTAAAACATTATGTTCCTTTTTTGCATATCTACAAATTCATGTATGCTTATTGTGGTGGTTTTAATAGGTGTGGCCCCCATAGACTCAAGGATTTGAATGCTTGACTTATAGGGAGTGGCACTAATTGGAGACGTGGCCTTGTGGGAGTAGGTAAGGTGAGAGAGCAAATTGACACTTTACAAGACTGTTTATACCAGCCTACATGAAAATCACACTTCACATACAGTAATTTTACTACTCGGGAGGTACTCAAAAGAAATATATTCCTATGTATGGCCAAGACGCGAGTGTGTAGGAGTGTCCATGTGGTATATTTTTTTATAAAATTTTCAAACTTGCAATGCAAATGTCTTCCAAACTAAGATGGATAAATAGGAATAGACATGAGACTGAGCCATGAGATGGCTTAGCTGGCAAAGCAGTGGCTGTCTAGGCCTGAAGACCTGAGTTCCATTTCTGTGGTATTTGAACAAAATGTCCCCCACGGTTTCATATGTCACCAGGGAGTGGAGCTGTTTGAGAAGAGTTAGGAGGTGTGGTCTTGTTGGAGGAGCAGTGCCACTGGGGGTGGGCTTTGAGGTTCCAGAAGCTCTGGCTAGGCCCAATGTCTCCTCAGCTCATGTTCCAGCACCGTGCCTGGTATGCTTGCTGCCATGAATCATACTATAATTACCATGGACTAAACCTCTGATACTGCAATCAAGCTCCCGATTAAATGCTTTCTTTTTTCTTTTTTATTTTTTTATTAAATTTATTTGTTTATCAAGGATTTCTGCCTCCTCCCTGCCACTGCCTCCCATTTCCCTCCCCCTCCCCCGATCAAGTCCCCCTCCCTCATCTGCTTGAAGAGCAATCAGGGTTCCCTGACCTGTGGGAAGTCCAAGACACTTAAGGTCATGCTCAACTTCCTTAGCGATCAGGGAAATGCAAATCAAGACAACTTTAAGATACCATCTTACACCTGTCAGAATGGCTAAAATAAAAAACACAAATGATAGCATTTGCTGGAGAGGTTGTGGAGAAAGGGGTACACTCACCCATTGCTGGTGGGAATGCAAACTTGTGCAACCACTCTGGAAAGCAGTGTGGCGGTTTCTCAGGAAATTCGGGATCAACCTACCCCTGGATCCAGCAATACCACTCTTGGGAATATACCCAAGAGAGGCCCTATCATACAACAAAAGTATATGCTCAACTATGTTCATAGCAGCATTGTTTGTAATAGCCAGAATCTGGAAACAACCTAGATGCCCTTCAACGGAAGAATGGATGAAGGTGGAATATATACATATTAGAGTAAATGCTTTCTTTTATGAGTTGCCTTGGTCACAGTGTCTCTTCACAGTAATAGAAGAGTAATTAAGATAAACAGTACGTGCTTTTGGCCACTCAGCCGTCTCTCCAGCCCTATGCTGTATACAGTTTAAAAATAACCTCCAGTGGTATAATAATGAAATAAGCAGTTGTACAGCATCAGAAAGAAATACTAAAGAACTCTCGAGATGAAGATCTCCAGGAATGAACATAGGCTGATTTTATGAACTATTGTTACCTGGGAAGAGCAAGCAAGGTGCAAAAGAATATTTATAGAATGATACGCTCTATGTAAGAAAATTAGTAAATACTTGGATATGTGTTGAATGAAAATGGCTCTCTGAGGGCAATAGGCTCTCAGGGAGTGGCACTATTAGAAGGTGTGGCCTTGTTGGATGAAGTATGCCACTGGGTGTGGGCTTTGAAGTTTCAAATGGTCAAGCCAGGCCCAGTGTAGCATTCTCTTGTCCTGCTGCCTGAGGACCCGGATGTAGAAACTCTCAGCTACTCCTCTAATACACTTGCCTGCATGCCACTATGCTTCCTGCCACGGCAATAATGGGCTAAACCTCTGAACTGTAAGCCAGCCCTGACTAAATGCTTTCCTTTATAAGAATTCTTGAGGTCATGGTGCCTCTTCACAGCAATAAAAACCCTAAGAAATTATATTTATTTCTTGTTCAAGAAGAAGGAAGAGGAGAAAAAGAAAAATGAATGGGAAGAAAGTGGAAGCCAGAAACAGGTGATGGTTATTATCTTAGTCTGGGCTACTATAAAAATTAGCACAAACTCAGTAGATTGTGATCAATGGAAGTTTTCTTTCCCTCCAAGTTCCAGAGGTTACAACCGAAAGCTCCAGTACGGTGGGGTCTGGTGAGGACTCCTGGGTTCCAAACCGTCAACTTTTCATTTTCTCCACAGGTAAAGAGCAAGAAGAAGCAAGCTCTTGATAGAAAGTGTAGGTAAGTGATGGAGACCTGGCCTGGCACAGGTGAGGGCAGTCTCATCCACTCCACTGAAAAAAGGCAAGCTTTCCTGGCTCTGCTGCCATTCATGAGGGTTATGACCATATCTCAGCCTAGCTTCCTGCCCAGAGCCTTATCTCCTAAAAGAGACTAAAGTTTCAACGACAAAGAGATATGTCATCTAATTGTGTGCTTTTCCCCCATCATTTAAAATTTTCCATTCTATGAAGCTTTATTGTCAAGTGTGTGTTTTTCTGATCTAGAAGTTTTGGGAATTTACTCAGAGCAAAAAGATACACAGATGCATGTACATTGGAGAATATAAAAGGATGTTCCTAGCAATGTAGTCTTGTGCATAAAATGAGCTAGAAATCATGTAAAGATTAGAAAGCAGAGTTCTGTGGATTATTGTGGTACGTTGCACTCATTACCGTACAGTTATTTAAACTAATCTGCATATATCATCATGCAAAATTTTCACAAAATAACTTTTGTTAATTGAAACTCTTCATTTGCAACTAGCAGAAAGTGGCCTGATCTGGTGTGACAGTGACTACATGATCACTCCTCTGCCTCACACTCATGGTGTTGGGACTGGAGCATCTAAGTCCTTAAGTTCTTAGAGTCATGTCTACATCCCTATACCCCTTCCAGCTCTGAAGACAAGGATTTGCAGCTGCTTCCTGTATTTGCTACTTCTGTGGTGCTGTTTTGGCTCATCAGTTGCCAAATTCAAATGTTTAATGTGGACTGTGAAGTAGATCTTAGACTACCTGTCTCATGAGCACAAAGCCCTTGGGTTCAAGCCTCTCCCAGCACTGCAGGAAAAATGAAGTGTCTTGTGGGATCCCAGGGCACTGGCCCTTCAGGCAGGCACCATGTTAAAAACATGATCAGCAAACAGGAACCTGGGAAGTGCCTCCTCCTGTCTTATCCCCACTCTTCCACTTGATCCTCATCTCTTACGTTGGAACGAATTCTGCTGTTCAGGCCAGTCATAAGGTTACGACTAATTCAGCTTTGACAATCTGAACTTTCTTTCACTGGGGAGAAAAGATCACTGCCAATAAGTATCTTATGGTTCCAATGTCAAACTTCTGGTAGAAAGAATTTGACATGTAAAGTTTGGGTCACATGTCTCTGTGTGATCTGATTTTCTTTGACCAGGCATGAAGGGGTACATGTCTGGAGCCTGCTTTAAAGAGAGGAAACAAGCAGAGTCACTATGCAATGAGCCAACTGCCCCCCCAAAGGACTTTTTTTTTTTTTGGTTTTTCGAGACAGGGTTTCTCAGTGGCTTCGGAGCCTATCCTGGAACTAGCTCTTGTTGACCAGGCTGGCCTCGAACTCACAGAGATCTGCCTGCCTCTGCCTCTTTGAGTGTTGGGATTAAATGCCTGTACCACCACCGCCCGGCTAAGGATCTATTTTAGTTAGGATTTCTACTGCTGTGAAGAGATACCATGGTCACGGCAACTCTTATAAGGAAAGCATTTAGTTGATGGCTTACAGTTTCAGAGGTTCAGTACAATCTCATCATGACAGGGAGCATGGCAGCCTGCAGACAGATGTGGTGATGGAGTAGTAGCTGAGAGCCCCACATCTCCTAGGCAACAGGAAGTAGACTGAGACACTGGGTGATATTCTGAGCATAGGAAACCTCAAAGCCTGTCCCTCCAGTGACACAATTCCTCTACAAGGCCATACCCACTCCAACAAAGCCATACCTCCTAATTAAAAGTGGCACTCCCTATGGGATTATGAGGGCCAATTCCATTCAAACCACCACAGGACCATTTGAGCAGACACAAAAAAAGACCCAGCAGTACAACTGTATTTCTTTGTTGTTGTTGTTGCTGTTATGTAAATTAACCCATTTATTACAGGCAAGTCTCAAATGGTAGCACTTCTTCTACTGATCTTTCAGTTTCTTCTGTCTTCTGGTGGAGACTTCACTGTGACAGCAGACATGGTGTTGTAGGTCCAGGTCCAGCCAGCCACTGTTTTCATGCAGGGACCACAGTGCCAGATGTCAAAGGTTCATCTCTCCATCTTGATCTTGCCACAGAAGGAGCAAGAGGACCTAGCGCATGAGCTGAAGTTAATTTTCTTCACCATTTCCCAGAAGGAAGCACCATGGTGGGTCCCATATTTCCCAGTGACCCCAACATTCTTGGTGCATTTAGCCATGTCACGGAACCTAAGCCCAAGCCCAGAGATAACTGTGTTTTTCTTTTTCAAAAAAAGATTGATTGATTTATTATGTATATAATATTCTGCCTCCATGTATGCCCGCATGCCAGAGGAGGGTGCCAGATCTCATTACACATAGCTGTGAGTCACCATGTGGGTGCTGGAATTGAACTCAGGACCTCTGGAAGTGCAGCCAGTGCTCTTAACCACTGAGCCATCTCTCCAGTCCCGCACAACTGCATTTCTTTAAAACAAGGAAAACCAAAGCTCCAGATAAAATACGCCCATTGCTAATCCTGCAGTAGAGACTTTTGTGATATGTATTCAGAGGCTGTGTGAGTGGAATATATTTTATTTTCAACTGCATTATGAAGAAGTCTCAGACAGGCACAAATAGTACAAAGAATTCTCTAGTCTTCACTCAGTGTCCCTGATTATTAAATTACATATCACAATAAAACAATATGATAAACAGAAAAAGTAGTGGTCAGCTAACCTACAGGCTGCATTTGAATCTTGTCGACTATCACACTGTGTCATCTTGTTTCCTGGCCGGTATGCTACCCAGAGTCATACAGTGCATTTCCTGACTTGTCTCTGTGGACTATTTAACCCGGGGCAGCTTCTTAACCTTTCTTTGTCTCTCATAACCCGATGCATCGGCAGAGCACATGCCAGTGATTCTGTAGAAAGGACTTCATTTGGGTTCTGCCTGACTTTTCCCTATGACTAAAACCAGCTCTAATGCTTTGGCAGTATTGGAGAAATGGGATTTTTTTTATAGTGTTAACATATCTCCTCAGAAGGGAACTGGAATAGAAAGAGCAAAGCAGTAAAGCTGTTGAGAAACTGGGGAGAGCCTTCTCCACTAAGTGACTGTAGGTAATGTCACAGCCGGAAGTTGTCCTTCCACATGCAGGAAGCAGAGCGAGCAAACAGGAAGTGGGATGGGGCTATACGTTCTCAAAGCCCACCCCAATGATGAGCTTCCTCCAGCAAGGTTTCATATTCTAAAAGTTCTGTAACCTCCCAGAAGAGCTCCACCAACTTGGTCCAAGTGTTCAAATACACGTAACTGTGAGGGCCATGTGTCATTCAAACCACCAGCTCCTGCATTCTTCCCACATGCCCCATCAAGGTTAGAGGGATTGAGTTTCGAAATGGCAAGATACTAATATGTTCCTTCCCTGGCAGCTCTGTAATTTGTCATTTCTTCCAGGACCCTTAATTAATTAATTATTAATTAATTTGTAAAAGTTCTCTTGGAAAATTGTATTTAGAAGGTTGAACAGATGGCTCAGGTGTTAAGGGCATGTACTGCTCTTGCAGAGGACCTGGGCAGCCCAGTACAGCCTGTAAGTCCAGATCCTAGGGACCCAACACTCTCTTCTGGACTCTGGTCACTTGCACTCATTGGCACACACACACACACACACACACGCACACACAGGCACACACATACACATTCACACATACATGCACACACACAGGCACACACATACACATTCACACATACATGCACACACACAGGCACACACATACACATTCACACATACATGCACACACACAGGCACACACATGCACACACATACACATTCACACATACATGCACACACACACATAGGCACACATACACACGCACACACACACGCACACACATACACATTCATACATACACATTCACACATACATACACACACACACACAGGAGGGGGCTAGAGTTAATGCCACACACCTTTAATCCCAGCACTCAGGAGGCAGAGGCAGGTGGATCTTTGTGAGTTCGAGGCCAGCCTGGTCTACAGAGTGTGTTCCAGTACTGGCTCCATAGCTACTGGAAATACTATCTTGAAAAACCAAACAACAACGACAGCCAAAAAATATTAAAAAAATAAAAATAAAACAAATCTTTGAAATTAGGAAAGCAACAGTCTGAGCACTGTGTATACTCATTACTACTAACAACCCTGTAGCTGGAAGGAAGTGATACTTGTATCTGCATTTCCTGTGTGAAGAAACCGAGATGTCTCTAAGCTAACTATCGTGGTTAATTAATTGTTAGGTGCCAGAGCTAAAATTTGGCTCCAGGAGTTTGACTCCAGAGTTCACGTTGTTGGCTACGGTGTATGTAGGTCCTCCTGAAACAGCCAGAGAAAAGGGGCACGCTGTAAACACAATTGCTCATGTCCCCATTGTTCTTCCTTTCCAGACACACCTGGAACTGTGGCCATGTGCCAGCCCTTTCCCCGAGGGGTCATTTCAGGCAGAGGCCTTCGTCTTGTTTGGCTATCTGCATTATGGTCTCTGTCACATCCGTCAGCTTTGAATTAAAGCATTTCTCATTGTCCTGACTGCAGTTGGCAGCCTGACTTAAGAATATTAGTCTTGGCACTACTGACCCAGAAACACCACAGGAAACTGACCTAGGAATTATTCTCTTGGCAGCGCTTGCCACAGCCTCATGCCCGTATGCAAACATTTTCTACAAATTCATATCTTGAAAACTTTCAAATCTTCAGAACATGTTAAATAATAATATAGTGAATACGGCATACTTTTATATAGCTACAAGAACCAAAAATTGACACCAGATTCAGATGTATGTGTTCATCTGAAACATTTCTATGCAATTTGCATGCTTTCCCATATGGCTTGGGGTGCCATGCCCACCTGAATCCTGCCTGACTACTTACCAGAAAATCTTATAAGGCTTAATATCAGGCTATACTCATGGCTAAAGCTTATTATCACAAAAGGTACCAAGAAATCATCAGGAAAAGGATAACTTTTGAGTTGAACCCAAAAACCAAAAAGTCCTTTCCCATCAGGAGTCAAACTAGACATGATTTTAATCTGCTATCAGAGATATATAAAATGGCTCACCAGTTCAAACCTCAAGGTCAAAGATTTTTCATTTTTTTAATGATGTATTTATTTTTACTTCACGTGTATGAATGGTTTTGCCTATGTGTGTATGTGTACCAAATGCAAACCCGGTGCTTGGAGGTTGCCTTTATTTTGCTCTTTCCCGTATCTGTGTCGCTATTCTCTCTTATATAAGAATAATGGAGCAACGGCTCTGTGCCATGTCTTGTGGCTGGGGTGGGCAAGACTCATCCAAGACCACCCGGGGTCTTTAGCTTCTGGTGCCAGGTGGTCAGACATCATCACAGTGAGGGAGTAGAAGGTGGAAGAGAAAGAGGAAGAGCGATTCTTGGGCTGAGAGAGGTGGATCTGAAGAGGTGAGTGTGGTGAGTAACAGGCTGCCCCGAATGACCTGCTAACCACCTGAGTTCAAGGTGATGTCCCAGCTTGGGCCATTGCCATGGGCCAAGTCTTTCTTGGTCTGAGGCCCTGAAGCAGCCGAGGGGGCCTAAGTTGATGTTTGTGGCTCCGGTCCCACTGAGGCCTGTACAGAGTCCTGTAGTCTGGGTTGCCACCTGGGGCCATGTTGGTGTCCAAGGGCCATACTGACTTGGGGGCCATGCTGATCTGAGGAGCCTGTGCTGCTTGCTACCCAGAGCCAAAATGACATCCAGGCCTGGGCTGCTGCCAAGGTCATGTCTGGGTCTGTGGTCCTACCACAGCCAGGGTTTGTGCTGATGTCTGTGGCCGATGTTGCTAACAAAAGCCACATGGATGCCCAGGTTCTTTTTTTTTTTTTTCATGCTGGAGAAGAGTTTATTTTAAGATTTTCAAATCCTTACCTGGATTTTTTTTTAAATTTTTTTATTGATAAAAGGAGGATAAAGAAAAGAAAAAAAAACAAATTTCCACCTCCTCCCACCAGCCTCCCATTTACCTCCCCCTCCTCCCACTCTTCTCCCCCTCCTCCCACTCTTCTCCCCCTCCTCCCACTCTTCTCCCCCTCCTCCCACTCTTCTCCCCCTCCTCCCACCCCTCTCCCCTTCCCCCCACTCCTCTCCCCCTCCCTTTCCAGTCCAAAGAGCTGTCAGGGTTCCCTGCCCTGTGGTAAGTCCTAGGTCCTCCCCCCTCCATCCATATCTAGGAAGGTGAACATCCAGACTGGATAGGCTCCCACCAAGCCAGCAGATTGCTTAGGATCAAAACCGCGTGCCGAAGTCCTTGCCGTCTCATCAGCCCTCATTGTTCGTCATGTTCCGAGAGTCCAGTTTTATCCCATGCTTTTTCTGGTAACAGTCCAGCTGGCCTTGGTGAGCTCCCAGTAGATCATCTCCACTGTCTCAGTGGGTGGGTGCACTCCTCGTGGTCCCGACATCTTTGCTCATGTTCTCACTCTTTCTGCTCCTCATTGGGACCTTGGGAGCTCAGTCCAGTGCTCCAGTGTGGGTCTCTGTCTCTATCTCCATCCATCGCCAGATGCGAGTTCTAGGATGATATGCAAGATATTCGTCAGTATTGCTCTAGGGTAGGGTCATTTCAGGTTCCCTATCCTCAGCTGCCCAGGGAACTAACTGGGGACCTCAGCTTGGGCACCTGGGAGCCCCTCTAGGGTCAAGTCTCCTGCCCACCCTAAAGTGGGTCCCTTAACTAAGAATTGTGGTTCCGTGCTCCCCTATCCAACCTTCCTTTATCCCGATCCTCCTGTTTCCCCAAGTCCCCCCTCCTTCCCTTCTACCTTTTCTCTCCCCATCTCCCCTAACCCTCATCCCACCCCACCCCCAAGATCCCACTTTTCTCCCCGGCAATTTTGTCTACTTCCCTTATCCAAGAGGATAACTATATGTTTTTCCTTGGGTTCACCTTCTTACTTAGCTTCTTTAGATTCGCCTATTGTAGACTCCGTGAGCCCTATTTATGGCTAGAAACCAATTATGAGTGAGTACATCCCATGTTCATCTTTTTGGGTCTGGGATACCTCACTCAGGATAGTGTTTTCTATTTCCATCCATTTGCATGCAAAATTCGAGAAGTCATTGTTTTTTACCGCAGCATAGTACTCTAGTGTGTATATATTCCATACTTTCTTCATCCATTCTTCCATTGAAGGGCATCTAGGTTGTTTCCAGGTTCTGGCTATTACAAATAATACTGCTATGAACATAGTTGAACAAATGCTTTTGGCATGTGATAGAACATCTCTTGGGTAAATTCCCAAGAGTGGTATTGCTGGGTCCAGGGGTAGGTTGATCCCGAATTTCCTGAGAAACCGAAACACTGACTTCCATAGTGGTTGCACAAGATTGCATTCCCACCAGCAATGGATGAGGGTACCCCTTCCTCCACAGCCTCTCCAGCAAAGGCTATCCTTGGTGTTTTTGACTTTAGCCAATCTTACAGGTGTAAGATGATATCTCAAAGTTGTTTTGATTTGCATTTCTCTGATCCTAAGGAGGTTGAGCATGACCTTAAGTGTCTTTTGGCCACTTGAACTTCTTCTGTTGAGAATTCTCTGTTCAGTTCAGCGCCCCATTTTTTAATTGGGTTAATTAGCATTTTAAAGTCTAGTTTCTTGAGTTCTCTATATATTTTGGAGATCAGACCTTTGTCTGTTGCGGGGTTGGTGAAGATCTTCTCCCAGTCAGTAGGTTGCCTTTGTGTCTTAGTGACAGTGTCCTTTGCTTTACAGAAGCTTCTCAGTTTTAGTAGGTCCCATTTATTCAATGTTGCCCTTAATGTCTGTGCTTCTGGGGTTATACCTAAGAAGCGATCACCTGTGCCCATCTGTTGTAGGGTATTGCCCACTTTCTCTTCTATCAGATTCAGTGTTTTTGGGCTGATATTGAGGTCTTTAATCCATTTGGCCTTGAGTTTTGTGCACGGTGATAGATATGGGTCTATTTTCATTCTTCTACAGGTTGACATCCAGTTGTGCCAGCACCATTTGTTGAAGATGCTTTCTTTCTTCCAATGTATACTTTTAGCTCCTTTATCGAAAATGAGGTGTTCATAGGTTTGTGGGATAAAGTCCGGGTCTTCTATACGATTCCATTGGTCGACTTCTCTGTTTTTATGCCAGTACCACCCTGTTTTCATTACTGTAGCTCGGTAATAGAGTTTGAAGTCAGGGATGGTAATGCCTCCAGACAATCCTTTATTGTATAGGATTGTTTTGGCTATCCTGGGTTTTTTGTTTTTCCATATAAAGTTGATTATTGTCCTCTCCAGATCTGTGAAGAATTTTGATGGGATCTTGATGGGGATTGCATTGAATCTATAAATTGCCTTTGGTAGAATTGCCATTTTTACTATGTTGATCCTCCCAATCCAAGAGCAAGGGACGTCCATCCATTTTTTGGTATCCTCTTCAATTTCTTTCTTCAATGCCTTAAAGTTCTTGTCAAATAGATCTTTAACTTCCTTGGTTAGATTTACCCCAAGATATTTTATGCTGTTTGTGGCTATCGTGAATGGAGAAGCTTCTCTGATTTCCCTCTCTGCTTCCATATCCTTTGAGTATAGGAGGGCGACTGATATTTTGGAGTTGATCTTGTATCCTGCCACATTACTAAAGCTGTTTATCAGCTGTAAAAGTTCTTTGGTGGAATTTTGGGGGTCGCTTATGTACACTATCATATCATTTGCGAATAACGAAAGTTTAACTTCTTCCTTTCCAATTCGAATCCCCTTGATCCCATTATGCTGTCTTATTGCTATTGCTAGAACTTCCAGCACTATATTGAAGAGGTATGGTGAAAGTGGGCAGCCTTGTCGTGTTCCTGAGTTAAGCGGGATGGCTTTGAGTTTCTCTCCGTTTAATTTGATGTTAGCTGTCGGCTTGCTGTATATAGCTTTTATTATATTTAGGTATGACCCTTGTATCCCTAATCTCTCCAAGACTTTTAACATAAATGGATGTTGAATTTTGTCGAATGCTTTTTCAGCATCTAATGAAATGATCATATGGTTTTTTTTCTTTCAGTTTATTTATATGATGGATTACATTGATAGATTTTCGTATGTTGAACCAGCCCTGCATCTCAGGAATGAAGCCTACTTGATCTTAATGGATAATTTTTCGGATGTGTTCTTGGATTCGGTTTGCCAGTATTTTGTTGAGGATTTTTGCATCGATATTCATGAGTGAGATTGGCCTGTAATTCTCTTTCCTGGTTGAGTCTTTGTGTGGTTTTGGTATCAGAGTAACTGTAGCTTCATAAAAGGAATTTGGTAATGACCCTTCTGTTTCTATATTGTGGAATACATTGAGGAGTATAGGTATTAGGTCTTCTTGGAAGTTCTGGTAGAATTCCGCATTGAAACCATCTGGCCCTGGGCTTTTTTTGGTAGGGAGGTTTTTGATAACAACTTCTAGTTCTTCGCGACTGACAGGTCTGTTTAGATTGTTCACCTGGTCCTGATTTAATTTTGGTAAATCGTATTTATCTAAAAAAGCGTCCATTTCTTTTACATTTTCCAGTTTAGTGGCATACAAGCTTTTGTAGTAAGATCTAATGACTCTCTGAATTTCCTCTGTGTTTGTGGTTATGTCCCCCTTTTCATTTCTGATCTTATTAATTTACAAATTTTCTCTCTGCCATTTGACTAGTTTGGATAGGGGTTTGTCAATCTTGTTGATTTTCTCCAGGAACCAGCTTCTTGATTCATTGATTCTTTGGATTGTTTTCTGTGTTTCTATTTTGTTGATTTCAGCCCTCAGTTTGATTATTTCCAGTCTTCTACTCCTCCTAGGTGAGTCTGCTTCTTTTTTTTCTAGAGCTTTCAGGTGGGCTGTTAAGTCTCCAATATGTGCTTTCTCTGTTTTCTTTAAGTGGGCGCTTAGTGCTATGAACTTTCCTCTTAGGACTGCTTTCATAGTGTCCCATAAGTTCGAGTATGTTGTTTCCTTATTTTCATTGAATTCAAGGAAGACTTTAATTTCTTTCTTTATTTCTTCCTTAATCCAGGTATGGTTCAGTAGTTGACTGTTCAGTTTCCATGAGTTTGTAGGCTTTCTGGGGGTAGCATTGTTGTTGAATTCTAACTTTAATCCATGGTGGTCTGATAAGACACAGGTGGTTAGTAATATTTTTTTGTAGCTGTGTAAGTTAGCTTTGTTACCTAGTATGTGGTCAATTTTCGAGAAGGTTCCATGAGCTGCAGAGAAAAAGGTATATTCTTTCCTCTTTAGGTGGAATATTCTATAGATGTCTGTTAAGTCCATTTGCTTCATTACCTCCATCAATTCTCTAATTTCTCTGTTAGGTTTCTGTCTGATTGACCTGTCCATTGGTGAGAGAGGAGTGTTGAAGTCTCCTACTATTAGTGTGTGCGGTTTGATGGCTGCCTTGAATTTTAGCAATGTTTCTTTTACATACATGGGTGCTTTTATATTAGGGGCATAGATATTCAGGATTGAGACTTCTTCCTGATTAATTTTTCCTGTTATGAGTATAAAATGTCCCTCTCCATCTCTTCTGATTGATTTAAGTTTGAAGTCAACTTTGTTAGAAATTAGTATGGCCACACCTGCTTGTTTCTTAGGTCCATTTGCTTGATAGGCCTTTTCCCAGCCCTTTACTCTGAGTAGGTGCCTGTCTTTGTGGTTGAGGTGTGTTTCTTGTAGACAGCAGAATGTTGGATCCTGTTTTCGTATCCAGTCTCTTAGCCTGTGCCTTTTTATAGGTGAGTTGAGCCCATTGACATTAAGTGTTATTAATGACCAGTGGTTGTTAACTCCGGTCACTTTTTTAGTAGTAGGGTTTGTGTGTTTCCCTTCTTTGAGTTGCGCTGGTGAATGGTCTCTAGATGTCTGAGTTATTGAGGTCTTTGTTGGACTCCTTGGTTAGTGATTTTCCTTCTATTATTTTCTGTAAGGCTGGATTTGTGGCTACGTATTGCTTAAATTTGTTTTTATCCTGGAAAATTTTGTTTTCTCCATTTATGGTGAACGAAAGCTTGGCTGGATATAGTAGTCTGGGCTTTCATCCATGGTCTCTTAGTTTTTGCAGTACATCTATCCAGGACCTTCTGGCTTTCATGGTTTCCATAGAGAAGTCAGGTGTAAGTCTGATAGGTTTACCTTTATAAGTAAGTTGGCCTTTTTCCTTTGCGGCTCTTAATATTCTTTCTTTATTCTGTATATTTTGTGTTTTGATTATTATATGGCGAGAGGATGTTTTTTTTTGATCCAGCCTATTTGGGGTTCCCTATGCCTCTTGAACCTTCATAGGTACATCCTTCTTCAGGTTGGGAAAGTTTTCTTCTATAATTTTGTTAAGTATATTTTCTGGACCGTTGAGCTGCACTTCTTCTCCTTCTTCTACTCCAATTATTCTTAGGTTTGGTCTTTTTATTGTGTCCCATATTTCCTGAATGTTTTGTGATGAGAGTTTGTTGAACTTGCTGTTTTCTTTGATCAGTGCATTTATTTTCTCTATGTTATCCTCAGACTCTGAGATTCTTTCTTCTATCTCTTGTATTCTGCTGGTTATGCTTGTTTCTGTAGTCTCTATTCGTTTACCTAGATTTTCCATGTCCAGCCGGCCCTCTGTTTGTGTTTTCTTCTTTGCCTCCATTTCATTTTTCAAATCATGAACTGTTTCCATTATCTGCTTGATTGTTTTTCCTTGCTTTCCTAGGGTATCATTCACTGATTTACTCAATTCCTCGAACTTTCTGTTATACTTCTCCTCCATTTCTATAAGGGCGTTTTTTATATGCTGTTTAAGGGTGTCAATCCCTGTCATGAAGTCAGCTTTTTCTCCTTCTTCTTGATTAAGTTGTTCATGTCCTCCTGTTGTGAGGTCGCTGGCTTCTGGTGGTTTCGTGTTGTTTTTCAGATTGTTGGGTGAATTCTTGCATTGGCGTCTCCCCATCTCTTCCTCCCAATATTCTCCTATGGATCTTCTTTTACAGGATCAGGTCTTCTTGCCAACTGATGTACCTTCCCAGTGATGTCACTCCCCCGTGATGTTTCTCCTGGAGTCCAGTTCGGATCTCCTTGCTGCTTGGTTAGCTCGCAAACAAAGGGCCCTCCCTGCTTGCTGCAGGTGGTCTCTGGGGACAAAGAAGCCCCCGAGCTCCCCTTTGCCCTACGCTTTGTGTTAGGACCCAGCGCCCAAGCAGGCCGAGCAGGGAGGCGCTCTGCCACCAAGGAAGGGAGGGGGGAGAGAAACAGGGGGTGGCGGGATCTGGATGTAAGCTGGATGGGATAGGAATAGAGAGGAGGTCCCAGCAGTGTAGCCCTGTAGGTTGATCAGGAAGTGTAGCGATGCCCAGGTTCTTGACCAAAACCTGTGGCCATGTGGGTGTCTGAGGGTCATGCTACCACCAGGACCATGTTGAGTCATCCAGTGCCATGGTGTTCTCTGGGCCAGGGCTGTTGTTAAGGGCCATGTCTGGGTCTATGACCCAGTAGCCAGGAACTGAGTTGGTAGCTGTGGTTCCTGTTCCAACGAGGACCATGAGGATGCCTGAGACCATGTTGGTACCTGAGGGCCATGCCATTGCCAAACCATGCTGACCTGGTGGCCTGTGCTGCCACCTGGGCTGCTGCCTAGGGCCTAGTCAGGGGCCATGATTCTGCTGTAGCTGGGGTCTACGTTGATGTCCACGGCCCATACAACCACAACGGTTCATAGGAACCATGCGTGTTGAAAACTGAGGGCTGTGTTGAGCCAGCCCTGTCCCTGACTGGACCTGGGACAAACTGGCCCTGACCCTTGGTGGATACTGTAGCAAGAGTATCCATACTTGGGAAAGACAGCCCCAACCCTCACCACAAGAGTGCACCTCCCCTAGAGATGATCCTGTTGTCAGGGACACAGGTGAGCTGGCCCTGTGGGCTTGAGAGCAGCAGAGCTGATCCTGACTCCCCTTGTCTGCCCTTGATGCCCTCTCCCACCGCTTGCTACCTGTTGCAGGCAAGAGAGCTGGCCCCGGGGTCATGAGAGTGGGAGAAATAGTCCTGATCCCTCACCAGCTGCAGCACATAGGAGGGTGGACCCTGCAACCCACCAGGGCAGCATAGAGAGCAGGAGAGCTGACCCCACCCTCCCCTTTTACCCTCTACATCAGTCTAAAGAGGGCTCTGCACCTCACTGGGGTAAGACTGTGGAGCTGGCCCTGGTAGATGAGTGTGGGTGAGCCCAACCCAAGGGCTTGAGAGCAGGAGAACCAGCCTGGACCCTTGCTGTATGCTGCAGTGAGCATCCCAGCTGAGGCAGAGCTGGAGAGCTCTCTCGGATGGTGACAATGTGGGCAAGCTGGAGGGTTGACCAACCCAGCTACCACTCAGGGCCAGATTCAGGGCTACCAGTTGGCCCACCCCAACATCCACCTCATCTAAGAACTGTTGGAGCATGTGAAGGGGGTGAACCTACAGATCCAAAACTAACAGGATCTCCATGACACAGGACAACAACAGGCTATCCAAGAGAAGGCCCAGTGAGAGTTCATTATTGGTGGGGTAGCAGAGTCCATGAACATTTGGCAAATAAACACTTACAAGTGAAGATGAAAGGGCTAAAGGATTGATGCTGTAACTCAAAGGGCCCTTCCACAGCTGCTGCTGCTTCTTGTTCTTGTTCTTGTTCTCCTTCTCCTTCTCCTTCTCCTCCTCCTCCTCCTCCTCCTCCTCCTCCTCCTCCTCCTCCTCCTCCTCCTCCTCCTCCTTTTGCTTTATTTGTTTTTGGTTTTCCTTTTTTAATTTTATTTTGTATTTGGGGAGAAGATTGCTAGGGTGGAGGGTGAATGTCAGGGGAAGGGGAGATAGGTTAGATCAGGATGTGTGATGTGAAATCCGCAAAGAATCAATAAAGGCTTTTTTAAAAAAATGAAGTTGAAAAAGAAGCATGACATGTTTTACTACTCTTCAGAATATATTCAGTATAGAAATTTATTCCAGAAGATACCAATAAAGCATTGAGGTGTCCTGTTATTGTGGTTTGAAAGAGCATGTCCTATGAGCTCACGTATTTGAACACTTGGTCCCAGTGGGTGGCACTGCTTGGAAAGGCTTAGGAGGTGTGGCCTTGCTGGAGGAAGTATGTCACTGGGGGTGGGTTTTGAGAGTTTAAAGACATGCCATTCTCGGTTTGCTCTCACAGCTTCATGTTATACTTAAGATGTGGACTCTCTGCTCTCAGCTCCAACCACCATGCCTGCTGCTTCTGCCATGCTGTCCCTGTGAAAACATAGGTCCTAACCCTGTGAAACCATAGGTCAATATAAATTCTTCCTTAAATTGCCTTGCTTGTGGTGTTTTATCGCGGCAGTGGAAAGGCAACTAAGATACCCATGAGCATTAACATTACAACTGATAGCACTTGACCATTTTTAAATCAACTATGAGTTAGTCCCTATAATATAGTGGTCAGATAAACCATAACTTATCATTGTCTAATAGTGCCCATACAATTCGTTCACTTTGTTCTACTTTGAAGAAGTTCTTGCTTACTGAAAAAAGTGGAGAAAAATGGTGTCCACATTGACTGTGGTCAGTGCCCGGCCTGGCACTTTATGTCTGGCAGACACTGCATGGCGCGAGCTATTAGCAGCAATCTGTTCACTCTGCTCTCCAGTGGGCACAGTGAATAGGATGTGTTCCAAGTAGGCCGTAGGTCTCCTTGGGAGCTAAATACTGCATATGGCATCCATGAAATCTTTTATTGTCCACAGGACGGAGATAAACTCATCAGGGGCTTGTTCACCTGGAAAACTCTCAGTGTTCCTTTCCTGGGTATGGTGACAAGTATAGAAACAAGCAGTTTCTATACTCTCAAATTCAGGTGACTGCACTGAATTAGAAAATTAATTTTGTTCATGAAATTCACTCACACCTCCTCTCAGGGCAACCCACAGCTGCTCGTAATAACCACTTAAAGAACCCGACAGTGGTGGCAAATGCCTCTAATCCCAGCACTTCAGAGGCAGAGGCAGGCGGATCTCTAAATTCAAGGCCAGCCTGGTCTACAAAGTCAGTTCCAGGACAGCCAGGGCTACACAGAGAAACCCTGCCTCCCAAAGCAAAATAAGTAAATAAATGACGGCTGGAAGAAGAAACCCAGAAAGTTCTTATGCCAGTGGTTCTCCATGATTCCAGCTACTGCAAAACATGAAATAGACTAATGCTGATTGATGGCTTACAGAATGCTGAGACACAGAAAACAGAGGGAGAAGGCCAACACCAAGGTGACAGGGCTGGACCTGAGGCTTGCCAGCAAAGCGCTTCAATGCATGCACAATTCCTGGAACCACAGGAGTAAAATAAAAATAAATAAATATAACTTAAATTAATTAAAATAAATACAAATAACAAAACATACAGAAAGTCTTAATATTTCTCATCTTTCATAACACTCAGTTTACGCACATATGGTGATCCCAAGTACAGGAAGCAGTGTAAGGAGAGCAGGAAGGGCTGCAGAGATCATGGCAACCGCAGCCTGGGGGAATGGAGTACAGCTTTCGTTTTTAACTTTTCCTGCCTATGTGTGGATGTGTATGCAGGGTGCTGTCGTCCTCTATTGCCATCCATTTTGTTTTTTGAGATAGAACCTCTCACTGAACCTGGAGCAAGCCTTTATGAACCTAGGCGTTTGTCTGGACTAGCTGGTCATCAAGTTCCAGAGACCCACCCATCTCCAGTCGCCCAGCCCGAGACTATAGGCTATGCCGCATCTCCTGGCTCTTACAGGGGTGACGCTGGTGTTACAGAGTTTGTGACTTCCTGGGAAAAGACTGTAGACTCAATCCAGTTATAATTAAAAGATTTATTGATTACCTGTTGGCAGGATGAACGATCTCTGAGCCAAATTTGAGATCCCTGAGAGAAGGCGATTGAGGGGAGACTTTTTAAAGGGCAAAACCACAAGAAGACCTTCTCTATCTACACAAGCAAGCAAAAACTGGTTTTCTCTGCCAAGTGAAGTAGTTAAAGCAATCAAAAAAATCTGTGGGGGCGGGCGGTGCTGGCGCACGCCTTTAATCCCAGCACTCGGGAAGCCGAGGCAGAGGCCAAGGCAGGCGAATCTCTGTGAGTTCGAGGCCAGCCTGGTCTACAAAAGCTAGTTCCAGGACAGGAACCAAAAGCTACGGAGAAACCCTGTCTCGAAAATCCAAAAAAAAAACACAAAAAAACCAAAAAGAATCTGTGGGTATCTGTGCAACCAGGTCGCTGAAGCAACGAAGCAGTCGTCATAGCTGTACATGTCTGGGTGGCGGTCACTGAGTCATGGATACTGGGAATTTATCTTCCAGGGACTGGAGTCACAGACAAAGGCTAGTGGGTACCGAGATGGGTACCTAGCATAAAAATGGAGCTTCTTTAGCCATCACACTGCAGATCCAGGCTCATGCTTATAGAACAAGCAATTCATCCTCTGAGCCAGTCCGACCACTTCTTCTTGATGTATAACTGACAAATAAAAACTACATATGGTTAAGGATTATAACTCATGGTGTGGCATATGCATCATGGAATAAACTAACGAACAAATCCAGAGCCTCACAGTTTAGAAAATAAAGAAACAACACTTAAGATTAAAAAAAAAATTAAAAGGTAGGGAATGTGACTGGACACAGGGTAAATATCTGTAAGCCCAGGTCCCAAGAGGATGAGACCAGAGGCTATCAGCTGGGAGGCTGTCCTGGGCTCTGTGGCACATTCCATACCAGTCTGGCCCCAAAGCAGAACCATGTCTCAGAAGAAAGCAAACTGGGGAAACTTCATGAAGTCACATGCCCTCCATGCGCGGTTCGCACTAATCTTTGTATTCTATTAACCTTAACATCTGTGCTACAGAAGCAAGCACTCCTACCCTATTTCTTGTAATTGTCCCCTGTCATCAACAAAACACCAAGTCTGTGACCCAGGGTTTGCAGAGTACCAGAACCCTTTGCTGGGAAGATTGCTTAGGGATTGCTATTACAGTGAGTGACACAAATCGAGGCAACTCACATCTTCCTGTAACCGGTTCTTGAAGTGGATCCCCTAGGCTCTGGGGTGATAGGGCCAAAAGGACGTAAGCTGGAAGAGTTTGCACACCTCATGCAAAGGTGTGTCAGAAGAGAATCACACCAATGCATGGAAACACAAACTTGTGAGGGAGACAGGAGGGAGCAGGAAAGAGGAGGATGGAGAGATTAGAAATTCTCTGAATCCCTGGGTTCGGAGTACATATGGCCGAAATCTTTCCCTCTTATCCCCAGGGATAATATGAGATGCTAACTTCTGTTCTTGGCATAAACGACTAAGACTGAGTGAGATTTTCTGCTCCTTAACTAACAGAAAGACACTTTGCCCATTTCTGAGTAATGCACCTATTTTTAAAGTCAGTCTCACATTTATATTTAGGAGAAAAAAATACTCCGCCTCCCCCCCCCCAAAAAAAAGAGAGAGAGAGAGTAGGCTGAAGTATCTTTAGCTAAATATTTACCTGGAGTTTGAAAATGTGCTAAGTGTGTGTGTCTGTGTCTCTGTGTGCCTGTCTCTGTATGTATCTCTGTGTATGCATGTGTCTCTGTGTGTATATGAATGTGTGTGAGTCTGTGTGTGTATGTATGTATGAGTGTGCATCTGTGTGTCTTTATGTGTGCGTTTCTGTGAAAGTGTGTATTCATGTGTGTGTGTGTCTATGTATATATGCATGTATGTAAGTGTTTGTATATGTATGTGTGTGAGTGGGCATGCGTGTTTCTGTAAATGAATCCGCAATGACAAATATTTACCCTTTTTGACACTGCTGATCAGGAGTTCACACTCAGTAGAGGATGAATAGTTAGCAGCTGAAGGTCCCTTGTCTTAGGCTACCCTCCAAAGGCAGCTAGGGCAGTGTCTGATGTCACTATGTGAACCTGCTCATTTTCACAGTGAAATGGTTGTTACTCGAGTTCCCTTGTGCAAGTACTTACACTGTGCACAAACATCGCCAGAGAACGTGGCAGCCTGGCAGCTGCAGAGACTGAATAGTAGCACCAAGGTCAGCCTTCTCCACGCAGAATTGCTTCTTTTGAACTGACCGGAAGGCCCTCTGTCAGCATAAGTCCGCATCAGCTCCAAGTCCATCTTCTCCGCTATGCGTTCCTTAGACCATCAGGACAAGGCAGTGTAGACTTTATCAAGTCTCCGGGAGCTGTTATCTGGCTGTTCTCATTTGGCCCATTCACTAATACACAGTTTAGAAGTATGAAAAATTTGGGTCTGACACAAGCTTTCATTGTGATAAATCATAGTGATAATATTTGCAAGTTTTATTCTATTTTTCAATAATATGTAAGTGGAATACAGTGTGATATTTGACACATGTATAAGATACGTAATGATAGAATCAAGATAATCAGTGTATCCACCACCTCACATGTCTTCCTTTCTTATACAAAAAGCATTACCAATCATTTCTCCCAGCTGTTTTGGAATGTGTAATAAATTATTGTTAGCTATTGTCACGTCCTATGCACTTCTCAAGCTTCTGCCACAAACGTGTGCTCTTGAGTGGAGTCCCTTTTCTTTGGAGGCAGACTAATTTATTGACATATTAGCATCTGGCTAGCTCCCAGTCACTTGCTTTGCTGGTTGAAAAGAGTAAAAAGGTAATTTAACTCCCAAAAAAAAGTCACTTAGGGGTTCTTTTGATCTACAACAGTAGGCTTCTAGATTCATTGTATTGACCTGCAAGCAGAGCAATAAGCAAAGACCCAATGGGGAATTCAACTGAGTAGTCAAGAATGCAGGGGGGGAGGGGTTTGTTTTGCAGAGACCTGCACCCCATTTACACATAGTATAAGGGCTGAGGAAAGTGGTCTTTCAGGATAGCTGGGTACTAGGCGCTGTGACTTAGGAGCATTTTGAGAAAATGGCCTGAACCCAAACTCAGCAAGGACATGGTGGGATGAAAGGGGGTGGAGTGGGGAAGGGGTGGTAGAGAGGGGTGGCTTTCAGAGGAACATGAGTGGTTATGAACCCCTAAAGTATGGAAACACCAGGGACTTGAAGACAAGAGTTCCTCCCAACTGTCCCAGCATGTCTACCTTTTGGCCAATGCTGCTGTAAGGTTGGCATGATATTTATTACACAACTGTGTTACAGAGTTAATTCAAATCAGGGACAAATGTATAATGTAAAACTCAAAAGCAAGCCACCTACAATATATTAAGCTAACAGTGGCTTCTTGGGGATGGGGATACTTTCTTTGAATATCTTGTCACAGAAGGCTCCATCTGCATAAGCAGACTGTCAGCACTGGTTCCCACAAGCAGCATGCTTGCTTCTCACCACTGAAGATACTGACTGTCCTCTCCTCTCCCAAGGACTAGCTACTTACCCCTGCTGGTCAGCAGCAGAAGCAACCTCTTCCTCGTGTCTCACTGTACCACACAATCTGTGCTGGAAGAGCTGCTTTACTTCTCTGACAGTTACATGAAAGGGGAAAACGTTCTTCGGTTGTGTTTCTTCTACTGACAGAATTTGAGAGTTGAATCCAACCATTCTTCTTCCCAGCATAGAGTTAGGCCTTCATGAACTGTGTCCAGGACTCTACCTGAAATTTGTTCATTCGCCTGAAATGCCCTGGTTCCAAAGGACCAGGTTTGCTGTAGTTTCTGCTACACTTTAATTAGAAAGTATGGCGTTCCAAGGCACTAATTTTCCACCCCTGATGTATGTTGAAATTACCTGGACACATTTTCCCCACAAACTAATGTTTGGACCTTGCTCTAAGACAGCAACTTTTTTCTTTTCTTTTTTCCTAGTGTACTTTTTTTGGTTTTGTAATTTTTTTTTTTCTGAAAGGGAGCTCTTTATTGGTTAGAAAAGGGAGATGCTTTTGCAGGTCCAGGAAGAAACACAAAGACCAGAGGGAAGGGAGGCCCTGGGAATGATGCCAGATGCACGGCCTGGCAGAAGCATTCTCGTCCCATTCCTCAGGCTGGTGGTGACTGCAGCTCAGAATTTGGGTGTGGCACAAGTCATCTTCCCACAGCCATTGCGGCAGCATTTCATGTTTCCAGGACACTGGCTATCCACCTGGAACTGGTCCTCACAGATGCCGAGCTTGGGGAAGTCCACACTGGGTCAGGAGCCCTGCTTTTCAAGGACACCTTCGTCCATGGCCACAGCAGGTGCCGTGGTGGAAACTTGCCCTCCCTCTGATGGAAAAGTAGGGTTGACAGATGAAGAAGTATCCCAGAGCTCTTCCTCAGCCAGTCCTGCACCTGAGAGAGGGGTGGGCAGCAGCAGCCCCAGAAGAAGGCCTGCAGCCGGCAAGCACAGGCAACAGGCAGGCATGGTGTAGGTGCCTTTATTTTATGTTTTTAAAGAGAAAACAAACTATCTTTTTCATTTTACATACCAATTCCAGTTCCCACTCCCTTCCATCCTCCCCTTCCCTTCGTCTAATCCCCCCCCATCCACTCCTTGGAGAGGGTAAGATACCTTGCTTTGGGGAAGTTCCAAGGCTTTCCCTACTATATCTGGCTGAGCAAGGTATCTATCCAAAGAGAATAGGTTCCCAAAAAGCCAGTACAAACAGTAGGGATAAATCCTGGTGCCAATGCCAGTGGCCCGCAGTCTCCCCAGCCACACAGCTGTCACCCACATTCAGAGGGACTAGTTTGGACCTTTTCTCTTTCCTTCCCTGTCTGGCTGGGGTTGGTGAGCTCCCATTAGCTCAGGTAAACTGTTTCCATGGGTAAACCCATCATGGTCTTGACCTCATCCAGCAGTTGATTGAAACAGAGACAGAGAGTTGCATCGGAGCACTAGACTGAGCTCCCAAAGTCTGGTTGAAGAGTGGGAGGAATGAGAATATGAGCAAAGAGGTCAAGACCATGATGGGTTCACCCACGGAAACAGCTTACCTGCCAGTAACCCTTACATGTGACCCAAGAATTTGCTAAAGATGCAAATTTTGAACCCCTACCTCAGATCTAGTGATGCAGATATTATGAAGATGTGTCCAGCAATTGTTTTAGCATCCCTCTGGGTGGTTTAGATGCTCACTAAAACGTAAGACTGTTTGGCATTGGCAAATTAAATTAGAATGCACGAGTAAAACGTATTGCTTCAGCCGCTGATGTACAGCCAGCTTTGAGAGCACCGCTTTGTACAAAAGCCCAAAGGAACTCAAAAGAATTCCCCGTTGACTAAGCCTCCATTCCTTACACCTGGCTGCGCTCCCCACATCCTGATTTAGGTCTCTTTCCGCGAAAGATTAGCAACAACTCAACAGATTTCAGACTTAACTCCAGAACTGATTCCTGGCTTTCGTTTGACTTCATCTTTAAATTCATTACTTATTTGTAAATACCCATGTAAGTAGGCAGCTGGGTCTCACAGCACATGTTCTCAGGGAATTTTTCCCCTAAGAACAACTCAGGAATGTATTACAAATGGAAAAATAGAAGAAAATGAAGTTCTTATACTTTAGAGCAGAAGCTCTCAATCTTGGCTCTATGTTAGAATAAGCTTTAAAACATCTCCTGATGCCCAGACCATATCCCAGACCAATAAAATAAAAACCTCTGGGGTAGGACCCAGACATGCTAATATATTTTACAGCTCCCAGGTGCCTCCAGTTGGCTGGAGATCATACTCCAGCAGGAGAAACTTGCCTGGAAACTTGATCTCGTGTAAGAGAGGAGAACAGCTAAAAGGCATGAGCTAGCTCAGTGCCAGCAAGCCATTAGCTGCACGTACTCGTGTTTGTCCTCTATGCTTTTGAAAAATACCTTCTTCTCTAGGCAGAAGAGAACTGGCCGCATTCGCAGGAATGGAGAGAAAAGCTGTGAAGGAAGTGTGGCACACCCTGATATCCGCTCATCTTGGTGAAGTGTAGGTAAAAGTTTTTAATCTATTTACCTTTGTATGTATTCAATTTTTTTCATAGTTAAAAGTTCAGCCATAGTATTTTCAAAATGAATATATCATTACCAATTTATAGAAATAAAAATAATCAAACTCAGAATGAAGTTGAGGAGAAAAAGCCCAGGGTCTGAGTCCCAGTATTGTGTAAATCATTTGTGTGATACACACCTGCAATCCCAGCTCTCAAGCGGTGAGGGTAGGAGGGTCAGAATTTGAAGGTCATCCTATTGATACAAATTTAAGGTCAATTTTGTTGTATATATTTCTGCTCTTGTTTAAGGTACTGTGTTTGTGCAGCTCACTTAAAAATGTAGTGTATAGTTGAAAAATACAGACTAATAGTCATTTATAATAGTCAAACTTGTAGTCATGTTAGTTAGGTTTTCTAGATGTACAGAGATATATTTCAGATGGATAAGTATACTTTTAATCTTTCAAAGGCATACAGAATATGGTATTTAAAATGTTTTAAGAACAGACTTTTCTCAACAGTGAGACATGTCTGCTTCTAGGAGTACCAATTACTACAGAGAAGTTGATGGGCATTGAAGAAACTCGTTATGGAATTTGCCTTCAATGTGACAAGACTAGCCATTTGGACAAGAAACTTCTCTTGCCTGGACTGCTTGATAGTATACCATATAAACCGGACATGCAGGACCCACAGAAAATGACTGCTGAGCTTGTCTAAAGAAGGCAAGACAGTCCTTCAGGGTTCTGCTTCATGAAAGAGTCTGCCAGACATTCCGCAGGACACAGAAGAAAGTGACTGATAAATTGCTAATATAGGCAGAACTGTCTTTGAAATTTCCTGCTTCATGGAACAGTCTGCCAGATACTATAGGCCTGTAGGCTGAAGATGTTACAGAAAAACTTTGGGTGACTGTCCAGGTAGCATAATGTCTCTAGAGTTTTGGAAGTTGCTTACAATGCACTTCCTGTTAATATTATCTTTCTGGGGTCTTTGAAGAGTTGAATAAAGTTATAGTTTTCCTTAGTTATGATAAAGGATAAATTAGATATAAAACTTTAGACTCACAAAGATAGGATAGATGATAGAGTATTTTCCTTAATTTGTCAAATCTAAATGGACTAAATATTATAAACTATAATTCTTGCTTGATACTCTTTTTGTTATATGTAATTTAAAGTTAAAACCTTCCTTTTCATTTAGAGAGAAAAGGGGAGGTGATGTGGGATGCCCCTTGGTGTGCTGTGAATATAATTTATTACCATTGGTTAATAAAGAAGCTGCTTTGGGCCTATGGCAGGGCAGAATAAAGCTAGGCAGGAAATCTGAACAGAGATATAGAGAGAAAGTAGGTGGAATCAATGAGACGCCATGTAGCTGCCAAAGGAGAAAGGCACCTGGAAATTTACCAGTAAACCAGGAGCCTCGTATTAAAATACAAAATAATAGAAATGGGTTAGCTAAAAATATGCATAAGCTATTGGCCAAGCAGTGTTTTAATTAATATAGATTCTGTGTGATTATTTGGGTCTGAGCAGTTGAGAAACGGATGAGCAGTCTCCACAAACAATCTTCTACTACAAAGCAAGTTTGAGGATGACCTGGACTCTGTGAGGCATTGACAAGGGGGCGGGGAGAAGGAAGGAAGGAAAGAAAGAAAGAAATTTATAACCTAAAAGAAATAGACAAATTCCTAGAAACACACACACTCCCAAAATCACTTCAAGAAGGAGTAACATTTTCTACTACACCTAATGCAACAAAAGGAGCTAAACGGATACTCAAAAGTTTCCCAGAAAAAAAAAAGAAAACTAGACCCAGATTGTTATTGCTTTCTACCAAGCAATCTTCGAGCTATTCCAAAACATAGGCAAGAACCCCAAGAATCTCATGTTACCTTGATATCAAAGTGTTGTGTTGCTTTTCCTGTGAAAACATGAACAAACAGCTCCTTATGCCAGATACAGCACCAATAACAAACCAAAGGAACAAGTCTACACGATTCAAGGCTACTGACAGGAGCACAGCAACTCATAGTCAGCAACAACACTGAAGAAGAACCTCCCCCCTAGCTCTTGCTAACTGCTCATATATCAAACCTGAGTGGCAGGGCTTTGGATGTATGTCCATGGGCTCTTGTCTACCTTTCACAAAGGAATGTGTGCAATTGTGGGGGGATCTTCACACAGGTAATCACAGTTGATTTGTGTGGTGGGACATTTGTAAGCTGTGTGAAAATGTATTGCTGTGATTGGTGTAATAAAAAGCTGAACAGCCAATAGCTTGTCAGGAAGTATAGGCAGGACTTCTGGGCATACAGAGAGCAAGTAGGAGGTGATAATCAAGGTGCAGAGGAGATGCTAACAAGACATCGAGGGAGTCAGATAAACAGAATGGAAAAAAGGTAAAAAGCCGCAAGTCAAAATGTAGATTAATATAAACGGGTAATTTAAGCTTTAAGAGCTAGTGGGACAAGCCTAAGCTAAGGCCTAATTTTCATAATTAATAAGAAGTTTCTGTGTCATTATTTGGGAGCTGGAGGGACAGAGAAAGATTCATTGCAGATCTGATTCTAAGTTGGAAAATATATTATGTTCAAAGGATAAAGTTCCAAACTCAAAGCCAAAGACATTACAAGGGAACTACAGATCAATATCTCTTCTGGAGATGTATACAAATATACTCAACAGAATACTAGTAAATTAATCCAACCACATATAGAAGAAGTTACATGCCATGAACAAGCAACTAGGCCTTATTCAAGGAACACTAGAGAAGCTAAACATAAACAGAATCCATGCAAGCCTGACATAGTGTCATGTACCTGGAAACACAGCATTTGAGAAGCTAAGACAGGAAGATCACTGTGCATTTGAGGCCAGCCTGGGCTATATGCTGAGTTCTAGGATAACCTGGACTACAGACTGATATCCTAATCAACCAAACAAAAAACATCCTTTCATGACAAAACACTTAACAATCTACAAATAGAAGCTTCTATTTGTTGAAGGCCGTGTGTGAAAACTCACAGTCAGCATCATTCTCCGTAGTTAAAAACTCAGAGCATTTCCGCTTATACCAGGAGTAACAGAAGAAAGGACAGCTGCTCTTGTCACTTCTATTCAGCATCCCACTGGGCGTTCTGGAAAGACAGCTCATGCAAGAAAGAGTCATGCAATCAGGAAATAAAGTGTAAAGTTACCTCTATGTGTAGATGGCATAATCCCAAAACTGCCAGAGCTAATAAGCAAGTTTAGCTAAACTCTAAAACAAAAGGCTAACACATAAAACTCAACTGTGTTACTAAATTACCTACAATCTCTAAAGAAAATTAAAACAATCGATTCTACTCACAGTAGCATCAAGAGAACCCAATGATAATGATAAATGTAACCAGTGAGAAGCAGAATAATTCCAGTGTTGTAAACACTACTGAAAGGAATGAAAGATCAAAATAAAGGAGAAGATACGCCGGATTTGTGAGTGGGAAAGCTGCCTGACTGCCTTCATGATCTGCAGTATGTCAAGAACATAACTTTTTATTAAAGAAATTAAAGACCCACTCCTCAAATTTTATATCAAACTCAAATGACCCTAAACAGCAAAAATCGTCTTGCAAAGACAAATCAAAGTCAAAGGACTCCTACAACTCAATCTCAAAACTTATCACCAAGGTGGACTAGAAACAAGACTTCAGAAATAAGGATATGGCAGCTATGGCCAAGTGATTTTTTTATTTTGTGTATAGAGGGTGCACATGCCACAGCACACATGTGGAGGTGAGGGGACGATTGGAAAAGTCAATTCTCTCCTTCACACCATATTGGTCTGCAGACTGAACTCAGGTCATCAGGCTTTGAGGGCGGTGCCTTTAGCCACTGAATTATATCACTAGTTCCCAACTGCTTTTTTGTTTGTTTGTTTTTGTTTTTGGTGGTTTTTTTTGTTTTGTTTTTGTTTTTTAGAGACAGGGTTTTGCTATAGCTTTAGAGCCTCACCTGGAACTCTTGTAGACCAGGTTGACCTCAAACTCACAGATATCTGCCTGCCTCTGCCTCCCAAGTGCTGGGATTAAAAGCATGCACCACCAATGCCTAGCCCCAATTGTTTGTTTTAAGGTACCAAAATAATTCATTCTGGATATGAATAATCTTTTCAAGAAATATGAAATTTGAACAACTGTATATTTTTATGCCAAAGAGTAATATTGGACCCCTGTTCTCATGTTATGTTTTTTATTTTTAATAAATGAGCCAAAGACCTAAATGTAAGAGCTATAAAACTCTCGAAATGAAATAGGGAAAAATCTTCATGGGTTTGGATTTACTAACAGACTCTTAACTATGACAACAAATGCCGAACAAGAACAGCAGCAGACTGAGGAAATGACTGAGGAAATGATGACAGTTGGAGGAAGGTGGGGAGAACTAGGTATCACTATGATAACCAAGATAAGCCAGACTCAGAAAAACAAAGAGCACTTGCTTTCTTCCGTACTGAGACTCTAGAGCAGTGGCTCACAACCTTTCTAATGTTGCAGCCCTTTAATACAGTTCCTCATGTTGTGGGACCCCAACCATGAAATTATTTTCATTGCTACGTCACAATGTAATTTTGCTACTTTTATGAATTGTACTATAAATATCTGATATGCAGGATCTGATATGTGAGCCTGTGAAAGAAAGGGTCATGTTTGACCCCCAAATGGGTCGTGACCCACAGATTGAGAACCACTGCTCTAGTATTGTGAGTGTGTATGTGTGTGGTGGGAATTCACTCAGTGAATAGCCTTTTAGATGCCAGCCCATTAGGGTCTGGTCTGAGGTACTGTAAGCACAGACAGGAAGATGCTTGCCCCCCTTTTGTCCTTTCGCTCCACTGGTGGCCGGTGTTCCATTCTCAACTCCAGCATCCACAGAGCAGAGGAACGCAGAGGCCTTCTATTGTAAGTGATCGCTGATAAACATTTGTTATTCTTTATTATGGGTTCTTGAGGACCTCCTTTATGTGTTGGTGGAGGTCATGACAGTGGAAAGAGACCTTAAAACGGAAAAGATCTTAAGGATGGGGAGGGGAGTGGTGATGACAGAATCTTGTAACATGAAAGCCTCAAGAAAGGAGAAGTATTTGGGAGAAGAGGACCAGCAAGAAGGGACAGAGGACTGGGAGGAGCCAATGGAGGGGGTGGACTAAAAAGTATAATTACATACAAGTATGAAAATGCTACAGGGAAATCCATTACTTTGAATGCTAACTTAAAAACTGATTTAAAGAGTAATTCTATGCTGGCAGATAATAGGATGGAAAACCATTTGAATACATTTACATCTTTTCCTGCTTCCTTATTCTTGCCTTCAAAATAAGATGGCACAGTTCAGTTTTGTCGCCAGCTTTAAGGTGAGCGGATGGGCACATAGCTCATTTATTCAGCCAGCAAATGTTTGGTGAGCATATGGCATGTATAAGCCACCACAAGAGCAGCTCGGGGTACACTGTTTCTTCCCGAGGTCAGGAGGTGATGTAAAGAGGTTCCTTGCATTCTAGTGGGCAACGATATCGGTCTTCACGTTGTCTTTTCAGATACAAACCACAGGGCTTCCTATACACAGGCCCACATTATTTCTCTCTCTGTACAAAAATTGTGCAGTTTTTCATCAGCTACAGTGATCTTTGTGTTTTTCCTTTACTGAGAATGCTGGGGGTAGCAGGGCTAGAGACTGAACCCAGGGCCTTGCACAAGCTGGGTGACTGCTTTCCATCTGAGCCCCAGACCCAGCCCATGGAGGGCTTTGCTTTAGGAGTCCAGATGTAGACAGGTAGGAGCTAAGTAAAGAGATGGGGGAAAAGAGTACCCCATTCTCAGCTGTGAATCTTTCCCAGGGGTTCAAGTCGGAAAGACCAGAGGTTCTCAACCTGTGGGTCACGATCTCTTGAGGGTCAACCAACCCTTTGGCCACATACCAGACATCCAACATATCAGGTATTTACATTATGATTCATGAGAGTAGCAGAATTACAGTTCTGAAATAGCATGAAGATAATTTCATGGCCGGGGATCACTACAACATGAGGAATCCTATGAAAAAGTTGCAGCGCTAGGAAGGTTGGAACCACTGCTCTAGACTCAGACCCTACATCTAAACCTTTTCATTTCTTTCCAAAGTCTCAGATTCATCCTCTCTTCTCCCATTCCATTGCCATTAAGTTTAGGCAAATGTTTTGTTTTCTTGTTTGTCCTAACCTCTCCCAGTAAGCCAAGGCTGTCATCACAAAGTAAGAGAAACTATCTAATTTAAACAACAGAAAATAGTTCCTCGCCATTAAAAACAGCTATCAATTATAGCTTGTGTTCTTTTACTTTATAGAGACACATATAAATGCATATATATATATATATATATATATATATATAGTATTTTGAGATAGGGTCTCTGTAGTGATATTTCATCTGTATTTTAATAAATAAAGCTTGCCTAAAGATTAGAGAGTAAAACAGTCCCACTGGTCAGCCTTATAGACCAGGCAGTGGTGACACACACCTTTAATCCCAGTAGCCACACTAGTTTACTATAGAAACTGGGCAGTAGTGGTGCACGCCTTTAATCCCAGCCCTGGAGAGGAATATAAGACGGGAGGAGACAGCTCTCAGAGAGTCTCATTGTGAGATTCCTGGAGGCAGTATCGCCACTTCGGACTGAGGTAGAGGTGAGATCCAGTGGCTGGCTGTTTTGCTTTTCTAACCTTCAGGCAAACTTTTATTAAAATACAAATGAAATATCACTACAGGGAAGTAGACAGTCCACAACTCCAGGCTTACATCATCTTCTTTGAGAATCTTTGAGAGAGCCCTCTTTCTCCCTTGTGTCTCTTTATGAGTTCCAGAGAAGGACTCTCAAGTTCCTGCTTGGACCACATGTTCAATCCCCAGTCAGTATCTGGGGAAGGGAGAGCTAGGACCAGGTGGGCTTGTGGCATATGCTCACAGGAAGAGCTGTTGTAGGGCTGGGAGAGAAAAAGGGCCGACACCAGCCAAATGAAGAAAGACACAGGCATCGTAGCATCCTGCAGTAGTACCTTTTACTGTTGTTGGTTTTGCTTTATATTTTAAGATAGAGTTTCACGCTGGAGCCCAGGCTGGCTTGAAGCTCGTGGCTATTCTTCTGCCTCAGCTTCCTGAGTACCGGGATTACAGATGTCTACCACAATTCACTGTCCTCATGCACACCTTGCTTTTTCATATATGCAATTCCAAAAAACCCCTTGAATTTAAAGCAACAGTTCATCATCCAACAAAACAATACAGGCTCATTCAGTGACTGTATCGCATTAACACGGGAATCCTGGGGTGTAGGCTGTTCCTCATGGCAGCTGAAGTTTGGGCTCCTTGTGGTCTTATAACACAAATGCTGTCTAAATTTTCTTCCCTAACTCTGAAGTAAGTGCTTTGTGACTCAGTCTTGTTGCCATGAGTCTACACATCTGAAAAGTAAACCATCCCTGCCCATTACATACCAGGGCCATGCTATGTCACCAACCAACCTTTCTGGAGCCTGAGTAGCCCTCAGCTATAAACAGCCACAAGTTTGTCTCCAAGCTGTGGTTTCCTGATGATACAATTCCCTTCAGACCTCAGCTGGATCTTTGCCAGTTTTATACCTGGGGATTTCATAAACCAGTCACCAACATCAGAGATCTCACTTGCCCTTGTAACTTCTGTTTCTTAGCAACAGACCTCAGCTTTGTCCACCCTATAGTCTCTCACCATGGCTCCCACTGGGTAGTGCTTCATTACAGGTATGAACTTTCACTAGTTTAGTAGAGACAATAAAATTGAGACGAAGGGGCAGGGTTCCCTAATTTGGGGGTTCTTGCCAAGTCCCCAATGTGTTTCCTGTCTCCCTCTTTTGTATTAGTTTCGCGTTTGAGGACAAAATTCAGTTTTTCAGAGTGCAGGAAGAACTCCTATGAGACTCTCAGTGCACCTGGGCTACTGGCTGAGTCAGGATGGGCCTCCCTGCTCCTGGGGCCTGATTGCTGAGCACGAGTTTTGGCCCTCTCCTCCTCTTTAGACTGCAGGGTTTCCTCTTTGTTCCAGTCGGTTTGCATTTTCCCCCTTTGGTAGTATGTTCAGAAGAAGGAGGTACCATATTTGACTGGAGCAGAGTAGTGAGCCCCTCTTCTGAGGGGCATCTCTGAACAAAGAGGAGTGGGAACGTATATTGAAGCAGATAAGAAATTGCAGGGTGGTCTTTTAGAGTCTTTTAATTTCTCTAAAAATTTGAAACTGAAACTATAAATCTATGAGTTTAAAAAATTATTTAAAATGACAAAGTGGCCGGGCGGTGGTGGCACACACCTTTAATCTTGGCACTCGGGAGGCAGAGGCAGAAGGATCTCGATGAGTTCAAGACCAGCCTGGTCTAGAAAGTAGGCTCCAGGACAGCCAGGACTGTTATGCAGAGAAACCCTGTCTCGACAAACAAAACATAACAAACAAAGTAAAATGACAAGGTGATCTCAGAACAAAAAGACTCAGAAACAAAGCAAGCAACAGAAGACAGTCATCCAACTTCATCCATTGTCACCATAAGAACACGTGCCAATCCTCTGAGGGTTCAACAGCATCCTCAGTGTGCCTGTTGGAAGTTTCCAAATACTTAACACACAGAATTTCAATTTCAAAAGCACTTTAGACAAGGTCTCATTTAGCGTTACAGTCATCATTTCCATTTACACATGTGTTTTGTTTCCATAACAACATGATTTTAAAGTATCACTTTTAGACTTATAATCACTCCGTGAATATATGTAATCCTAACTTGGGGAATTACTCTCTAGTTAAGAACTTTCTCAACAGCTCACTTGGAAGCCCTCTTATTTGTCAATCTTTTTACATTAGCAGGAAATGGCAAAAGACAGCGCAGAATCCCTGCGTAGCCTCTTCCCAGTACCCCCTAAGGGGACATCTTGTTCAGCCAGGGTTCCCTTGTCAGAGAGGCAATTACCATCTATATGTCATTATTAACTGAATGACAGGCAGCAGGGATTACCAGGTTTCCACTAATATTCTCTTTTCATTCCAGAATCCAAACCAAGAGAGCATATTGCCTTTAGCCTGCTAAATTTTTTAAACAAATTGTGTTTCCAAGTCACTTCCAGTTAAGCTGTGACAATTATGAAGACCATGGCATTTTAATTTTTAATACAAGGTATTCATTGGCAAAACAAAAGAGTTGTCAAGAAGCCACTTGTGCCCTTGCAGGAGGTGGTCTCATCACATGCTAGCTAAATATAGCGCCACACATTCTCCAGGATGTAGTTTACACAGCAATGAGAGTTGGGAGAAGCGTAAGTGTTATAAAAAGCATTTCACCTTTTAATGGAAAGCAATCTTCTTCTTCCTAATTTAATTAGTAGACTTGGGAGTTTACTCCCATGTCAGGCCGTATGAGTAGTGTGAGCATAATTTATTAACGTAAATCTGATGTAACTATCACAGTGTGAGCCACAGAAACCACAAAGACTGCACAACCACCTTCTCCAGGGAGAGGGAAACTTGCCAATAACCTCGGAATGCTATCCCTGGGAGTGACATCGAAAGCTTCCCGGGAGCAGGCAGTGAAATTTACTTTACAGTTTGAAGGGAAGCTGTTATAGCTAAGGGCTGGAGAGATGCGCAGTGGTTAAGAGCTCTTGCAAAGAACCCAGCTTTGGTTCTAGTACCTACGTGGAGCTCACAATCACCTGTAACTCGAGTTCCAGGGATCCAGGGCCTTTTTATAGCTTTCGTAGGCACCAAGAATGCACACGTTATACTCATACATATAGACAAAACATATATACACATAAATAACAATCAAATCTTTTTAAAAAGAAGCTATTACCACTCTGTAGAGACTGTCTTATATTTGAGACTTTTATATTTTTCATTTATAGCGTATTATGTTAGAAATAAATTTCTATTATATTAAAGTAATAATATTTAACTTTAAATTATAATCAAATGAATTTACATGGTTTTATTTTGAGACTAATATTTTATATATTTGGGGCATTGAAACAAAAGAACTCTGGAGAATTCCATTTGACATGTCCTCGAGACTTATTCAACTAACTGCATAATAGAACTTTGCCAGGTATATAGTCCATCTTGTTCCTACCACAAATAATAGCCACCCTTAGGTTCTGTAGCCAGACAGGATCACATGTAAAAGTCTTACCAACCTTGCACTCTTCCCTCACTCTCTCCATCCCAGAAAAAATTTCAAGCCTTATATGAGCTATTTTGTATCGCCTGGATCAACAAAAGGCAGAAAGAATGCAAAGAGAAACAACAAGATATTTTGTCAAGTATTGGAGTATAAAGGAAGGAAGCACAGTATGTATGGACGCTTTCACTAGCGATGTGGTTTTTTGAAAAATAAAGAAGATGGGCAATTCATCGTATTAATTAGAGGAATGAAAAATGAAAAGAATCACATATTGCTTCCTGACCACGTGCTCATAGACACTTACTACAACAGTTGACTATACTCTGCTGTGGGGCAATCCTTTTGTGTACACAGTGAAGATATTTTTCTCTCGTTAGTTTAAAAAGAGCTAACTGGCCAATAGCTAGGTAGAAAGAGGTTAGGCGGGAGAGCCAGACTGAGAGAACACTGAGAAGAAGGAGGGCCATCGCCAGCCAGAAGCAGAGGAGTGCAGAGTCACCAGCCAGAAGCAGAGGAGGGCAGAGTCACCAGCCAGAAGCAGAGGAGGGCAGAGTCACCAGCCAGAAGCAGAGGAGGGCAGAGTCACCAGCCAGAAGCAGAGGAGAGCAGAGTCACCAGCCAGAAGCAGAGGAAACGGGATGAATATGCAGTGCTGGAAAAAGGTACTGTTACATGGTAGAGCATAGATAAGAAATATGGACTGATTGAAGTTGTAAGGTCTAGTTAGTAATAAGCCTGAGCTATCTGCTGAGCATTTACAATTAATAATAAGTTTCTGTGTGGTTAATTGGGAGTTGGTTGGCAGGACAGAAAAGTTCAACAATATTTTAGACACTACTATCATGAATATTGGCACAAATTAAGCAATGTCTAATTGATCTCTGAGCCTATTTCAGTGAAACCTCCTTGTAGTTTTCTGACTCCCCTTCCTCAACTCCTGCACGAGACAGGGACTTCTCTCTCTTAGGAACAAAGAAGACCAATTACTTCCTCTTATTTCCATTGTCCTAGTTTGGTTCCTGTTTTGTGATAAACACCAGGGTCAAAAGGAACTTGGGGAAGAAAAAGTTTATCTCACCTTTCAACCCTGAGGTCTTTATCCAGCACTGAGAGAAGTCCTGGCAGGAACCTGGAGGCAGGAACTGTAGCAGGGACCATGAAAGCGTGCTGTTTACTGGCTTGTTTTCCCTGTCCTGTTCAGTTTGTTTCCTTATACAACCCGAGGTTAGCACCGCTAACAATGAGCTGGGCCCTTCCACATTAATAATTAATTAAGAAAATATCCCACAGACTTGCCTACATGCAGATCTCATGGAGGCCTTGTCTCATTTGGGGTTTCCTCTTCGCAGATGAGCTTAGTTTATGTCAATTTGATTTAAAAACAAAGAAAGAAAAGAAAAAAACAAAAACAAAACCTAACCAGTGTGTTATGTAATATTTATTTAACCAATTTAACCAAGCAAAGCTTCCTTACATTTCATGCTACATTTGCTGACTATGTAAAGATATGTTGATTTGCTTTAATTAACATTAACCCCGGGCTCACAGAGGTGGGATTAACAACTGGTTGACCAGAAGTAGAAGGAAGGAATTTAGTGTGGGTGTTTTAGTTAGGGCGGTATGGATGGGGTGGGTTCCGGGTCACCAGCAAAGAGAGAAAGTTAGCCAGTTGCTATTCTAACTCTCGGAGCCACTAGTAGTTGTAAGTGTAGCCACTGTGCCGAAGGTGAACCGCCAGCACACTCGTGTCAAAACTTACTGCATTGTTGCCTCCTCGGTAACCCTGGGCTTCTCATCTTTACAGCTCTATGTAAAGTCACAGTGGTAAGGGTTGAGCTGTGTACCATTAATTTATTTGCTGAAATCCTAGCTCTACTACTTCAGAAAGGGCATTTGCAGACAGTGCCTTGAAAGAGGCAATTTGGCTAAAATGAGGCCACTTGGGAAGTCCTAATCAGAATGACTGGTATCCTTGAAAAAAGAGAAAATTTAGACACATGGCGCCCAGAAACATTCATAGAAGAAACCAAGCATGTGCCACCATGATCTTCTAATTCCCAGAGCTATGAGGATAAGTTTTTACTGTTCAAGCTGCCCAAACTGATATTTTCTTATGGCCTCAGTAAGTCAATGAAGTCATTGAAAAGTTACAATTGAAAAAAGCTTTAAAAGTGACAAGAGACGGACCTTGGTGCAAGAGTGGACTGATGTTATGAGAGTAACCAGTCACTTTGTAATTGGATTTAAAGCCTACTCTGTAGGAGGATATGCTTGCCTGGTCCTGGAATCTGGCCAAGAACCCATGGCTAGAGAGCACATACACCCTAGAAGCTTCTGCTATTTTGCTAATGGACACAGAACCAAACTGCCTACCTCTACACTCATCTGTTAATGCAGCCCAAAGACCTCTTCAGAGAAGTTTCTTTGGATGGCAGTTAGCGGAAAAACTCACAAGTGGCCAAAGTTGAGAGAAAAAGTGTTTGTAAGGCACTCTGCTGCAAAGCTAGATCACACCCTTCCACAATGCTCAGAGAAGAGAGGGCAGGAAGACAACAGGAATCAGAGGTTGGTGTGGGAGGTCCTTCTGTCTGTGTGTTGCTTTTATTGGTTAATAAATAAAGAAACTGCCTTGGCCTGTTGATAGGGCAGAACTTAGGTAGGCAGAGAAAACAGGACTAATTGCTGGGAGGAAGAAGGCAGAGTCGGAGAGAAGCCATGGATCCACTGCCGGAGATAGACGTGTTGAAACTTTGCTGGTAGATCATGACCTCGTGGTGATGCACAGATTAATGGAGATGGGTTAAATTAAGATGTAAGAAATAAGCTAATAAGAAGCTAGAGCTAATGGGCCAAGCAGTGATATAATTAATACAGTTTCTGTGTGATTATTTTGGTTCTGGGTGGCCAAGAGGAACAAGCGGCTCCCTTCTCCAACAAGAGGTCAGGGAGGATTAGAATGAAAAGTTTCAGGACATGGGAGGAGTGATACATGCATGAACTCCCAGCATCTGCTGTTGCCCGCATATGATCAAGTTAGCAGATATTCCAACATGGAGAGGAGGGGCTTACAAATCTTGTCCCTGGTAGAGGAACTACTGATAGCTGATGGCCTCCAAGGAAAGAAAAGTTATCTGCCAAAAGTGTGTAGTTATATCTAGTCCCGTGGGATGGAACCATACCCTTGAGCACATGGGAAGCCCAAATCAAAACCCGTGGACCATTAATAAAAAGGACATGGAGTTGGGGGCAGATCTGAGAGGAGTTGGGAGGACTGGGACTCTAAGTATGACCATAGTACATTGTACCATGTATGAAATTCTCAAAAATTAATAGAATATGTTAAAAAAAGTGGTACTGATCATGTATAACTTGTAATTAGTATGTAGATATTTTATAAATTATGTATATGGTAAGCTTTAGGAACATGTGTGCATATTCATGTTGTTACTAAGTTTCACAGATGTTGGTTTCTTTGTGTGTTTAAGTGTGGAGAATTTCAGGGCCTGGGAGATGACTCAGTGAACAAGAACACTTGCCTTGCGAGGGTAAAGACCTGTGTGCAAATCTCTATCACCCATGTAAAAAGCTAGGTTTGATCATGAATGCTTGAAACCCCAGCACTGGGGTGTCAAGGCTGATGGGTCCCGAGAGCTCACTGGTCAGTCAGCCTAGCTGAAACAGTGAGCTTCTGGTTCAGTGAGAGCACCTACCTCAAAATCACAGGTTAGACAAGAGTAGAGAGGACACCAGATATTTTGTTCTGGCCTCTGCATAGGTTCACACATTTGTGTTCATGATGATGTATAACACACAATAATGCACACACACACTCACTTCATATATTTTAATATTCCAATTATTTGGGGCTAGAGAAATGGCTCAGCAGTTAAGAGTACTGGCTGTCCTTCCACAGGACCCAGATTTTATTTTCATCACCCACATAGAAGTTTACAACTATCTGTGACTCAAGTTCCAGGGCACACAGATGTATGTAGAGGCAAATCACCCACACTGTTAAAATAAAATAAAAAAACAACTTTTTAAAGATGCCAAAACCCAGGAAGAAAATCATGGTTCTAGCTTTAGTTTTTCAACTACTTTTTCATATTTTTTACTTTTTGTCTTACTTCTTTTATTTTTTATACGATAAAGCAAAGAAATAAAGCAAGAGTTAATTTTTTAATGTAACTGTGAGGAGAAAAAAAGGAAACAAAATATTGGGTCATCCTGTATGATTTGAAGAATCATAGCAAAAAATATAGGTGGGATGCCCCTCCTCTTATTTATTTATTTATTTATTTATTTATTTATTTATTTATTTACTAAGGATTTCTGCCTCCTCCCCGCCACCGCCTCCCATTTCCCCCCCTACCCCAATCAAGTCCCCCTCCCTCATCTGCTCGAAGAGCAATCAGGGTTCCCTGACCTGTGGGAAGCCCAAGGACCGCCCATCTCTATCCAGGTCTCATAAGGTGAGCATCCAAACTGCCTAGGCTCCCCCAAAGCCAGTACGTGCAGTAGGATCAAAAACCCACTGCCATTGTTCTTTAGTTCCCATTCTTCCTCATTGTCCTCTATGTTCAGCTAGCCCAAATCTATCCCATGCTTTTTCAGACCCAGGCCAGCTGGCCTTGGTGAGTTCCCGATAGAACATCCCCATTGTCTCAGTGTGTGGGTGCACCCCTCGCGGTCCTGAGTTCCTTGCTCATGCTTCGTCTCCTTCTGCTCCTGATTTGGACCTTGAGATTTCTGTCTGGTGCTCCAATGTGGGTCTCTGTCTCTGTCTCCTTTCATTGCCTGATGAAGGCTAATATTCAGGAGGATGCCTATGTGTTTGTCTTTGGATTCACCTTCTGATTTAGCTTCTCTAGGAACATGAATTATAAGCTCAATGTCCTTTATTTATGGCTAGAAACCAAATATGAGTGAGTACATTCCATGTTCCTTTTTTTGGGTCTGGCTTACCTCACTCAGGATAGTGTTTTCTATTTCCATCCATTTGTATGCAAAATTCAAGAAGTCATTGTTTTTTACTGCTGAGTAATACTCTAATATGTATATATTCCATACTTTCTTCATCCATTCTTCCGTTGAAGGGCATCTAGGTTGTTTCCAGATTCTGGCTATTATAAACAATGCTGCTATGAACATAGTTGAGCATATATTTTGCTGTATGATAGGGCATCTCTTGGGTATATTCCCAAGAGCGGTATTGCTGGATCCAGGGGTAGGTTGATCCCGAATTTCCTGAGAAACCGAAACACTGCTTTCCAGAGTGGTTGCACAAGTTTGCATTCCCACCAGCAATGGGTGAGTGTACCCCTTTCTCCACAACCTCTCCAGCAAAGGCTATCATTGGTGTTTTTGATTTTAGCCATTCTGACAGGAGTAAGATGGGATCATAAAGTTGTCTTGATTTTCATTTCCCTGATAGCTAAGGAAGTTGAGCATAACCTTAAGTGTCTTTTGGCCATTTGAAGTTCTGCTGTTGAGAATTCTCTGTTCAGCTCAGTGCCCCATTTTATAATTGGGTTGATTAGCCTTTTACGGTCTAGTTTCTTGAGATGTTTATATATTTTGGACATCAGCCCTTTGTCAGTTGCGGGGTTGGTGAAGATCTTCTCCCAGTAAGTGGGTTGCCTTTTTGTCTTAGTGACAGTGTCCTTTGCTTTACAGAAGCTTCTCAGTCTTAGGAGGTCCCATTTATTCAATGATGCCCTTAGTGTCTGTGCTGCTGGGGTTATACGTAGGAAGTGGTCTCCTGTGCCTATGTGCTGTAGAGTACTTCCCACTTTCTCTTCTATCAGGTTCAGTGTGTTTGGACTGATATTGAGGTCTTTAATCCATTTGGACTTGAGTTTTGTGCATGGTGATAGATATGGATCTAATTTCATTCTTCTACAGATTGGCATCCAGTTTTGCCAGCACAATTTGTTGAAGATGCTCTCTTTTTTCCATTGTATACTTTTAGCTCCTTTATCGAAAATCAGGTGCTCATAGGTTTGTGGGTTAAAGTCAGGGTCTTCTTTTCGATTCCATTGGTCGACTTCTCTGTTTTGATGCCAATACCAAGCTGTTTTCAATACTGTAGCTCTGTAATAGAGTTTGAAGTCAGGGATGGTAATGTCTCCAGACAATCCTTTATTGTATAAAATTGTTTTGGCTATCCTGGGTTTTTTTTGTTTTTCCATATAAAGTTGATTATTGTCTTCTCCAGATCTGTGAAGAATTTTGATGGGATTTTGATGGGGAGTGCATTGAATCTATAGATTGCTTTTGGTAGAATTGCCATTTTTACTATGTTGATCCTCGCAATCCAAGAGCAAGGGAGGTATTCCATTTTCTGGTGTCTTCTTCAATTTCTTTCTTCAAAGACTTATAGTTCTTGTCAAATAGATCTTTCACTTCCTTGGTTAGAGTTACCCCAAGATATTTTATGCTATTTGTGGCTATCGTGAAAGGTGATGCTTCTCTGATTTCCCTCTCTGCTTCCTTATCCTTAGTGTATGGGAAGGCCACTGATTTTTTGGAGTTGATCTTGTATCCTGCCACATTACTAAAGATGTTTATCAGCTGTAGGAGTTCTTTGGTAGAATTTTTGGGGTCACATATGTATACTATCATATCATCTGCAAATAACGAAAGCTTAACTTCTTCCTTTCCAATACGAATCCCCGTGATCTCCTTATGTTGTCTTATTGCTATTGCTAGAACTTCAAGCACTATATTGAAGAGGTATGGAGAGAGTGGACATCCTTGTCGTGTTCATGATTTTAGTGGGATGGCTTTGAGTTTTTCTCCGTTTAATTTAATGTTAGCTGTTGGCTTGCTGTAAATAGCTTTTATTATATTTAGGTATGACCCTTGTATCCCTATTCTCTCCAAGACCTTTATCATAAAGGGGTGTTGAATTTTGTCGAATGTTTTTCAGCATCTAATGAAATGATCATATGGTTTATTTCTTTCAGTTTATTTATATGGTGGATTACATTGATAGATTTGCGTATGTTAAACCAGCCCTGCATCTCTGAGATGAAGCCTTCTTGATCATAATGGATACTTCCTCTAATGTGTTCTTGGATTCGGTTTGCCAGTATTTTGTTGAGGATTTTTGCATCAATGTTCATGAGTGAGATTGGCTTGTAATTCTCTTTCCTTTTTGAGTCTTTGTGAAGTTTTGGTATCAGAGTAACTGTAGCTTCATAAAAGCAATTTGGTAATGACCCTTCTGTTTCTATATTGTGGAATACATTAAGGAGTATAGGTATTAGCTCTTCTTGGAAGTTCTGGTAGAATTCCGCATTGAACCCATCTGGTCCTGGGCTTTTTTTGGTAGGGTGGTTTTTGATAACATCTTCTAATTCTTTGCGACCAACAGGTCTGTTTAGATTGTTCACCTGGTCCTGGTTTAACTTTGGTATATGGTATTTATCTAAAAAAGTGTCCATTTCTTTTACATTTTCCAGTTTTGCGTTATACAGGCTTTTGTAGTAAGATCTAATGATTCTCTGAATTTCCTCTGTGTCTGTGGTTATGTCCCCCTTTTCATTTCTGATCTTATTCATTTGCGTGTTCTCTCTCTGTCGTTTAATTAATTTAGATAGGGGTTTGTCGATCTTGTTGATTTTCTCCAGGAACCAGCTTTTTGTTTCATTGATTCTTTGGACTGTTTTCTGTGTTTCTATTTTGTTGATTTCAGCCCTCAGTTTGATTATTTCCAGTCTTCTACTTCTCCTGGGTGAGTCTGCTTCTTTTTTTTCTAGAACTTTCAGGTGTGTTTTTAAGTCCCCAATGTATGCATTCTCCATTTTCTTTAAGTGGGCGCTTAGTGCTATGAACTTTCCTCTTAGGACTGCTTTCATTGTGTCCCATAGGTTTGGGTATGTTGTCTCTTCATTTTCATTAAATTCAAGGAAGACTTTTATTTCTTTCTTAATTTCTTCCTTGACCCAGGTGTGGTTCAGTAGTTGACTGTTCAGTTTCCATGAGTTTGTCGGCTTTCTGTGGGTAGCATTGTTGTTGCCTTCTAACTTTAATCCGTGGTGATCAGATAGGACACAGGTGGACACTGATTTTTTTTGTATCTGTGGAGGTTTCCTTTGTTTCCAAGTATGTGGTCAATTTTTGAGAAGGTTCCATGAGCTGCAGAGAAGAAGGTATATTCTTTCCTATTTGGGTGGAATGTTCTATAGATGTCTGTTAAGTCCATCTGCTTCATTAACTCCAACAATTCTCTTAATTCTCTATTAGGTTTCTGTCTGATTGACCTGTCCCTTGGAGAGAGAGGTGTGTTGAAGTCTCCTACTACTAGTGTGTGTGGTTTGATGTCTACCTTGGGTTCTAGTAATATTTCTTTTACATAAGTAGGTGCTTTTATATTGGGAGCGTAGATATTCAGGATTGAGACGTCATCCTGATGAATTGTTCCTGTTATGAATGTAAAGTGACCATCTTGGTCTCTTCTGATTGATTTTAGTTTGAAGTCAGTTTTGTTAGAAATTAGTATGGCCACACCTGCTTTTTTCTTAGGATCATTTGCTTGAAACACCTTTTCCCAACACTTTACTCTGAGTAGGTGCCTGTCTTTGTGGTTGAGATGTGTTTCTTGCAAACAGCAGAATGTGGATCCTGTTTTCGTATCCAATCTTTTCGTTTGTGCCTTTTTATAGGTGAATTGAGCCCATTAATATTAAGTGATATTAATGACCAGTGGTTGTTTACTCCGGTTATTCTTATTGCTTTTGGTAGTAGAGATTGTGTGTCTCCCTTCTTTGAGATGTGCTGGTGAAGGGTCACTAGATGCCTGAGTTATTGTAGGCAGTGTTGGCAGTGTTGGATTCCTTGGGTTGTGATTTTCCTTCTATTACTTTCTGTAAGGATGGATTTATGGCTACGTATTGTTTGAATTTGTTCTTATCCTGGAATGTTTTGTTTTCTCCATTGATAATGAACGATAGCTTGGCTGGGTATAGTAGTTTGGGTTTGCATCCATGGTCTCTTAGCTTCTGCAGTACATCTATCCAGGACCTTTTGGCTTTCGTAGATTCCATAGAGAAGTCAGGTGTAAGTCTGATCGGTTTACCTTTATAAGTAATTTGGCCTTTTTCCTTTGCAGCTCTTAATATTCTTTCTTTAACCTGTATATTTTGTGTTTTGATTATTATATGGTGAGGAGATGTTTTTCTTTGATCCAGTCTGCTTGGTGTTCTGTATGCTTCTTGAATATTTAAATGAATATCTTTCTTTATGTCTTTCAAAGATTACAGAATAGGACATTTAATGTTTTAATAACTGAGGACTTTTCATGACAATGAGACACTCTGCTCCTGGCAGCACCAATCTACTTCAAGAAGAAGATGGGCATCGAAGAGGCTCGTTAAGGAGTTTGATAGCCATTTGGGCAAGAAACTGCTCTTGCCTGGACTATTGCATAAACTGGACACAGAGAACCCACAGAGAGAGGACTACTGAACTTGCCTAAGGTGAGATGATCTTTCGGGGTTCCTGATTCATGAAAGAGTCTGCGAGACATTCTGCAGGACACAGCAGATAGTGACTGAACTGACTTTGAATTTTCCTGCTTTAGGGAAATGTCTTCTGGATACTATGGGCCTGGAGGCTGAAGATGGACGCCCCAACGGTACAGAGGAACTTTGGATGACTGTCCAGGCAGCGAGATGTCTCTGTTATTTCTAGAGTTTGAAAGTTGCTTTTTTCTTGTTTGCTTAGGTAGTATTGTATCTTTGTGGAGTCTTTGATGGAGTTAAGAATAGTTAGTTATAGTTTTCCTTAGTTATGATAAAGATTATTGTAATTTTTACTTGATAACTGTTTTGTTATATGTAATTTTGCTATGTTAAAGTTAAAGCCCTTTTTTTGTTTAAACTGAAAAAGGGGAAATGATGGAGGAAGGTCATTGGCTAATAAAGGAACTGCCTTGGCCCATTTTATTGGTTAGAAGATAGGTGGGAGGAGTAAACAGAACAGAATGCTGGGAGGAAGAGGAAGTGAGCTCAGACTCGACAGCTCTCCTCTCCGGGGCAGACGCCTCAGAGAGACGCCATGCTCCCCGCTCCAGGGAAGACACACGCGCTGAAGCTCCGACCTAGAATCTTCCCGGTAAGACCTGTGCTCACAGATTATTAGAGATGGGTTGATCGGTATATCAGAATTAGCCAGTAAGGGCAAAAGCTAAAGGGCCAAGCAGTGTTTAAATGAATACAGTTTGTGTGTTGTTATTTTGGGGCAAGAGCTAGCCGAGCAGGCGGCTGGGGTTTTGGGGACGCAGCCCGGCCGCTCCTTATTACTACAGTAACCCAGACCCAAAAAGATGAATATGGGATGTACTCACTCATAATTGGTTTCTAGCCATAAATAAGGGTCATGGAGTCTACAATTGGTGATCCTAAAGAAGCTAAGTAAGAAGGTGAACCAAAGGAAAAACATATAGTTATCCTCTTGGCTATGGGAAGTGGACAAAGTTGCCGGGGAGAAAATTGGGATCTTGGGGGTGAGGTGGGATCGGGGTAAGGGGTGATGGGGAGAGAAAAGGGAGAAGGGGAGGATGGGGGAAACTTGGGGGAAAAGGAGGATTGGGATAAAGGAAGGTTGGATAGGGGAGCACAGAAGCACAATTCTTAGTTAAGGGAGCCACCTTAAGGTTGGCAAGAGACTTGAACCTAGAGTGGCTCCCAGGTGCCCAAGCCGAGGTCCCCAGTTAATTCCTTGGGCAACTGAGGATAGGGAACCTGAAATGACACTATCCTATAGCAATGCTGACGAATATCTTGCATATCATCATAGAACCTTCATCTGGTGATGGATGGAGATAGAGACAGAGACCCACACTGGAGCATTGGACTGAGCTCCCAAGGTCCCAATGAGGAGTAGAAGGAGGGAGAACATGAGCAAAGAAGTCAGGACCACGAGGGGTGCACCCACCCACTGAGACAGTGGAGCTGATCTATTGGGAGCTCACCAAGGCCAGCTGGACTGGGACTGAAAAAGCATGGGATAAAACTGGACTCTCTGAACATGGGGAACAATGAGGGCTGATGAGAAGCCAAGGACAATGGCACGGGGTTTTGATCCTACTTAATGTGCTGGCTTTTTGGGAGCCTAGCCAGTTTGGATGTTCACCTTCCTAGATATGGATGGAGGGGGGAGGACCTAGGACTTACCACAGGGCAGGGAACCCTGACTGCTCTTTGGACTGGAGAGGGAGGAGGAGAGGAGTGGGGGGAGGGGGAGAAGGGTGGGAGGAGGGGGAGAAGGGTGGGAGGAGGGGGAGAAGGGAAATGGGAGGCTGGGAGGAGGTGGGAGGAGGTGTTTTTTTTTCTCCTTTTCTCAATAAAAAAAAAGAAAATTCCAACTTGTGAGATAGAACTAAATAAAGAAAAGCTTAGAGCCTGGTGAGGTATTACACACCTTTAATCTCAGCACTGGGAAGACGGAGGCTGGCGGATCTCTGAGTCTGAGACCAGCCTGGTCTACAGAGCAAGTTTCAGGACAGCCACGCTTAGGCAATGGACAAAAGGCAGGTGAAGAAATAACTGAATGAAGGGGCCATTCATGTTCCAGTCCCAGCAAGTAGCAGAACTTGGCAGCTTTGCTCATGTGGTTCTGGCTTTAGATAAAGGACGGAAGAAAGGAGTTATGGAATAAAGCTGCTGAAGCCAGGCATGGATCAGCGTGTCCCTGAATGCAGGCTTAGGGAGGCCATTTTGTAAAGCTGTGAGGTTGAAGCCTAGATTGCCCCAATGTTAGCAATGCCAGAGCCATGGTACACCTGCTGAGGATAACTGCCAACAGAGAGTGGAACCAGCCCAGAGAAAGAAGTGTGTTGCAGTCAACAAAGCAAACAAAGTTGGAGCTCTGAAGAGCATTTTGACATCAGACATGGAGATGCACAGTTTGGAGTTTGCTCCAGTGGTTTTTGGTCCTGTTTGCTCCAGGATTTCTCGCTGTGCTCCCTGTTGTTCCTTTGCCGAACTACAGTTCCCAGCATTCTCCTGGATACGGACATTTCCCAGAAGCCTTTGCATTCCCCGTTAAAAGCGAAGGTCTTTACGAGTTCGCCCCTTTCCCTTCCCCCTTTTGCTCTCCTAGTGTATTACACACCTGTCCCTGCCTGTTGCCCCTCCCCCATTAAAGTGCACCCACGTGGGACCGCCGCGTGTCTGTGTCTTTTCCTCGCGTAACAGCCTTCGCCTTTTACCTTTGCAGCCAGAATTAATTAACAACACTCCCTTCCCTACATTTTGGAATGGTAATGTACATCCTGTGCCATCATATGTTGGAAGACTGTGATCTGCTTTTTGGTTTTGATTTTTTACAAGGGGATTACAGTTATGAGATTGCCATTCATCCCAGAAGAGACCTTGGACTTTGAAATGAGTTTGAGACTGTTATAGACTATATGGACTTTGGAAGCTGGACTGGATGCATTTTTTTACATTATGATATGGCTACATGCCTTTGTGGGCCAGGGAGTGGAATGCGGTGGCCCACATTTGAAAGAAAGTGGCCCCCAAAAGAGTGACACTGTTAAGAGGTGTGGCCTTTTTGGAGGAAGTGTGTCACTGTGGGGGCAGGGTTTGAGGTCTCTTTGTTTAAACTTCCCTCTGTGTGACAGTCAATTGACTTTCTGTTGCCTTCTGGTGAAGATGTAGCCAGAACCACATCTGCCTGCACACTACGATGCTTCCCATCATGATGACAATCAACTGAACTGTAAACAAGACACCCCTCCCCAGTTTAATAGTTTTCCTTAAGAGTTGCTGTGGTCATGGTGTCTCTTCACAGCAATAGAAACACTAACTAAGACAGTAGTAGGCTTGGATTCTCCTTCTCTATTTTAATTTTGTTGTTGTTATTTATTTGTGTGAGGTGCATATATGCCAAGTCAGAGGACAACTCTCGGGAGTTGGCTCTTTCCTTCTACGTTGTGGGTCCTGGAGTAGAACTTGTATCATTAGTCTTGGCAGGAAGGGCCTTTACCCATGGAACCAACTGGCTGTCCCTTCATTTTTAAAATGTGTGCGTGTGTGCGTGTGCTCATATGTATATGCAGGCACACATACACATGTGTGCACATGGAGGCCAGAGGATGACGTTGAGTGTCTTCCCGAACTACTCTCCACCTTATTTGTGTGTTTGTTTCTGTTTTTAGAGGCAGGGTCTCACTGTGTAGTTTCAGCCAGCCTGGAGCTCTGTACACCAGGCTGGCCTTGAAGTCATGGAGATCTGCCTGCTTCTGCCTCTGGGATTAAAGGTGTGGATCACCACGCTCACTCTATCCTATTATTTGGAACAGTTTATCTCATGGAGCCTAGATCCTGCCTGCCTGTTGGATTAAACTGGCTTGCCAGCAAGACCCAGAGAGACGCCTGTTTTCACCTGCCCCAGGTTGGGATTACAGGCATGAACCACTTCTCCCAGTTTTTAACTTGGGGTCAAGGAATCTGAACTCAAATCTCCACTCTTACACAGCAAGCCCTTTACATACTAAGCCATCTCTCTGGACCTTTTTCCTTTTTCTTAAAAAAGAAGACGACTTTTATCTCCTGTATGTTCTCACCCGTCTCACCACTTTGAATATCATGTATCCATGATGACTCCCAGAGGGTTATCTCTCCTTGAACTTGAGACTGCTATATACAAGTGCTTACTCAACGTCTGCTTGGGTGTCTACCCACGTCTCACGCTTGACGTGTGCAAACCAAACCCATTATTTTACCCTGCTCTCCTCCTCTGCAAAATTGCTTCTTCTCATAGTCTTCAGCAATCCCACGAACAGCAGCTCTGCTCTTGCTGTTGCTCAGGGCAAACATCTCGGACTCATCCTTGAATAAAGGAAATTGTCTCAGTTTCCTAACAGATACTTCCCTTTCATCTCTAATACACAAGGACTTGTCATTTTTTCCACACAAATGCCGTACCGAGCAAAACAGTGTAACACTTTAATATTATCTGATCCTGGTCTATATTCAAATATCCCTAATTATCTCAAAAATGCCATTTTAAAGTTGTTTTATTCCAATTAAGATTCAAACGAAGGGGCTGCTGCCATAGCTCTCTTGGTAGAGGGCTTGTCTAGCACGCACAAAACCTGGGCTCTGTCCCTAACACTGCATAAAGCCGGGTGTGGTGGCACATGCCTATAATCTTAGCATGTGGGGTGTGGAGGCAGGGGGACAGGAGATCAAGGTCGTCCTCCACAACACAAAGCAAAACAGAATCGGGGTGAACAAGGGAACTAGAAGCAGGATGAGTATGATTAGAGTATATTGTATAGTATGTAAACATATCTCAGAGAGATCACTAAAATAAAATTAGATAAAACAGTACCAGGTGGTTATGAGTACTTCAGCTAGGGGAAGAGTAGAAAGCGCCAAGTAGAAGCCAATTGCTAAGACTATTTAAGCCAGGATGTTCAGAAAATCCTCTCCGATAGAGAGCCATATGAACCAAGACTGGAATAAAGTCTGTGTTAGCCTGTATTAGTTGCTTTTGTCTGTCTTAGCTACTTTTCAGTTACCTGGACAAAATACCTTCACAGAATCTACTTAAAAGAGAAAGGGGGTTCATTTTTAGCTTATACTTCCAGAGGGATGGGGTCAAACACCAAGAAAGACTTGGCAGAAGTCAGGGGAATTAGGATGGCAGAAGTGGGAAGTTGGTAAGTCACATTTTCATGCACACACCCAGGAAGGAGAGAGGAAGGGAGGCAAGGCTACAAGCCCTCCCATACCACTTCTAGTGACATACATCCTCCAGCAAGGCTCCAACCCCCAAAGATTGCATAATTATTGTATACAGTTTTTCTTATATTAGTTATACCCTGGCAACCGAAGAGTCAAGAAGAGAGCGTGCAAGTGGAGTGATGGGCAGTTGTGAGTCACCACGTGGGTGCTAGGAACCTAACCCAGTTTCTCTGCAAGAACAGCAAAGGCCACTGTCTGGCATCTTTGCAGCCCCTCTGCTCTGAGCACTTCCCAGCATGGGCTAAACAGTAGCAACAACTATTGGAAACAGCTCCTAGCCCTGCTGTTGCTCTTGGTCTCTTTACTGTTCTCTTCAGTCTTTGTCAAAGCTAAAGGACCATCTCTAGATAGGGAGTCCTAGGGGACACTTTGAGAAAGAATGTTCGGGTATGAAATGGGGGACAGGTGGCCCTGCTTCCAGAGTCAGCCTCTCGGTGAACTCAAACCACAGACAACAACTTACTAACATAATGCACATCACAATGATTCATTCATAGAAAGAATGTCATCTGTCACAACACTGATAGAACTGAAGGTTGTTAAGTGAAATAGTTGCGATACAAAGACCGAGGGCATTGAAACAGTGTACATTGATGGCACTGGAGTGCTGGATGCAGTGCCTCCGAGCTCAGACCCCCGGCTTTGGGATGCGGAGGCAGGAGAATAGTAAGGTCAAGGCCAGCCTAGGTTCTGGGGCATCCTGTCTCAAATAGCCAAAACAAAACAACAGTGGTCACCAGAGACTAGGGAGAGAGTGAAGGACAGGGAGAGGTGGGGAGGTTGATGCATGGGTGCCTCGCTGCAGTTAGGTAGTACTGCTGCATTGCTGTGTGGCGGGTGACGGTGATGCACACTGTATGCTGTTTATCTCAAAAGAGCAGATGAAAGGGTTCAGAAGGTAAGTGTTACCATAGAGAGGTGATTAGGTATCTATTGCAGGCAACACCCTCTCAAGGGTTAACGCGTCTCTTACAAGAGTGGGTTAGGACTAGTGAACTATAAAGACTGGTTACCATGGGAGCAGCTTGCTATAAAAGGGATTCGGCTTCTAGACTTGCTTTGTTACTCTGTCCCATGTGTGCTCTTCTGCATGTGTTTCTCCACCATGTTGGGGTGCAGACAGAAGGCTCTTGCAGTGGTTTGAATGAGATGTCCTTTATTGTCTCTGGGATTTGCATGTTGGGACCCCAGTTAGTGGTAACCCCAGTTAGCATGGCCTTGCAGGGGGAAACATGTCACTGGGGGTGGACTCAGAGCTTTCAGAAGACTTACGTGATTTTGAGTTCGCTCTCTTGGCTTCCTGTCTAACTTCCTGCACTTAGAGATGCGAGCTCTCAACTGTTGCTCCAGCGGCTGTCTGCTTGCTGCCACACTTTCCAGCCATGACAGCAACGGACTTTTACCCCTCTAGAACTGTAAACCCCAAATAAACCCTTCCTTCCAGGAGTTGCCTTAGTCACAGCATCGTAGCACAGAAATAGAAGCGTAGCCAAGACGACCTTCATGGAAGCTAGCCAGATAAGGCCACCATGAAATGAGGGAAGGTTGATAGCTCGGTTAGTAAAATGCTTTCCCCATAAGCATGGCGATCTGAGTTTGATTTCCTGAACTCAAATGAAAATGCCTAGCATGGTGATGCATGATTATAATCCTGACATTGAGGTGGGGCTTGGTGGCTAAAGTGTCTAACCTGTGAGCTCCAGGCCAAGGAGGTCCAGTCTCAAAGGAGTTTGATGTCATCTTTCTGAGGAGGTTGTTCTTTCTGAGTTTGCGTGTGCACGCATACACACTGACACAGACACGGGGGGGTGGGACTGATAGATACACACACAAATTTTTATTTTATTTTAATTTTAATAAATTTATTTTACATTCAGGCCACAGTTTTTCCTCCTTCCTCTCCTCCCAGCACCTCCTCCCAACCCCCCTCTGTTCCCAACCCTCAATCCATTCCTCCTCTGTTTCTGTTTAGGAAAGGGTTGGTCTCCCATGAGTATCAACAAGCATGGCAGATCAAGTTGCAGTAAGACTAAGCAACTCCACATGCACTGAGCCTGGGCAGTACGAGGAGTAGGGTCGTAAAAGACAGTAAAAGAGTCAGAAATAGCCCCTGTTATCTCTGTTAGGAGTCCCACAAGAGAGTCAAGCTACTCAACTGCAACGTACATGTAGAGGGCCTAGATCAGTCCCATGCAAACTCCCTGGTTGTCGGTTCAGTCTCTGTGAGCCCAGGTTAATTAGTTCTGTGGGTTTCTGTTTGTCTTGTTTGTTTGTTTGTTTGTTTTGGTGTCCTTGACCACTCTGGCTCCTACAATCTTCTTTCCTCTTCTACAGATTCCCTGAGCTCTGCCTAGTTTGTCTGTGTGTCTGCATCTGTTTCCATCAGTTGCTCTGATGACAGTTAGGCTAGGCACTATTCTGGTCACAGGAGATGGATAGTTCAGGCCATGCATCTGCTATTTCTGGGAGTCTTAGTTGGGGTCATCCTGTAGATTCCTGGGAGATTCTCTTGTACCTGACCCTGGAATGCCCCCCCTTTCCAGTACTGTCTTCCAGTGCTCTCCCTCTCTGTTCTTCCAGCACCACCTCATCCCTCCTGTCCCCATCCCCCCCACCATCTCCAGTCCACCTGCACAATCTATCCCAGGGAGATCCATGTATTCCACCCTGAGCTCTCCTGTTACTCAGCCTCTCTTGGTCTGTGGATTGTAGCATGATTATTATTTACTTAACAGCCAATATCCACTTATAAGTGAGTGCATACCATGTTTGTCTTTCTGGGTTACATCACTCGGGATGATTTTCCCCCCTAGTTCTATTCATTTGCCTTCAAATTTCATGTCATTTTTGTAACAGTTGAGAAATACCCAAGTGATACATGATGAACGGACGCTTAAAAGAAATCCCACAGTAGCTCAGAATTGAGAAATAGTTATTTATTTAGGGATAAACTCACAAATCAGAATTTTCTGCTTGAACGGTGGACAGAGATCGAATCCAGCAATCCAACAATCCGAACGAGCAGCCGGCGAAAAGGAGGATAATGGGGTTGAGGCAGGCTGTGCGCCAGCATATATGATCTAAGAGGCCACGCCCCAGTAGGCGGGTACCACAAGCTGCAAGCCTTCCTCCAGCACTCCAGTGTGTATATATGTACCACATACAGGGAGAGATGACTGGAATGGGAGGGCATTTTGGGGGCAGAGACCAAGAGCAACAGCAGGGCTCGGAGCTGTTTCCAATAGTTGTTGCTACTGTTTAGCCCATGCTGGGAAGTGCTCAGAGCAGAGGGGCTGCAAAGATGCCAGACAGTGGCCTTTGCTGTTCTTGCAGAGAAACTGGGTTAGGTTCCTAGCACCCACGTGGTGACTCACAACTGCCCATCACTCCACTTGCACGCTCTCTTCTTGACTCCTCGGTCGCCAGGCATGCAATTGGTGAATTTACATGCATGCAAACTAAACACTCATACGTACAAAGATAAATAAAATTTTAAACATGCCTACGGTGGGGAAAAGAAGTCAGAACTTTGTCCATGGGACACTTATCCATGGTAAGAAAGCGAAGTTGGGAACTTCATCTGGCTCCCTCAGCACCCCAGTCAGTCTCTGCTGAATGTTTTAAATGCCCAATTTGATGACGTCATTTCTGTCTGTTGTTATTCCTTCTTTAACTTGAAAGCCTCACCAAAGAGCACTCTGCTTTTCTCAGGACTGTCTGTCAGGAGCTCCAGCCAACTGCCTCAACAGAGCTATTAGATGCTTTGAATACCCTGTTTGATGTTTTTCTCTGTCTGTCTGTCTATCTACTATTTGTGTATTTTACTATGTATTATTTTACTTTAGCTTGCTCTATACTTAAGCTTGCTCATTCAAAACTGAATATGGCTACTGTAAATCATTCTCTGCGCCACACAAAACAATGAATTCCCTAGCGCAAATGCGCCGTGTGTCCTTTCTCCACTCGTCATCTAATGGAAACATCTCTTTAGTCTTTCAGCTAGAACACGCTCTTCCCCTTCTTAAATTACACTTCCACTCTCTCTAGAACACTTATAGGAATAATGTTCTATTCTTACCACTGCACTAAGCAACTTGAAAAAGGAGCTATGCCCAGATCTCCCTGGAGACCGATTCAACAGGCGTCTGTCTGTCTATTTCACCCACCAATCGGCAACAAGAAAACAAGAAAGTCCAAGTGTCTCTTTGCTATACTGACTTCATTTCCTTTGGATTCATCTACAGGTGCTACTTCAGGACCATAGAAACTGACAGAGATGCAAGGTCAAACTGTCTGGTGGTAGCATTCTAGAAGATGACATGGAACAGGTTAATACATCTTCTATTCCTTTGCTTGCTGTCCTCCCTAGGAAAGAATTATGTTCCTCAAAACTCTCATATTAGCACATCAAACTTACGTCTCCACCTGGGAACCCACTGGCCATGCTGGCCTGGAAGTCAGGTAGGCAATCTTCACTCTCCTTCCTAGCCCCTGTTTCTAATCCCCAGTCTGATCCTGGTCCTATAGCAGATCACTTGCAAGGGTCTGTTCTCCCTCTATGGCGTCACCCCCTGTAGACTCTGCCAACCTTGTGGTAAAGCCAGGTTTGCTCCTTCCCAAGGGCCCTTTCAGCTCCTACCCCTTCTTGACCATCCCCATTCTTTGTGACAACCCCCAATACCTAGAAACCCAGTGTACCTGGGGACCCCTAGTGGTCACACCCAGCAGGAACCCAGAAGCACTCCCTACCAGGCAACCCACAGCCCACACATTCTTAAGATATAAAGAAACCAAGACAACGGAAGGAGATCAAGGGAATACAAATAGGAAGAGAAGTCAAAGTATCTTTATTTTCAGATAATATGATTGTACACATATATGTCATTAAAAAAATCCACCAAAAATCTCCTACAACTGATAAACACTTTCTGTAAAGCAACAGGTCTCAACATTAACAAAAAAATCAGTACAAACGACAGACTAAGAAAGAAATCAGGAAAACAACAGCTTCCACAATGGCCTAAAAAATGTCTCCGACAACTCTAACCAAGCAAGTGAAAGGCTTGCATAATAAAAACTTTAAGGCATTGAAGAAAAAACTGAAGACGATATCAGAAGATGGAAGGACCTCCCATGCTCATGGATCAATAGGATTAACATAGTAAAAATGGCCATCCTACCAAAAGCAATCCACAGATTCAATACAATCAAAATTACCACACAACTCTGGAGGCAGGAGGAGTTCCTGCCTCCAGACTCCCTCCTTGAGTTCCCACCTTGACTTCCCTTGTTGATGGACTATAAAGTGTGGCTGCTTTTGGTCATGGTGTTACCCACAGCAATAGAAAGCACACTAGCACAAGAACTTTTATACCTTCAGCAGTATAAGAAATAGTCTGAGATGGGCGGTGGGGCGCACGCCTGTAATCCCAGCATTTGGGACGCAGAGGCAGGCGGATCACAGTGAATTTGAGGCCAGCCTGGTCTACAAAGCGAGTTTCCAGGACAGCCAGGAACAGACACAGAGAAATCTAGTCTAGAAAAACAAAACAAAACAAAAAAACAAAACAAAACAAAAAAGAAATGACAGAAATCATCTGTCCTCCTGTAAGAATGGTAATGCCCTTGCTTAAGGGAAGAGTTTCAAACTTCCTGCTGAACTAAACCCACCTATGCATGAGAAAACAATTAAATAAAATGTAAAATAATAAAAAATGTACTTTTCTGTCATCACTGAAGAGGTCAAGAAGTGCTCCCCACCTCACCCTCTTCTACACAGGGGAATGAGGTCCCCCCACCCTGTGCCCCCACCCTCTTCCTTGTCAGGGATGGCTCCTCTCTGTAGGAAGAAGAGTTCCTTTGGGTGAGAATCCCGAACTCAGTGTCCTGAGTTCCAAATGTGAATCTCAAAATCCTCACCATTTTCCCTGGAATTGGCTTCCTGCTGTCTCAGATGAATAAACAATGAATAAAATACAAACCTGAATTCCTGTGTGCACAAGATGATCCGCTAGCACTCAGGGAAAAGCGTTGAAACTTTAGCCTAAATAGTTTTATCCTTTGTTAAATTTAACTGTAGCTCTGTTTTTAAATTCTATATGATGATTATATATGTAACGATTCACGTGTGTATATGTAGATGTACCTAGTTTACAGACATACACAGTCATAAAATAAAGGAAATGTGTTCAAATGTTTTTTCTACTGGAGTATCAGATCAAAATTGTTCAGGGCCAGGAGTGACAATGAGGTTGATAGTTTGCCTAGCACACATGAAGCCCTTGGGTTCAGTCACCAACGATGTGTAACTAGCATTAACTAGGCATGGTGGAGAGAGCCTGTAGTGCCAGTGCTCAGAAGTGGGGGCAGAAGGGTAAGAAGTTCAAGTCCATGCTCCACTATATAGAGGACTTGAATCCAGACAGTGATACAAGATACCCCACCAGTAAAGCAAAAACCAAGTTGGGCACGGTGGTGTGTAGTGACATTTTGTTTGTAATCTAACAAATAAAGCTTGCTGGAAGATCAGTATGCAGAGCTAAGCTACTCATTAGCTATAGAGGCCAGGCAGTGGAGGCACACACCTTTAGTTCCAGCACTCCGTAGGTAGAGGCAGACAATCTGTGTGAGTTCAAGGCCACCTTGAACAGAGTTCATATAAAGGTTATCCCAGCACTTGGGATCCCAGGCCTTTAATCCCAGCACTAGTGGGGTGGAAATGGGAGCAATATATCCAGGCAGAGAGAGGTATAAGGTGGGAGGAGACAGAAGCTCAGATTCAGTCTGAGATTTGGTAGAAACAACATTCAGTCTAAGGATTTGTAGAGATAGAATTGCCCCTTCGGTCTGAGCATTGGTAGAGGTAAGAACTCTCTAGTGGTTGGCTGATCCGCTTCTCTTATCTTTCAGCATTAACCCCTATATCTGACTCTGCATTTTTATTATTCAGAACAATTAGAATTCATTCTACAGTGGTGCATGACTTTAATCTCAGCACTCAGAAAACAGAGGCAGATGGAATGCTGTGAGTTTGAGGTCAGCCTGGTTTACATAGTGAGGGCTTCTGAGTGAGACTCTGTCTCAAAGAAGGCTAGGCCAAAAATAAGGGGGAAAGTTTAGCAGTCCTTGAGGTCACATGTCTTTGAATAACTACAATTAGTAGCATGGCATATAAAAAGCATCTTCTGCAGATTAGGTGTGCTATCCAAACGTGTAAATTCAGTAATTAAAGGTGAAGCGAGGATGAGGTCAGTAGGTGAGGAGGTGCAAAGGAAAACAAACTGAAGAGTCGGTTTAGTAAACAGACAAATACAGAAGGGAAGAGAAAAGAAATAAGAAAACTACATTACAAATAAAATAGTAAAAAGGTCCCTAATGGTCAAAAATGTAGGTAAAATAAAAAAGGAAAAAATAAACAAAGACCTTGAACATTTAAAGACAAAACAAGCCACATGTAGGTTGGGTGTGCAATCCCAATAGTCTCTAAATTTGAGTGGTGAAGGAGGAGAAGTTCAAGGTTCTCCTTGGCTAAAAAAAAAAAAAAAAGCTTTGAGACTCTAAATATATCAAGATAACAACAGCAAATGTTCCATTCTGAAAATAAGCAAGTTCCATACAGAAGGCACGAGAATCAGTGTCCCTCGAGCTTGCAATCACCATGTCCAGCATTGCGCTCTTGGCGACATGAACTCAAGAAGTAAAAAAGGCCCCAAGTTAAATATACATAGATTGACCTGAAATGGAGAAATAGATAAGATTGCCTGGCAAAATTGGGAGCATGTGGGTGGGAGGAATATGGAGGGCAGAAGGGGAAGAGGAGACGGGGAGAGGGGAGGAGAACTTGAGGGAATGGGAGAGTCGAGATGGAGGAAGAAAAGAAATGAGAGCAAGGAAAGAGATATCTTGATTGAGGGAGCCATTATGGGGCTAGCAAGAAACCTGGCACTAGAGAAATTCCCAGGAATCCACAAGGATGATCCCAGCTAAGACCCTAAGCAATAGAGGAGTGGGTGCCTGAACTGGCCTTGCCCTGTAATCAGACTGATGATTATCTTAAATATCACCATAGAACCTTCATCCAGCAACTGATGGAAACATAGACAGAGACCTGCTTCAGAGCCCTGGACCGAGCTCCCAGAGTTCAGTTGAAGAGTGGGAGGAGTGAGAATATGAGCAAAGAGGTCAAGACCATGATGGGTTCACCCACTGAAAACAGCCTACCTGAGCCAATGGGAGCCCACCAACTCCAGCTGGACAGGGAAGAAAACAGCATAGAACCAAACTAGTCCCTCTGAATGGGGTTGATAGTTGCATGGCTTGGGCAAACTGCGAGGCTACTGGCATTGGCATCAGGATTTATCCCTATTGTTTGTACTGACTTTTTTGGAACCTATTCTCTTTGGATGGCTATCGTGTTCAAACTAGATATAGTCGGGAGGGCCTCAGATCTTCCCTAAAGCAATATGCCTTATCCTCTCTGAGGAGTGGATGGGGGGCTTTGTAGGGAACAGGACAATGGGAGGGAGTGGAAACTGGGATTGATATGTATAATGAAAAAAGATAGCTTGTTTTCTTTTTTAAAAAAATAAAAAATAAGTAAAAAAATTGTTATAGTACTATATACCAAATAAATGTGGTTAGATGAGATTTAGAAAGAGAAAGGATTTTTGCTATTTCTTTTCCTCTATTCTAAACTGAGCTGGAGAATTTTTTACCTATTTTTGAGGAACATAACACAAAAGCTTACAGAGGAAATTTTGAGACACTGTATTCACAAACGCTGAAAACGCAGGACTCATCGGGAGTGTCTGAAGATATGGCAGGTGATTATTTATTCGCCACCCAAAGAAACCTCCTCCAGCTCTTTGCCGTTATATAATGTAATAGCCGGGTAAGAATATCTTTACAAAGAACCGATAATTAAAACTTGCAAAAATATTCTTATAGCTTCAGTAAAGACACCGCCAAGCAGCACAGCCCTGACCTTCACCTCTATTCGAAAGCTGAATTCATACGGCTTAGAGATGCAATTAAGTAGTTCATTAGTGACATTCTACATGGACCACAAATTATATTTTAAAATGACATGTCTACTTCATTGGTATTTTAAAACCCATGGCTAATAATAACTTTAAGGCATTCGACCTAGAATTCAGGCATGTTTATCCTGAGTTAAAAACAAAGCCTCTTCTGTGGGGAGTTACACCTTTACTGACTCCTCAGAGTCAGAAAGGAGCAATGCTTTATTTTTAGGCTGATGTGTGACATGTTTACTAGGTCATCATTAACTTATTCATAGAATGTTCACAGAGTCTTTCATAGTTTGAATAGGAAATGCCTGTCACAGGCTCCTGGAGACTTGGCTCCTTCCAGCTCACAGGCTCTTGGAAGGTGATTGAATTCTGGGGACCTGACCTATCAGTGGATTAACCTCTTGAGGGAGTTATAATATAGTGGCGCTGTTCTGAGATAAAATCAGGCAGCAAGGCCCAGCTGGAGTAAGTAGGTCACTGAAGGCCTGTCTTCTGGAGGTTGTACTTCCTTGACCCTCTCCTCTTCCTCCTGTCTTGAGGTGAACAGCCTATCACAGCCTCCTGCCACCAGGATGATTGGCCTCCACAGCCAAGCACTGAAACCTCAGAAACTATCCTTCTCTCTTCGAGTTGATTGGACCAGATACTTTGTTAGATGATCCAAATTCTTTGTTGTTGTTGCTGTTTTGAAGATAGGGTCTCACTGGGTAGGTTGTCCTGGAACTATGTAGATTAGGCTGATTCCAAACTCACAGAGATCCTCCTGCCTCTATCTCCAGAGTGCTGGGGACTTAAGGCATGAACCACTATGCTTAGCTGTGATCCAAATTCTAACACAGTCTTTTAGTGACAAACATTCAAGCTTCATCTGTGAAAGTAAGAAGTCACAATGATTTCCCCAGACCTCTACAAAGTTAGCAAACTCCAAGCACCTAAGCACCTGACCATTCCTCCCAAGTATATTGTGTGCAATTCTGAGATAACTGTATGGCCTGGGGAAGAGTAGAGAAAGCAGGGCATCTCTAGGAAAACCATCATCCAGGCTGGGTGAAGACCTTTGGGGAGACTGCTTTGGGGCCACCCACACTCCTGACAAAAAATCCCTCACCTATCAATAAGTCCAATAAACATATTGGTTCCCCAACTGTCTTAGTTAGGGTTTCTACTGCTGTGAAGAAACACCATGACCATGGAAACTATTATAAAGGAAAACATTTAATTGAGGGGGCTTGCTTACAGTTCAGAGGTTCAGTCCATTAGGGGGCATGCAGACAGACATGATCAGAAGGCAATAGAAAGTGGACTGGATATCACACTGAGGGAAGCTTGAGCAAAAGAGACCTCAAAGCCTGCCCCCACAGTGACACACTTCCTCCAACAAAGCCACACCTACTCCAACAAGCCCACACCTCCCAATAGTGCCACTCCCTTTGGGGGCCATTTTCTTTCAAACCACGTCAGTAAACTGTGGTGGAATTGTACTTTGGATTTGTTATTAGAACCTGAACTTGTTCACATGTTCCTCAGAGAATATGAACATATGTTATGGACTTGTTTACATCAGGGATGTAGAATACTACAATCAAAAGATGAGAGCTGGGTAAGGCTGGCTCATCCCTGTAATTCAGTGCTTTGGAGGCAGAGGCAGGTGAATTACTGTAGGCTGGAGGTTAGTCTGGGTATACATAGTGAGTACCAGGCTATCAAGGGCTACCTGAATGAACAATAAATATAAAAGATGAAAACATCATAGAGAGGGCTCCAGCATTTCCATGACATCTCACATCTGGCTGTAACTCAAGTTCTAGGGATCTGGTATAGTGAGTGATGCCCTTCTATATGGTGTGAATATGTTTTATTACCATTGGTTAATAAAGAAACTGCTTTGGCCTATGGCAGGGCAGAATATAACTAGGCAGGAACTCAAACAGAGACAGGGGAAAGAAGGCAGGTCAGGGAGATGCCAGTAGCCACCAGGGAAGCAAGATGTGAGGTAACAAGCCACAAGCTTTGTGGTAAAATATAAAACAATAGAAATGGATTAATTTAAGTTATAAGAGCTAGTTAACAACAAGACTGAACTAATAGTCCAAACAGTTTGCAATTAATCTTAAGGCTCAGAGTGGTTATTTGGGAACTGGCAGGCAGGAGAGAAACCTCCAGTTACGCCAATACTTTTTTCTGGCCTCTGTGGACACCAGGCACATACCAGCAGTACTCATACAGTGGAAAAAACACTCATATGCATAAACAAAATTTTAACTACAGCTGTAGCATTGCACTAGGTTGAAAAATAAAGAAATTGTAGGCCAGACAGTGGTGGTGCATGCCTTAAATGCTCAGCATTTGAGAGGCAGAGGCAGGCAGATCTCTGAGAGTTCAAGGTCAGCCTGGTCTACAAGAGCTAGTTCTAGGACAGCTAGAAAAAACAAAACCAAACAAACAAACAAATAAAGGAATTACATAGGGATAAACTAGAATGCTTTCTTAGCAAGGACAAAGCAATGGTTTCAATCCCCAATACCATATAAACAGGGAATAGTGCACATGCTTGTAACACTGGTACTTGGGAAATAGAGGCAAGAGGAGTCTAAGATCACCCTTGGCTATGTAGTGAGTTCAGAAGGCCAGTTGAATCACATGAACCCCTGCTTCCAACAAACAAAACAACAGAGAGACTTTAAAATATAGCTTCTATGTGTCCCAGCTATTGTGTTCCTGGGTACAGATCTGAAGGAACTAAATCAGCAATGCCAAACACATTTCTGTGGAGCCATCTTTACTGTGGCACTATTCACAACAACCAAGGTCTGGAACCAGTCCAGGTGCCTGTCACAGAACACACATAAAAAATACTTGGCACCGTGCTTGGTATTTAGCAAATGCTAGATACACACTAGCATGGTGTGAAGCATTTTTTTATATGTTCTAATTAAACCTCATATTAGTCCTATGGTAGAAGTGTAGGGGTGTGTGTGTGTGTTTATTTGAATGTATCTGTTTCAATCTTTTCTGTTATGTGTGTCTAGAATGTGAACTGTGTTCATGTGTGGTAGAGAAGGGTAACACGGTTGGCAGCTGAGCTGTGAGGCTTCAAGACTGTTGGGTGTTACTGTTGAAACACTGAAAATATTGTAACACACATCGTGCCGTGTTTCTATACTTACCCCACTGCATCCACATGTGAGAGTGGACATCTGTTGTGAGTTTGGTATTATTTCATGATAAACACATTTTTGTGTGAGCATCCTGATTATAAGAACCTCAAATACTGAACACCAAGAAAAGCCTCATAATATAGGGAGAGAGCCACATTCAAGAATTTGAAATAATGAGACCATGTATATGGCTGAGGAACCTTCACTGCCCACATTTAAGAAAAGAGTGAAGAGGAGCCTGTGCTTCATAATGATCTGCTCCTAGAAAAACTGAAAAGCATGAGGGGGAGGCTGGAGGCAACACTCGGAAGCCAAGTGTTTCAGAGTGAGCTGGATGATGGCACTTTGTGGCTCACAGGCTCATTAGAAACCACACCAGTGGCTTTCTATAAAAGGACCGGCTCAAGAGCACGGTGGGATTTCTATTTTGAGCTGGTTTTTAAGACAGACCAACAGAAAATAAATGACAATAATCCACCTCAGCTGTCACGGTGTTTTAGTCTAAAATGATAACATCCTCTTCTTAGTAATTAAATCCCTGTACCCGTGGCCATATCCAAGCGCTGTCTGGAGCACAGGTGTCCACTGCAGGAGGAAATTAACTTATTGCCTTCTATTTTCAAGTCTCAGGGAAATACAAAACTCCAATAAGCAAAAGACATAAGGAATAAATTAAAAGGCACCTCACGGAGAAGGGGGCAAAGTTGGGAGAGATACTGTCAGCCTCTGAACAAGCAGCATATGTTGAAAATGAGGTAAAAAAGTCTTGAGTCACGTGGCAAAGCATAGACAGAAATATGGCTTAATTTAAATGTAAGAGATAGTAAGAACCCTGAGCTATTGGTTGAGTATTTAAAAGTACTATTAGGTATCAGTGTGTTTATTTGGTAGTTGTTGGTGGGGCAGTAACTTCCATTCCACTTATAAATGGCACCCACTGTTGGGCATGAATCCACATAAAACCTAAAAAAGTTTTTAAAAAAAGGTTCTAAATGCACAGAAATGGAGCCGTACTAGAGTCCCTAATCCCTCATGCTGACAGTGAAGCAGAGACGCATATCCAGACAGCTACTCATGAGATAGAGCCGGCTGCCAGCTGCCATGATCTAAGCAGAACGGCAGATTCCCACAGACTCTTAAAGGAACTGCAGTACAGAAAGGTATGTAATTTTACTATGTTAAAGTTAAATCCTTCCTTTTTGATTAGACAGAAAGGGGAAATGCTGTGAATATATATTCTCTTATTGGTTAATAATAAAGTCTGTTTGACCAATAGCCAGGCAGGATAAGGTTAGGAGGAACGATGAAACTGAGAACTCGGGTGACGTGGGTTAGTCAGGAGTGATGTCTGTCAACCATTGAACAATCAGGACGTGTTCAAAATGAGGTAAAAAGTCTTGACCCATGTGGCAAAACATAAATAGAAAATTGGGTTAATTTAAATCTAAGAATTAGCTAGTAATAAGTCTGAGCTATTGGTTGGGCATTTATAAATTTTAAAAAAAGGCAACTCACAAGACAAAGGGAAACAGTGTATACGTTAATTAGCTTAATTAGTCAATTTGCAATTAGTCACCCATCCTGGTGTGTCACATATAAGCAAAATTTTTTATTTTTCCATTTAAAACCTTATATTTATATTGTTTTCTTGTTTGAGACAGCATCTTGCTATGTAGTCCTGCCTGTCCCTGAACTCATTAAATGAATGAAGTTGGTTTCCACATTGCAGAAATCCTGCTTCCCAAGTGCTAAGATCACAGGCAAATACTGTTGGGAGCTGCTGGGGGATATGGTTCCCCAAACCCTGAATTTCTTGAAAACAACTTGTTTTCCTCTGCTCTGAGCAGGCTGCAGCTGCTCTGAGCACAAGACCTTCACAGCAGGCTGGTGGGGGTGCAGCTGAAAGATCCCAAGAGCTGGGGCATGGCCAGAGCCCTATATAAGCTTCCCCTGAGCACAATAAACTTGGCATTCTTGTATCAAGAATGACCCATCTCTCTCTCTCTCTCTCTCTCTCTCTCTCTCTCTCTCTCTCTCTCTCTCTCTCTGTGTGTGTGTGTGTGTGTGTGTGTGTGTGTGTGTGTGTGTGTGTGTTTAAGTCTCCAGACCCAGTTCCCTGGTCCTATACCAACCTGTAGTGGCACAGACCTGTAGTGTACAAGACCGTTCGGGTTTTACAAAATACTAACACAGTCATTTTGAAACATTTTTTTAGATTAAAAAAGCAAAAACAAAAACAAATGAGAAATGTTATTGTAAGGTATAAAACAAATTCACTTGGTTTGTTTGTTTGTGAGACAAAGTAGCCACAACTGGCCTCAAACTTGTTGTAATATGCCAAGTATGGTGTGGAACATTGATAATCCTAGTTCTTGGGAGGCTTAGGGAGGCACATGGGTCCTGAGGCCAGGCTGGGATAACAGTGAGTTTCAGGCCAGCCTAAGCTACATAGTGAGTGCCCTTTGCCAAACATTAAAGGCAAACAATCAAGTTTGTTCTGTAGCCAAAGCTGTCCTTGAACTCCTGATCCTCCTGCCTCCACTTTCCAAGTTCTAGATTATAGACATGTAACATATTGACCAAAATTCTCCTACTGATAAAAAGCGATTTCAGGTCTATGAGAGAGAAAAAAAACGATAGCAACAACAAAAAAAAATCATTCCCACCATATCCCAATAAGATATGGTTAAAAACTCTTGTTGTTAGTTCTAGCTTCCTTGATACTCCTGCGCCCTGAGAGCACAGCAGGGGAGGAGTGAGTGCAGGCAGAAGTCCACGTAAGCTAGCTGGTGTGTACACAGAGGCTGAGGAAACAGAAATAGGGATGCTGGAGACCAGGACGCGCTCCAAGGTGACATGTATGCTACCGTTCTCAGTAAGTCTCAGTGGGTCTGGAATTGCAGCCTTGCACCACAGAGGCCATCCCTGAGAGACTGCCTTGTTCAGAACATTCCCATTGGCCCTCTGCCCTGAACCTGTTGCATTTTGAACTAGCTCTGTTCCCTATCGGCCAAGTGTAATGTGTACAATAATAAATCATCTTTTTTGCTGGATCTCAGCTAAAGAAAAAGGTGGGCAAAGGATATGAAACTTCTCCATTGCGAGAGAGGTGTATAAAAATTATGTATCATATAGAAATTGTCTGTTGATACAGATGTATCTGTCTGGGCTGGGAGCATCACGGCACCTGGCAGAGAGCACACACCTCTGGCAAGCAGGAAGCTCTGGTGTGCTGGCACAGTACAGGACTCTGAGGCAGGAGGGCCAGCCTGGGCTACAGACCCTGTCTTTAAAAGAAAAAAATCAGCTTGGTAACTTTTTATTGGGGAAATTATTTAAAATAAATAGTTTGGTGAATGCAAGCTTTGTTTATGGATTTTTAAAAATTGAAGTAATTATGGTGTACTGTGCTGTGGAATATTATTTTAACTGGGCAAAGATGTGTTACACTGTTTATACTGCAATTACTGTAAATGTGTAAAGGCTGCTTACGCTGCATTTGTGTGAGGATGGAAGGTTTGCATTTAATTACGTAAAGGTGTATTGCATTTGTTTCACCTTGCCTGCCTAAGGCACCCAACTGGCCTAATAAAATAAAAAGCTGAATGGCCAATAGCTAGATGGTAGAGGGATAGGCTGGGCTGGAGAGTAGAGAGAATACATAGGAGGAGAAATGTAGGCTTGGGAGAGGAACAAGAGAAGGGAAGGGAAGGGAAGAAAAGGGAAGGGAAGGGAGGGGAAGAAAAGGGAAGGGAAGGGAATGGAAGAGAAGAGAGAACGAGGAAGAAAGAGAGAGAGACTCCAGGTGCCAGGTAGGTAGGCCGCCGCCAGCCAGTCAGATATCAGAAGCAGTGAAAATAACATATACAGAAGGAAGAAAGGAAGAAGAGTTAAAAAAAAAGGCAAAAGGTAGATAAAGAGAAACAGGTTAATTTAAGTTAAAAGAGCTAGCCAGAAATGAGCCTAAGCGAGGCTGAGCATTCATAACTAATATTAAGCCTCCATGTCACAATTTGGGAGTTGATTGGTAGCCCAAAAGATAAAGCCTCGTACAGAATAGTGCATATAAGGAGATGATCAAGAATGACTGCCCTGAGGGGAATGTTTTTTATGGTTTCAATATTTAAAGTTAGGAAGGAAAACTGAATAAGCCTCGCCAGAAACACACTCCAGAGATGAAGCGCACTAACCACATAACTAGTTACAATGACCAGCTGGCCAGGGTCACCTCTGTTCCACTAGGGTGATGGGATGTTCATATTATGTGCAGAGGAAAAAGTTATGCTACAGCAGTAAGGGAACTTCAAAATCATTAAAGTCTCACTACTCAGCCAGGATGGAAGCCGACACCTGCAGAAAGTAAAGTCTAACTTTGAAGGCACCCATGGTACTCAGAAGACCCTAAATGGGATCAGAAAGAGGGCTGACCTCGCTGTGCAAGCCTAAATACCGGAGTTCAGTATCTGGAACCCACACATAGGTAGGAGGAGCTACTCCACAAAGTTGTCCTCGGCCTCCTACATAACCTTACATGTACATAACCATACATACATGTGCTCTGCACCCTCATGATATGCCAAATGCACATGTGCGCACACACCAGGGAACATGGGAAAGGATAGGAGCTCTCCACTCCAGTGGGAATAGAAGTTCCCAGAAAAGGTCAATGAAAGTGAGGAGGATTCTAAAAGGTTGATGCCTGTGGAGAACTGGAATGTTGTACATCCACAGCCCAAGGCATTTGGAGCTCTCTAGAGTCCCCCTCATAGCCTCATGCTGCCCATCTCTGTGGTAAACTAACATGCTTTTGACTCCCACAAAGCCTTTGGGGTGTGTTATTAGTAGACCACTTGCTTCCAATGGGAAAGTCAAATCATTAGACTGAATCTGTAACAGCACAGTCTTCTCCACTAAGGCGACTGTTTCTACTGCTGTCTCCGCCACGTAGTTGGTAAATGCCTCGGTTTATGTTTTTTTCCTGAGACATTTCTCTGTGTATCCCTGGCTGCCCTGGAACTTGATCTGTGAACCAGGCTGGCCTTGGACTCAGAGATCCACCTGCCTCTGCCTCCTGAGTGCTGGGATTAAAGGTGTGTTCCACCACTGTCCACCCGACTGATTGAATAGTTTCTTCTGCTTTTCTATAAAAAGTTCATATTGTTGACTGCACTTTGGAATGTGTCATTTGAGGGAACCCAGTGTGCTTTTGTGAGACATGGTCACTCATAGTTAGCTCAGAATAAAGTTTCTTTTACTCTCTTTGAGGTGAGAATCTGACTGAAGACTCTCGACTGGTGAGACAATATTCTTGTTTTGTTTACATGTATTTATTTGTGGTGTGTGTGCATGTATGCACACATGTGTAGGCATTCATGTGAAGGTTGGTGGACAAGCTGTAAAATCAGCTGTATGCAATGTGAGTCCAGGGGACTAAACACAGGCCTTTGGACTCTACACTGAAATACCTCATCAGCCCCTGTGATGGCTATTCTTAGTTGTCAACTTAACTACACCTGGAATTAAGTAAAACCAAAAAAAAATGGAGGGCACGCCTGTGAGGGGTTTCTGCTAAATTTGGAGTGGGAAGATACACTTCTAATCCAGATCTTTTTTTAAAAAAATATTTTATTTATTTATTATGTATACAATATTCTGTCTGTGTATGCCTGAAGGCCAGAAGAGGGCACCAGATCTCATTACAGATGGTTGTGAGCCACCATGTGGTTGCTGGGAATTGAACTCAGGACCTTTGGAAGAGCAGGCAATGCTCTTAACCTCTGTGGGAAAATCCACCTGTAATCTGGGCCACATTCTCTGTTAGAGGCCTCTACAAGAACATGGAAGAAGGAAGCCTCTCTCTTTGCATGTTTGCTCTTGCCTCACTAGCGAGTCCATTCCTTCACTGGCATTTGAGTCTACTTCTCTAGGCAAAAGAGAGAGAGAGAAATTCATTCTATAAGTTCTGTTACTCTAGAGAATCCTAACTAAGACAACACCTCTATTCCTTTTTAACAAAATTTACTTATTCTATGTGTCTTTCAATCGTGTATCTCGATCCCATTCATTTCCCATCCCTTCGCATCTGCACTCCACTCCTGTACCCCAATAAAACAAAATTCAAGAGAAAGAAATGAAGAAAATAAAATAAGAAAAATAACAAAAAGGGAAGGAATTAAAAATCGTATCATGGAAGCTGCAGCGTGACCCAACAAGTCAGGCTGTATACCCCTTTGTCCATACATCTCTACTTGCAAGTGTTTGTTGTAAAGAGTCATTGCTGGTTCAAGGTCCCTGATCTCCACTACACATTGGATGCTAGGCCCCCACTAGGACTCCTCCTGGACATCCCACTGGCACCCTGTATTGTGGAGATCCTGCAGCTTTGGGTCTGTGGGTCAGGTTCCTTCACATGCTCTGGTAAATCAAAGATGTGGTGGCTGTTGGGGCAGACCAAGTCATAACCCTAGGTCTGGGCCTGAGCATCTGGAGGGTTGATCTGCCAAGTGGAAAGTGGGGACAGCTCTCCATGGTCACAATTTCAGGGCTGGCTCACCTACACCTATTGTGCTCTCCTGGCAAGGTCCACGGCCTGCTCTTTGAGTGTTGCGGCTGGTGGGGATCGGAGACGGTTCTCCCGCTCTTATGACCATAGGGTCATCTCTCCCACCTGCCTCTGGTGTTGATGGGCAGAGGCAAAAGACATCATTCCCCTGCCCATGCCACCTCAAGACAGATGAGAAGTGGGGACATCTCTGCCATGCTCACAACGTTGAAGCTGGCTCATCCACACCTCTGCTAACAGGGTTGGTTCTATTGTGGTCCCCTGATTAGGTACAGGACCTGCTCTCCAAAGTGTTGCTTGCATCTGTTGGGGGTCAGGGAAGGCTCTTCCACCTGCCCCAGGCATTGTTGTGGTGGGGAAGGGCAACCCTCTCCTGCCCATGCCATCTCATAACAGATGAGTAATGGGGACAGCTCTCCCTTGTTCACAACTTTGGGACTCTCTCACCCATACCTCTGTTGGCAGGCATTTTAATTTTTTACCCACCAATGTGGTGATATTTTGTTTATACTTTAAACAAATAAAGCTCACCTGTAAATTATTGAACCTACTTTTTTTTTATCCTATTTCTACATCATTTCCCAAATAACCTACATGGAGTCTTAATATTAGTTATAAAAACTCAGCTGATAGCTCAGACTTATTACTAACTGACTCTTACACTTTAAATTAGCCCATTTTTCTTATCCACCCTCTTGTATGTGGCTCATGGCTTGTTACCTCAGTCCTTACACATCCTGTTTCCTCATCTTCTGCTGGTGGCGGCACCTCTGAATCCACCCTTCTCCTTCCCATCATCCTTAGTTTGTCCCCACCTATACTTCCTGTCTGGCTACCGGCCTGTCAATCTTTTATTCAACCAATTCAAGTGACAAACCTTTACAGTGTACAAAATGATTGTTATTATTCCACAGCAACCTCTACCAACAGGATTGGCTCTATTGTGTTGCCTGGGGAAGGTGCAGGGCCTGCTCTCTCACCTGCCTCTGGAATTGATGGGCAGTGTGTGTGGGGGCATCTTCCCCTTGCCCATACTGCCACAAAACGGATGAAAAATGAGGACAGCTGTCCCTTGGTCACATCTTCGGAGCTGGCTCACCCACACCTGCACTAACAGGGTAGGCCTCTATTGTGCTGCCCTGGAGAGGTCCTGGGCCTGCTCTCCTGAGTGCTGCAGCTGGTGGGGGTCAGGGACAGCTGTCTTGCTCTTATGACCACAGGACTTGGTTTCTCACCTGCCCCCAGGCATTAATGGGTGGGTGGGGGCATCTCTTCCCAGCCCATGCTGCCATGTGGCAAATTAGGGGCGGGACTAGGTCTCCTACTCTCATCCTCCGGATTGGCTCACTGTGCTCTCATCATCATGGCAATCTCCGCTGTACTGCCCAAAGTGCAGAGCTTGCTCTCCCATGGTTGCCAAGGGTGAAGGTGTGAGCCCTCACCACCTCAGCCCAGCATTCCCTTCCTCTCTGGTCTCTGTCCACAGGACCTGAGCCTGCCCCCCCTCTCTCTTAAGGCATCATACCACACATCTGCTCATTCTAATAACAACCTCTGGCTGGTGTTGCAAGGTGCAAGGTGGGCCCTTGCCTTCTCTTCAGAGCCCAGGGTGGGTATCTCCAGGCCTGTGTGTGAGTCTTCCTGTCTCATGCCATGTCATGCAGAGCTGGGCCATGGGTCCTCATCACAAGGAAATCCTTATAGAGCCTGACTGCCTGGTGCCTATGGTGGGCAGACTCCTGGTTGCTTCATCTGGCTGCTTTTGGTCAACCCCAGCTACAGAGTATAGGGTGGGGGCTTGGTTGGAGTTACACTGCTGGCCAGGTTTAGACTCCCATGCCTGTTTGGCTGTGTTGCCACCCTCAGTGATTCAGGCCCGGGTAGAGCTAGCAGCTCCTGCTTGAGTGTGCCCTCCCAGAGCTGAGAGCCTGGGGAGAGCAGCCTCTGTTTTTGACACCAATTCACCCCCCCCCCATTTTCGTTCTAATACAAACATTTCAAATAAGAAAAAAAAACACAAGAGCAACTAAGCAAGCTTTAGACCCTAACTGTGGGCCCTTTGAGCTTAACCTTTGTAGGGATAAGTCCCGCAAGGGGGCATGTTCGCCTCGGGCTAATGTTTGCCTATAAATTTGGCGAGCGTGCTCCCAGCTGCTGCTTCTGCTTCCCTGGTCTCCGCAGGAACGATGGTTCTGTAAGTCTATTTCTCCATTAAAGCTGTATACAAAATGTATACAGTCGGTCTGCATTCATTACGCTGTTACACTTTGGCATCCAACATCGGGCTATTTTGCCCCCGACTCGAGCTCGTAGCCTGCTAGCTAACACAGCATGACCCCGGATGCTGTTTTTTAGTTCGTGACTCAGGCCCCAGTGCCGAGTCCGAGACACACTCGGCCACACAGGCCCATTCTGCCTGCACTTGGGAGGCAGAGGCAGGCGGATCTTTGTGGGTTCAAGGGCGGCCAGGCGGTGGTGGCACATGCCTTTAATCCCAGCACTTGGGAAGCAGAGGCAGGTGGATCTCTGTGAGTTCGAGGCCGGCCAGGCAGTGGTAATGCACACCTTTAATCCCAGCACTCGGGAGGCAGAGACAGGTGGATCTCTGTGAGTTTGAGGCCAGCCTGGTCTACAAGAGCTAGTTCTGGACAGGCTCCAAAAACACAGAGACCACCACTGGCAGGAACCGATCATTGCAGGTAAAAAAAATTTCTTTTATAAATAAAATGTCTGAACATGTTACTATTCAAGAATTTAACAGTTTTTTTAATTGCACCATGTGGGAGATTTTACAAGACATGTCTATCACCCCACATCTATGGATCCTTCTGGGATTCGTAGTTTTCATTGGCACTAAGTAGTTTGATAATAGAAATATGATAAAGTCTTTACGAGATGCATCCAGGATTCTTAAGGCAGAGATTGAAGGCTTATAAATAATTGAGAATGACAACAATCTTCTCAAGAATCAGTTTGAAGTTCTCCAGGCTGATGTTAAGGAGAAATTCATTACTATGGAAGAGGGAACAGCTGATTTGGATCATAAGCTTCAGTCCCTTTCTGTAGGAACCAAAACATTAGTGGCTGATATTAAGGAGAAATTCATTACTATGGAAGAGGGAACAGCTGATTTGGATCATAAGCTTCAGTCCCTTTCTGTAGGAAATGAAACATTGACTGAGAGAATCAAAACTGCTAAATGTGACAATCGGATTTTGTCGAAAGCTTATGACAGATTGGCGGAAAGATTGTCAATACAAGAAGGCACGGTTTATGCCATAAAAATTATGTCCAAAGATGAGATGTTATCTCTAACGGACAAACTTCATACTTTAGAATCCTCAATGAAGGCTTTGGAACATAATTCTGGACAGGAGATTCAGACATTGCAGAAGGCAATGGTGAATAGAATTGAAAAGATTGAGGAATTTCTAAATTTTGATGAAGAAGAGCAAAGGGTAGAAAGGCAAATTTTAACTACATCTGTGGGTAAATCTCTCCGGGGCAATTTCCACAAAGCTCTACTTACAGCTCTACCTGCCTTTCCAGTAATAACAACAGAGAAGGTGATTGGTTCCAGAAACCCTAGGGTCATCAAGGAGGATACATGGGAGCCTGTCCGTATGAATGACCTCAAGGAAATTAAACAGGCTGTCATGACTTTTGGGATGCAAGCCTCTTTTGTTAAAAAGATGCTAAGATCTTGGGCCACGACAAGCAGAGCAACCCCCTTGGACTGGCTCCAGCTGAGCTCTGCGGTACTTGAGAGTGGACCGCAATTGAAATGAAAATGCTTATTCAAGCAAGAGGCTAGACTTTTAGAACAGCAGGAAAAAGCAAAGGGAATTGACATTTCCCTAGATAAAATTCTAGGTGAAGGGCTCTTTTCCGACCCTTAGGAACAAGCTAATTTGGATGAAAACACACTCTCCATGTGTACTACAGCACCCTTAAGGGCTTGGGACAGGGTACAAGACCCAGGACAGAGAATGGAATCATTTGTCAGAGTTAAACAGGGTCAGAGAGAACCCTTTAGTGACTTTTTACAAAGATTAACTAAGGCTGTACAAATAGGGATATCTGACCCAGAAGCAAGACGTATAATGATTGAGTCTTTGGCTTATGAAAATGCAAATGTGGAATGCAAAAGGATTTTGGGGCCTTTAAAGCTCAGATCAGCGCCCTTGGAAAAATGGGTCTTACATACACTCAGTGTTGATACATTTGATCATGGCACTGAAGCATGGGTAGAAGAAGCAATTTCCAATGGTAAAAGGAGACACCAGAATAACAAATGTTTTAATTGTGGCAAAATGGGTCATATGAAAAGGAATTGTAGACAACAGATTTTCAGAAATAATAATAATAATAATGCATCTTTCAGAAATAATAATAATAATAATGTATCTCCTAGAAATAACAGAAATAGAAGGACTCAGCCTTCAGGTTTATGTAGAAGATGTGGAAAAGGCAGACATTGGATGAATGAATGCAGGTCTACAAGAGATAGACAAGGCAACCTGATATAGATGGGAAATGTGAGAGGGGGGCCTCACAGGCCCCCATGGCAAACATGGTTCAGTCATTTCCAGTTTCTGGAGAGAACGTGCCTCGTCAGGACAATTAGGAAGCCCCATGCCTACTGTTACAAGCAATAATGATCAGAAAGATAAGTTATGTGTGTTTTGGCAAACTTCTATAAATGATCAAAGACCTAAACTGAGAGTGTGTGTAAATGGCATTTTTATTATTGGCCTGCTGGACACAGGTGCTGATGTAAGTATCATTACCCCAGAATCTTGGCATCCATATTGGCCTCTTCAGAATGTAAATGTTCAGCTCCTGGGAATTGGAACCCTATCTCGAGTAAGGCAGAGCACGAGATGGGTTGAATGTATAGGGCCAGAGGGACAAATAGGAAAATTAAGGCCAAATGTAGCCAATATAGCAATGAATTTATGGGGTCGTGACCTATTACAACAATGGAATACCGAAATTAACATTCCTGCTACTTCTATGACCCATCCAGAGGGCCACGTAATTTGTGAGCCTCGAGTCGAGATCACTTGGGTAGGAATGGGGGGAAAGAGAAAGAGAACCAAGCGCGTATAAAGAATGACAGAGTCAGTCTGACATGCGTCTAAGTTCCATTTATTGCAGGCAGGGGTTTATTCTTATAGAATGGTTCTGGCAGGGAGGGGTAAGGTTAGAGGGGAATGGAAACTATTGTGCCCTAGGCCAAGGGGGAAGTAATTGTTTTATATTTTTCTGAACCATCTTGTGGTTAAGCCGTTCCAAGAACTGTGTCACAACTGAATGTGCTTTCAGCAGCAGGCAGCAAGCTGTCCTTGCAGAGAGAATGAGGAAGATTGACCACTATATTTGGTCGGGGGGCTTGTTGGTCCCCAACATCTCCCCCCCCCTCTATATATAAATTAGCCAATTGGGATTTAGGATCTGGGTGCTACTCTGATATTCGAGAGACCAAAGACTCTGTAGCCGGAGCAGACACAAAATTGATCCAAGCCTAAGCTGGTGCAATGGGAACTAGCCCTCAACATGCAAGGCCTCAGTGCTGAGCCTAAGCTGGTGCAATGGGAACTAGCCCTCAGCGTGCAAGGCCTCGACGGTGGGTGTTCTGCAACTCTATGGCTGGTGTCAAGGTCAAAATCATGAGAGAGACTGAGCCTGTTAGAAGACTGATGCTAGACCTTTACCCGTCTTTGGGACATTCTCCCCATTAGGATTGCCCTGTCTTAGGTGGGCCTAGGCTTAAACAATTCTTCCGTCACTGACTTTCCAGTCTTCTTCCTCATGGGATTTTTTTGGGTTAAAGCACCATGGGGACAGATCTAGCAAGGCTAAATTTTACAATTTTGTCCAGAATTTCCATCCTGGGCCTGGGCTTGGGGTATGAAATCTAAGTGGGGAGTGGGAAAGGAATAAGGGTTGAGGGGAAGGAAGGGAAATCTTCTGTAGCTCGATCACAGCAACTTCTTCATTGGCAGCTTCTTCATTGGCAGCTTCTTCATTGGCAGCTAAGCGATGATAATGAACCTAAACAGGTTTTAATGCAGAATGTATTTGAGACTTAATAAAATGCGTTAAACGGTTAAAAGCCCACGTCCCAAAGAAATAAGCAAAAGGAGTCCCAAAAGCGGACCAAAAAAGGGAAGAAGGTATGGGAGGATTCCTCCCCAAGCAGTCCATATTGGCCGGTCGTGCAGCTCGCGTCTGCGTTGTTCTAATTCCTCCTGATGATGTTTTATTCGTTTCCGTACAACGCCGGACTTATTGGCATAAAAACATAGCCCGCCCTTATCTGCTGTGAGCAAATCCAAACCTCTCTGGTTTTGAAGCACGACCTCCGCGAGGGAGTCTATCTGATCTTGAAGATCCTGTACCGAGGTATAGACCTTAGTAATGTCATCTGCCAATTGTTGGGAGAGCTTAGTATAGGAAGAAAGGCTAGTGGCCAATCCTGCAGTTCCAGTCCCCAGGGCGCCAGCAACACCTAGCCCCACAAGTAGGAAAATGAATTGAACAGCTGTTTTATGTCTGGGACTAAAATAATCAAAAGTGGGAATGGGTACTGGTTCATTCCCTGGTAGTAATTCAACATCAGGGAGTAGAGTTGCCAGTACACAAAGCCCTGTCCAGTTCATAGGGAGAACAGCCATGTTTCCACCGCATACAAACACATGCCCCGTGTGGGGGGGGCATAGCATAGAGGATGCATTAAAAACTGCAGGCAGTAAAGGTAATAAGCCCTACATCTATATCAAAGCTATTATTTTGATAATGCTTATAAACGCATAATGTCATATTAAATGCGACAGGTTGAACCCTAAAAGGGGGCATAAGAATACAGTTCTCAAGGGAGGATTTAAAAGTGCCATTAAAAGATGACGGTAATGCTAAAGGCCAGGAGGATCCATAGGCAAGGCACAGCCAGCAGTCCTGAGCCAATGTAGGATTGGTAATATTTAGGGTGTAATGAGTGGCCTCAAGGACCTCAAACGTTTGAGGATCAATTTCGACACCCCTAGGTTTTGGAAGTAGTAAGGGGTGATAATGAATCTGAGGAATCTGGGAGTCAATCCATTTTTGTACCTCCTCTTGGATCTGAACTTCACAGACTGTATCCGTGGGTCCTCCTCCATCGGAGACATGGATTGGAGCGTTTTTATTCCAGCATGCAAGTTTGCCAACGGGGACTGTGCATGAGGCCTGTGAGAGTTTGTTAGTGGAACCTAGGATTTGTGGCTGAACTGACCAGTCACCTCCAGCATTTCCTTTCCAGTGACGAGTGACCAGGGCAGTAAAATAAGATTGGCCGTTGTTAATGCATTCTGAGTAAGAAGAATAACATCATGCATGCATCTGATCTGTGTATTTGCAGTCTTTAGGACATGGAGAATCATGGGAAAGAGGCTTAGGTTTGGCAGCACATGTCCATTGTTGGGTGGAGCCTATAACAGTTGTGGAGATCCCTAAGTATGCCATCTTAGTCCCACAATCCACAGTTTTAAAACTTGTTGATGGTGGGGACAGAACATCTCCTCCTTTGCAATCACAAGGGGGTCCATACAGACTCTTTATAATGCCTTCCGGGTCAATGGGCTTAAAGCCGGCCAAAATTATCCCAGCCCAGAGGGACCAGACTCCTCTTAAGCATAACATCCTTACCATGTGTGATCTTACCAAGTGCATTCCTGGCCTGACATGTGACAGCGAAGGCAAAAACAGCAGAAAAGAACAATCAGGAACATCAAGGTTACGGCAAGGGTTCCATAAAGTGGCTCAATATTTTTTGCGAATATATCTTGCATTTTCAAGAGTGGCATTTCTGCAATATAAACAGAAAAATATTTCCTCAGGAGGTACATCCCTGGGCCTATTTGGTGTCAGAGAAGGGTTTAACCAGCCTGACTGGGAGCCATCTTGCTCCTTTTTCCTTTGTATCATATATGGCAGTGGAACCTTTACCCCAGATTAGAACTGGGTCGGGTCCATTCCATAGCCCAGTTATGGGGTCCTTCCATAGAACCTTGGCATATCCCTGATGAGTTTTGGGATGCCAGTGTCTGTCTGCTGCCGATTTTCCTTGTTCATCGAGCATCAGGAAATTTAGAACAAAGAGGGCTTGTGCAAGCACCAATTTTTGGTTACCTTTGTGGGGGACCAATGTCTCTTGTGCTTTTAATTTGCTAATGGTGTTCTTTAAAGTTTGGTGGGTTCTCTCAACAATACCTTGTCCTTGAGGATTGTAAGGTATTCCGGTGACATGCTTGATTCCCAATGCTGTGCAGAACTGTTTAAATTTTGAACTAGTATATCCAGGGCCATTATCTGTTTTAACAGACGTCGGTTGACCTAAGGTAGCCAGAGCTTGCATCATGTGGCTAATAACATCCTTGGTGGCCTCTCCGGTATGTGCAGAGGCAACAATGAACCCACTGAAGGTATCCACGGTAACATGGATATATTTGAGTTTCCCAAAGGTAGGCAGATGTGTCACATCCATTTGCCAGAGTTGTCCAGGCGTAAGGCCTCGTGGATTTACCCCAAAATGTGGGTCTGGTAAATAGGGCAAACAATTTTTGCATGATTTGACAATTTCCCTAGCTTGTTCTCTTGTAATAAGGAATTTATGACGCAGTGTTTGAGCATTGAGATGATGGAGTCGATGGGCCTCTTTTGCGGCTGCTATTCCTCTGATTTCTGAGAAAAATGCTTGGGGCATTTTGGTGGCTGCATCCGCCAACTCATTCCCTAAGGCCAAGGGGCCTGGGAGACCTGTATGCACGCGGATGTGTCCAATGTAAAAGGGTGGTCTCTCTGTCTAATAAATTTTTGTATCTTATGAAACATATCAAAAGTGGGTGTTTGTGGTTGAATAGTGGGGACCATTTCCAACTATTGTAACGCTCCAACCACATAATGACTGTCAGAATAAATATTAACAGGATGGTGTTCGAATTTTTGTAACACGGTTAGCACTGCATATAGTTCTACTAGTTGTGCAGAACAAAAGGGGGTGTCGATGGCAGTTGTTATGCCATCAAGAACATATGCAGCCCGTCCATTTTTTGATCCATCAATGAAGATTGTTAATGCATTTGGAATAGGCTCTAATTTTGTATTTTGAAGAAAAATGAAGGGAGTATGGGAAAAGAATTGAATCAATTTATCACTAGGCAATTGAGTATCAAAATTTCCTCTATATGAGCAAACAAGAACAGCCCATTCAGGATGATGAAGGGCCAGCCATTCTAGATTAGTTTTATCATAAGGTTGTATAACTTTATCAGGTTCCTTGCCAAAATATTTGGTTGCAGTCCTTAAACCCAGCATAATCAATTGACAGACCAAAAGGGGATAAAGAGGAAGCACTTTTCGCTTGGCAACAGGAAGATGGACCCAGAGGAGTAGAACTGAGCCTTGCCAGAGTAAGCCAGTTGGGGAAAATTCTGTAGGGAAGAAAATTAACTGTAGGGGTTGTTCAGGGCAGAAATATCCTATATGTTGTTTTAAAATAGCATCTTCCACCCTTTTAAAGGCTAAAAGGGCTTCCGGGGTAAGTATCCGAGGGGACAAGGGATCTGCATCCCCAGCAAGAGTGTCTTCAAGGGGACGAATATCACCTTTTGTGAGCTGTAAATAGGGCCGTAACCATTGAATATCACCCAATAACCTTTGAAAATCATGTAATGTTTTTAAGGAATCTTTTCTAACTTGAAATTTTTGGGAGTCAGTCTGAGATGCGCCCAGGCCCTCCCCCTCCCACCCCCACCCAGGCAACCCCGACCTGAGGCCCACGAACCACGCGGCCTGCCGGACGGGCCAAGGGACCCCACGTTGGGCGCCACTTGACCCGTCCAACAGGCCACGCAATCCGTGCGCCCCGAGCCGAGACCACCCGGGCAGGAACGGGGGGAAAGAGAAAGAGAACCCAGACGCATCCCAGACCGACTCCGTCATTCTCTATACACACTTGGCCACTGTCCTGTCTAAAACCCATTGGCCGTGGAATTGGCCCTTAAGGGCTACAGCCACACAACCTCAGGGCATCGGACAAAGTCAAAACAGTTCTCCAAAGTTCTAAAGTTCTACAATGGAAAGACAAGGAAGGCAATACAGGCCAGGAGTCTCCATGGTGTGGGAAGGCAAAGTCATAGGGAAGGAAGGGGCTGATGGCTGAGCCTGATAATCCTGGACTGATGTATAAGGGGGTGGCTGAGACCATACAAGTCTTTGAGGACTGCTTTTTCTTTCATGGGCTGTTATGGGAGCTATAAGAGGCGAATCATACTTTCCCCTCTCATAAGCAGCAGCCTCTTCTTCTAAGTCTATCTCCTCAGTGGGGTCTAGCCAATCATCATTGTCATTATTATGGATTACAGAATAGAGAGAAGGCCAAGATGCAGCCTCTGTGGGCGTTTTCTCAGTCAAAGACAAATGGAGATTTTTAAGGTTCTTAGGGATCTTTTCATCTAAGAGGGAGGGTGTTGGAGAAGTGGACTTATCTATAGATGCAACCTGCTTGGGGTCCGGCTTTTGAAGTGTGGTTTTGGGGGGAGTCATTAAGTCGGACTGGGCAGTCTCATTTGATTTCTAGTCCTCATTAAGGAAATCCTCAAAAAGTTCCAGGAGATGTGAGACTTTCCCCTCCTTTTCAGAATCTTTAAGAATGTCTCTAATTATACCATAAAAACTAAAAAATGCTTAAGGGACCTCCTCACCTTTTCTCAGAAGTTCATTAATACTTTTGCCTACTTTATGCCATGTTAGGGGGTGAAAGTCCGGGCAATTTAAGACTAGCCAAGGACATTTCTCCTCGGTATAACAGAAAAATTGTAGGAGGTCCTTTTTCTTAACTCTTATTCCTCTTTCCCGTAAAGTACTCCTTATCTCCCTTATAAAGAGGGCCTCTTTAGAAGCCGACTTACCCATCCTAATAAGACAGCCGAACTTACCTAAAGACGATGCACGAGCGATGCAGGGCATCTCTACCAAAGCACGTTCCGGAACGCATTTTCCTTCAATTGGGGTTGTCCTGTGACCACCGATCCTCATGCAGCCCCACGTTGGGCGCCAATTGACCTGTCCAGCAGGCCACGTAATTCGTGGGCCTCGAGTCGAGATCACCTGGGTAGGAATGGGGGGAAAGAGAAAGAGAACCAAGCGCGTATAAAGAATGACAGAGTTAGTCTGACATGCGTCTAGGTTCCGTTTATTGAAGGCAGGGGTTTATTCTTATAGAATGGTTCTGGCAGGGAGGGGTAAGGTTAGAGGGGAATGGAAACTATTGTGCCCTAGGCCAAGGGGGAAGTAATTGTTTTATATTTTTCTGAACCATCTTGTGGTTAAGCCGTTCCAAGAACTGTGTCACAACTGAATGTGCTTTCAGCAGCAGGCAGCAAGCTGTCCTTGCAGAGAGAATGAGGAAGATTGACCAGTATATTTGGTTGGGGGGATTCTTGGTCCCCAACACTTCTAGATCCTATATTTCTGAGAATAATATTTAAAGATATTACCAACGGAGAAAACCGGCCATTCGGACTGTACAAGAACAAGCAATTGATGTCCCTTCAGAGATACCAACAGCCTTGTCTCTAAAATGGTTGACTGAGAAACCAATATGGACAAAGCAATGGCCTTTAGCTGAGGAAAAGTTACACGCTTTAGAACAGCTGGTATAAGAAAAATTAGATGCTGGACATATAGAAGAATCTACCAGCCCTTGGAATTCTCCTCTATTTGTGGTTAAGAAAAAATCAGGTAAATGGAGAATGGTGACAGATCTCAGGGCTATCAACAAGGTTATTCAACCTATGGGCCCTCTGCAATCTGGAATTCCTTTGCCCTCTTTATTACCAAAAGGATGGCCTCTCATAGTTATTGATTTAAAGGATTGTTTTTTCACTATACCTTTGCAAAAAGAAGATAGAGAAAAATTTGCCTTCACAGTGCCTACTTATAACAATTCTCAACCTTCGAGGAGGTACCAGTGGGCTGTCCTCCCCCAGGGTATGTTAAATAGCCCCTCCCTGTGCCAATATTTTGTGAAACAACGATTGCAAATAATACGCAAGAAATTTCCCAAATCTATAGTATACCATTACATGGACGACATTTTGTTATCCGATTCAAACATGGATACCTTGAACAGACTGTTTGAAGAAATAAAGATACTTTTACCTAAATGGGGATTGCAAATCGCTCCTGAAAAAATTCAGAAGGGAGATTCTGTTAATTATTTAGGTTATAAAATAGGTTTGCAAAAAATTAAGACACAAAAAGCACAAATTAGAAAAGATCGCCTACGGGCTCTTAATGACTTTCAAAGATTGTTAGGAGACATTTCCAGTCTATGACCATCTATTGGAATAACACCTGATCTAATAATTCATTTGAACAAAACCTTGGATATTGATAAAGATTTAAACAGTCCCAGAGAATTAACAGCTGAAGCAGAAAAGGAACTGACAATGATTGAAGAAAAATTACAGCAGGCACATGTGGACAGGATGAATCCAGAGCTCGATTGTATCCTCGTCATACTACCATCAAAAATTTCTCCTACAGGAATTTTAATGCAGAGAGATGATATTATTTTGGAATGGATCTTTTTACCACATAAACCAAGTAAGAAACTGAAAACTTATGTGGAAAAAGTCTCTGAGTTAATTATAAAGGGCAAGCCGAGACTTCGTCAACTAGCAGACATAGACCCAGCAGAAATTATAGTGCCTTTCACTGCTGATGAACTAAAGAAATTATGGGAAGATAATGAACCATTGCAAAGAGCTTGTGCTAATTTTTTGGAAGACATTAATAACAACTATCCAAAAAGCAAGAGGCTTAACTTCATAAAGAGAACTTCTTAGATTCTTCCTAGAATTGTCTGTGATGCTCCAATAACTGGAGCCCGTACATTCTACACTGATGCCAATAAATCAGGGAAGGCAGGTTACAAATCAGAAGACTTGGGTAAGGTGGAACAAAGTCCTTATAATTCTTATAATGGCGAAATTATATGCCATTCTTATGGTGCTAAGGGATTTTAAAGAACCTATTAATATAGTCACTGATTCACAATAAGCAAAAAGAGTTATTTTACATATTGAAAGTGCTGAATTTATACCTGATGATACAGAACTAACCTCATTGTTCCTCCAGATTCAAGATTTGATCAGGAACAGGCTTTGCCCTATGTACATAATACACATCCGATCCCATACGGGTCTGCCAGGTCCTCTAGCACAAGGTAATGCAGAAATTGATCAATTATTGATTGGTAGTGCTTCTGAATTTCATAAAAAACATCATGTTAATAGCAAAGGTTTGAAGAAAGAGTTTTCAATTACAATGCAACAAGCTAAGGAGATTGTAAAGAAATGCCCTACTTGCTTTTTCTATAACCAAATGCCACTGCCTGCAGGGGCTAATCCAAAGGGCACCCAAAGGAATGAAATCTGGCAGATGGATGTGTTCCACTTTGCAGAATTTGGAAAATTAAAATATGTTCATCACACCATTGACACTTATTCAGGCTTTCAGTGGGCAACTGCTTTAAATTCAGAAAAAGCTGATTCAGTAATCACCCATTTATTAGAAGTCATGGCTATCATGGGTATACCTACACAAATAAAGATGGATAATGGTCCTGCTTATGTCTCTAGGAAAATGAAACAGTTTTTTGATTATTACAATATCAAGCATGTTCCAGGTATACCATACAATCCTACAGGTCAAGCAGTCATAGAAAGATCAAATCAAACTATAAAGGATGTGTTGAACAAACAGAAAAGGGTGGAAAACACCCCCAGAAATAGGTTACATAATGCTTTGTTAACCTTGAATTTTCTCAATGCTAATGAGAAGGGAACAACGACTGCAGAAAGACATTGGATAATGGAAAAGTCTACTGAACTAAATCAACCAGTTTATTTCAAGGATGTGCTGACCTCACAATAGAAGCCAGGAGATGTGCTACATTGGGGAAGGGGTTTTGCTCTTATCTCCACAGGTGAGGAAAAATTGTGGATACCGTCAAAATTAATAAAGGTTCGGTTTGAAGAAGAGAAGCCATTTGGAAAAGATAAATAACAATTCTTTCATAAGGATGGCGAGCATACTGATGGTAAGAAATACAGATAGGTTGGAGGCAGGGTTCTTTTCTTATCGCCATAGGAAAATACTCATCTTCAAAGAAATTAAGGGACCCTGAATATTTAATTACTGATGGATGGACACATTTTGTAAGTATTAATATATATATATATGTCTTATTAAACATTTCTTTATAAATATGTAGAGATGGTTTTGAAGTTGGACTCTGGCTCAGTCCCTCTCCAATTCCAAGCCTGTTAGTAAGAGAAAAACCCAGAGTTTCTGGACTTTCTGTCTCATGTCAGGAGCCATGATATGGGACAGAAATAAATATGAGTTTAGAAAACATCTTTGCTTTTCTTCATATCTATCATACTTTTCATTGAATATATCTATCATGCCTTTCATTGAATATATATATATATATATATGTGTGTGTGTGTGTCTATATATGTCTATATGATTAATGTTTAAGTTTTTCACAATGAACAATGAGTTTTTCCTGAAGTGACATTTGAAGTTTCCAGGAAGAAGATGGGGCCCCACAACAACAACTCTACCTGGTTGATATGACGTCATGATACTGATAGCGCTACTACAAGACCTGTTTTGGGTACCAGCTGCACAAGACGATCCCGACTTGGTTCTCTGTAATGGTGCACATCTTGTACAACATTCTGGCCAGACCTCCACAAAATACTCAGAGACTATTTGCAATTTTAAAAGACATTGATCTTGAAATTTAACCATCATTTTACTTTCACAGAATCCCCCAGAAAGAACGTCGCCCCCATGACAGCTGGAAGTAATTCTAGAGGACGACGTCCCCTCTCCCAGTAAAGTTTGTCGCTGGATTTAGGGACATCATTTAGGGGTTGGGAGGTCATTATCCTCATTTGTTACACAGTTGTTTATTGTCTTAGTCTTTAAGTTAGATAGCTATTGAGAATTATATAGATAGTCAACTAAGTTTGTCATTAATAATTAGACTAATCAGGTTCTCTAGATATATAGAGATTATACTTAGTATAGATAGATAATCTTCAACCTCTTCAAAGAGCTGTAGAAAATGACCTTTAATCTAACTCAGAGTTTCGTGATAGTGAGACACAATTGCTCCTGGCAACACCACTCTATTCCCGAGAGAATGTTGAGCACCAAAGACACTCCACCTGGAGCCTTTCTATTTGGCAGAACTGGCCTTTGGGCAAAGAAATGCCCATGCTTCAACCACTGACAGAGATACAGAGCGTGCATCAATGGATAAAACAGGACTGTCATATCCTGCCAAGACAGAGTAAGATAGTTTTGAAAAGTTCCTTGCCTTTAATAATGGTATGTCAGTTATGTTAGGCCTTAGCCAAAGTTGGTTGACTCAACATTGCATACGAGACTTTGGGTGATTGCCCAGGTAGTCAGTTGTCTCTGTCAATTGTTGCACATTTTGGATATATCTCGTTCGTTAAGTAATTTTTATTCCCTTCTTAGATCTTTGACGAAGTTGAAGATTATATAATTGTAGTTACTCTCTACATTATTTAGATTCCTTGAGATAGAATGTTTATCAAAACTTTTGTTCTCAATATTGTTATGTTAGGCCTTAGCCAAAGTTGGTTGACTCAACATTGCATACGAGACTTTGGGTGATTGCCCAGGTAGTCAGTTGTCTCTGTCAATTGTTGCACATTTTGGATATATCTCGTTCGTTAAGTAATTTTTATTCCCTTCTTAGATCTTTGACGAAGTTGAAGATTATATAATTGTAGTTACTCTCTACATTATTTAGATTCCTTGAGATAGAATGTTTATCAAAACTTTTGTTCTCAATATTGTTTGTTATATTTATTATTTGTTATTATTGTATATAGTTGTATTTGGTTTAGTTCTGTCTTATTTAGACAAAAAGGGGAGATGTAGGGATAAGTCCCGCCCCTTAGGGGGTGTGTTCGCCTCGGGCTAATGTTTGCCCATAAATTTGGTGAGGGTGCTTCTACTTTCCTGGTCTCCGCCGGAACGGTGGTTCTTTACGTCTATTTCTCCATTAAAGCTGTATATATATATATATATATATATATATATATATATATATATTACAATCTGTCTGCATTTGTTTACGCCGTTTCAATTTTTCAGTACAGTCAGTAATTATAGAAAACACAAGGACCTGATGATCAAGTCCCTGTTTTCCTTATTCCTTTGGGTCCAGAAGAAATCATTGTATATCTCCTGCTGTTGGATTTATTCCCATGTGTTGTATAGGCGTATAGGAATTTTTCTTCAGAATGTGTAGATTTGCTATGACTCAACACTAGAATGAGAGCCCAGTGTCACAGAGAGCAATGGATCTCAAGAGACATTTTGTTAGTATTTATGCACACCCTGTCACAGCACCTCATGCCCTATGCCTGGCTGTACAGCAAATGGTACCCTGTCCCATTAAGAGATGCTCTGGCTACTTCTAGTCTCTCTAGTGCTCTCTCTTCCTCCCTCCTTCCCTCCCTCCCTCCTTTCCCCTTCTGTCTTTTTCTCTTTTTTCCCCACTGAGGCAAGCAGGTCTCAGCCTCTTTCCTTTCTCCCTCCTCACTCTCTCTCTCCCTTCCTCATGACCTTTTCTCTTCTTTACACTCCCCTTCCATCTGCATGTCATATTTGTCTTTCCCTTATGATCCGTGGTTTGAACCTCACCCACGTGCTATGGGACTGGGAAAGATTTCCAAATGTCCTATTGGCACACTGGGAGTTCTTTAACACCATCAACCCTCAAGTACTGCAAATCAAAGCTCAATGAGTTGATACTTGATATCATTATGATGGTGAAAATACAAAAGATAAGTCAGTCATGGTGGCACAGCTCTGCAATCCCAGCACTTGGTAGAGGAAAGCATGTGTGTGTGTGTGTGTGTGTGTGTGTGTGTGTGTGTGTGTGTGTGTGTGAGTCACATATATGAGGTTGAAGCTGGACAACAAAATCTGCTAGAAAAATTGAGAAGTACATGTTGCATGCTGAGGTCACAGGTAGAGCACTTGTCTAGCATGCACTGATGCTGGGACACATGTGAAAGTGTAAAGATACTGGAGAACAGGAACCTGCTATGTTATTGCTGAAATTGTAGATGAAGATAGTGCAGCCACTAGCACCTGATCATTTACAAAAGAAAGAAGGGTGAAACCCTAATTACCTACTGCTTGATGAGTGGGTAAACAAAGGGTGGTATGTTAATACAATGGTCTAGTTTCTAGCCATGAAAAGAGGTAGAGAGCTGATACATCCTAAAACATGAATAAATATCACAAACATTAAGCTCAGTCGAAAGTAGCCAAAGGACTGGAGAATGGGACACTTCTTTATTAGATGATTTGATATCTATTAAATACCCAGAATGAGACACTTGAAGCAAAAAGTTATATTGGTAACTGATAGGGGGTGGGGTCTGGGTGAACGAAGAGTAACCACTCACACATAAAGGGTTTTTGTCTCGAACGATGAAAATATTTTTAAAATAAATAGGGTGATGGTTGCATAATTTTAAGAACATACTAAAACAAACTACTAGGTTGTATACTTTTAAAGAGTGAATTTACTACATGAATTATGTCTCAATATTTATAGATCACATTTCTTCCATGTCTATGTATGTTTTGTCTGCATGCATGTATGTCTGCATGCATGTATGTCTGCATGTCTGGTGCCTGCAAAGACACAAGAGGGTGCTAGATTCTCTAGAAATAAACTTACAGATGTCTGTGAGCTTCCTTCCATGTAGGTGTGGTTTTAGATTGAAGGGTTTGTGCTGAGAGCTATTGAGGACTCTCTTTCTCCTCCAGGAGCACACAGAGTACCTTCCAGTACCCTGAACTCTGGTTAGTAGGTGAATAATCTAGTTAGACAGCAGCTCAACTTCTCCATATTCAGTGACAGAAGTGTCACCTTTAGAAACAAGACCCTAACATCAGGTTTTGTGAGCAACCAAGAGCCTTGGCAATAGCTGTGCTGTTTGCTGGTTTCCATGGGTCTCTTTGGTTATGACTCAACAGGCGGTAACCTGTTCCTGGCACTGGAGGTTTCATTTGGTGGCACAAATGTCTAGCGGAAGCCTTTTCTCCCCTGTTGTTTTTTGTCTCAATGTGGGTTCCTTTCACATATGTATAGGAAGCTTTTAGGGTACTCGGTTTCCATACAGTTTTTCGAAGAACCTTTAGTATTGGTTGTCCCTCTCTATTTTCCCTTCTTTACCTTTCTGTCCCATCCCCCTTTTATTAAACCATCCAATTCTAGTTTTCCTTTTAGCTTTCAAACACTATAGACTACTTCCTTTCCTTGAGAGATACTCTCCTCCCTCCTGGTTCCTTTGTAGGTTCCAAACCTCTGTGTATTATGATTGTAGTTGCCATATCAGAACCTTAAAAGGGAACATCCTTAAAAGAGAAAACATACAATATTTGTCTACATGTGCTGAGTACTGTATGCTTTTGTTGGTGGAGTCTGAAATGTGCATGCGCAGAATACACATGGTGCACTACTGCTGAGCACCATTGTGTGCTCACAGCGCATCACTATGCCCAGGAAACTCTGTTGCTAAGGAGGAAGGAGAGTTCAGCTCACACTGAACCAAGGATCTGCCCTAGCAGGACGCTTATTTGGTTCAGTGGGGAAACTTACCAGGATTTTGAATATTTCTTATTGGGTTTGGGAGGGTATGGGTGGCTAAAGGGGAAGGAAGGGTGGGTCGGGAGGGCCGGGAGGGCGCGGAGGGCCAGGAGGGCCGGGAGGGCCTGCAGAGCCTTGAGGCTCAACATGCAGGATGACTTCAAATATGATGCCCTGACTTTTAGAGTCCCTCAGCGGACTCGCTGGTACACCCGCCTGTGGCCCGCATGCCTGGGTCATGGGCGCTTTGGTCGGAAACGACCGCAATTTCAACTGTATCTAGTTGGGTATGACCCTGTGGGGCAGTTACAAAGGGCGGCCAGCGTGGGTGATGTGGCATTAGTTCAAAAATTCATCAATGGCAACGAACACCACATAAACGAATTCGACAAGAGAGGAAGGTAATGGGGCCCAGGGATGGTGAGGGGCAGGAGGGGTGGAAAATGTTGGGGACAGTCAGGGTCTGCCAGGGAGAAACATACTTTCTAGATCTGCAGCCTGAGGGAGGGCAGAGGTCATACTGCTTAAGGCTCTTCTTTCATGGAGACCACTGGGCTTTGTGCCTGCTTTAGGCTCGTAGGCACCTGCTCACCTTGGAAGGGCAGCTTTGAGGCCTTCTTTAAGAAAGCAAAACAAAAATCTTCAGTTAGTTTACAAATCCTTTTACATTGTCTCTTTTAGAGCACTTTATTGGGTGCTTTAAAGGGATTTAGCTAAGAAAACCACGTACATTGTTTAATGTGTGCACTTAAAATTTTATAGGTTTGAGTGTTTTGCCTGCATGTATTTTCAACATAACACACACACATAAGAAGAGGGTGTTGGCTCTCCTGGAAGTGGAGTTATGGACAGTTTGATCTGCTATATGGGTGATAGGAATCAAACCCAGGTCCTCTACAGAAAAACTAGAGCTTGTAAATGCCAAGCCATCTCTCCAGCCCTTAATGTATATGTTTTTAATGCTGTTATATGCAACACAGAAAATTGTATCATGAGATAAATTTTCACATAAGATGTCCACTAGAAGCCAAAAAAAGAAAAAAGAAAGAAAAGAAAACATATGTCAGTTTCATGCTCGCCGAGGAATCTCATAAGGAAATTTTCAACTTGAACTATAACTCTGTCTCCCTGCCCCTTATATACCTGTTGTGTGTGCTTTGATTTTGGTACATACGTGAAGGCTAGTGGTTGAAATTCTCTTCAAAAATTTCTTTTCATCACATTACAAAAATCATAAGTGTGTGGGGCTCATGTGCCCCAAACATGCCAAGTAAGTGTGTGAAGTTCAGGAGAGATAGTATTTGACAGTTGTGTTCTGCCATGTTGTGGGCTCTGGGAATTGAACTCAGGCCATTGGGTCTGTCAGTGGGTGCCCTCACCTGATGAACTACCCTGTGGTTTCTACATCTCAGCTTTTGATACAGATTCTCTCACCCAAATCCCCACTGTGTTTGACTGATTGTCTTGGAGTATACTGACTCACCTAGACTTGCAGGCAAGCAAGCTTTGGGGATCCTCCTGGATCCACATCTCTAGCACCAGATTCTCAAGGTGCTTGGGGTTCTGAAGTCGGTGTCTCAGGCTTGCAGGGTGAGTGCTTAGCAACTGAGTTTAAACAATCACTGCAGACCTCTTTCCTAGTCCTTGTTTCTTATTTCTCACTAGATCATAGGCAGGAAATAATGGCCCTCAACAGTAGATTCTCCAGAGCTCACATGCTTCTTGATCATGTCTGGAGTTGTGAGGTTATTTAGTCTATAGTTATTCAGTCTTCCAAATTAGAGTGTCATACAAATAATAGTAAATCATTGTTTCAAAGTATTATTTTGCTTAATAAATGTATCCATTCAGAACTCTGAATTCTCCAGCTATACTTATCCATTCTGCCAATCCATTTACTCCCCACGTGTAACTTAGATATCTACTGTACAGCATACACAATCTACTAGCTCTCAAGATCCTCTCATTCTGAAAATATTCATGTTTCTCTGCCCAGTCAACTTTCCTTACATTCTATATATTTAAATACTGAATAAAATGAAAGATGCCCAATCGCATCCTTAGTATTTTTTGGCCAGAAGCTTTTTGGAAATCAAAGCAAGGGAGCTATGAAGCCATGGATTATCTCCTTCTCGAGAGATTTGCTCAATTATGGTGCTAGATCATGGACACATTGAGAGGTTTCAGACAAAGGCATTTGCTACCTTCTGGTGTCTGTATTAACATGGATAGTCTGTCTATTGTCTGAGGACTATGCTGTGTTTCTGTTGGTAGCAAACATAGAAACATTACATCTGGGCACTGAGAAAATGAAAACGTCAAAGTATTGATGACTGAGGATTTAGATTTTTGTTTGTTGTTATTTCTATTCTAAATCTGTTTACATTTCATAGTCTTAAGAGCTGAAATTTACATAGATACATGTGACCTTTAGAATTATCATGGGCCTGTGGATTGTGTCGTTTCATTTGATGTAAGGCACAATGGATTACATGATGACCTTTTATTTTGTATGGCAGCAAAGTAGAAAGCATTGCTGATTATAGTCATCAAATATCATGAATTATAAGTGACAGATGTCAGTGATGCTAAAGTGTGAAATAAAGAGTAAGGTAGGTGCAGTGGAACTGCCTGCATTCCTACCTACTGGGAGGATTGCCAAGTTCAAGGCCAGCTTAGGAAATAGAGTTTTAAGATATTGTAAAGTTATTTGAATAAAAAATTTTGCATCTGCTGTAGTATAACATGAGTTCTGTGCTATTGGGGCTTCTGTCCCACCCAGTCCCCCAGCCATTTAGTCCCAGAGAAAATAACACAGAGATCACCCACCGTAAGTTATAAAACTGAGAGGCCCATTAGCTCAGTCTTCTTATTAGCTCTTGTAGCTCATATTAACCCATTATTCCTATCTGTGCTAGCCACATGGCTCAGTGCCTTTTACAAGCGGGCAGGTCACATGTTACTTCTTTGGTAGTCTGGGCTGGACTGGGGAAGAATAGGCTTCCTTCTTCCCAGAATACTCCTGTTTATATCTCCCCACCTCTGCTTCCTGTCTGGTTGACCGGCCTATACTTCCTGCCTGGCCAATCAGCATTTATTTAAAACATGACTGACGGGATGGAGAGATGGCTCAGAGGTTAACAGCATTGCCTGCTCTTCCAAAGGTCCTGAGTTCAATTCCCAGCAACCACATGGTGGCTCACAGCCATCTGTGATGAGGACTGGTGCACTCTTCTGGCCTTCACGCATACACACAGACAGAATATTGTATACATAATAAATCAGTAAATATTTGAAAAAAAATTTAAAACATGATAGAAAGAATACAGACAATTCTCCTGCACCACTATAGGTATAATTCTGTTATTTCTCTTCATTGAAATACTGTGTTTGTTACCATTAGGAAGACCAATCATAATTATATCCAGCAAACACTGAGGTGTCAGTGTCAGATGCTGGAAGCATTTGTATGTGCTCTTGAAGATGTGAGTTTTAAAACCACAGCAGCACTGTGTAAGACAGCTACAGTGTTGAATCCCCATTCTACAGATGGAGAGATTGAGTCATGGAGCTCATAGGAAGTGTAAGTGGTAACTAATAACCAACGGTGATTAGGGTAGGATTCAAATCCAAGCTTAGTTCATTCTAAGAGGTGTTCTCCTGTAATCCAGAGAGGCTGCTCTGAGGAAGGATGAAGCTTGTGATAGAGCACTTTCCTTGACTGGGACTATATGCACTATATATATAGTGCACTAAATGCACTATATGCCTAGCACAGCAAATGAACACCTAAGTAGAGAAATAAGTAAATAAGAAAATTTTAGTTTCTTCTTTTACATCAGAAGGAACTTCACTTTGCCATATAGTATTTACACTTGAATGTACCTTTACATAGTAATCTTTCATTTCCTAAAATGTCCTCTCAATTTGTAGGACTTCACTGCACTATGCATGTGCCCATAATCATCCCAACGTGGTAGCATGGTTACTATCCAACGACTGTACAGACATCAATATCCAGGACGACAAAGGCTGTACACCCTTAATTAAGGTAGCTATCGGGCAAGAGTTTTCGTATAAAATTGATTAGATATTATCCTTGTTTGGTTTTTATTACTGTGATGAAAAACTGGCCAAAACCAGCTTGAGAAAAGAAATATTTATTCAGCCTACAATTCCACATCACAGTCAGGCATTAAAGGAAACCAGGGCAGAAGCTCAATCAAGACTAGAGGCAGGAAATGAAGCAGAGGTCATGGGGGGATGCTGCTTTCCCATGCCTTTTTCCAAGGCTTGCTCGGATTTCTTATACTACTCAGGACCACCTGCCTAGTCATGCCATCTCCCCTAGGAAGCTGTGCCCTCCCATATCAACCTCAATCAAGAAAATGCTCTGCAGACTTCCCCGAGTCCAGTCTGGTAGAGGCGATCCTTCAAGTGAGGTTCCTTCTTTCCCAGTGTCTTCAGCCTGTGTCAAATTATCAAAACAAGCAAATGAACAAGCAACCTCCCCCACTGCAACAATGGCCAAACAGTGCTGGTGAAATGCTTTAATATCTAGGTGTGGTGGCATACCCCTGAAATTCTACCACTTGGAAAACTTTGGTGGGGAGGTCATGAATTTAGGCAAGCCTGGGGTACTTGAGAGGCCCCAGTCTCAAAAAAGAGATAATATGCATAACCTAAACAATTGGTCTGATCCAAGGGTAACTATTCAATGCAATTGTTGGAATGCTTATCCTGACTTTCTTGAATTCAGTATCTCTTTCTTTCTACAATACCCACAGGCGACCCAGATGGACAACGTGGAGTGTGTCTCCATACTACTCACGCAGGGTGCCGATCCCCACATCTTAGATTTCGGCGGGGATGCAGCTCTACACCATGCAGTTGTCCGAGGAAATATCACAATTGCTGCAAAACTGCTTAAATATAAGGCAAATATTGACGCGAAAACAAAGGTAAAAATCACTCAACTTCATTCGCAATGTACTTCCAGCAATGACACTCAGATCACTTTCCACATTCTGAAGCTCAAGCAGACTCACTAAATCTGTTCAGAGTCAAACATTTTTCCCAATCTGTTTTTTACAGTTTTGCAGGTAACTTAAAGGAACTCAGCACAGCACATTTTGTTTCAGACTTGGGCTTTACTTTAAAATTGAACAAGTAAAGTACTCGGGCCCACACGTACTTCACATACACACAAACAATAAAAAATAATGTTAAGGTAAATGTCTGTAGAAAACATCAGAAATCTGTTACAGTTAAGAAGCTACTGATGTGGTTTGTCTCCCAGAGATGAGGCTAGAGTGAAAAGGTCACATGCACACAGGCAAATGTGGAAATTGGATCATTGAAGAAAACATACTGAGAAGACATCTTTATTTAACTTTTTCAAATTTTCTATGTTCATAATGAAAGGGCCAAAATGTGACTCCATCTTAGACAAGTAGTGACTCCATTTTAATTAATGACCTAAGCCTGAATCCAGGAAGTTCCCCAGTCAAGTTTAGCCAATTGGCTAAACAGTTCCAAACCTAGCCTTATGAGGCCGGGAGACCCAGAGTTGCAGGATCTGGCTACTACTGACCATATGTGACAGAAAAATCCAACAACGGATGAAACTGTTACTAGTCTTGTACAATCAATGTGCACCTCATGTAACTACTCCCTGACTGCCCAATTATAAAAAAGATACTTAGAATTCCCCATTTCCCTTTTAAAAGGGCATTCATGTCTTTGTCCTAGGTCCTCATTAACATTTTATATGGGTGATGGACTGCATGCTGGCTATTTCTGAAGAATAAGCACTCTTTGTGTTTACATACCATTTGAGTCTGGGATCGTCCTCCAGTATTTTTTGGACCACTACAATAGGGAATGATGTTTGGTTTTGTGAGATAATTTTTAGTTTAGGGAAAAACATAGTTTTGAAAGACAGATTGAGAAACTGCTCCAGAGATGCCACTTGAGTCCACTCATTCAACAGAGGCACACCAAATCTAACTCAATGTTTTAGGGTTGGGAAATGGAGGCACATCTCCATGGAGCTAAGAAGCTTGGAACCAGCGAGCATTTGTGGGAAGTTCTGGAGATGAGTGGTGTTCACAGGCAGTGTTGGACAGGGGAAGGTGTGTCAAAGGGAAGGGAGCCCCTGTGTGTATGAATCTGCAGCAAGGGCTGAAGGAAAATCTATCCTTTTGTGACTTTTTGTTTACAAAATCAGTGATACTTTTTCAGTTGAGAAGAATGTAATTTCTAAAATGAATTTTTTTTTTACAGTATGGGATGACCCCATATAAACTCGCGCTATACGAAAGGCAACACCAAATGGCTGAGTTTTTAATAAAGAACGGGGCGGAGGCACATTCGGTGATGAAGCCAAATAGGTACAGTTTCTTCTTTTTACAATCTTAGTGCTGTTCTTGAGGGTGACATTGCTTAAATAATGAACACTAAAGTAGTAGAGGGAATATGGCTTCAACTCAGAAGCACATATTGAGAAAGCCTAGCTCATAGAGAATGTGAACAGGAAAAGAGACTCTTCCAACATAAACAAAGGAACAGTGTGTACGAGGGCTCAACTTCCCATTTAAAAACAAGTTTCTCATTTCTAATCTGATTTGATTGGCAAATTTCTACTAGTTAAAGAAACTTCACATTAATGTTGTTTACATTGAAAAGTGTCAATTTTATTGTCAACACTGAAATTTATAATTTTAGTGGTTTTCATTCTGTGTGTGTTTGTACTTTACATATTTTTTTTGCATATTTCTCTGTGCAGACATGAAGGAAAGAGGAGGATATTGGTGTCTTGTATCACTCTCTAACTTATCCACTTGACATAAGATCTCTGATTGACCCTGAAGCTGGTCTGCAGCCAATAAGCCCAAATGCTAGCCTGTCTCTTCCACACACAGGACTGGGGTGACATGTGCATGTATGTGTCTATGCCCAGTTTTTTATGTGGATGCTGAGGATTTAAACTCAGGTTGTTGTGTATGGGCAGCAAACATCTTATTGACTGAGCCATCTCCAAAACCACTGGCTTTTTAAATTTTTATTTTTAAATAGAACTACGACTGAGTCTTCACTGAATGTTACATAGATTGCAATAAGTTGAAACTACAAAAGCAACAAAAAACTTTAAGACAGGGATCAATGTTGAATTACAAAAATGCAAAAATGTTACTTAGTATGCAGGTAAGAAATCTTTCAACAGAGTTTCTATAAGGACCAAACCCACTCACCACTACATGTTTGTATTCTAAAGGATCTCTGAAAATCCTGATGTGCCTGAATCTAGAACAGAGGGCAAGGGCAGTACCTCTGCTATTAAGGTAAAATTCTCCTTTGTGAAATTCGTTGTCTTATGAATTTTGTTAAAATGCTGCAGCAGTCCACCTATCACAGTTTTATATGGAGATTTGGTCAGAGAAAAGCGTTTGGTATTTGTGAACCATCCTTTCTATAAATTCCAGTGAGCAGTAAGTCCTTGCAGGTAGCAGTGGCCCAAGAGGACAATGAGCTGGAAACACAGGAAGGTGCCTGATGTTTGACCAAGGATGGTTTGCAGAAATAAATACACATTAGTCTGATTTTTAAAACGACCGAGGTAATGCACCTGAATACATTTTAACGGGTCCAGTTATTGCAGTGGTCCAGGCATCACCCAGGTGCCTTTTCCTTCAGCATAATTGCAGGTAGGTTTTCTCTTCCCTTTGATATTCCTATTTCAGGATCACAGATAAGAGCATCTCCTCTGTTTATCTCTTTGTTTCTGTGTTTACACTAGCAAGAAATTGTGGAAATTTAGCTATTTGTAATGTGTTCAACCAAGGTTTCATTATGAAGAGATTACAGCGTGTTTTCTATTTGATTCCACTAGGAGGATAATGAAATCTCTTCCTCCAGTCACACAGTAAGTATTTTCCCCAATTAGCCAGCAGTTGTGGATGTTAAGATTCAATTACCATATAGTAACACTTTGATTTCTGGATATTTGTTCTGTATTTGACACTAATGTACACTCTGATTCTTTGTATCATGTTCACACATTTACAATATTGTAGGGTTGTAATTAGACATTTACCTATTCATATTAAAGTGACCTCATCACCATGCACTGCTGGAGGTTCGGAAACCTGTTTGTAACCTGGAGCCCTAAAGTAAGGGTTTGTATGAATCAGAAGTTGAATATTAATGACTTTTGAATGTGACTCAGTGGACCAATGGGTTTCTCTAAAGCAGTTTCACAGATACTATGATATGGAGAACACTAGTAAGCGAGAGTTTATTTACAAATGGAAAATAACATGCATTTTGCAGCCCAAACATAGAAGAGAAACTCTGATGAAAGGGGCCTATTAAAATTAATAATCATCTCACATGAGATTCAGAAATTTTAAAATATAGTGAGTTCAGTTCAGTCTCAGTCACAAGGAAAAACCCAGTTTCTCAGTTCATGATTTTCTCAATCTAGTTATCAGAAATATTTTTTTTACTTCTTGATGATATCATAGTAATTTGTAAATAGATAAGCATATTAGCAGATATTTTACTTTTAAGTAATAGTTTCTACTTTCCATCTTTCAATACCCTGTCCTGGTAAGGGATAAAGTAGTTTTGAAATTGTGCACCCCAAATCAAAAGAGTTCATTTCCTAATCAAACCAGGAGAGTCGATCCTCTGTCTTTTCATTGCAGAACATACAGAAACAATTTCTATATTTTAACAAGATCACCACAATAAAGAAGAGGGAACAAGCAGTTCTGAGAAAATCAGTGATGAACCAAAGTACTCTAGGAGAGGCAATGCCTGAATACTCTAGAAAAAAACATGAATGATTGTAATTCCCGATAACTTGAAAAATAACATAATTGCTTATGAGGGGAGTGATGCCTTTGTGTATCTATGTCTGCATAGTTGCAAATAGTAACAGAAATGAGGAACCTAGCCTCAAATATATCCTTCACCTCCTTCATACCCTCACTCCTGGGAATACCCATGCTAGCTAGTCACCTTCTTAGGCAGTAGATCTCAATCTTTCTAATGCTGTGACCATTTAATACAGTTTCTCATGTTGGGGTGACCCTAACTGTAAAATGATTTTTGCTGCTAATTCATAACTTCATAACTGTAATTTTACATGCAGGCATGTACACACATATGCCCACACACATGCACACACACACACACACCACCACCACCACCACCACCAAGCAAGAGAAAGAGAGAGACAGAGAATGAAGGGATAGCACATGTTTCAATGTTTGAATACTTTGTTAGCATTTAGGAGACTGGTTAACCTTTGGGATATGGTCTAGCTAGCAGAATGTTGTCTGTGGTGGGTTGTAATGGTCATCCCTATTTTTGGAACCAGTTCTGGGTTGTATGCTTCCCTGTCTACCAGCATGTGAGAAGCAATAGACCACTGCCACAGACAAAGCCTCCCTGTTTGCTTTCCCTACTTCAACTGCTGGAGGGAAAGTCATTCAGTTATAGCAAGGAAGGCAAACAGGAGTTTCCTGTAGCCATTAGTCTTCCTTCCTTCATTCCCTCCTTCCCTCCTTCCTTCCTTTCTTCCTTCCTTCCTTAAATAATTTCTGTCAGACATTTTGTCACAGCAAGTATAAAAGAAATAACCTTCATTAGTGTTTTTATTTATTTTATTCATTTTTTCTTTTATTATTTTAAGACAATCTTTTATTTTACATACCAATCCAAGATTCCTCTCCTTCCCTTCCTCTTACTTGCCCTATCCTCTCCCACCCTCTCCCCATCCATTTTGCAGACAGAATGAGGTCTCCCATGTGGAGTCAACAATGTCTGTCATATCCTTTGAGGCAGGACCAAGGCCATCCTCCCTGTATCTAGACTGAGCAAAGTATCCCTCCATAGGGAATGGGCTCCAAAAAAGCCAGTTCACATACTAGGGATAAATAAAACCTGGTCCCACTTCCTGTGGCCCAACAAAGCTGTCCAAGCCATATAACTGTCATCCATATTCAACGGGCCTACTTTGGTCGTATTCAGGTTACCCAGTTGTCAGTCAAGAGCCAGTGAGCTCCCACTTTCTTGGGACAGCTATTTCTGTGGGTTTCTCTACATTAAACCACATACCTGGTAACAAAGCAAATCTCAACAGATAAAAAAAAAATGAAATAACCACATCTTATCAGATCACCTTTGGGTTAAAGTTGGAATTCAACAACACTAACTGCAAAAATCCCACAAACTCATGGAAACTGAACAATTCTCAATAGAAATAAAGGAAGACTTCTTAGAATTTAGTGAAAATGAATGCACAACACACCCAATTCTTTGAGATACTTTGAAAGCAGTACTAACAGAAAAATTCTTAGCAATAAGTACATACATAAAGAATCTGAAAAAATTTCACACTACAGTCCAACAGCACTCTAGAAAACTGTAGAATAAAAACAGCAAACTCACCCAGGAGGAGGAGATGGCAGGGAATAATCAAATTGAGGACTGAAATCAATAAAATAGAAACAAAGAAAACAATACAAAGAGTCAGTGGGACAAAGAGCTGCTTTTTTGTAGAATATCAACAATATAGACAAACCCTTATCTAAAGAACCCAAAAGAAAAGTAGAGAATATCCAAATTAACAAAATCAGAAATGAGAAGGGGGCCATAATATCAGACACTGAGGAAATCCAGAGAATCATCAGATCATACTTGAAACCTGTACTCCACAAAACTGGAAAATGTAAAGGAAATGGTCAATTTTCTTTTGTGTTTCTTTATTGATTTTTATTGAGCTCTACATTTTCCTCTGCTGCCCTCCCTGCCTCTCCCCTCCCCCTTCAACTCTCCCCCAAGGGCCCCATGCTCCCAATTTAGTCAGGAGAGCTTGTCTCTTTCTACTTCCCATGAAGATTAGATCTATACAAGTCTCTCTTAGTGTCCTCATTGTTGTCTAAGTTCTCTGGGATCATGGTTTGTAGGCTGGCTTTCTTTGCTTTATGTTTAAAAACCACCTATGAGTGAATACATGTGATAATTGTCTTTCTGTGTCTGGGTTACCTCACTCAAAATAATGTTTTCTAGCTCCATCAATTTTCATGCAAAATTCAAGATAAGATATAAGGCAAGTAAAAGAGCTAGTTCTGTCTGTAGACCTTACTTACACCACTTACCAATCTCCAATACAAATGGTTAAGAGCTAGCTCATTACCTTGGAGCATCTCAGTTCAACATTAGGAGAGACGGGCAGATTCGACATAACTCTTACACCTAATGAAACCATTGGTAACTGTAATTTTAATATTTTCAAAACCAAACTCAAATGTTCTGTCTTTTAGGCCTAATCCAATTTGGCTTCTAAATTATTATTAGCTATTATGTATGATCAAATTGAGTAATAGATCAAAGGAGGTCTTAGCAGGGAGATAGATCTCAAGAGATTTTAATGAGCAGACATTCACATGCCAGACATCTTCCAAGATTTCAGTAAAAATTCATTAGCATACAAAGTAACATGATTAACACAAATAGAATTATTAGACTAATGCAGAGGTTTTTGGCGGATACAGAAAGTCAATGGTAATGTGATGAGTGTGGCAACCATGGAGAGTTTCCCGAGCATAAAGGGAACAACATCTTGGATAAGCAAAGGATTAGACTACAAAACAAAATATCACTAACGGATTAAGACATTAGCATATTCTTGAGGCAACTAAAGCAAAACATCAGTGGTTTCTATCCTTCAAAAATGTGAATGAAATAAAAGCAGACATCACTTTTCTGACGTTAGAATTGCATAAAACTATATTAACACATGAGTTCTTCAGAATCCGTTATCTGGTAATTGCAGTATAATGAGTATAAAATCACCAAACTTAGCGAGATAATGTCGGTACCCCATACTAACAGAATATTAAGTAGGAGACTTCATGAAGAGGTCAGCCAGACATGCTGAGAAAGGACACAGGCCCCAAAGGCACAAAGATGATGCTATGCCTAGGAAGAGGAAAACCTAACATCTCAATGAGTTTATTCCATACTCATTGTGAACTGCTAAAAACCAAACGCTATTTCTATCATCAACTCTCTCCCCTCTCAAACAGAGTAATTGTTGCATTGAAAAGCTAGAACACACACACACAAGTACAGAAACACATACACACAGGCCAGGAGACAGCACTAACTTTGTAACTCTATGACGTGAGTTCCATCTCAGAACACAACAAGCATAAAGTGTCTGAAATACATAATGCCAAAACGCTGATATCTAGGTTAGAGGCCAAGAGTAGAACAGCAATGAAACCTACAAACCATCCAGAATGAAAAACGAAGAGCAGCTGAAGCACTGTAAGATCATCTCACAACAGGAAAATGGAGAGAGCCATTCCTAAAGGTTCTACACAGCCCTTCTCAAACAAAAACAAACATACACATGTACACACACACACAAACACGAATAAACATGAACCAGAGCAGTTCCAGTCTTAAGATTCTCAAACTCTCGGCTTTGAATCAAACAGAAAGGAAGCAGAGGTTAACCTATAGCAGTGGATATAGTGATAAAATTTCCCTGAGCAAAGAAATATTTGGGGACTATGAATGAAGACCCTGGCATGAACAGATAAGTTCTTCTAAAGTGGATAAAAATCAGTGACATTTTTAATGAAAACTAAGATCTCAAAATTTCCTTAAAGGTTGAAGAGACCAAGCCGGAAGGATTTCTTCCTGCAAATTATGAAAATGGCATTGTGCCTCAGCCTACCGCCGACACTGAATTACCTTCATTTCAAGGTACAAGTCACAAAGGTGACAGTCTTCAGGATTCTCAGAAAATTGCACTTCACGACACCACAATGGATCACACACGTTCTTTAGGACTTACACTGGGCATGCAAGGGGGAGACCACATGCTGACCCAAAGCTTTCTCTTGGTAGCCACACTGGTGACACCATGGACCCTCTGCAACATTAGTTTTGACAGTTAATAAACATTTGAAATGTCTTTGAAAACAATCACAACTATGAACTTTGTTGCAATTAGAGGCCCTCTAGGTTCTCCACAATGATACTGAGTATGCTCAAGAGGGGTTCTCATTTTTAAGTCTTCAAACAAGCAACTTGAAAGGAAAAAAATAAACCCAGCAAACTACCATTTAATTGTTTTAATGTTTCTTCACAAATGGTGAAAATACTAGAGTACAGACAGTAATCCTCATGATGTTGTGGCCAACATCATAAATATGGGATTATGAATGTAAAACATTTTCTGGGTTCAGAGAATAAATCTGGTCATCCATGCAGCTCTGCAAGTATCTCAAGTAGGGCCGGGCTCTAAGTTCCTGACTGTTTTCGTCTTTATCGTTTTACCCAGATCCTTCAGGGCCTCCAGGACCACCTCTTTCTCATTCCATCTGTTCCATCAATGGTCCTGGAGGAGCCCAAAGACCACGTCGTATTCCTCCACCAAAGCCACCTCGGTCCAAGCTACGGATATCTCTGAAGCCACCTCTGCCTCCTCGGGACATTTCTGCAGGACCAACAGGGTCCAGAAGTCTGCCTCAACCTTGCTGCATGCCACCAGGGCAGCCTCACCAGGTGAAAACAGAGAGCCACCTTGTGAGGGTTATTCTCTGTCCACCCCTCCCCAACACACACATATAAAGCTGAGCAGGTCCCCTTTTAAGATTCTCAAACTCTCGGCTTTTACTCAAACAGAAAGGAAGCAGAGGTTAACCGATAGCAGTGGATATAGTGATAAAATTTCCCTGAGCAAAGAAATATTTGGAGACTATAAATCAAGACCCTGGCATGAACAGATAAGTTCTTCTAAAGTGGATAAAAATCAGTGACATTTTTAATGAAAACTAAGATCTCAAAATTTCCTTAAAGGTTGAAGAGACCAAGCCGGAAGGATTTCTTCCTGCAAATTATGACAATGGCGTTGTGCCTCAGCCTACCAGCGACACTGAATTACCTTCATTTCAAGGTACAAGTCACAGAGGTGACAGTCTTCACCTTTCTGAGAAAATTGCACTTCACGACACCACAATTGATCACTCACGTTCTTTAGGACTTAAACTGGGCATGCAAGGGGAGACCACATGCTGACCCTAAGCTTTCTCTTGGTAGCCACACTGGTGACACCATGGACCCTCTGCAACATTAGTTTTGAGAGTTATTAAACATTTGGAATGTATTTGAAAACAATCACAACTATGAACTTTGTTGCAATTAGAGGCCCTCTAGGTTCTTCACAATGATACTGAGTATGCTCACAAGGGGTTCCCATTGTCAAGTGTTCAAACAAGCAACTTGAAAGGAAAAAAATAAACTCAGCAAACTACCATTTAATTGTTTTATTGTTTCTTCACAAATGGTGAAAATACTAGAGTACAGACAGTAATATTCATGATGTTGTGGCCAACATCATAAATATGGGATTATGAATGTAAAACATGTTCTGGGTTCAGAGAATAAATCTGGTCATCCATGCAGCTCTGCAAGTATCTCAAGTAGGGCTGGGCTCTAAGTTCCTGACTGTTTTCGTCTTTATCGTTTTACCCAGATCCTTCAGGGCCTCCAGGACCACCTCTTTCTCATTCCAACTGTTCCATCAATGGTCCTGGAGGAGCCCGAGGACCACGTCGTATTCCTCCACCAAAGCCACCTCGGTCCAAGCTACGGATATCTCTGAAGCCACCTCTGCCTCCTCGGGACATTTCTGCAGGAACAACAGGGTCCATAAGTCTGCCTCAACCTCACTGCATGCCACCAGGGCAGCCTCACCAGGTGAAAACAGAGAGCCACCTTGTGAAGGTTATTCTCTGTCCACCTCCCATACCCCCCCCACACACATATAAAGCTGAGCAGGTCCCCTTTTAAGATTCTCAAACTCTTGGCTTTGAATGAAACAGAAAGGAAGCAGAGGTTAACCAATAGCAGTGGATATAGTGATAAAATTTCCCTGAGCAAAGAAATATTTGGGGACTATAAATCAAGACCCTGGCATGAACAGATAAGTTCTTCTAAAGTGGATAAAAATCAGTGACATTCTTAATGAAAACTAAGATCTCAAAATTTCCTTAAAGGTTGAAGAGACCAAGCCGGAAGGATTTCTTCCTGCAAATTATGACAATGGCGTTGTGCCTCAGCCTACCAGCGACACTGAATTACCTTCATTTCAAGGTACAAGTCACAGAGGTGACAGTCTTCTGGATTCTCAGAAAATTGCACTTCACGACACCACAATGGATCACACACGTTCTTTAGGACTTACACTGGGCATGCATGGGGGAGACCGCATTCTGACCCTGAGCTTGCTCTTGGTAGCCACACTGGTGACACCATGGACCCTCTGCAACATTAGTTTTGACAGTTATTAAACATTTGGAATGTATTTGAAAACAATCACAACTATGAACTTTGTTGCAATTAGAGGACCTCTAGGTTCACCACAATGATACTGAGTATGCTCACAAAGTGTTCCCATTGTCAAGTCTTCAAACAAGCAACTTGAAAGGAAAAAAATAAACTCAGCAAACTACCATTTAATTGTTTTAATGTTTCTTCACAAATGGTGAAAATACTAGAGTACAGACAGTAATCCTCATGATGTTGTGGCCAACATCATAAATATGGGATTATGAATGTAAAACATGTTCTGGGTTCAGAGAATAAATCTGGTCATCCATGCAGCTCTGCAGGTATCTCTAGTAGGATCGGTCTCTAAGTTCCTGAGTGTTTTCATCTTTATCCTTTTATGCAGATCCTTCAGGGCCTCCAGGACCACCTCTTTCTCATTCCATCTGTTCCATCAATGGTCCTGGAAGAGCCCCAGGACCACGTCGTATTCCTCCACCAAAGCCACCTCGGTCCAAGCTACGGATATCTCTGAAGCCACCTCTGCCTCCACTTCTGCCTCCTCGGGACATTTCTGCAGGACCAACAGGGTCCAGAAGTCTGCCTCAACCTCGCTGCATGCCACCAGGGCAGCCTCACCAGGTGAAAACAGAGAGCCACCTTGTGAAGGTTATTCTCTGTCCACCTCCCACCCCCCCAACACACATATAAAGCTGAGAAGTTCCCCTGTTACGATTCTCAAACTCTCGGCTTTGAATCAAACAGAAAGGAAGTACCGATAGCAGTGGATATAGTGATAAAATTTCCCTGAGAAAAGAAATATTTGGGGACTATAAATCAAGTCCCAGGCATGAACAGATAAGTTCCTCTAAAGTGGATAAAAATCAGTGACATTTTTAATGAAAACTAAGATCTCAAAATTTCCTTAAAGGTTGAAGAGACCAAGCCGGAAGGATTTCTTCCTGCAAATTATGACAATGGCGTTGTGCCTCAGCCTACCGCCGACACTGAATTACATTCATTTCAAGGTACAAGTCACAGAGGTGACAGTCTTCAGGATTCTGAGAAAATTGCACTTCACGACACCAGAATGGATCACACACGTTCTTTAGGACTTACACTGGGCATGCAAGGGGGAGACCACATGCTTACCCTAAGCTTGCTCTTGGTAGCCCACTGGTGAAACCATGGACCCTCTGCAACATTAGTTTTGACAGTTATTAAACATTTGGAATGTATTTGAAAACAATCACAACTATGAACTTTGTTGCAATTAGAGGCCCTCTAGGTTCTTCACAATGATACTGAGTATGCTCACAAAGGGTTCCCATTGTCAAGTCTTCAAACAAGCAACTTGAAAAGAAAAAAATAAACTCAACAAACTACCATTTAATTGTTTTAATGTTTCTTCACAAATGGTGAAAATACTAGAGTACAGACAGTAATATTCATGATGTTGTGGCCAACATCATAAATATGGGATTATGAATGTAAAACATGTTCTGGGTTCAGAGAATAAATCTGGTCATCCATGCAGCTCTGCAAGTATCTCAAGTAGGGCCGGGCTCTAAGTTCCTCACTGTTTTCGTCTTTATCGTTTTACGCAGATCCTTCAGGGCCTCCAGGACCACCTCTTTCTCATTCCATCTGTTCCATCAATGGTCCTGGAGGAGCCCGAGGACCACGTCGTATTCCTCCACCAAAGCCACCTCGGTCCAAGCTACGGATATCTCTGAAGCCACCTCTGCCTCCTCGGGACATTTCTGCAGGAACAACAGGGTCCATAAGTCTGCCTCAACCTCACTGCATGCCACCAGGGCAGCCTCACCAGGTGAAAACAGAGAGCCACCTTGTGAAGGTTATTCTCTGTCCACCTCCCATACCCCCCCCACACACATATAAAGCTGAGCAGGTCCCCTTTTAAGATTCTCAAACTCTTGGCTTTGAATGAAACAGAAAGGAAGCAGAGGTTAACAGATAGCAGTGGATATAGTGATAAAATTTCCCTGAGCAAAGAAATATTTGGGGACTATAAATCAAGACCCTGGCATGAATAGATAAGTTCTTCTAAAGTGGATAAAAATCAGTGACATTCTTAATGAAAACTAAGATCTCAAAATTTCCTTAAAGGTTGAAGAGACCAAGCCGGAAGGATTTCTTCCTGCAAATTATGACAATGGCGTTGTGCCTCAGCCTACCAGCGACACTGAATTACCTTCATTTCAAGGTACAAGTCACAGAGGTGACAGTCTTCTGGATTCTCAGAAAATTGCACTTCACGACACCACAATGGATCACACACGTTCTTTAGGACTTACACTGGGCATGAAAGGGGGAGACCGCATTCTGACCCTAAGCTTGCTCTTGGTAGCCACACTGGTGACACCATGGACCCTCTGCAACATTAGTTTTGACAGTTATTAAACATTTGGAATGTATTTGAAAACAATCACAACTATGAACTTTGTTGCAATTAGAGGCCCTCTAGGTTCTCCACAATGATACTGAGTATGCTCACAAAGGGTTCCCATTGTCAAGACTTCAAACAAGCAACTTGAAAGGAAAAAAATAAACTCAGCAAACTACCATTTAATTGTTTTAATGTTTCTTCACAAATGGTGAAAATACTAGAGTACAGACAGTAATCCTCATGATGTTGTGGCCAACATCATAAATATGGGATTATGAATGTAAAACATTTTCTGGGTTCAGAGAATAAATCTGGTCATCCATGCAGCTCTGCAGGTATCTCTAGTAGGACCGGTCTCTAAGTTCCTGAGTGTTTTCATCTTTATCCTTTTATGCAGATCCTTCAGGGCCTCCAGGACCACCTCTTTCTCATTCCATCTGTTCCATCAATGGTCCTAAAAGAGCCCCAGGACCACGTCGTATTCCTCCACCAAAGCCACCTCGGTCCAAGCTACGGATATCTCAGAAGCCACCTCTGCCTCCACTTCTGCCTCCTCGGGACATTTCTGCAGGACCAACAGGGTCCAGAAGTCTGCCTCAACCTCGCTGCATGCCACCAGGGCAGCCTCACCAGGTGAAAACAGAGAGCCACCTTGTGAAGGTTATTCTCTGTCCACCTCCCCCCCCCCAACACACATATAAAGCTGAGAAGTTCCCCTGTTACGATTCTCAAACTCTCGGCTTTGAATCAAACAGAAAGGAAGTACCGATAGCAGTAGATATAGTGATAAAATTTCCCTGAGAAAAGAAATATTTGGGGACTATAAATCAAGTCCCAGGCATGAACAGATAAGTTCCTCTAAAGTGGATAAAAATCGGTGACATTTTTAATGAAAACTAAGATCTCAAAATTTCCTTAAAGGTTGAAGAGACCAAGCCGGAAGGATTTCTTCCTGCAAATTATGACAATGGCGTTGTGCCTCAGCCTACCGCCGACACTGAATTACATTCATTTCAAGGTACAAGTCACAGAGGTGACAGTATTCAGGATTCTCAGAAAATTGCACTTCACGACACCAGAATGGATCACACACGTTCTTTAGGACTTACACTGGGCATACAAGGGGGAGACCACATGCTTACCCTAAGCTTGCTCTTGGTAGCCCACTGGTGAAACCATGGACCCTCTGCAACATTAGTTTTGACAGTTATTAAACATTTGGAATGTATTTGAAAACAATCACAACTATGAACTTTGTTGCAATTAGAGGCCCTCTAGGTTCTTCACAATGATACTGAGTATGCTCACAAAGGGTTCCCATTGTCAAGTCTTCAAACAAGCAACTTGAAAGGAAAAAAATAAACTCAGCAAACTACCATTTAATTGTTTTAATGTTTCTTCACAAATGGTGAAAATACTAGAGTACAGACAGTAATCCTCATGATGTTGTGGCCAACATCATAAATATGGGATTATGAATGTAAAACATGTTCTGGGTTCAGAGAATAAATCTGGTCATCCATGCAGCTCTGCAAGTATCTCAAGTAGGGCCGGGCTCTAAGTTCCTCACTGTTTTCGTCTTTATCGTTTTACGCAGATCCTTCAGGGCCTCCAGGACCACTTCTTTCTCATTCCATCTGTTCCATCAATGGTCCTGGAGGAGCCCGAGGACCACGTCGTATTCCTCCACCAAAGCCACCTCGGTCCAAGCTACGGATATCTCTGAAGCCACCTCTGCCTCCTCGGGACATTTCTGCAGGAACAACAGGGTCCATAAGTCTGCCTCAACCTCACTGCATGCCACCAGGGCAGCCTCACCAGGTGAAAACAGAGAGCCACCTTGTGAAGGTTATTCTCTGTCCACCACCCCCCCCCCCACACACACATATAAAGCTGAGCAGGTCCCCTTTTAAGATTCTCAAACTCTTGGCTTTGAATGAAACAGAAAGGAAGCAGAGGTTAACAGATAGCAGTGGATATAGTGATAAAATTTCCCTGAGCAAAGAAATATTTGGGGACTATAAATCAAGACCCTGGCATGAATAGATAAGTTCTTCTAAAGTGGATAAAAATCAGTGACATTCTTAATGAAAACTAAGATCTCAAAATTTCCTTAAAGGTTGAAGAGACCAAGCCGGAAGGATTTCTTCCTGCAAATTATGACAGTGGCGTTGTGCCTCAGCCTACCAGCGACACTGAATTACCTTCATTTCAAGGTACAAGTCACAGAGGTGACAGTCTTCTGGATTCTCAGAAAATTGCACTTCACGACACCACAATGGATCACACACGTTCTTTAGGACTTACACTGGGCATGAAAGGGGGAGACCGCATTCTGACCCTAAGCTTGCTCTTGGTAGCCACACTGGTGACACCATGGACCCTCTGCAACATTAGTTTTGACAGTTATTAAACATTTGGAATGTATTTGAAAACCATCACAACTATGAACTTTGTTGCAATTAGAGGCCCTCTAGGTTCTCCACAATGATACTGAGTATGCTCACAAAGGGTTCCCATTGTCAAGACTTCAAACAAGCAACTTGAAAGGAAAAAAATAAACTCAGCAAACTACCATTTAATTGTTTTAATGTTTCTTCACAAATGGTGAAAATACTAGAGTACAGACAGTAATCCTCATGATGTTGTGGCCAACATCATAAATATGGGATTATGAATGTAAAACATTTTCTGGGTTCAGAGAATAAATCTGGTCATCCATGCAGCTCTGCAGGTATCTCTAGTAGGACCGGTCTCTAAGTTCCTGAGTGTTTTCATCTTTATCCTTTTATGCAGATCCTTCAGGGCCTCCAGGACCACCTCTTTCTCATTCCATCTGTTCCATCAATGGTCCTAAAAGAGCCCCAGGACCACGTCGTATTCCTCCACCAAAGCCACCTCGGTCCAAGCTACGGATATCTCAGAAGCCACCTCTGCCTCCACTTCTGCCTCCTCGGGACATTTCTGCAGGACCAACAGGGTCCAGAAGTCTGCCTCAACCTCGCTGCATGCCACCAGGGCAGCCTCACCAGGTGAAAACAGAGAGCCACCTTGTGAAGGTTATTCTCTGTCCACCTCTCCCCCCCCCCCCAACACACATATAAAGCTGAGAAGTTCCCCTGTTACGATTCTCAAACTCTCGGCTTTGAATCAAACAGAAAGGAAGTACCGATAGCAGTAGATATAGTGATAAAATTTCCCTGAGAAAAGAAATATTTGGGGACTATAAATCAAGTCCCAGGCATGAACAGATAAGTTCCTCTAAAGTGGATAAAAATCGGTGACATTTTTAATGAAAACTAAGATCTCAAAATTTCCTTAAAGGTTGAAGAGACCAAGCCGGAAGGATTTCTTCCTGCAAATTATGACAGTGGCGTTGTGCCTCAGCCTACCGCCGACACTGCATTACATTCATTTCAAGGTACAAGTCACAGAGGTGACAGTCTTCAGGATTCTGAGAAAATTGCACTTCACGACACCAGAATGGATCACACACGTTCTTTAGGACTTACACTGGGCATGCAAGGGGGAGACCACATGCTTACCCTAAGCTTGCTCTTGGTAGCCCACTGGTGAAACCATGGACCCTCTGCAACATTAGTTTTGACAGTTATTAAACATTTGGAATGTATTTGAAAACAATCACAACTATGAACTTTGTTGCAATTAGAGGCCCTCTAGGTTCTTCACAATGATACTGAGTATGCTCACAAAGGGTTCCCATTGTCAAGTCTTCAAACAAGCAACTTGAAAGGAAAAAAATAAACTCAGCAAACTACCATTTAATTGTTTTAATGTTTCTTCACAAATGGTGAAAATACTAGAGTACAGACAGTAATCCTCATGATGTTGTGGCCAACATCATAAATATGGGATTATGAATGTAAAACATGTTCTGGGTTCAGAGAATAAATCTGGTCATCCATGCAGCTCTGCAAGTATCTCAAGTAGGGCCGGGCTCTAAGTTCCTGACTGTTTTCGTCTTTATCCTTTTATGCAGATCCTTCAGGGCCTCCAGGACCACCTCTTTCTCATTCCAACTGTTCCATCAATGGTCTTGGAGAAGCCCGAAGACCACGTCGTATTCCTCCACCAAAGCCACCTCGGTCCAAGCTACGGATATCTCTGAAGCCACCTCTCCCTCCTCGGGACATTTCTGCAGGAACAACAGGGTCCATAAGTCTGCCTCAACCTCACTGCATGCCACCAGGGCAGCCTCACCAGTTGAAAACAGAGAGCCACCTTGTGAAGGTTATTCTCTGTCCACCTCCCACCCCCCCAACACACATATAAAGCTGAGAAGTTCCCCTGTTACGATTCTCAAACTCTCGGCTTTGAATCAAACAGAAAGGAAGCAGAGGTTAACCAATAGCAGTGGATATAGTGATAAAATTTCCCTGAGAAAAGAAATATTTGGGGACTATAAATCAAGACCCTGGCATGAACAGATAAGTTCTTCTAAAGTGGATAAAAATCAGTGACATTTTTAATGAAAACTAAGATCTCAAAATTTCCTTAAAGGTTGAAGAGACCAAGCCGGAAGGATTTCTTCCTGCATATTATGACAATGGCATTGTGCCTCAGCCTACCGCCGACACTGAATTACATTCATTTCAAGGTACAAGTCACAGAGGTGACAGTCTTCAGGATTCTGAGAAAATTGCACTTCACGACACCAGAATGGATCACACACGTTCTTTAGGACTTACACTGGGCATGCAAGGGGGAGACCACATGCTTACCCTAAGCTTGCTCTTGGTAGCCCACTGGTGAAACCATGGACCCTCTGCAACATTAGTTTTGACAGTTATTAAACATTTGGAATGTATTTGAAAACAATCACAACTATGAACTTTGTTGCAATTAGAGGCCCTCTAGGTTCTTCACAATGATACTGAGTATGCTCACAAAGGGTTCCCATTGTCAAGTCTTCAAACAAGCAACTTGAAAAGAAAAAAATAAACTCAACAAACTACCATTTAATTGTTTTAATGTTTCTTCACAAATGGTGAAAATACTAGAGTACAGACAGTAATATTCATGATGTTGTGGCCAACATCATAAATATGGGATTATGAATGTAAAACATGTTCTGGGTTCAGAGAATAAATCTGGTCATCCATGCAGCTCTGCAAGTATCTCAAGTAGGGCCGGGCTCTAAGTTCCTCACTGTTTTCGTCTTTATCGTTTTACGCAGATCCTTCAGGGCCTCCAGGACCACTTCTTTCTCATTCCATCTGTTCCATCAATGGTCCTGGAGGAGCCCGAGGACCACGTCGTATTCCTCCACCAAAGCCACCTCGGTCCAAGCTACGGATATCTCTGAAGCCACCTCTGCCTCCTCGGGACATTTCTGCAGGAACAACAGGGTCCATAAGTCTGCCTCAACCTCACTGCATGCCACCAGGGCAGCCTCACCAGGTGAAAACAGAGAGCCACCTTGTGAAGGTTATTCTCTGTCCACCACCCCCCCCCCACACACACACATATAAAGCTGAGCAGGTCCCCTTTTAAGATTCTCAAACTCTTGGCTTTGAATGAAACAGAAAGGAAGCAGAGGTTAACAGATAGCAGTGGATATAGTGATAAAATTTCCCTGAGAAAAGAAATATTTGGGGACTATAAATCAAGACCCTGGCATGAATAGATAAGTTCTTCTAAAGTGGATAAAAATCAGTGACATTCTTAATGAAAACTAAGATCTCAAAATTTCCTTAAAGGTTGAAGAGACCAAGCCGGAAGGATTTCTTCCTGCAAATTATGACAATGGCGTTGTGCCTCAGCCTACCAGCGACACTGAATTACCTTCATTTCAAGGTACAAGTCACAGAGGTGACAGTCTTCTGGATTCTCAGAAAATTGCACTTCACGACACCACAATGGATCACACACGTTCTTTAGGACTTACACTGGGCATGAAAGGGGGAGACCGCATTCTGACCCTAAGCTTGCTCTTGGTAGCCACACTGGTGACACCATGGACCCTCTGCAACATTAGTTTTGACAGTTATTAAACATTTGGAATGTATTTGAAAACAATCACAACTATGAACTTTGTTGCAATTAGAGGCCCTCTAGGTTCTCCACAATGATACTGAGTATGCTCACAAAGGGTTCCCATTGTCAAGTCTTCAAACAAGCAACTTGAAAGGAAAAAAATAAACTCAGCAAACTACCATTTAATTGTTTTAATGTTTCTTCACAAATGGTGAAAATACTAGAGTACAGACAGTAATCCTCATGATGTTGTGGCCAACATCATAAATATGGGATTATGAATGTAAAACATTTTCTGGGTTCAGAGAATAAATCTGGTCATCCATGCAGCTCTGCAGGTATCTCTAGTAGGACCGGTCTCTAAGTTCCTGAGTGTTTTCATCTTTATCCTTTTATGCAGATCCTTCAGGGCCTCCAGGACCACCTCTTTCTCATTCCATCTGTTCCATCAATGGTCCTAAAAGAGCCCCAGGACCACGTCGTATTCCTCCACCAAAGCCACCTCGGTCCAAGCTACGGATATCTCAGAAGCCACCTCTGCCTCCACTTCTGCCTCCTCGGGACATTTCTGCAGGACCAACAGGGTCCAGAAGTCTGCCTCAACCTTGCTGCATGCCACCAGGGCAGCCTCACCAGGTGAAAACAGAGAGCCACCTTGTGAAGGTTATTCTCTGTCCACCTCCCCCCCCCCCAACACACATATAAAGCTGAGAAGTTCCCCTGTTACGATTCTCAAACTCTCGGCTTTGAATCAAACAGAAAGGAAGTACCGATAGCAGTAGATATAGTGATAAAATTTCCCTGAGAAAAGAAATATTTGGGGACTATAAATCAAGTCCCAGGCATGAACAGATAAGTTCCTCTAAAGTGGATAAAAATCGGTGACATTTTTAATGAAAACTAAGATCTCAAAATTTCCTTAAAGGTTGAAGAGACCAAGCCGGAAGGATTTCTTCCTGCAAATTATGACAATGGCGTTGTGCCTCAGCCTACCGCCGACACTGAATTACATTCATTTCAAGGTACAAGTCACAGAGGTGACAGTCTTCAGGATTCTGAGAAAATTGCACTTCACGACACCAGAATGGATCACACACGTTCTTTAGGACTTACACTGGGCATGCAAGGGGGAGACCACATGCTTACCCTAAGCTTGCTCTTGGTAGCCCACTGGTGAAACCATGGACCCTCTGCAACATTAGTTTTGACAGTTATTAAACATTTGGAATGTATTTGAAAACAATCACAACTATGAACTTTGTTGCAATTAGAGGCCCTCTAGGTTCTTCACAATGATACTGAGTATGCTCACAAAGGGTTCCCATTGTCAAGTCTTCAAACAAGCAACTTGAAAGGAAAAAAATAAACTCAGCAAACTACCATTTAATTGTTTTAATGTTTCTTCACAAATGGTGAAAATACTAGAGTACAGACAGTAATCCTCATGATGTTGTGGCCAACATCATAAATATGGGATTATGAATGTAAAACATGTTCTGGGTTCAGAGAATAAATCTGGTCATCCATGCAGCTCTGCAAGTATCTCAAGTAGGGCCGGGCTCTAAGTTCCTGACTGTTTTCGTCTTTATCGTTTTACGCAGATCCTTCAGGGCCTCCAGGACCACCTCTTTCTCATTCCAACAGTTCCATCAATGGTCCTGGAGAAGCCCGAAGACCACGTCGTATTCTTCCACCAAAGCCACCTCGGTCCAAGCTACGGATATCTCTGAAGCCACCTCTGCCTCCTCGGGACATTTCTGCAGGAACAACAGGGTCCATAAGTCTGCCTCAACCTCACTGCATGCCACCAGGGCAGCCTCACCAGGTGAAAACAGAGAGCCACCTTGTGAAGGTTATTCTCTGTCCACCTCCCACCCCCCCAACACACATATAAAGCTGAGAAGTTCCCCTGTTACGATTCTCAAACTCTCGGCTTTGAATCAAACAGAAAGGAAGCAGAGGTTAACCAATAGCAGTGGATATAGTGATAAAATTTCCCTGAGAAAAGAAATATTTGGGGACTATAAATCAAGACTCTGGCATGAACAGATAAGTTCTTCTAAAGTGGATAAAAATCAGTGACATTTTTAATGAAAACTAAGATCTCAAAATTTCCTTAAAGGTTGAAGAGACCAAGCCGGAAGGATTTCTTCCTGCAAATTATGACAATGGCGTTGTGCCTCAGCCTACCGCCGACACTGAATTACATTCATTTCAAGGTACAAGTCACAGAGGTGACAGTCTTCAGGATTCTGAGAAAATTGCACTTCACGACACCAGAATGGATCACACACGTTCTTTAGGACTTACACTGGGCATGCAAGGGGGAGACCACATGCTTACCCTAAGCTTGCTCTTGGTAGCCCACTGGTGAAACCATGGACCCTCTGCAACATTAGTTTTGACAGTTATTAAACATTTGGAATGTATTTGAAAACAATCACAACTATGAACTTTGTTGCAATTAGAGGCCCTCTAGGTTCTTCACAATGATACTGAGTATGCTCACAAAGGGTTCCCATTGTCAAGTCTTCAAACAAGCAACTTGAAAGGAAAAAAATAAACTCAGCAAACTACCATTTAATTGTTTTAATGTTTCTTCACAAATGGTGAAAATACTAGAGTACAGACAGTAATATTCATGATGTTGTGGCCAACATCATAAATATGGGATTATGAATGTAAAACATGTTCTGGGTTCAGAGAATAAATCTGGTCATCCATGCAGCTCTGCAAGTATCTCAAGTAGGGCCGGGCTCTAAGTTCCTGACTGTTTTCGTCTTTATCGTTTTACGCAGATCCTTCAGGGCCTCCAGGACCACCTCTTTCTCATTCCATCTGTTCCATCAATGGTCCTGGAGGAGCCCGAGGACCACGTCGTATTCCTCCACCAAAGCCACCTCGGTCCAAGCTACGGATATCTCTGAAGCCACCTCTGCCTCCTCGGGACATTTCTGCAGGAACAACAGGGTCCATAAGTCTGCCTCAACCTCACTGCATGCCACCAGGGCAGCCTCACCAGGTGAAAACAGAGAGCCACCTTGTGAAGGTTATTCTCTATCCACCAACCCCCCACACACACACATATAAAGCTGAGCAGGTCCCCTTTTAAGATTCTCAAACTCTTGGCTTTGAATGAAACAGAAAGGAAGCAGAGGTTAACCGATAGCAGTGGATATAGTGATAAAATTTCCCTGAGCAAAGAAATATTTGGGGACTATAAATCAAGACCCTGGCATGAACAGATAAGTTCTTCTAAAGTGGATAAAAATCAGTGACATTCTTAATGAAAACTAAGATCTCAAAATTTCCTTAAAGGTTGAAGAGACCAAGCCGGAAGGATTTCTTCCTGCAAATTATGACAATGGCGTTGTGCCTCAGCCTACCAGCGAAACAGAATTACCTTCATTTCAAGGTACAAGTCACAGAGGTGACAGTCTTCTGGATTCTCAGAAAATTGCACTTCACGACACCACAATGGATCACACACGTTCTTTAGGACTTACACTGGGCATGAAAGGGGGAGACCGCATTCTGACCCTAAGCTTGCTCTTGGTAGCCACACTGGTGACACCATGGACCCTCTGCAACATTAGTTTTGACAGTTATTAAACATTTGGAATGTATTTGAAAACAATCACAACTATGAACTTTGTTGCAATTAGAGGCCCTCTAGGTTCTCCACAATGATACTGAGTATGCTCACAAAGGGTTCCCATTGTCAAGTCTTCAAACAAGCAACTTGAAAGGAAAAAAATAAACTCAGCAAACTACCATTTAATTGTTTTAATGTTTCTTCACAAATGGTGAAAATACTAGAGTACAGACAGTAATCCTCATGATGTTGTGGCCAACATCATAAATATGGGATTATGAATGTAAAACATTTTCTGGGTTCAGAGAATAAATCTGGTCATCCATGCAGCTCTGCAGGTATCTCTAGTAGGACCGGTCTCTAAGTTCCTGAGTGTTTTCATCTTTATCCTTTTATGCAGATCCTTCAGGGCCTCCAGGACCACCTCTTTCTCATTCCATCTGTTCCATCAATGGTCCTGGAAGAGCCCCAGGACCACGTCGTATTCCTCCACCAAAGCCACCTCGGTCCAAGCTACGGATATCTCAGAAGCCACCTCTGCCTCCACTTCTGCCTCCTCGGGACATTTCTGCAGGACCAACAGGGTCCAGAAGTCTGCCTCAACCTCGCTGCATGCCACCACGGCAGCCTCACCAGGTGAAAACAGAGAGCCACCTTGTGAAGGTTATTCTCTGTCCACCTCCCCCCCCCCCCAACACACATATAAAGCTGAGAAGTTCCCCTGTTACGATTCTCAAACTCTCGGCTTTGAATCAAACAGAAAGGAAGTACCGATAACAGTGGATATAGTGATAAAATTTCCCTGAGAAAAGAAATATTTGGGGACTATAAATCAAGTCCCAGGCATGAACAGATAAGTTCCTCTAAAGTGGATAAAAATCAGTGACATTTTTAATGAAAACTAAGATCTCAAAATTTCCTTAAAGGTTGAAGAGACCAAGCCGGAAGGATTTCTTCCTGCAAATTATGACAATGGCGTTGTGCCTCAGCCTACCGCCGACACTGAATTACATTCATTTCAAGGTACAAGTCACAGAGGTGCCAGTCTTCAGGATTCTGAGAAAATTGCACTTCACGACACCAGAATGGATCACACACGTTCTTTAGGACTTACACTGGGCATGCAAGGGGGAGACCACATGCTTACCCTAAGCTTGCTCTTGGTAGCCCACTGGTGAAACCATGGACCCTCTGCAACATTAGTTTTGACAGTTATTAAACATTTGGAATGTATTTGAAAACAATCACAACTATGAACTTTGTTGCAATTAGAGGCCCTCTAGGTTCTTCACAATGATACTGAGTATGCTCACAAAGGGTTCCCATTGTCAAGTCTTCAAACAAGCAACTTGAAAGGAAAAAAATAAACTCAGCAAACTACCATTTAATTGTTTTAATGTTTCTTCACAAATGGTGAAAATACTAGAGTACAGACAGTAATATTCATGATGTTGTGGCCAACATCATAAATATGGGATTATGAATGTAAAACATGTTCTGGGTTCAGAGAATAAATCTGGTCATCCATGCAGCTCTGCAAGTATCTCAAGTAGGGCCGGGCTCTAAGTTCCTGACTGTTTTCGTCTTTATCGTTTTACGCAGATCCTTCAGGGCCTCCAGGACCACCTCTTTCTCATTCCATCTGTTCCATCAATGGTCCTGGAGGAGCCCGAGGACCACGTCGTATTCCTCCACCAAAGCCACCTCGGTCCAAGCTACGGATATCTCTGAAGCCACCTCTGCCTCCTCGGGACATTTCTGCAGGAACAACAGGGTCCATAAGTCTGCCTCAACCTCACTGCATGCCACCAGGGCAGCCTCACCAGGTGAAAACAGAGAGCCACCTTGTGAAGGTTATTCTCTGTCCACCACCCCCCCCCCCACACACACACATATAAAGCTGAGCAGTTCCCCTTTTAAGATTCTCAAACTCTTGGCTTTGAATGAAACAGAAAGGAAGCAGAGGTTAACAGATAGCAGTGGATATAGTGATAAAATTTCCCTGAGAAAAGAAATATTTGGGGACTATAAATCAAGACCCTGGCATGAATAGATAAGTTCTTCTAAAGTGGATAAAAATCAGTGACATTCTTAATGAAAACTAAGATCTCAAAATTTCCTTAAAGGTTGAAGAGACCAAGCCGGAAGGATTTCTTCCTGCAAATTATGACAATGGCGTTGTGCCTCAGCCTACCAGCGACACTGAATTACCTTCATTTCAAGGTACAAGTCACAGAGGTGACAGTCTTCTGGATTCTCAGAAAATTGCACTTCACGACACCACAATGGATCACACACGTTCTTTAGGACTTACACTGGGCATGAAAGGGGGAGACCGCATTCTGACCCTAAGCTTGCTCTTGGTAGCCACACTGGTGACACCATGGACCCTCTGCAACATTAGTTTTGACAGTTATTAAACATTTGGAATGTATTTGAAAACAATCACAACTATGAACTTTGTTGCAATTAGAGGCCCTCTAGGTTCTCCACAATGATACTGAGTATGCTCACAAAGGGTTCCCATTGTCAAGTCTTCAAACAAGCAACTTGAAAGGAAAAAAATAAACTCAGCAAACTACCATTTAATTGTTTTAATGTTTCTTCACAAATGGTGAAAATACTAGAGTACAGACAGTAATCCTCATGATGTTGTGGCCAACATCATAAATATGGGATTATGAATGTAAAACATTTTCTGGGTTCAGAGAATAAATCTGGTCATCCATGCAGCTCTGCAGGTATCTCTAGTAGGACCGGTCTCTAAGTTCCTGAGTGTTTTCATCTTTATCCTTTTATGCAGATCCTTCAGGGCCTCCAGGACCACCTCTTTCTCATTCCATCTGTTCCATCAATGGTCCTAAAAGAGCCCCAGGACCACGTCGTATTCCTCCACCAAAGCCACCTCGGTCCAAGCTACGGATATCTCAGAAGCCACCTCTGCCTCCACTTCTGCCTCCTCGGGACATTTCTGCAGGACCAACAGGGTCCAGAAGTCTGCCTCAACCTCGCTGCATGCCACCAGGGCAGCCTCACCAGGTGAAAACAGAGAGCCACCTTGTGAAGGTTATTCTCTGTCCACCTCCCCCCCCCCAACACACATATAAAGCTGAGAAGTTCCCCTGTTACGATTCTCAAACTCTCGGCTTTGAATCAAACAGAAAGGAAGTACCGATAGCAGTAGATATAGTGATAAAATTTCCCTGAGAAAAGAAATATTTGGGGACTATAAATCAAGTCCCAGGCATGAACAGATAAGTTCCTCTAAAGTGGATAAAAATCGGTGACATTTTTAATGAAAACTAAGATCTCAAAATTTCCTTAAAGGTTGAAGAGACCAAGCCGGAAGGATTTCTTCCTGCAAATTATGACAATGGCGTTGTGCCTCAGCCTACCGCCGACACTGAATTACATTCATTTCAAGGTACAAGTCACAGAGGTGACAGTCTTCAGGATTCTGAGAAAATTGCACTTCACGACACCAGAATGGATCACACACGTTCTTTAGGACTTACACTGGGCATGCAAGGGGGAGACCACATGCTTACCCTAAGCTTGCTCTTGGTAGCCCACTGGTGAAACCATGGACCCTCTGCAACATTAGTTTTGACAGTTATTAAACATTTGGAATGTATTTGAAAACAATCACAACTATGAACTTTGTTGCAATTAGAGGCCCTCTAGGTTCTTCACAATGATACTGAGTATGCTCACAAAGGGTTCCCATTGTCAAGTCTTCAAACAAGCAACTTGAAAGGAAAAAAATAAACTCAGCAAACTACCATTTAATTGTTTTAATGTTTCTTCACAAATGGTGAAAATACTAGAGTACAGACAGTAATCCTCATGATGTTGTGGCCAACATCATAAATATGGGATTATGAATGTAAAACATGTTCTGGGTTCAGAGAATAAATCTGGTCATCCATGCAGCTCTGCAAGTATCTCAAGTAGGGCCGGGCTCTAAGTTCCTGACTGTTTTCGTCTTTATCGTTTTACGCAGATCCTTCAGGGCCTCCAGGACCACCTCTTTCTCATTCCATCTGTTCCATCAATGGTCCTGGAGGAGCCCGAGGACCACGTCGTATTCCTCCACCAAAGCCACCTCGGTCCAAGCTACGGATATCTCTGAAGCCACCTCTGCCTCCTCGGGACATTTCTGCAGGAACAACAGGGTCCATAAGTCTGCCTCAACCTCACTGCATGCCACCAGGGCAGCCTCACCAGGTGAAAACAGAGAGCCACCTTGTGAAGGTTATTCTCTATCCACCAACCCCCCACACACACACATATAAAGCTGAGCAGGTCCCCTTTTAAGATTCTCAAACTCTTGGCTTTGAATGAAACAGAAAGGAAGCAGAGGTTAACCGATAGCAGTGGATATAGTGATAAAATTTCCCTGAGCAAAGAAATATTTGGGGACTATAAATCAAGACCCTGGCATGAACAGATAAGTTCTTCTAAAGTGGATAAAAATCAGTGACATTCTTAATGAAAACTAAGATCTCAAAATTTCCTTAAAGGTTGAAGAGACCAAGCCGGAAGGATTTCTTCCTGCAAATTATGACAATGGCGTTGTGCCTCAGCCTACCAGCGAAACAGAATTACCTTCATTTCAAGGTACAAGTCACAGAGGTGACAGTCTTCTGGATTCTCAGAAAATTGCACTTCACGACACCACAATGGATCACACACGTTCTTTAGGACTTACACTGGGCATGAAAGGGGGAGACCGCATTCTGACCCTAAGCTTGCTCTTGGTAGCCACACTGGTGACACCATGGACCCTCTGCAACATTAGTTTTGACAGTTATTAAACATTTGGAATGTATTTGAAAACAATCACAACTATGAACTTTGTTGCAATTAGAGGCCCTCTAGGTTCTCCACAATGATACTGAGTATGCTCACAAAGGGTTCCCATTGTCAAGTCTTCAAACAAGCAACTTGAAAGGAAAAAAATAAACTCAGCAAACTACCATTTAATTGTTTTAATGTTTCTTCACAAATGGTGAAAATACTAGAGTACAGACAGTAATCCTCATGATGTTGTGGCCAACATCATAAATATGGGATTATGAATGTAAAACATTTTCTGGGTTCAGAGAATAAATCTGGTCATCCATGCAGCTCTGCAGGTATCTCTAGTAGGACCGGTCTCTAAGTTCCTGAGTGTTTTCATCTTTATCCTTTTATGCAGATCCTTCAGGGCCTCCAGGACCACCTCTTTCTCATTCCATCTGTTCCATCAATGGTCCTGGAAGAGCCCCAGGACCACGTCGTATTCCTCCACCAAAGCCACCTCGGTCCAAGCTACGGATATCTCAGAAGCCACCTCTGCCTCCACTTCTGCCTCCTCGGGACATTTCTGCAGGACCAACAGGGTCCAGAAGTCTGCCTCAACCTCGCTGCATGCCACCACGGCAGCCTCACCAGGTGAAAACACAGAGCCACCTTGTGAAGGTTATTCTCTGTCCACCTCCCCCCCCCCAACACACATATAAAGCTGAGAAGTTCCCCTGTTACGATTCTCAAACTCTCGGCTTTGAATCAAACAGAAAGGAAGTACCGATAGCAGTAGATATAGTGATAAAATTTCCCTGAGAAAAGAAATATTTGGGGACTATAAATCAAGTCCCAGGCATGAACAGATAAGTTCCTCTAAAGTGGATAAAAATCGGTGACATTTTTAATGAAAACTAAGATCTCAAAATTTCCTTAAAGGTTGAAGAGACCAAGCCGGAAGGATTTCTTCCTGCAAATTATGACAATGGCGTTGTGCCTCAGCCTACCGCCGACACTGAATTACATTCATTTCAAGGTACAAGTCACAGAGGTGACAGTCTTCAGGATTCTGAGAAAATTGCACTTCACGACACCAGAATGGATCACACACGTTCTTTAGGACTTACACTGGGCATGCAAGGGGGAGACCACATGCTTACCCTAAGCTTGCTCTTGGTAGCCCACTGGTGAAACCATGGACCCTCTGCAACATTAGTTTTGACAGTTATTAAACATTTGGAATGTATTTGAAAACAATCACAACTATGAACTTTGTTGCAATTAGAGGCCCTCTAGGTTCTTCACAATGATACTGAGTATGCTCACAAAGGGTTCCCATTGTCAAGTCTTCAAACAAGCAACTTGAAAGGAAAAAAATAAACTCAGCAAACTACCATTTAATTGTTTTAATGTTTCTTCACAAATGGTGAAAATACTAGAGTACAGACAGTAATCCTCATGATGTTGTGGCCAACATCATAAATATGGGATTATGAATGTAAAACATGTTCTGGGTTCAGAGAATAAATCTGGTCATCCATGCAGCTCTGCAAGTATCTCAAGTAGGGCCGGGCTCTAAGTTCCTGACTGTTTTCGTCTTTATCGTTTTACGCAGATCCTTCAGGGCCTCCAGGACCACCTCTTTCTCATTCCATCTGTTCCATCAATGGTCCTGGAGGAGCCCGAGGACCACGTCGTATTCCTCCACCAAAGCCACCTCGGTCCAAGCTACGGATATCTCTGAAGCCACCTCTGCCTCCTCGGGACATTTCTGCAGGAACAACAGGGTCCATAAGTCTGCCTCAACCTCACTGCATGCCACCAGGGCAGCCTCACCAGGTGAAAACAGAGAGCCACCTTGTGAAGGTTATTCTCTATCCACCAACCCCCCACACACACACATATAAAGCTGAGCAGGTCCCCTTTTAAGATTCTCAAACTCTTGGCTTTGAATGAAACAGAAAGGAAGCAGAGGTTAACCGATAGCAGTGGATATAGTGATAAAATTTCCCTGAGCAAAGAAATATTTGGGGACTATAAATCAAGACCCTGGCATGAACAGATAAGTTCTTCTAAAGTGGATAAAAATCAGTGACATTCTTAATGAAAACTAAGATCTCAAAATTTCCTTAAAGGTTGAAGAGACCAAGCCGGAAGGATTTCTTCCTGCAAATTATGACAATGGCGTTGTGCCTCAGCCTACCAGCGAAACAGAATTACCTTCATTTCAAGGTACAAGTCACAGAGGTGACAGTCTTCTGGATTCTCAGAAAATTGCACTTCACGACACCACAATGGATCACACACGTTCTTTAGGACTTACACTGGGCATGAAAGGGGGAGACCGCATTCTGACCCTAAGCTTGCTCTTGGTAGCCACACTGGTGACACCATGGACCCTCTGCAACATTAGTTTTGACAGTTATTAAACATTTGGAATGTATTTGAAAACAATCACAACTATGAACTTTGTTGCAATTAGAGGCCCTCTAGGTTCTCCACAATGATACTGAGTATGCTCACAAAGGGTTCCCATTGTCAAGTCTTCAAACAAGCAACTTGAAAGGAAAAAAATAAACTCAGCAAACTACCATTTAATTGTTTTAATGTTTCTTCACAAATGGTGAAAATACTAGAGTACAGACAGTAATCCTCATGATGTTGTGGCCAACATCATAAATATGGGATTATGAATGTAAAACATTTTCTGGGTTCAGAGAATAAATCTGGTCATCCATGCAGCTCTGCAGGTATCTCTAGTAGGACCGGTCTCTAAGTTCCTGAGTGTTTTCATCTTTATCCTTTTATGCAGATCCTTCAGGGCCTCCAGGACCACCTCTTTCTCATTCCATCTGTTCCATCAATGGTCCTGGAAGAGCCCCAGGACCACGTCGTATTCCTCCACCAAAGCCACCTCGGTCCAAGCTACGGATATCTCAGAAGCCACCTCTGCCTCCACTTCTGCCTCCTCGGGACATTTCTGCAGGACCAACAGGGTCCAGAAGTCTGCCTCAACCTCGCTGCATGCCACCACGGCAGCCTCACCAGGTGAAAACACAGAGCCACCTTGTGAAGGTTATTCTCTGTCCACCTCCCCCCCCCCAACACACATATAAAGCTGAGAAGTTCCCCTGTTACGATTCTCAAACTCTCGGCTTTGAATCAAACAGAAAGGAAGTACCGATAACAGTGGATATAGTGATAAAATTTCCCTGAGAAAAGAAATATTTGGGGACTATAAATCAAGTCCCAGGCATGAACAGATAAGTTCCTCTAAAGTGGATAAAAATCAGTGACATTTTTAATGAAAACTAAGATCTCAAAATTTCCTTAAAGGTTGAAGAGACCAAGCCGGAAGGATTTCTTCCTGCAAATTATGACAATGGCGTTGTGCCTCAGCCTACCGCCGACACTGAATTACATTCATTTCAAGGTACAAGTCACAGAGGTGACAGTCTTCAGGATTCTGAGAAAATTGCACTTCACGACACCAGAATGGATCACACACGTTCTTTAGGACTTACACTGGGCATGCAAGGGGGAGACCACATGCTTACCCTAAGCTTGCTCTTGGTAGCCCACTGGTGAAACCATGGACCCTCTGCAACATTAGTTTTGACAGTTATTAAACATTTGGAATGTATTTGAAAACAATCACAACTATGAACTTTGTTGCAATTAGAGGCCCTCTAGGTTCTTCACAATGATACTGAGTATGCTCACAAAGGGTTCCCATTGTCAAGTCTTCAAACAAGCAACTTGAAAGGAAAAAAATAAACTCAGCAAACTACCATTTAATTGTTTTAATGTTTCTTCACAAATGGTGAAAATACTAGAGTACAGACAGTAATATTCATGATGTTGTGGCCAACATCATAAATATGGGATTATGAATGTAAAACATGTTCTGGGTTCAGAGAATAAATCTGGTCATCCATGCAGCTCTGCAAGTATCTCAAGTAGGGCCGGGCTCTAAGTTCCTGACTGTTTTCGTCTTTATCGTTTTACGCAGATCCTTCAGGGCCTCCAGGACCACCTCTTTCTCATTCCATCTGTTCCATCAATGGTCCTGGAGGAGCCCGAGGACCACGTCGTATTCCTCCACCAAAGCCACCTCGGTCCAAGCTACGGATATCTCTGAAGCCACCTCTGCCTCCTCGGGACATTTCTGCAGGAACAACAGGGTCCATAAGTCTGCCTCAACCTCACTGCATGCCACCAGGGCAGCCTCACCAGGTGAAAACAGAGAGCCACCTTGTGAAGGTTATTCTCTATCCACCAACCCCCCCCCCACACACATATAAAGCTGAGCAGGTCCCCTTTTAAGATTCTCAAACTCTTGGCTTTGAATGAAACAGAAAGGAAGCAGAGGTTAACCGATAGCAGTGGATATAGTGATAAAATTTCCCTGAGAAAAGAAATATTTGGGGACTATAAATCAAGACCCTGGCATGAACAGATAAGTTCTTCTAAAGTGGATAAAAATCAGTGACATTCTTAATGAAAACTAAGATCTCAAAATTTCCTTAAAGGTTGAAGAGACCAAGCCGGAAGGATTTCTTCCTGCAAATTATGACAATGGCGTTGTGCCTCAGCCTACCAGCGAAACAGAATTACCTTCATTTCAAGGTACAAGTCACAGAGGTGACAGTCTTCTGGATTCTCAGAAAATTGCACTTCACGACACCACAATGGATCACACACGTTCTTTAGGACTTACACTGGGCATGAAAGGGGGAGACCGCATTCTGACCCTAAGCTTGCTCTTGGTAGCCACACTGGTGACACCATGGACCCTCTGCAACATTAGTTTTGACAGTTATTAAACATTTGGAATGTATTTGAAAACAATCACAACTATGAACTTTGTTGCAATTAGAGGCCCTCTAGGTTCTCCACAATGATACTGAGTATGCTCACAAAGGGTTCCCATTGTCAAGTCTTCAAACAAGCAACTTGAAAGGAAAAAAATAAACTCAGCAAACTACCATTTAATTGTTTTAATGTTTCTTCACAAATGGTGAAAATACTAGAGTACAGACAGTAATCCTCATGATGTTGTGGCCAACATCATAAATATGGGATTATGAATGTAAAACATTTTCTGGGTTCAGAGAATAAATCTGGTCATCCATGCAGCTCTGCAGGTATCTCTAGTAGGACCGGTCTCTAAGTTCCTGAGTGTTTTCATCTTTATCCTTTTATGCAGATCCTTCAGGGCCTCCAGGACCACCTCTTTCTCATTCCATCTGTTCCATCAATGGTCCTGGAAGAGCCCCAGGACCACGTCGTATTCCTCCACCAAAGCCACCTCGGTCCAAGCTACGGATATCTCAGAAGCCACCTCTGCCTCCACTTCTGCCTCCTCGGGACATTTCTGCAGGACCAACAGGGTCCAGAAGTCTGCCTCAACCTCGCTGCATGCCACCAGGGCAGCCTCACCAGGTGAAAACAGAGAGCCACCTTGTGAAGGTTATTCTCTGTCCACCTCCCCCCCCCCCCAACACACATATAAAGCTGAGAAGTTCCCCTGTTACGATTCTCAAACTCTCGGCTTTGAATCAAACAGAAAGGAAGTACCGATAACAGTGGATATAGTGATAAAATTTCCCTGAGAAAAGAAATATTTGGGGACTATAAATCAAGTCCCAGGCATGAACAGATAAGTTCCTCTAAAGTGGATAAAAATCAGTGACATTTTTAATGAAAACTAAGATCTCAAAATTTCCTTAAAGGTTGAAGAGACCAAGCCGGAAGGATTTCTTCCTGCAAATTATGACAATGGCGTTGTGCCTCAGCCTACCGCCGACACTGAATTACATTCATTTCAAGGTACAAGTCACAGAGGTGACAGTCTTCAGGATTCTGAGAAAATTGCACTTCACGACACCAGAATGGATCACACACGTTCTTTAGGACTTACACTGGGCATGCAAGGGGGAGACCACATGCTTACCCTAAGCTTGCTCTTGGTAGCCCACTGGTGAAACCATGGACCCTCTGCAACATTAGTTTTGACAGTTATTAAACATTTGGAATGTATTTGAAAACAATCACAACTATGAACTTTGTTGCAATTAGAGGCCCTCTAGGTTCTTCACAATGATACTGAGTATGCTCACAAAGGGTTCCCATTGTCAAGTCTTCAAACAAGCAACTTGAAAGGAAAAAAATAAACTCAGCAAACTACCATTTAATTGTTTTAATGTTTCTTCACAAATGGTGAAAATACTAGAGTACAGACAGTAATATTCATGATGTTGTGGCCAACATCATAAATATGGGATTATGAATGTAAAACATGTTCTGGGTTCAGAGAATAAATCTGGTCATCCATGCAGCTCTGCAAGTATCTCAAGTAGGGCCGGGCTCTAAGTTCCTGACTGTTTTCGTCTTTATCGTTTTTCGCTGATCCTTCAGGGCCTCCAGGACCACCTCTTTCTCATTCCAACAGTTCCATCAATGGTCCTGGAGGAGCCCGAGGACCACGTCTTATTCCTCCACCAAAGCCACCTCGGTCCAAGCTACGGATATCTCTGAAGCCACCTCTGCCTCCTCGGGACATTTCTGGAGGAACAACAGGGTCCATAAGTCTGCCTCAACCTCACTGCATGCCACCAGGGCAGCCTCACCAGTTGAAAACAGAGAGCCACCTTGTGAAGGTTATTCTCTGTCTACCACCCCCCCACACACACACATATAAAGCTGAGCAGGTCCCCTTTTAAGATTCTCAAACTCTTGGCTTTGAATGAAACAGAAAGGAAGCAGAGGTTAACCAATAGCAGTGGATATAGTGATAAAATTTCCCTGAGCAAAGAAATATTTGGGGACTATAAATCAAGACCCTGGCATGAACAGATAAGTTCTTCTAAAGTGGATAAAAATCAGTGACATTTTTAATGAAAACTAAGATCTCAAAATTTCCTTAAAGGTTGAAGAGACCAAGCCGGAAGGATTTCTTCCTGCAAATTATGACAATGGCGTTGTGCCTCAGCCTACCGCCGACACTGAATTACATTCATTTCAAGGTACAAGTCACAGAGGTGACAGTCTTCAGGATTCTGAGAAAATTGCACTTCACGACACCAGAATGGATCACACACGTTCTTTAGGACTTACACTGGGCATGCAAGGGGGAGACCACATGCTTACCCTAAGCTTGCTCTTGGTAGCCCACTGGTGAAACCATGGACCCTCTGCAACATTAGTTTTGACAGTTATTAAACATTTGGAATGTATTTGAAAACAATCACAACTATGAACTTTGTTGCAATTAGAGGCCCTCTAGGTTCTTCACAATGATACTGAGTATGCTCACAAAGGGTTCCCATTGTCAAGTCTTCAAACAAGCAACTTGAAAGGAAAAAAATAAACTCAGCAAACTACCATTTAATTGTTTTAATGTTTCTTCACAAATGGTGAAAATACTAGAGTACAGACAGTAATATTCATGATGTTGTGGCCAACATCATAAATATGGGATTATGAATGTAAAACATGTTCTGGGTTCAGAGAATAAATCTGGTCATCCATGCAGCTCTGCAAGTATCTCAAGTAGGGCCGGGCTCTAAGTTCCTGACTGTTTTCGTCTTTATCGTTTTACGCAGATCCTTCAGGGCCTCCAGGACCACCTCTTTCTCATTCCAACTGTTCCATCAATGGTCCTGGAGGAGCCCGAGGACCACGTCGTATTCCTCCACCAAAGCCACCTCGGTCCAAGCTACGGATATCTCTGAAGCCACCTCTGCCTCCACTTCTGCCTCCTCGGGACATTACTGGAGGACCAACAGGGTCCAGAAGTCTGCCTCAACCTCGCTGCATGCCACCAGGGCAGCCTCACCAGGTGAAAACAGAGAGCCACCTTGTGAAGGTTATTCTCTGTCCACCTCCCACCCCCCCCCCCAACACACATATAAAACTGAGCAGTTCCCCTGTTACGATTCTCAAACTCTCGGCTTTGAATCAAACAGAAAGGAAGTACCGATAGCAGTGGATATAGTGATAAAATTTCCCTGAGAAAAGAAATATTTGGGGACTATAAATCAAGACCCTGGCATGAACAGATTAGTTCTTCTATAGTGGATAAAAATCAGTGACATTTTTAATGAAAACTAAGATCTCAAAATTTCCTTAAAGGTTGAAGAGACCAAGCCGGAAGGATTTCTTCCTGCAAATTATGACAATGGCGTTGTGCCTCAGCCTACCAGCGACACTGAATTACCTTCATTTCAAGGTACAAGTCACAGAGGTGACTGTCTTCAGGTTTCTGAGAAAATTGCACTTCACGACACCAGAATGGATCACACACGTTCTTTAGGACTTACACTGGGCATGACAAGGGGAGACCACATGCTGACCCTAAGCTTGCTCTTGGTAGCCACACTGGTGACACCATGGACCCTCTGCAACATTAGTTTTGAGAGTTATTAAACATTTGGAATGTATTTGAAAACAATCACAACCATGAACTTTGTTGCAATTAGAGGCCCTCTAGGTCCTCCACAATGATACTGAGTATGCTCACAAGGGGTTCCCATTGTCAAGTCTTCAAACAAGCAACTTGAAAGGAAAAAAATAAACTCAGCAACCTACCATTTAATTGTTTTAATGTTTCTTCACAAATGGTGAAAATACTAGAGTACAGACAGCAATACTCATGATGTTGTGGCCAACATCATAAATATGGGATTATGAATGTAAAACATTTTCTGGGTTCAGAGAATAAATCTGGTCATCCATGCAGCTCTGCAGGTATCTCTAGTATGGCCGGTCTCTAAGTTCCTGACTGTTTTCGTCTTTATCCTTTTATGCAGATACTTCAGGGCCTCCAGGACCACCTCTTTCTCATTCCATCTGTTCCATCAATGGTCCTGGAGGAGCCCCAGGACCACGTCGTATTCCTCCACCAAAGCCACCTCGGTCCAAGCTACGGATATCTCAGAAGCCACCTCTACCTCCACCTCTGCCTCCTCGGGACATTTCTGCAGGACCAACAGGGTCCAGAAGTCTGCTTCAACCTCGCTGCATGCCACCAGGACAGCCTCACCAGGTGAAAACAGAGAGCCATCTTGTGAAGGTTATTCTCTGTCCACCTCCCACACCCCCACACACACATATAAAGCTGAGCAGTTTTCCTTTTAAGATTCTCAAACTCTCGGCTTTGAATGAAACAGAAAGGAAGCAGAATTTAACCGATAGCAGTGGATATAGTGATAAAATTTCCCTGAGCAAAGAAATATCTGGGGACTATAAATAAAGACCCTGGCATGAACAGATTAGTTCTTCTAAAGTGGATAAAAATTTGTGACATTTTTAATGAAAACTAAGATCTCAAAATTTCCTTAAAGGTTGAAGAGACCAAGCCGGAAGGATTTCTTCCTGCAAATTATGACAATGGCGTTGTGCCTCAGCCTACCAGCGACACTGAATTACCTTCATTTCAAGGTACAAGTCACAGAGGTGACTGTCTTCAGGATTCTGAGAAAATTGCACTTCACGACACCACAATGGATCACACACGTTCTTTAGGATTTACACTGGGCATGCAAGGGGAGACCACATGCTGACCCTAAGCTTGCTCTTGGTAGCCCACTGGTGACACCATGGACCCTCTGCAACATTAGTTTTGACAGTTATTAAACATTTGGAATGTATTTGAAAACAATCACAACTATGAACTTTGTTGCAATTAGATGCCCTCTAGGTCCTCCACAATGATACTGAGTATGCTCCCAAGGGGTTCACATTGTCAAGTCTTCAAACAAGCAACTTGAAAGGAAAAAAATAAACTCAGCAAACTACCATTTAATTGTTTTAATGTTTCTTCACAAATGGTGAAAATACTAGAGTAGAGACAGTAATACTCATGATGTTGTGGCCAACATCATAAATATGGGATTATGAATGTAAAACATGTTCTGGCTTCAGAGAATAAATCTGGTCATCCATGCAGCTCTGCAGGTATCTCTAGTAGGGCCGGTCTCTAAGTTCCTGACTGTTTTCGTCTTTATCCTTTTATGCAGATCCTTCAGGGCCTCCAGGACCACCTCTTTCTCATTCCATCTGTTCCATCAATGGTCCTGGAGGAGCCCCAGGACCACGTCGTATTCCTCCACCAAAGCCACCTCGGTCCAAGCTACGGATATCTCAGAAGCCACCTCTGCCTCCACTTCTGCCTCCTCGGGACATTTCTGCAGGACCAACAGGGTCCAGAAGTCTGCCTCAACCTCGCTGCATGCCACCAGGGCAGCCTCACCAGGTGAAAACAGAGAGCCACCTTGTGAAGGTTATTCTCTGTCCACCTCTCACCCCCCACGCACACACACACACACATATAAAGCTGAGCATTTCCCCTGTTAGGATTCTCAAACTCTCGGCTTTGAATCAAACAGAAAGGAAGCAGAGGTTAACCGATAGCAGTGGATATAGTGATAAAATTTCCCTGAGCAAAGAAATATTTGGGGACTATAAATCAAGACACTGGCATGAACAGATAAGTTCTTCTAAAGAGGATAAAAATTTGTGACATTTTAAATGAAAACTAAGATCTCAAAATTTCCTTAAAGGTTGAAGAGACCAAGCCGGAAGGATTTCTTCCTGCAAATGATGACAATGGCGTTGTGCCTCAGCCTACCGCCGACACTGAATTACCTTCATTTCAAGGTACAAGTCACAGCGTTGACACTCATCAGGATTATGAGAAAATTGCACTTCACGACAACACAATGGGTCACACACGTTGTTTAGGACTTACACTGGGCATGCAAGTTGGAGACCACATGCTGACCCTAAGCTTGCTCTTGGTAGCCACACTGGTGACACCATGGACCCTCTGCAACATTAGTTTTGACAGTTATTAAACATTTGGAATGTATTTGAAAACAATCACAACTATGAACTTTGTTGCAATTAGAGGCCCTCTGGGTTCTCCACAATGATACTGAGTATGCTCACAAGAGGTTCCCATTGTCAAGTCATCTAACAAGCAACTTGAAAGGGGAAAAAAAATCAGAAAACTACCATTTAATTGTTTTAATGTTTCTTCACAAATGGTTAAAATACGAAAGTACAGACAGTAATACTCATGATGTTGTGGCCAACATGATAAATGTGGAATTATGAATGTAAAACATTTTCTGGGTTCAGAGAATAAATCTGTTCATCCATGCAGCTCTGCAGGTATCTCTAGTAGGGCCGGTCTCTAAATTCCTGACAGTTTTCGTCTTTATCCTTTTAAACAGAGCCATCAGGGCCTCCAGATTCACCTCCTCTTCATTCCATCTGTTCCATCAACGGTCCAGGAGGAGCCCCAGGACCACGTCGTATTCCTCCACAAAAACCATCTCGGTCCAAGCTACGGACACCTCAGAAGCCACATCTGTCTCCACCTCTGCCTCCTCGGGACATTTCTCCAGGACCAACAGGGTCCATAAGTCTGCCTCAACCTCGCTGCAGGCCACCAGGACAGCCTCACCAGCTGATAATAGAGATCCACCTTGTGAAGGTTTTTCTCTTCCCTCTCCATACCCCTCCCCCGTACACACATAATAAAGCTGAGCAGGTCACCTTTTAATATTCTCAATATCTGGCATGGAATCAAACAGAAAGGAATCAAAGGTTACACAATATTTGTGGATATAGTGATAAAATTCCCTGAGCTAACAAATATTTGAGGCCTATACATCAAGACCCTGGTGTTAACAGATAAGTTCTTCTAAAGTGAACAAAAATCAGTGACATATTTAATGAAAACTAAGATGTCAAAATTTCCTTAAAGGTTGAAGAAACCAAGCCTGAAGGATTTCTTCCTGCAAATTATGACAATGGCGTTGTGCCCCAGCCTACCGCCGACACTGAATTACCTTCATTTCCAGGTACAAGTCACAGATGTGACACTCTTCAGGAATCTGAGAAAATTACACTTTACGACACCACAATGGATCACACATGTTCTTTAGGACTTACACTGGGCATGCAAGGGGGAGACCACATGCTGATGATGACCTTGTTCCTGTATGCACATGGTGACACCATGGACCCTCTGCAACATTACTTGTTGACAGACAATAAACATTTGGAATGTTTTTGAAAACAATCACAACCATGAACCTTGTTACAATTTGAGGCTCCCTTGGTAGTCCAAAACGATACTGAGTATGCTCACAAGGGGTTCCCATTGCTAAGTCTAAAACAGCCATCTTTAAAAGAAAATAAAAAACTCTGCTCACTAGGATTTAACTTCTTTTAATGTTACTTCAGAAATGGTGAAAATACTAAAGTACAGAGAGTAATAATCATGATGTTGTGGTCAACATTATATATATGGAATTATAAATTTAAAATATTTTCTGGTGCAAATAAAATAAATCTGGTCATCCATGCAGCTGTTCAGGTCTCTCGAGTACGGCCGGTCTCTAAGTTCCTGACTGTGCTCACCTTATTCCATTTACGCAGGCCTTCCAGGACCTCCAGGTCCACCACTTCTTTCTATCATGGGTTCCACCAATGGTCCAGGAAGATCCTCAGGACCATGTCGTATTCCTCAACCAAGTCCACCTCGGTCCAAGCTATGGTCACCTCAGAAGCCACGTTTCTCTCCACCTCTGCCACCTCAGAACATTTCTCCAGGACCACCACGATCCATAAGGACACCCTTTCTTCCCTGCATGGCAACACTGCCGCCTCGGCCACGATCACATCCCGGAGGTTGGAATGGTAGCGGGCAGAAGCCCTCAGGTTTTGGTCCTTACACTGATTGCATTCTGTTCCCAGGTCAAGTTCTGGGTTCCACAGCCCGCCATGGGACACTGCCAATCTCTGGCTCAGTGCTGGACATTTCCTCCTCCACAAGGGGGTCCCTCAGGAGCCCCAGGGTTTTCGTGTTGGGAAGCCCCCTCCTCTCCTCCAATGCCTCCCATGGGACCCATGGTTCCTTTGGGACCTCTTGGGCTATTATGACCTCCACAGAGTGGTGGTGGCATCCCTCTGCCCTCATGAGGTGGCATGCCACTCCACTTGCTATTTTTTGGAGGCTTCTTTCAGGCAAGAGAAGCTTTAAGTTTTCTTCCTTGAATATCTTTTCCATCAAACCATTCCACAGCAGCCTTGGCAGGTGGCAGATCTTCATAGGCCACTGTGGCGTCACCTTTAGGCTTTCCTGTTTCCTTATCCAAATAGATGTGGATCATGAGTTCTCCAGTTCTCTTGTTCATCTTGACAACCCCACACTGCTTACCGAAGTCTGCCAGATCATCCAGAGTCACATTGTCATTTAAACCTTGCACATAAATTGCACTGTTGTCAGAATCCTCATCAGGATCTATATGAAGGCCTAGATCAGGACCTGGTCCTTCATCCATGGGTCCACCGGGCTTATTGATGCCACCTCGCTCTCTAGAGCCCATTCCACTGCGTCCTCCTCCCTGCCCACCTCTGCTCATGCCTCCATGATTAAATCCCCTTCTTCTCCTCTCCCGGTTATCAGGGCCACTCATGCTCTGGTTCTCTCCTGGTTGGAAAATCCTCCAGACTCCTGCCCCCGACACCATGTGGTGTGGTCCTGTCGGAATGAACTCTGCTCCCCGTAGCTGCTGCTCTGTTGGCTATATTGACTTGGAGCCTAGCTGTAGGATCCAGTCTGAGGGGGGTAACTAGTGGGAGGCTGCTGCCCATAGCTGCCTTGTTGACCATAGCTACTCTGCTGCCCATAGTTGCTAGGTTGCCCATAGATGCTCTGCTGAGATTAACTGCTCTGATCATAACTAGTTGGCTGTGAAGAGAAAGATAGGATGTGTAGGATACGATGTGTAGGAGGATAGGGTGGAGGTGCAGGGACTGGCTGCATGGGGTAGCTCCCAGGTGCTTGGGGATATCTGTAATTACTCTGTCCATACCCTAGGCTGGGCTGGTTATAACCCGCTGTGCTAGATTGAGGTTCACTAGTCTCAGTGGGCTCTTTACATCCTGTGGTCTTGCAGGTGCAGCGGCTGCTGGCTGCTGGCCATAGGCTGGGTAGGCAGGCTGGGTGCCATATGCAGACTGAGCTGCACAAGAGGCTTGGGTTGTGGTGACTGGAGCAGTGGTGGTGTCATGAGCACCAGTGCCACATCCTTGAACAGTCTGGCTGTATGCCTGGGGGCAGTTGGAGTGGTATCACCAGTGGGAGGCTGTCCATATGAAGTCACATATGCAGTCTGCCTGTAGGTGGCAGTGCTCTGAGCTGATATCAGTAGGCTGTCCATAGGTTCCATAGCTTTGTTTCCCATAGGCCTGGGTGGTCTGTGCATCCTTGAGTTGGCTGGGCTGTGTAAGCACTGTAGCCCTGCTGGGCTGCAGCATGGCATTAGGTACTGTAATCTGCGGACGCCATTTTCTCTCCTTCCTCCTCGTTCTCTCCCCCTCGACAACATTCTGACCCTGTTCTTGAAACTTGCTTAGAAGAGAACACAAGTGTGATAGCTTCACTACTGATTAGGAATCTGCTCTTGTTCATGTGCCAGGTGACGCTTTCGACCCTCAGAGTGCTAATGAGTATTTCAGCGCTACCAATCCAGCTGAACACACCCACTATGCAACTCACTCCAAGGTTCTGCCACTTTGGGAAGCAACAATGGCACTGCTGATGTTAACCACCGGAATATGGTTTCTGAGATTTGTATCAACAGTGATGCTGTGGGCATTCAACCTAATTTAACATGTGACATACATTAAAATGAGTTTAAGAAGGTAAGTCCGACCACAGCAGTGATTTAAAATAGATGATGATTTATGCACTAGAAATCCAATTCTCTTTGGCACCAATACATATCATAACTAAATTTTGTGCTATATATAGGACTCTTTAGCCATTACCTAAAACTAGAAAAAAATACTTATCTTTTCCAATCATATTGAAAATACATCTAACATGAAACTTGTGTTGTCTGAATGGCTAAGCAGAGAAATGTAACTGTTAGATATTAGTTTCTATTTTTCTCTGTCCATAAACTGTGACTTATGTGGATAGCATCATTTTGGAAATAAACACCCCCAAAGAAGCAACATGTGAGAATAAAACCAATGAAATAAGGCTCCACATTGTCACCACTTCTCAAATACAATGACATTCCTTGTGACATGACACTATATAAGATTCTACTGGTGATGCCTCTGTTACTGCTCATCCTGACGCTGCCACCAATGATGTTCTTGATACTACTGATAATTCTTGCTTTTCTTTTTAGTTGCTGCTGAAGCCTATGAGGAGCTACCAGTAACAATGACAATTTCAGGAATATTTAAAAAAATTTCTAAAGTTTAATGTTCAATATGTCTTCACACCGTATATACTGATTTCAGTATAGTTTTTTCATTAAAATACATTTTAAAAATATTTTAAACTGTTTCTTGGTATTGTACAAACTGTTGACATGATGTCTTGATGACATGTTTAAGGAGAAAGCTTCTATAATACCTATCAGGGATAGAAAAGTTAGTGGCATATCAAATCAGACAGACCACAAACAGATGTTGGCTGAACACCTGACTATGAAAGAAGAAAAAGGAGAGGCAGAGGGAGAGAGACAGAGGAGGAGACACAGAAAGAGGGAGAGGAACATAGAGACAGGGGGAGACAGAGAGATAGGTTTAGAAAGAAAATGAGAAGCTGGGGTAGGGATTCTTCTGAACTAGAGGAAGGTTAGGGGAGGGCAGGAGGGTAGAAGATCTAGAACACTAGCATGGACTTTGAACTGTACAGCAGGTACTTGTGCTACTGAAGGAGCCTGGAGGCCGGTCTGTACCTTATTATGGTAATAGACACCACAGGCAGCCAATATTCCCTACTTCCAGTGGTAAGAGAAATGACACCTTTGGGTAGAGGAACTAGTTTCACAAGTTTTTAAGGAATGTTGGCTTTTATCTATCCTCCAAAAATCCTCCCAAGTCCAGGTTGAGCCCGTTTCTGGGTATCTGAGACTGCCATTACAGTTTTGGGAACTGGAGTTCAATAATAGGCGTCAATGAATTTTAGTGGATTTACTCTATTGGCCTTAAAATCTAAAGAGTTAAAGTGTGGCTGCTTACGTGAATTTCCTTTTCCTGTAATCTTATGGCATCCCATCCCCTAGCACACATTAAGTGAGAAAAGTCCCTCACTGAGGGTGGGGCCTTAAGAACCCCTTCCTGTGTGTGATGATCATTGTGTCCTTGACACCATTTCACAGAAACCATCTACAACCTCTGCCTCTCTCTTTCAGAGTAGTCCCTGAGCCTTGGAGGGTGTTGTAGTTCAGATGTCTTGCTGAGGTCTGAGAACTGCACAGTTATGCATTCTCTAAACTTCGGCCAGGTGTGAGTCTATGCATTCACCAGAGCCCATTGTATAAAGAAACGTCTCTCATTAGGGATCACAGTTGCTCGATGCTCACCTTACTAGACCTGGATGAAGGTGGGTGGGCCTTGGACTTCCCACAGGGCAGGGAACCCTGATTGTTCTTTGGGCTGAGGAGGGAGGGGGACTTGATTGGAGGAGGGGGACGGGAATGGGAGGCGGTGGCGGGGAAGAGACAGAAATCTTTAATAAATAAATAAATTAATTTATTAATTAACATAAAAAATTGCTCGAATGTATAGGTGTCAGCAAGAGTACATAGAAGGCAGCTTGATTCTATGTAAGTTTAACAAAACAACAACAGAGGTCCTGTTGTGTGGATTCAACACATCAGTGATTAACTCAGAGTCACCAATACTTCATCAGTGTGGCATTAAGGAAAGAAATAAAAGCACTTCCACTGGGATTCATTTCCAGATTTGAATTTTCTACATATTCCCTGTCTTCCCTTCTTTCTGTTGCATGACTCTAAATCTGTGCCTTTCTGAAGAAGTCTGCCTGTCCCTGTGCTTGTTCTCTTGTCTGAGTCTATGTCTGTCCCTACATCTGTCCCTGTGTGTAAATGTGTGTGTCTGCCCCTTTTGTTGCTCACTCTTTTATTGAATTTCCCCATAAGAATCACCTGGGGAAGGAGTGGGATACTTTACAGAATCATTTGTGGAGTCTTACAAGGGATGAAGGTAATAACTGCAACTGATCCTAACTCACCCAGACACCAAAAAACATTACAAACACCATGTTTGCCCAGTAATGCTGCTGTGTTCAATTGTTTTGATATTCATTTAAGAGTGTTTTCAACCTCTATGTTTGCTGTTTTATACAAATGATACACATTTGTTCTGGATCAGGGGGCACAGAAGAAAATAAGATTACTTAAGTTTAGTTTAGTTTGTAAAAGGTGGCTATGCAGGAAGACCAAGCAAAGTAGTGGTCATTGTTACATTGTTCTCTTAAAAGTGGGTTAACAATCAGTTTGAGGACACAGTAAGATAGCAGCCTTATATCTTAAATGATCTCAAAGCATGTTATGAACTCTGGCTGTGATGTCCAGCAAAGGTTCCAGTCTCTAGAATGAGAGAGATTTCCATATTACATCACCATGGCCTTAGTCATTGGGCTCTGAACCAGGTTTACAGAACCAGCCAAGAGTTCCCTACTGCGTGGTAGACCTAAAATCAAATCACAATGTTTATTGTTCCTATAAGAGTCAACACACTATCACACGGAGAATATCTTGCCAGGCAAGTTGTCACATGCAGGGTCTACAGATTGGTAGAATCATCGCCAACTTTCCTCATCCAGTAGCTTGCATAGAAGCTTCTAGCACTGTGGAAGCTATCTAGCACAGATGCAACATGACCTTTAAATGTCCTATATCCCAAGTGTATAGTGTGTTCAGAATCATCCACCAATCTAATTCTCGTGTGTAAATGAGGACATTGGTAGGAGCCTGTAATGTTTGACAGGCGCCCCCTTACTTCACAGCTCAGAGGGAACTATCTCACAGTATTGGAACCTTTGTTTAGTCAACTTAATCTTTGGGAGAAACGTTACCCATGCATGCAGGGCTCCTTCATTCAGTTGTTTTACTTAGGCTTCCAAGAATGCAACTCCATTCGTTAGGCTTGGTGGCAAACCACGGTACATGTGTAGAGGTCAAGAGCATCACTTTCTGGATCATACTCTTACCTCTACCATGTGGTTTCCCAACATCAAACTCAACAGCATATGGCTGGCATCAAACACCTTCACATGCTAAACTATTTAACCAGCCCCTCAAATGATTTTAAAGGACTTCAAATGTAGTATTTTTCCAAAAGGATTTTTTCCTCCATGCTTAATTTTGGTTAACCCTTTCCCCACCATCACATTCTCCCATCGCTGATGAAAACTTTCCACTTGCAAGGTTTCTTTACCCTTCCACAGTGCACTTCCTCTGCCATCCCACTTCCCTCCAGGCCTGTTCTCCTCTATGATCCATTTCATGCTTTGAGTTTTACAGACACTCGAAATTAAAAACATTTATCTGAAAATTCAAAGCTTGGAACCACATGTAAGATAAATAATTCAATTAAAAATGGGGTACAGAACCACACAGAATTCTCAGAAGAATCTCAAATGGCTGTAAGACATTTAAGGAAAGGTTCAACATCCTTAGCCATCAGAGAAATGCAAATCAAAACAACTCTGAGATACCATCTTACACCTGTAAGAATGGCTAAGATCAAACACACTAATGATAGATTATGCTGGAGAGGATGTGGAGTTAGGGGAACACTCCTCCATTGATGGTGGGAATGCAAACTTGTACAACCACTTTGGAAATCAGTATGGTGGCTTATCAGAAAATTGGGAATCAACATATCTCAAGACCCAACAAGACCACTCTTGGGCATATACCCAAAGAATACTCAACCATACTATAAGGACACTCCAGCGTGTATCTGTGAACATTCATGCCCCTACAGACATCCTTGTGACCACATGACCGGCTAGCAGTTACAGCTCACTGTCACTTCTCAGTAGCATCAGACTCCAAGAGACTAGCATACTGTGTATTGCTAGCCTAGGAAAAGATGAAGTTCAAAGTGCAGTTTCCCTGGGATGCTTGTCACTTTTTCAATCCTGTAAAGTCAAAAAATCACCAGCCAGGGTACTGAATTTTAGGGCTTCAAAAAAAAGAAACCCTTAATGCTAGGTTATTGAAAACTGGATTGTGGTAATACAACTGAACACAAACAGAATACATTAAAAGATATTCTGTAAAAGCATTATGTGTATAGTTAGCCATGACCAAAAATAAATCCTGAAACAGAGTTTGAAAAACAAAGGTCACACTATTAAAAAAAAAACATAGTACATACAATTTTGGAAAATCTTTGTTAAACTGAACCATCAGAACTTCTGCCTGATTTTCAATATCTATATATCTACATCAAACAAGACTTTGAATATGAGAAATGAGTTAGTCTTCTAACTCATTCTAATGAAGTCCACCTTCATCACGCTTGTTTTGAGAGTCTATTAGAGATGGGTCCAGATGGTCTAATCAAGCACAGGTTGCTGGCAGGAGATGAAGTTCTGCCTCCTGTAGAAATCAGCCTGTGCTGCCTATTCTGACAGTAACACTCTAATACCTCCCTCTCAAGGCTAATTTCCAGTCTCTCAGACAAATGTCTTGATGATGTTTGATTTTTCTTGACTCAAGGTTTAGATAAAGCTATTGTAAAAACTCACAAGGCAGGACTCTAAGATCTTTATTTTATCAATGCTCTAAAAATACATCCAGGTATTAAGAAGGAAAAGTAGTGTATGTATGAATAGACTATTATTGGCTATTACTGATTCATAGAAACAAACCTGCCCTCTTATTCTAGAGCTGAGTGAAATCTGACTGTTCTATTTAGCATTACACAACTGAAATGCGCCCCTGTCTCTACAGACGGTGCTGTATGAACGCTCCTTTTAGGTCTCCTTATTAATATTCTGAGTGCAGTACAATATTTCTGAAAAGGACATAATTTTTATAGTGAGTATGCCTTTGACTTTAGGTATGTTCTTGTCTTGGCAGACTGAAAATGGGGTATATTTTGCCAAAAAGAATAAAGAAAGAATCTCAAAAAACAATATGACTGAAATCTGTGTTCTTCAAAAACTTTCCCCTGAGTTTACATGTTAAAATGCAAGAATATCAACACCTCACAAATATATCTGCATTAAAAAATAAGAACAACATAGGAAAATTTCCTTTTATAAACATAGAGGATGTTGGTGCATAAATAGAATAACACTGTTAAGTGATTCAAAAGCACAGTCACATTATATCTTCTTCCTGGGGAGTTTATGGCTTCCATCCCTAGTTTCAAGCACAGGTGAACACAAATCTTAACTGGGAAGAGGTCACATCCAACACCATAGCAGCATCACAGCTCAGTAGCAGAACAAAGCAGAAAATGATTAGGTCAGAAAACACCACAAAACAAAGTACACTGGAGACAACTGAGTAAGGCAGGATGAGCCAAGTTCTCAGGATTGGGGAGGAGGGACTGAGCAGTCCAGTTGTAAACAGTCCCATCTTTTGTGACTATACAGCACTGACAATTGAGCTGTCAGGAGCCTCGCTGGTTTCTACATCATCAACAGCTGCAGGTTCTGGAATTTCATTCATCCTCAAAACCTCTTCATAGAGCAAATAGCTCCGCAGACTTCGGGGAAGAGGCAACTGATGGATGAAACTGTTAGAACGAAGCTGCTCTGCTTTTAGACTGGCCCAAATTTCCAAACGGCAGAGATGGGTCAGGCATGGGACACAGGCTGGAGAAACAAACGAACAAAAATATTAACTGATAGTGAAATGAAGAAAAGATTAAGGACCTAAGCTTGGACTTCAGATCACATATAAAAGCCAGAGATGGGAGTACCAATGTGGTTTGCTCGGTAACAATCTACCTCCAGTTTCAGTGAGAAACACTGTATCAAAATTGTAAGTCAGAGAGTGATAGACTAACATCCTTCTCTGGTTTCCACATATGCATACAATCACGAATACACACACACACACGCACACACACACTAGTAATACACTAAAGTAAGCAACAAACCCATCTCCATATAACAAGAGAAATAGTTTGTGGCTTAGTCTTGTTTTCAAAGAAGACTTATGGATATGAATAATCACATTCAATTTTCAATTATTTTCCTCACCTGGTTGCCCTTGCTTCAATTGGTCACTCAAAGTCAGTATCCAATCTATAGAAGGTAAATGTTTAAATTCTAAAGAACTGATGATACAAGCTGGCATTTAAGAAAACTCACAACAGAAAACTGCTACTTCTCTCTTAGTCTGTTTCATTGCCAAGAGTCTTGTAACCTAACATATCAAGTAAATGGATGTGCAGTCTGAACATTATCTCTTTGCATCTGTGACATAAAATGAAGTTTCAAGGGCTGGCAAGAAGGATCAAAGGTTAAGAGTGCTAGCTGCTCTTCCAAAGGACCCAGGCTCAATTTGTGACACCAACACAGTAGCTCAAACCTATTTCAAATTCCAGTTTCAGGGGATCCAACATCCTCTTCTGGCTTCCATGGGAACCAGGCATGCATGTAGTGTACATACTTGCATTAAAAACATCCACACTTAGTAAAATAATGTTTTTAAGAATGAACTTTTAAAATTGGCACGGAAAGAGAACATTCATTGAGTGTCCTCTATGCCACATGCCTATGCATTTCAGAGATACTCTAGTTTTGTATCACTTTCTCTGGTCTAAACATGCAGATACATACACAATATCTATCTATCTATCTATCTATCTATCTATCTATCTATCTATCTATCTATCTATCTATCTATCTGGGTTTCCTAAGCAATCACTGATCTGCTCCAGTCCCTGATATAAATTACCATGCTATCATAAGACAGGAAAACAGAATCTTAAAAAGAAGATTCAGCAAAATTTCAAAGATCACAAAGTTGTTTAACTGGCAGAGCCATGGTTAAAATTTAGATCCATCTGACCCCAAAGACTCTAAGTGTGGTTTAAAGTTGTAGGATACACGATCACACTGTGAATCCCAAGTTTGCATTTGAGTGAACTTAATAAAATCAACTTTGGGTCAGGAGACAGAGTCAGCAACTATTTGACAGAAAGTAGACAGAGAGACAGAAGGGAACCAGAAAAAGAAGAGATACACAGGAAGTAGGACGGAGGAACTTTAAATGTGACAGCCCTTTTTGGAGCAACAGAAAAGAGACTTTCTCATTCTGAGATGCTGGTGAAGAGGGAAGGTCATCTAGTTTCTGTTCAACTTCTCTGAGCTAGCAGGTTTTCAACCTAGCCTCCACTGTGTGGTAAATAGAACAATAAGGATTTAGTTAAATAGTACATCTGGAGGCTGGAGAAATGGCTCAGGGCTTAAGAGCACTGACTTCTCTTCCAGAGGTTCTGAGTTCAGTTCCCAGCACCACACACATCTATAATGATATCTGATGCCCTCTTCTGGCGTGTAGGCAAAGAGGTAGATAGAACACTGTATACATAATAAAAAAATAAATCTTTAAATAACTGTATTTGGTGACAGTGGTGAGAGACAGATCTAGCAGGACATGGCTGCCTGAGAAGTGGGCCAGTGACTGCCACAGTTACTGGCTGAAGACAGTAGTATTCAGGTATAGCCTCTGTGCCAGTGGGAAAACAATATTTTGGCACTCCAATGTGTGACATGATCACATAAATGGAGAATTCACACTAGTCGGCCATTACTCGTGGGAACTCTGGAAAGTGGACTTAGACTTGGAAACTGCAGGAGGTGCTTGAGCCCACCACCAAACAGAGAAGTCAGCAGATTTGGTGAGACATTGGACATCTTGAGCCCACCACCAAACAGAGAACTCAGCAGATTTGGTGAGACATTGGACGCCTTGAGCCAACCACCAAACAGAGAAGTCAGCAGATTTGGTGAGACATTGGGACGTCTTGAGGGAGAGAGTTGAGTAATATTTGTTTTTAAATATTTATTTATTATGTATACAATACTCTGTTGGCGTGTATGCCTGAAGGCCAGAAGTGGGCACCAGACCTCATTACAGATGGTTGTGAGCCACCATGTGGTTGTTGGGAATTGAACTCAGGACCTTTGGAAGAGCAGGCAACGCTCTTAACCGCTGAGCCATCTCTCCAGCCCCATTTTTTTAAAAAAAACTTATTTATTTATTTACTTATTTATTTATTATGTATAAAATATTCTGTCTGTATGCCTGCAGGTCAGAAGAGGGCGCCAGACCTCAGTACAGATGGTTGTGAGCCACCATGTGGTTGCTGGGAATTGAACTCAGGACCTTTGGAAGAGTTTTTTTTTTTAAATCATTTCCATGTTAAGGATGAAAAATATCACAAAGCAGGGTACTAGGACCCTAAATAATGCTACCATGGATGGTTTGAAAATAAAAATAGTAAATGAGGGGATAAAAGACTTAGCTGGGATTGACATAATGCCGATTATAATCATCATCAGTTTGGTAATTCATCTCATCCTTCATAGCCACAGTGGTTTCTTTTGCCAAATATAAAATGTGTGGTCTGATAATTGTGCCAAATATGAGAAGTTGACAGATAAGATAAAAATTTTAGAAACACTTGTACATAAAGATAAGAAATTTTGACTGATAAGATGTAAGCCTTAGGCCAGGTGGTGGAGGCACACCTTTAGTTCCAGCACTTAGGAGGCAGAAGCAAGTGGATCTCAGTGAGTTCAAGGCCTGTCAGGACTGCTACTCAGAGTCTCAAAACAAAACAACAACAACAACAAAAAAAACCACAGACAAACCTTATACTGACCTACTAATGAAAATAAGAGAAATACTCAGACACAGGAATGTAGACAAGAACCCACCATGCCACTGCATCATGAACTGAAGTGCAGTGTCCCAAAATTATTAGAAAACCTGCCGTAGTTACTATACAACAACCAGGAGACAACACACACCCTAAGGTCATCAGAAAGTTAATGGAATCCTATAGACATATTCTATTTGAGGAGATTTGAAGAAGCAGTCGTTTCATATGGTAAGCGTTCATCCTATGTAAAGCAGACGTTAAATTCATAAGCAATGCAGAACAGAAATATCCCACAAGACTGGAAAGAATTGGTCACAGAAATATTGAAAGCCGGTCTCAGACACAATGGATAACATGGTGGCAAGAGCAAGCTAGAGTCATAGAACAATGAAATAGGGCTAGAGGCATTGATGATTCCCAAGACCAGCTTCTAGGTGAGCACCAATATGCTGAGTTGCAACAGTTGAGTTTGATGCATACAACTTGCTGCAATTTGTTGCAGATAGTTTGAATTGGATGAACACACACTGGCCCTTAACAGCTTGAGTGCTTGGGACAAGGTTGAAGAATCAGGAAAAAAAAAGACTTTTCTATCACTTGGTGCCTTTGGGTTTTCACTGCTGTGAAGAGACACCATGACCATGGCAACTCTTATAAAGAAAACATTTAATTAAGGGGATGGCTTACACTTTCTGAAGTTAAACCTATTATCACCATGGCAGAGAACACAGCGGCGTAGAGGGAGATGTGGTGCTAGAGCTGAGACTACTAGATCTTGCAGGTAAAAAGAAATCAACTGAGATACTGGGTGGTACTCAGAGCATAGAAAACCTCAAAGCACAGCAAACCCCCACAGTGACACAGTTCCTCCAACAGCTCATACCGACTCCAACAAAGTCACACCTCTTAAGACTGACAATCCCTATGAGATGATGAAAGCCAATTACAATCAACCGGCAGACTTGGCAACTAGCCAAGGAAAGTATAAGAACATGTACCCTGTTCCAACAGTTAGAATTGGGCAGGGTTTTGTTTTTGTCCTTCCAGGATAAAAGTATCCAACTAAGGAATCTATAGGTTTCTGGACAAATGAGATATATGAAGAGGAGGAATCATCAAGAGAAAATATCCCAAGAAAAAGAGTAAATCAGGGTAGAATTTCATCAATCTTCACAAACATGGTCTTTTCTTAATCCCAATTCAATTAAAAATCAAAGCTGGTTTTGCAGTTGGAGCATGGCTTTCTTCTTCTCTAAACCTAAGCATGCTTGTTAAAGGAAAACTGAAAATCTCTGTTTCATGTTTAAAGAGCTGCCTAGTATGGGATAGAAGAAAATCAAAATTAAGGGACTATTTTATTGTCATGAATCCTTGGTTTCATTTTGACTCTTTGAAACTTTTCCTAAGATATAAATACTATCTCAAAATCTATAAGATTTTCATGTATATATAAACTTTGGAGGATATTAGTAGTCATGTAGGCTACTAATTAATTCTCAAAATAAGCTTCATCCAGCTACTTGTATGCGTTTCAGGGTTTGAGTCTGAAGCAGGTAATTAGGCACTAAGCTTGTGTACCCCTGATGTACTTGATAGATTCTGGTTGTCTAACATTTCAGAGATCTGTTGTATACAGCATATAAAATGTTTTAAGTTTTCTGCAGTAAACCATGACCATTCGTAACAAGAACCTTCGAGTGCTCCAAAAAAAATGAAGGGGTCCTTCAATGATGACTGTGGTAATGCCATTAAGCTAACAAACACTACCCAAAGATCAGTTTTGATGTGCAAACCTTTAGGACAACTTCAGAGCAACTAGTTAAGATGGTCCAGGCTCACAGACTCCTCCAGGCAGGACTTCTGTTAAGCCCCACACTTTCTCACAGAGACTAGACAACAAATGATACAGCTAGCTCTCCCAGGACTTGGCCATTATCACAATTTTCTCAGGGGCCTCTAAAGATGCTGCTGCCCCAGATAATAAGAAGTAATTTGAAGAAAATGACAACCACATTACCAAGAAGTGGTGTGGATAGTTTTTGGTCATTTGGTGGGTTTTGGATGTTTGTTGTCATTTAGAGGAATTGATTGTAAGCTGTTATTAGTCATGGTTAGGGAAGAAGTAAAAAAAGGTTAGATTAAGGGATTTACTTTTTTTTCATTTGTCTATCCTTTCTCTCCTACCTAATGTTGTAAAGGGGGGATGGGGAACAAAAAGGGGGAATATAAGAATGATAGAATAAAATGGTAGAGTATTGAATCTACTTTTAAACTGAAAACCAACTACTAGTCTCAAATATTTTACAATGGTATGGATTTTTTATATTAATACAAATTTGAGGTTTTGTTTTAACATACTGGATATGTGTTTCTAATCGTGAACCTATGCGACTCATTTTAAAATGTAATGTAAATTCTAGTTCTTAAAAGCTACTACTATAAACTCTTTAGGATAACTAAGAAATAATGGTTAGTGGATAGTCATCTATAACAATCAAATTTATAGCCACCTTAGTTATGTTTTTAAGTAGTGTATGTATGTACAGTTATGGAAAATATAGTCGAAGTGCATGAAATATTAGAATTGGTATAAAATTCTAGATAAGAATCATAAGGGTTCTGAATTAAAGTGCAAATGCTTTTGCTCACGTACAAACATTTAACACTTTACACATAAATCATGATCAATAACAATGGTGTTAAATTCACTAGTTCCCTAACACTGCTGAAAATTTAATGAAAAGAAAATACCTAAAGTCAGTATCTGACTGGCATTAATTACCTCACTAATATATTTCATACTCAAAAATACTACAAGGAGTAAGTTCAAACAAAATATTATGGCATCTCAAATACATGATTTTATTTTCCATATTTAAGTGTAACTTTTCTACTCAGACAGTATGTTGCATATTATGCATATCACTGAATAACATGGAATATCAGACAAGTAAATAAAAGAGTATACCTGTTGTGGGTGTGTGCATGTGGAAGTTATCTGTGATAGTTTGAATGTTACTGGCCCAAATAAACTCATGGGGGGTGGCACTATTAGGAGGTGTTGGAGGAAGTTTGTCATTGTGAGGACAGCCTCTGAGGTCTCCTATGCTCAAGTTAAGCCTAATTCAGTTTACTTCTTGTTGCCTGTGGATCAAGATGTAAGGCTCTCAGCTCTTTCTCCAATTTCATGTTTGCCTATACACGTTCATGTTCTGCCATGACAATAATGGACCAAACCTCTGAACTGAAAGACTGTCCAATCAAATGTTCTGTTTTATAAGACTTGCTGGAGTTATGGTGTCTCTTCACAGAAGTAGAAGCCCTAACTAAGACACCATCATTTGGATCTAGCTAACAACATTTATGTTGCTGCAATGTGGTGTCAGGTAGGCAAGTCATTCAAGACTCTCCTAACAAACGTAGATTAGTCTGCTTTATTTTAAACACAAGAGGTTGAGCTTCCACATGCAAATGTGCATAAGCATGATTAGATGTGCTTTTAAGACAGGGATCTAATGGCATAATCTGCTAAGACTGCTGTCCCTTCAAGAAACTTTAAAAGTCAGTGAAATTGTCTATTACCTGACACAATATGAGTTGTTATGCTTTGCAATAGTCTCTCCACCATGAAGATTGAAACCTCTGGACCTGTGAGCCAAAATAAATAATTCCCAGCTTTAAGCTGTTACCTAGATATTTTTGTGAAAGATATAGTAAGGTAATTGATATAGGCAGGAAACAAACTTTGAAGAATGACTGGTATAAAAGTGGCAATGAGTGAAATAAACGGAGCTGTCATCCAGTAGTAAAGTGCAGAGTCACTGCTGATTGTGGGACGATTCGTTCCCATTGCTAAGTGTAGCACCTCACCTCCCTACAGTACACCGAAAGGCTTTTAATATGCTTCAAGGTAGAAAGAATCACTACATTTTGTAACCTTCAAAGTACCTCAAAAATCTCAGACACCAGTGAGTCTAGAGACCGCAAATGTTTCAATTGCACAACGAATCAGTAAAAATTATGTCAATGTAGTATCTCAGAGAGTTCACATTATTTTATCTATATGTAATAGTGTATTATTGAACAAAAACAATTTGTACAATTAGATAAATATATAAGACTGAAAGTAAGCTAAAAAGGACTTTCTTTAAATAAATTAATTAAAAAAATTTTCATTGTAAGGCCAGGCATTACGGTACATGCTTTTAATCCCAACACCTGGGAGGCAGAGTCAGGAGGATCGCTGTGAGTACAACTCCAGTCTAGTCTATAGTTCCAGGGCTGCCAGGCTAGATAACAGAGAAAGCCTGTCTCAAATGTCTTCATTGTGTATATTATTGTACACAGTGTGATGCTCCACAGGAAATTCTCCATAGTGTAGATAACGTAGTTGAGGATATCGCCCTCCAAGTGCTCTGCTCTGCCTTCACTGCTCCAGTCAGTCCTCGGGGTCATCTATGGAGCTTTTCTTCTACATTCATGCATACACAAACATTTTATATATCTGTATAAAATCTAGGTACCACAACTTTATGGGGGCACACATAAATTTGTTTAATAGTATTACCTCCAGGTGAATCACATTTTTCAGCAAATGATATCTTTATTCTTGTTATGGCCAAATGAAATTCCACTGCATGCATGTACCTCATTTCTTATATCCAGTCCTTTGTTGTTGAACATAAGGGCGGTTCCTATAACCTAATTATTGCAAATAGTGCTGCAAGTCACATACAAGTTTCTCTATGGTAAGATGACTTGAAGCCATGCAGGTCATACAAACAGCATACTTGGGATATGTATGTAGTGAATATAGTACCAGTTTTTTGAGGACCCTCCATAATGATACACATATTGGCAAAAACAACTGACATTCCCACCAGCAGTATATACAACCTACATTTGTCCACGTTTCCCATCATTTGTTGTTATGATGACATACTAACAGGTGTGATGGTGTTGGAAATCTCCGCTCCAGTCTCACTTCCCATTACAAACCCCACCCTGAAGACAGGGTTTCTCTGTAGCTTTGGAGCCTGTCCTGGAGCTAGCTCTTGTAGACCAGGATGGCCTCGAACTCACAGAGATCTGCCTGGCTCTGCTGGAATTAAAGGTGTGCACCACCACCGCCTGGCTCCCCCACCCTTCTTAGAAAGCCCACCACTGGCAGCTCCCCGGCGCCCCTCGAGGCTGCTTAAAGACCATGCCTATAGGGTATTTAAGATTTTCATTTGGGAGCAGAAGTGTGATTTCTTCTTAGCCCTGAGATCACCCAGGGGTGCTTTGCTCATTAAACCTGGATTTTAATTTGGCCTGATCTGACCCATTGCATCAGCAGAGAAACCCACTGTGGGGATTCAAAAATACCTGTTGTCTGGTGCTGGGCCTGGATACCGTAACCACGTGGATGTGGGAAGTCACTCTCCCTCTTACAATGCTCCCTCCCAAACTGATCAGCTTTTGGCCCAATAAACTGCCCATTCCAAATCACTGTTTAGAGTTCCAAGACCCCTCCCAATCTTCAGCGTACCCTGCCAAGATGTGGCTGTACAGGGGCAACCCTAACCCACTTCTGAAGCAAGGCTTGTCTTTGTTCTGTGGGACCTTTGGTTAGGAGATGTTCTATGCAAAGACACCTCACCTCCCCTCGCCACTTGACCTCAAGCCATCTAGGAGAATGTCCTGCCATTATCTTTGGTCTCTGGCATAGCCTTTGAAGTGGGCAGCACCAAGTCTAAATCTATTTCCCCAACTGCTGCAAAATTTATCCAAAGTTACTCAGTATTTGGGATCTGTACTTCCTCCCTACCCATACCCCACTCTGCTCTGCCTGCTCTCTCACCGGGTGTCTTGTTCTTCCATGTGCTACAATGTGGAACAAGTCAGCTGCATTCTCCCCATGGTTCTTGTCTTCCCCTGCTCCTGCTACCACCACTGACACCGCGGCATGACAGACTGTGGCTGTCCCTCTGTCCCATCCGGCTTTCCACTCTGTACATAGGAGGCATACATTCGTTTGCCTTGGGGAAGGGGACAGCATGCCACATTGGTCTTCTGATGCCTCCCATCGTTGCTATGCTTAGCAAGCTGGAGCCGGTGTAGTGTGGGGAATGCAATGGGTGTTGTCATCCTTCCCTCCAACTGGGAGCATCCTCCCTGCCTACTGCTTTAATTCTTATGGTTTCTTATACTGCGAGTTCTGATCTTATGATGGAGGAAGGTCATTGGTTAATTATAATAAAGAAACTGCTTGGCCCTCATAGGTTAGAACATAGGTGGGTGGAGTAAACAGAACAGAATGCTGGAAGGAAGAGGAAGTGAGATAAGACTCCTCAGACAGACACCATGCAGCTCATCGCCAGGGCAGAGGTGATGAAGCAAGCCCCCAGGTCAGACATGCTGAATCTTTCCCGGTAAGCACACCTAGTGGTGCTACACAGAATATTAGAAATGGGTTAGATCAATATGTAAGAGCTAGCCAGTAAGAGGCTGGAACTAATGGGCCAAGCAGTGTTTAAAAGAATACAGTTTGTGTGTTGTTATTTCGGGTAAAGCTAGCCAGTGGCAGGAGCTGGGTGACGGAATGCAGCCCGCAGCTCCCTTTAACAATCTTAGGATTTTTAAGTTGATCATCTGACATGGCTTCCCATGGAAAGTTATGTCTGTCTTTCTGTTAAAACATTCTGTCTACTTTGTATGGATGGACAGCACTCTGTTCCTATATATTTTCTTGTGTATAAATACATGTGGCCACTGAATGCTTGTTTCTGACTGGTTTTAAATGCCTGGGTTTACATGTTCTATGTGTCTTGGTAACAGCTCAGCTGTTGCTATTATAACCAGCTGCCTGGGTTCAAAATTTGCCTCTGGGTTTTTCTGGCCCTGAATCTGATGTGATGACAGAGAAAGTTATTCTGTAAGTGAAATGAAAACTTGTGATTGCAAACTGGAGTTGTTCTGGGAAATAACACATGTTCGGCCACCATTTTAACTATGTACAGCACATCGGCAGTCACCACTTTGACTAAGGCTGAAACAGAGGGAGGTCACATGACTATATCACCTCTTAAATAAAATTGACCATATGGAGTGGTCCACCAAGGAGACATTAGATCTCTAATATGATTAAAAAAACAAGGTTTATGAAAGACAGATTTCTAAACAATGCTGGTTTACTGAGGAATCAAAGTTGCACCTCCATGCATTCAAACACTAAATTGTTTACAACGTTAAAACTTGTTTTTTGCCTTCCACAGATTATGAATACAATCTATGTCCCAGGACCACAGCTGAACACCAGAGACTGAGATATTCCTATTTTATGATGTAGCAGTATGATGACCTAAACAGTCTGACAATAGGTTTTTTCCTCCTTATCTAAGGTCTATTCGGGGTGACAAAGACCAATTTAAAAACAACATCTAACTTTCTTTTTCCAACATTGGTAAACTGCAGCTAATCTGGTAAATCACAAAGACATACAAGTTAACCTAGGTGTAACTTCCGAGGTTGAGTTCTAGCACTGCAGTTTTGACTGCTACTGCATAGAAGCTTTCTCAGCATTACTGTATCATCTTCAGTCATATATGGCAAAACTCTGCCGAGATGCTAACTTATCCCCCTCTGAAGAGATTAGCATTGGAGAGGGCAGGGAAGCCTGCAGGCAGGTTCAACTCTGTTCATCCTCTCATGCTCCTCAGCCTCCCTCCTTCTTCCTCCACTCGCTCAACCTCTTTTCTTCAGTAAATTTCCTCTGTTTATCTTCTAGGTATAGACTTAAAGGTATGTTTCACTGGGATGAAAGCAAGCAAGCACTAGGAAAAATGTCCATGCCTCTTAACCCAAAGCCACAGAATTTTTCTATGACACCAAGTTGTAAATCTGTTCCAGTTGTCTTACAGACATCTGCAGGTTCCTGGCCAAAGAATCCTGCTATCAAGGAATCTAGCCTGGTGGATCAATCTCTAGACAGGCCCACTCCTCCTGCCAGACTTATGCCAAGGCCAACCCACAGGGGAGCCTACAGATAATGCCAGTCCCTGCACATGCTGTGAAGACACCAATGAGATGCCTACTAGTAGGATGACTTCGCCCACATGTCCACTCATAATAAGCTCCATTATCTCTTAACTCTTAGTGATACCTTTATAGGAGGGATGGAGGCAACCCCCATCTCCAGGGAAACAGCTCTGTGATGGCTCAGGTACTCCTGAAGCACATTATCCCCCAATTTGATGTGCCATCTCCCCAAACTCCTGGGACATTAGTGCTAGTACCACCTCTCCAGGTTGAAACAGGAACCTATCCAGGATAAATGGTCTGGCCAACCGGAACCGGACCCTCCAATTTTTCAAAATGTCCCAATGAGTGGTATACCTGCTCTTTTGCATCTGGCTCGTTAACCCTTGCCTCCTCTGTACAACCAGAGCACATCTGTTTCATTCTCTCTGACAGGCATCACTCTTCCTATGGCTAGTCCTGTCCACAGGGCCGATGTTAATAATCTATTTTTCTCCTAGCAACCTCCCTTATTCACTTCCTCAAGAAATAGACCCCTGAGGTCTCCAGGATGGCAGTTGACCAAATGCTTCTTCACCCACCTCCCACCAAGCATGAGTCCACTGACTTTGGACTCCCCTCCCCATACTGTTCTATGCCAGCAGGAAATAGATAGACTTGAAACGGTACCCAAAGGTTGAGATGTTGGAACTCTCCACTCTGTTCTCACTAAGCCTGCCATAGGCAGCTCCTCTCCTGGAGCTACTCAAAGACCTTGCTTACAGGGTATTTAAGGCCCCCTCCTTGGAAGCAGCAGTGTGATTTCTCTCCTACTTCCACCCCCCCCCCAAGAAACACCCAAAAGTTGCTTTGCTCATTAAACCTAGACTTTTAATTTGACCTGATCTGATGTATTGTATCGGCAGAGAAACTCATTACCAGAGATTTAAAAATACTTACCAATGGGGTTTCAACGCAGTTTTAGTTCACACTTCTCTAATGGCTGGAGAGGTGAACATTTTCACAGGTTTACTGGCCATTTCAACCTTTGTGAACTGTTTGTTCATTGGCCCATTTGCTAACTGGGTTAATCTCTTGCTTATTTTTTGTTGCTGTTTTTATTGGGGGGTGTTTTAGTATATTCTAAAAATAACCCTGTGTTTGATGTAAAGATCAGCGATTTCTCTCCCATTCTGAAGTGAAGAAACCTTCACTCGAAATTTTCTTTACACGCGTATTTAATTTCATGAAGGTGACTTGTGAACTGTTAGCATTATTTTCTGATAAACTGGAGTACTAGCCAGAAAGTCCCTACCTCTTGTCTGTATCTTGAAGTATTTCCCCTACTTTTTCTTGTAACAGTTTCACAGAGTTTCGCGTCTTCAAATTAGGTCTTTGTTTTATTTACAGTTGATTTTTGTCAGGGTAAGAAATAGGAATCTCAAATCATTCTGCTACAGTTGGGTACAAGATCCATTTGTTAAAAGGCTGTCTTTTTCCAATATGTTGTTGGCATCTTTGGCAAAAACAAGATGGTTGAAGCTGTGCGGGTTTATATCTGGTTGCTTTAGCCTGTTCCTGAGGTGGTCTGAATAAGAATATCCTTCACAGACTCATATATTTGAATGCTTCATCATTAGGCAGTGGAACTACTTGAAGGATTAGGAGGATTGCTTTGTTTTCAGCCCACTACACCCCTCCATACAGAAGGGATTTACTCACTATGAGACTATGTTTCAGAATCACCCCCACTGCTTCCAAAGCTCAAAGACAAGCAGAATAGCAAAATTCCTTTTTCAAGGCACTAAAGCCCCCTCACCCCAATCCTCCATAAATGCTATTCACTGGACCATCTATCTGAGACACCCAGCTGACCTTCAACTCCACCATCAATTTCCCCTTATTTGAGCCTGGTGATACTGTCCGGGTCAAGCAGGTAGCCAAGGGACACCGAAAGACACTTGGAAAGGACCTATATAGTGATACTCTCCGCTCCTATATGTGTGAAGGTAGCATTGCACCATGGATACACAGCCAGGTTTAGGAAGTGGAAGCCACAGCTATTATCACCAAATGGACTGTATCCTGGACCATGAGTCCATTAAAATTAAGGTTTGATCGGGACCCTGGTCCCTTACACTTCATGCCCCTCTAGTTTCTAAGTCTTGTGTTTTTTGCTATGGGTATCATTGCAGGGTCACAGTCTAACCCCCATCATCCTCAGATGTGAATCTGGGAACGAAGGAAGTTAGGTACAGGGAATATGTCTTAGAGTTCTGTTACTGTTAAGAGACGCAATTACTACAGCAACCTTCACAAAAAAAAAACATTTACTTGGGGCCTAGCTTACTGTTTCAGAGATGCAGTCCATTTTCATCAAGCAGGGAGCATAGTGACATGCATACAGGCATGGTGCTAGAGTGTATCAGAGTTTCACATCCAGATTTACAGGCAGTAGGCAGAGAGAGACAGTGGGTCTGTCTTGGGCTTCTGAAAAAAACCCAAAGCCCAAGCCCAGTGGCATGCTTCCAACAAGGCCACACCTAATCCAACAATACTGCACCTCCTAATCCCTGTCAAACAGCACCACTCCCTCATGACCAAGCATTCAAATCTGTGAGTCTATGGGGGCAATTCTTATTCAAACCACCACAGGAGATGATTGTTAATAAGGCTATCAACCAGCAACCCATATTCTATCTTGACCTTTGCTCACTGATGACCACTTTCTTATACTTGTCAGATGGTTAAGATGAACAAAACAAATGACAGCTCATGCTGCCAAGGATGTGGAATAAGGGGAGTGCAAACATGTATAGCCACTGTGGAAATCAGCAGCAGCACCTTAAGATCTACCTGTTCCACTCTTGAGAACAGACTCAAAGGATGTTTCTTCCTACCGTTGAAATACTTGCCCAACCATCATCAGTGCTGTTTGTCTTAGTTAGGGTTTTCTATTGCTCTGAAGAAACACCATGACCATAGCAAGTCTTATAAAGAAAATATTTAACGAGGGTGGATTGCTTCCAGTTTCATAGAATCAGTCCATTATCGTCATGATGGCAGGCATGGTGGTGTGTAGGCAGACATGGTGCTGGAGCTGAGAGTGCTAATCTTTCTGCTTGTTGGAGAAACAAATCTAAAATGGAAGGGAGTGAGTTGTCCTGAACTATTCAGTTCATTAATTCACTGCCCCAAGGCAGTGCACGCTATTCCACTGGCTCACTGGCTCCACCAGACCACCCACCCATGCTGTGGTGACCCCCATGCAGAGGCCATGACCCGAGAAAACCTCAAAGAAAAGAAGGACAGGAGACAGAGATAATCAGTATTAGGCTCCAATTACTTAGCCTCCATGCCTGACTACCTTACTGTCTGCATTTGTATGGACGTTGCCTCATATTCTGAGCAAGCTAATGATCAGATCCTACATCCTCGACGGCATGGCCAACTAAACTACTGGTCCTTAGGACAAACTATGATCCCCTAGAACAGCATGAGTCAATGATTTGTCTCATGTCCATAGAACCAGTAGGAAATGTGACAGATCAAGACAGTTCCTCCATCTTCTGCTCTTGCTGAGGTCATTTTAGGCTCACCTAGAATTTGATCTCCTTCATGGAGAATCCATGGAAAATTACCCAGCTCTATTCTAGCAACCCAAGGTCAAGATGGCTTAGGTAATTTAGCTTCTGTTAATCTGCTTGCCTGTGCAAACCTTCCCCTGCTTCTGCTGAACAAGATAAGATAGAAGGATGTTGTTTTTGCCTTTAAAAGCTCCTTGCATACTCTGATTTCTCTTCAGATCGTATAAATCTTTCGCCTTTTACTAAAAGCTCCTTGCTCTAAATGCTCAGGGATATGCTTAGGTCTGGAATACCTGAGTGTAGTCCAAGCCAGCTGGAATAAAGACTTTCAATTGGCTATAAACTACATCTGTATGGTCATCGCAGGTGGGATTCTCATAACACTACCTGAGAGCTGGGATTTGAGACATACACCACACCACGTCCAGTTCAAGCACTCTATATGTTTTCTTTTTTTTTTTTTGACACAGATTTTCTCTGTGTAGCCCTGCATGCGCTGGAACTCACACTGTAGACTAGGCTGTCCTCAAACTCAGAGATCCACCTGTCTCTTCCTTCTGAGTGCTGGGACTAATGATGTATGACAGCACCACATAGAATATATGAAATTTCTGAAGGTAATTAACAAGCTTTTCAATTCATAAAATTAACAATGGTTGCCTTCATCACATTATAAAGTAACTAAAGGTCTCTTATATAGGTATTAACCTGTCTGTTGTTTTTAAAACTGCATCACTATGTGGAAACAGGCTGGCCTCACAATATAGCTCAAGCTAGCCTTGAACTAGTGGTCTTCTTGTCTCAGCTTTCTGAATGCAGAGATTAAAGGTATGAGCCACTATACCAGGCCTTGGAATCTAATATATTACCACCCAGATAACAATAATAGCTCAATGGTTGTGACAATCAAAACTTGTTTTCAAATAGGGGCCACAATCCAGACACACCGTTGAAACACCGCTACGGTGAATGAGATGAATAGGAAACAACTGCCAGGCTCTGAGTCACTCTCTCTGGGAAAATATTGTTCTCCAAGCTCTTAGACCTACTGAAACCTAGGAAACAGGAAGACCACAAGGACTTGTAAGTAAAATGACACGTTCAGGGTGAGACTCTCTGATCCAGACACACCCGCCGTGTGGCGAGGCCTTCAGAAGTAACCTGAACAGAGTTTCAGATGCACAGTCATAGTTTCCTGTTTGGCATATGCACTTCTCTTTTGATTTTTCTCTGTTCCCAACTCCACTGTCCCACAAGAACAGATATTTATTTTTGGACGAGGCAAATACAAAATTAGTAAAAGCATATGCAAATACCAACATTGTGGATTCCATGCAGGAGAACATTCCCACATCATCATTAAAGAAATTCTAAACTGGAAGGCTTGGAGACTCCAAACAGAAAACTATGCATCAACAGAAATATTCTCACAGTCTCAGTACACCTAGATTCAGGAGCATATTTTCCTCTGGCGGCTTTAGATTAAAAAAAGTTTACTGAAATGGAATTTTCCAAGAAACTAGAAGACATTTCTAGAGATATATATATAGGTTCATTTGTCAAAGACCTATTCAAACTCCGTTTTTGGAGATTCATTTTATGCAAAAATAGACATGAAACAGTTCTCATAACTTAAAACATATAACCATACAACATATGGTCTGACTCAGCTTCTTTCTCCCAGCATTCTGTTTGGTCTACTCTGCCTACCTAATTTTCTGTCCTATTAAAGGCCAAGGCGGTTTTTTATTAACCAATAGACATATGACCCTCCTCCATCACCACCCTGGGCTATATAGGAAGATCCTCTCTAAAAAAGCAACAACAAAACAATCAGTTCCCAGAATTTCAACCCGGCTCACAGTGATGTGAGATTCCCCTTATAAACTGTGAATACCACTGGCTAATAGAGAAACTGCTTTGAACCTGTTGCAGGGCACATCACAGGTAGGCAGGAAAAACTAGGTTGAATGGTGGGAGAAAGAAGGTGGAGTCAGTGAGAAGCCATATGGCCCCACTGGAGACAGACACCAGAACTTCACCACAGCCTCGTGGCGATACACAGATTAATGGAAATGGGTTAAATTAAGATATAAAAGTTAGATATAATAAGAAGCTAGAGCTAATGGGTAAAGCAGTAATTTAACTAATATAGTTTCTGTGTGGTTATTTCATGGCTGGGCTTCTGGGCAGCCAGGAAACAAACAAGCGGCCTCCAACTACATCACAGGGTATACCAAAAGCTGATATACTATCAGTAGAGATAGTGTAAATAAAATGTTAGTATTTCCCTTCAGAGATGTTAGCATATTATAAACAGAACCCAAATTTTTAAAGAAAATTAAGTTCAGCATTCTTTTGAATGTAAACTAAATGTTTTGCTTATATAACTTTATGAAAACAAAAGGATATTAGTAAAAACTGTCAACTGACCACTCTCTATAAGATCAGTAGGTTAAACTTATGAACAGACACAATTCTTAAGAGAAAATTACTGTCCTTTCCCCACCCTTTCTACGTGTAAAGAAATGCAAATTCTGCCTAATTTACTATATGTTCTATAACAAATCCACAAAAAAATTCAATGTAGCAAGAAAACCAAGAGCAGGAAAAGCAGTATATTTAAACCTATACTTTCTTACCCATATGTTGCTGAAGAGCCCAAGAAGAGTTTGCACGAGCAGAGATCATCTTTTCAACAGGTGGTGGAAGTCTCTTCCAATTAGAAAATTCCAAAGTAAAAATAAGGACATCATCGCTGACTGAGTTAACCCTGTATGAACAACATGTTAACAGGCCATCAACAGCAAAATATTAACATATTTAGGGCTAGTACTAAAAGCAAGTATCACATTCCTTTTATACAAGAACTCGATGATGGGACTCCTAGGAGAGAGGCTGGAGCAAACAAGCTCCACTAGGAGAAGAAGGAAAGAGCAAATCCAGTCCTGGGACACTGCCAGACCAGAATTGAGCCAATGAGCTGACCCAGAGTCTGCGATCTCCACCAGAACCAGAGTGGGACTGAACCAGTTACCTAAGACAGAAAAAACAAGCTACACCAAGAAGCAGAAGCCAGGAGCAGACACAGTCCCGGGACATGGGGGGATCAGGACATAGCCAGCGACCAGATCCAGACTCAACAATCTCCACCACAACAGGCCCAACTCCACGCCAGGGACTTCTGCAGGAGGATATTTAGAACAAGATGTACAGAAACAGATCAAAGCCTGCAGCCTAAGCCAAAGTAGGCCTGAAACAGCAAACTCCAAGGGAGCAGAGCCAAGCACAGGAGCACTGAGCTACCTCCAGGAACAGGAGTAACCAACAGGGAAACTAGAACTGTGACACTGACTGTACCACGAGGAACAACCATCTGAGCTTGGGATTTACTGGCACCTAGAAGATTACTCAACAGAATCTCAAACAGCCCAACCATACCTATTAGAGGAAAAGATGAGTAGAAAAGAAGATCACATGCTACACCACAAAGAAGCAACGCAATACCAGTAAATGGACTTAACAGACATCTACAGAATCCTCATGGAACCTTCTCAAAAATTGACCACATACTTGGTAACAAAACAAACCTCCAAAATACAAAAAAAAAAAAATGGAATATCCCAACGTACCTTATCAGATCACCATGGTTTAAAACTAGAAGTCAACAGCAATACTAATTCCAGAAAACCCACAAGCACACAGAAATTAAACAATGCTCACCTGAATCATCAATGGGTCAAGGAAGAAATAAAGGGGGAAATTAAAGACTTCCTAAAATTCAATGAAAAATGACCACACAACATATCCAAATTTATAGAACACAATGAAATCAGTGTTAAGAAGCAAGTTCATAGCACTAAATGCCTATATAAAGAAGCTGAAAAAAAATCCCACACTACTGAATTAACAAAACATTTGAAAACTTTAGAACAAAAAGAAGCAAACTCACATGAAAAAAAACTAGATGGCAGGAAATAAAGTGAGAGTTGAAATCAACAAAAGAGAAACAAAGAAAACAATACAAAGAATCAATGAGACAAAGAGCTGGTTCTTCAAGAAAATCAACAAAATAGACAAACCTTTATCAAAACTAAGCAAAAAGCAGAGAGAGAATATCCAAATTAACAAAATAAGAAAGGAAAAGGGGAACATAACATCAGACATGGAGGAAATACAGAGGATCATCAGGTCATATTTTGAAAACCTGTACTCCACAAAATTGGAAAACTTAAAGGAAATGGACAACTTTCTGGATAAATATCACTTACCAAAATTAAATCAAGACCATATAAGCAAATTAAACAGACCTATAACTCCTGAAGAAATAGAAACAGCCATCAAAAGTCTCCCAACCAAAAAAAGACTAGGACAATGTGGTTTCAGCTCAGAATTCTACAAGACTTTCAAGGAAGAACTAAGACCAATACTCCTCAAATTATTCCACACAATAGAAATAAAGGGAACACTACCAAACTCTTTTTATGAGGCTACAATTACCCTGATACCCAAATTACAGAAAGAGAATACTAAGAAAGAAAATTACAGACCAATCTCACTCATAAACATTGATGCAAAAATACTAAATAAAATAACGACAAATCGAACCCAAGAACACATCAGAACCATCATCCACCATGACCAAATTGACTTCATCCCACAGATGCAGGAATGGTTCAACATATAAAAATCTGTCAACCTAATCCACCACATAAACAAGCTAAAAAATAAAAACCACATGATCATCTCATTAGATGTCGAAAAAGCATTTGACAAAATACAACATTTTTTCGTGATAAATGTCTTGGAGAGAGCAAGGATACAAGAAACATACCTAAACATAATTGAGGTAATATACAGCAAGCCAACAGCCAACATCAAACTCAGCGGAGAGGACTCAAAGCAGTCCAACTGAAATCGGGAACAAGACAAGGTAGTCCACTCTGCATATCTATGCATAGAGTAATTAAAGTTCTATCTAGAGCAATAAGACAGCAAAAAGACATTAAGGGGAAACAAATTGGAAAAGAATAAGTCAAACTCTCACTAAAAAGAAGGAATGACAAGGAGAAATGGAAAGAGCACCAAATTACACAGCCTGGCAGACAGAACCTATACATGCCTGCCGACTTCCCATCTAAAAGAGAGAATACACGCGCTGTTTTTCAGTGCAAACAGCGGCATTTCGGACACACTGGCTGTCAGATCAACTCCAAACCTAGGTGTGAGGAGACATTGGCTGAACGTGAATGTTCGGTCTGGCCCTAGCATTTCTAAATCTACTTTTAACCAGATGCCAGTGGAGTCTTACTGTTAGGAAAACTGAGCCGCACTTCAGTGAAGTCTTTCTGGGTGAAGTTTACTGCTCTCCCATGGAGGAAACACGGCTCACTAGTGGCCGCCTCCCAGACAGGAAAAAGAGGCGCTTTTCTCATCATGCAGGTTCCTCATACAGCACTGACCCCAGTGAGAGGCAGACAGGACAGCTGACAGCAAACTGAACTGCAGGTATCGGGGCTCAGAGGCCACAATTCCTGCTCTTCCAACTGTCTTCTGGACAGTTGTCCGCACATGCCTAAGTACGCATGCGCAGAGCTCCTGGGGATGGCTGGGCTCTGCACGGTCCTGGGCACTCACTGTACAACCTCAGAGTGTGAGAAATCGGCCTAGTCATGAAGGGTGGACCCTCGAGAGCCAAGCTGGGGCTGATGAGGGTGGTGAGGGAGAGGGTGAGGGTGGTGAGGGTTAAGGTGACAGGGGTGAGGGAGGGGGTGACAGGGATCCCATTCCAGGGTTGGAGTGGGATGTTTGCATTTGGGAGGACTGGCTGCCAGCTCAGTGGGTTGGGTGCAGCCATGGGTCAGGTGAATTCCCAGTCCTCTATGCATGGCACAGGCTGTGAAGTGACAGGGAAACTAATACTACTGATAGGCTGTTTGGCTTTTCTTTCTTTCGCTCATGATCTAAGTGACATTTTGACGATCATTTTCTTTCGTCACTACTAATAAAGGTTAAAACTTACAGTGTTTTAGACTATCAGATACCCGTCTACAAGTGCATGCATACTCCTCTATGGTGCTATCTAGAAATCCTCAGGTGTACTTCAGGAAGAATTTGAAAGTTCCATTTGTTTGTGTAGAATAATGCAAAGACATAGCAACAGAGCACAGGACACTAAAACTCCAGTATTGCAGGGCCCTTGAAAGGGTATCACCAGATGCACCATGGTGTCAAATGGGGTGGTTTGTTGTTTTTGTTGTTGTTGTTGTTGTGGTGGTGGTGGTGGTGGTGGTGGTGTGTGTGTGTGTGTGTGTGTGTGTGTGTGTGTGTGTGTGCGTGCTCGTGCTCTGAGGAGTGAATGAGTTCCAGCCCTAGAGTCGTGGAGATCACTGTGAGTAGTCCCATGAGTCTCAAGGAACTGTCAGTGACTTGGGAATTAGGTTTTCATAAGAATGGCAGTGCAAATAAATAAATAAATGAAAAAAAGAATTGCAGTTCAAAGAGTTGCACTAAAATAGCAATAATAGATAAAGTCTATTCACATCTCTTCTTCATTTCATTGCTAAAAGAATCATCTAAGCAGGGTGTTTCAAATAATTATTCTACTCTTTGAATCTATCATTTGTTCTGACTATGTACACACATGTGTTCATTGGCCAACAGTGCTGGCTTCTCTTGCAGAGGTCGCAACCCATCAAGTGTCTCACGACCATCTCTACCTACAGCGCCATGGAATCAGACACCTTTTTCCCCTCTGAGGGTATGTGTACTCAGATGACGTAATCTCACACTACAAATATATACTCATAAAGAAAATAATAAATACTTGAAAGAGATTATATATATATATATATATATATATATATATATATATATATATATACACAATATATGTTTGGAGATTATTCTAGATAGAGACACCTTTTCCTCAATGTATTCACTGACGAAAATGTCAATTTAAGAGGCTCAACAAACAAACTATTTTATGCTTGTGGGTATGACTTGCAGATGATCTTTCAATTATTGTGTATAATTAATATAATAACAGCATAAATGATAGAGCTTAATTTACTGAACACTAACTAAGAATAGTAACTTTACTATGATGTATATTTAAATTTAAGTACACGTTATAAAGAAGTTCATATTGGAACTGGATCTTAATCAGTGTGCAAAGCAGTTGCTATGCAATGTTAGGCCCTGAGTGCAGATTAACGGAACAAACACAAAAGAGAATGCAGTGACAGGATTCTGTATTCCCAGTACCCTTAGAAGGAGGTGGTGGTGGGTATGTGCTGTAGGAAGTCTTACAGCTGGTGGTGACCTGCCCACTAGATTTCCCTAGATTTCTTCCGTGTCTGATTTATGTCCTCTTTTTGATTTCTGATTTTTTAATTTGTATATTCTTTCTGAAGTTTGGCTGGTTTGGAATGACATTTTTCAATTTTGTGATTTTTCTCAAAATTTCAATTTCTCAAAGAATCAACTCTTTGTCTCATTGATTCTTGTACTGTTTTCTTTATTATTATTATTTTTATTAATTAAATTATTTATTGATGGAGGAAGGTCATTGGTTAAATAAAAAGAAACTGCTTGGCTCTCATTGGTTAGGAGATAGGTGGGAGGAGTAAACAGAACAAAACGCTGGGAGGAAGAGGAAGTGAGCTCAGACTCCACAGCTCTGCTCTCAGGAGCAGACGCCTCAGAGAAAGACGCCATGCTCCCAGCTCCTGGGCAGACGCACGCATGAAGCTCCGACCCAGGATGGACTTAGGCTAGAATCTTCCCGGTAAGAACCGTGCTACAGTTTATTAGAAATGGGTTGATCGGGATATCAGAATTAGCCAGTAAGGGCTAGAGCTAATGTGCCAAGCAGTGATTAAAAGAATACAGTGTCTGTGTAATTATTTCGGGGCAAAAGCTAGCCGAGCAGGCGGCTGGGGTGTTGGGGACGCAGCCCCGCCGCCGCTCTTAATACTACAATTTATTAAAGATTTTTGCCTCCTCCCAGCCACCGCCTACCATTTCCCTCCGTCTCCCCCAATCAAGTCCCCCTCCCTCATCAGCCCAAAAAGCAGTGACGGTTCCCTGCCCTGTGGGAAGTCCAAGGACCTTCCACCTCCTTCCAGGTCTAGTAAGGTGAGCATCCAAATGGCCTAGGTTCCCACAAAGCCAGTCTTGTACTGTTTTCTTTCTATTTTGTTAATCTCATCTCTCAATTTCATTATTTCCTGTCATCTAGTCCTCCTGGGTGAGTTTTCTTCTCTTTGTTCTAGAGCTTACAGGTGGTCTGTTAACTTTCTTTTTTTTAAAAAAAATATTTACTTATTTACTTATTATGTATACAGTGTTCTGTCTGTGTGTATGTCTGCAGGCCAGAAGAGGGCACCAGACCTCATTATAGATGGTTGTGAGCCACCATGTGGTTGCTGGGAATTGAACTTAGGACCTTTGGAAGAGCAGGCAATGCTCTTAACCACTGAGCCATCTCTCCAGCTGGGTCTGTTAACTTTCTAATCTGGGATTTTTCCAGCTTTTTTATATAGGCATTTAGTGGTATGAACTTTCCTCTTAACACTGATTTCATTGTGTCCCATAACTTTGTGTACGTTGTGTGGTCATTTTCATTGAACCTTACAAAGTTTTAATTTCTTTCTTTGTTTTTTCCTTGACCCATTTGTGATTCAGATAAGTATTACTCAATTTTCATATGTTTGTGGGTTAGGAAATTAGTGTGGGTGGTGAATGCTAACTTCTATTCATGGTTATCCCATAAGATACATGGGGTTCTTCAATTATTTTTGGAATCTGTTGAAGTTTTCTTTTTTTATTGAGTATATGGTCAATTTTGAGAAAATTCCATGGGGTGTAGAGAAGAAAAGAAGGTATGCTCTTATATCTTTGGATGGAATATCCTATGGATGTGTGTTAAGTCCATTTGAGTCATAACATCTGTTTAGTCCCTTATTTCTCTGTTAAGTTTCTGTCTGTCAGACCTATCCAGTGGTGAGAGTGAAGTGTTGTGGCCACCCACTATTAGTATGTGTGGCATAATATGTGATGGAAGCCTTAGAAGTGTTTCTTGTACATATGAAGGTGCCCTTGTATTTGGCACATACATGTTCAGTATTGAGATTTCCTCTTGATGGATTTTTCCTGTGACTAATATTAAATGTCCTTCTTTTTCTCTTTTGATTGATTTTAGTTTGAAGTCTATTGTGTTAGATATTTGGATAGCTACGCCAGCTTGTTTCTTAGGTACATTTTATTGGAAAATTTTCTCAACCCTTTATTCTGAGGCGATGTCTGTCTTTGAGGTTGAGATGTGCTTCTTGTATGCAGCAGAAGAATAAATTATGTTTTTGTATCCAATCTGTTAGTCTGTGTCTTTTTATAAGTGACTTGATACCATTTCTATTAAGGGATATTAATGACAAGTGATTGCTAATTCCTGTTATTTGACTTTTTGTTGGTGGTGACATTATTGTCTTTGCTTTTCTTTTATTTGGGATTTACTACTGTGAGATCATCTATTTTCTGTGACTTTGTGAATGTAGCTGACTTCCTTGGGTTGAAATTTTACTTCTAGTACTTTCCATTGATATAGATTTGTAGCTACACATTATTTAAATCTGTTCCTGTCTTTTCTCCATCTATGGTAAATGAAAGTTCACTGTGTATACTAGCTGGCATCCATGGCCTACTAATGTCTTCATAGGGCTCAACCAGGACCTTCTGGCTTACATTGTTTCCATTGAAAAGTCAGGTGTATTCTAGCAGGTCTGCATTTATATGTTACTAGACCTATTACCTGTGCAGCTGTTAGTATTCTTTCTTAATTCTGCATGGATATTGTTTTGATTATTATGTAGATAAAGGATTCTTTGTTGTTCAGCCCCCTTTCCCACATGAAAAACCATCATTTATGAAAATCTATATACTTCAACATCTTTATCACAATTTTAAGGACTCTCTTTAATAGCTCCCTGTCTGGACTGTTTTTATTTTGATTTGTTTGTTGGGGGGGGGAGTGGGTGTTACACAACCTGCAATGTCTCTCATTCTCAGTCATGGTTTTGCAAAAGAAGCTTCCTTGCCCCAAACAACTGGCAGCAGCAAGGATCACAAAATTTTACATGGACTTCCATATTTATGTATTTGGAACGTGAGCACTCTATTAGTTGTGGAGTTAGGGAAAATCATTTTTTCAGTCTAAAAGCAGCTGTTTTCTCCTATTGCCACATGTTCTCTGCTTTCCAGGAGATTTTCAGTTTTGTGAGGCCCATTTATTAATTGTTGACCTTAGTGTAGTCTCCTGTTTCAATATATTCAAGGCTGTTCCCTAGCTCCTCTTCTGTCAGCTTCACTACAAATGGTTTTATGTGAGGCTTTTGAACCACTTGGACTGGAGTTTTCTTCAGGTTGATGAATATGGCGCGCTCTACTTTCTTCTCCACATTGAAATCCAGTTAGAGTGCCACCGTTTCCCATTGTAGATTTCAGTTTCCCATTGGATATTTCTTGCTTCTTTATAAAATATCAGGTATTCATATATATGCAGATTTGCATCTGGGTCTTTGATTCAAATCCCTTGATTAACATGTTTATTTTTGACAATATCATTAGGGTTTTGTTACTATAGCTATGGGATATAATTTCTAGTACCTTGTGCACTATTCATAGAATGCCTGCATTTTCTCTCCATTGTGTCACTATTACCTGAAGAGAAAACATTTTATGTTGATGTGTAGTTACTCTTACAAATAAGTTATGTGTAATTATTGGTCCATGCTTGATGTGTGTCATGACTTCTGGAGCAGCAACCTAGGAAAGAAGAGAAGCTGCCTATGGAGAGACGCTTATGCCTATCAATTTAATTTGAGTTACTGTGCACATATGCTATTCATGTACATTATCAATGTTAGGCCATAGAAAACTCTATATGTAGCACCACCTGAATGAATCAGAAAAAGAATAGCCCCTAGAGGTATAAGCACAACCTAAACCAACTGGAAGAAGAAATTGAGTAGCTAGTCTTCCAACTAAAATGCCCCAATCCCTAAGCCCTGAGCCCTAAGCTACACTCCCTGTCTGTCTCTCCCTGTGGGTCTCAGTGAAGAGCATCTGGGCAAGGATCTTCCAACTGCACTTGTCCAGGCCATGACCCAGGTAGACCTGGAGCTGGTAACACAAAGCATCAATTATCTGCTTGGTCATCTCTGGGATGTCCTGGAACAGCACAATGCTTATGTCAGAGGGCTCTTTGGGAAAGACCATCAGACATGGCTCGAGCTGTGAGTTTACCAAGAACAGCTGCTGGTACACAGACAGTAGAACCTGGAAGGAGAAGAGCCCAGCCCAGGTGCACTCTTCAGGCAGAAACTCCAGCTCTGCAGTGGAAGGAAGGCGGCTGTGGCTCCCAGTCTGTGAGCAGCAGTGGCACCTAGTCCTCCCACACAATTTCAGAGACCTAGGTCTTCTTGGAGACCGCCAGCAGGCACTCACCACTGGCGAGGAAGAAACCAGGGGCTCCGGAGGGGGAGGTGTGGCAGCTGGGATACCTTGCCTCAATGAAGCAGTCTTACCTTGCCCTGCACAGGGCCATGGAGGGGATTCTCTGCTCGTTTGCTGGCCTGACACAGGAGAAAAGAGGATTCCCTAGCGGCTGCATGCACTGAACACAGAGCCATCCTCAGCCCAGTCCCGGCTCTTCTATGGCCTAAGTCTTGGAAGCGCCAATGCAGAGGCAGGGGCTTCCATCTGGCTCAGGAGACCCCATCTGTTCCCGTGAACTGCTCCTCGGCATCTGGACCATCCAGCTCTGGCAGTGGATGTCAAAATTGCCTTCAGTCTTGTTCCAGGACACAGTGAACATGAACTCAAGCTACTAGTTCTCCTTGAATACATGGGACCACACTGCCACCCAGTCAGACATGAGCACCTCCTCCAACTCCAACAACATGGTAACTCGAGTGGCCGGCTTCTCCTGTTCTTTCTCTACCTCAATGCATCCGACCATATCTTCTCACCAGAAAGGGTAAGGCCTCCATGAGGAGTCAACAAAGCCTGCACATCCATATTGAATTGCATAACAGTTATACAAGTTTTAACGCCCACGTGCAATGGACAAATGTTCCCCATGCTCTGATGTGGGAGTGATTTTTTTTGACATGTTGCTTTCATTGGTTACTTAGTAAAGAAACTGCCTAGGCCCATTTGATAGGCCAACCCTTAGGTAGGTGGAGTAAACAGAACAATATAGTAGGAAAAAGAAGCTGAGTCAGGTCGGTCGCCATGATTCTCCCACTCCAGACAGACGAAGGTTAAGATCTTCCCTGGTAAGCCACCTCATGGGCTACAAAGATTATTAGAAATGGGTTAGATCAATATGTAAGAGCTAGCCAATAAGAGGCTGGAACTAATGGGCTAAACAGTGTTTAAAAGAATAGAGTTTCCATGTAATTATTTTGGGTAAAGCTAGCCGTGCGGGCGGTAGGGTGCCTGGGATGCAGCCCAGCCGCCCGTTTTACTACAATGCTCTACACCCTGACCAGCATGAGCTGTCACTTGTGCTATTGATCTTAGTCATTCTGACAGATGTTCAATCGACTCTCAAACTGGTTTTGACTTTAAATTTCCTTAGTTGCTAAAATGTTGAACATTTCTTTGGGGTTTTCTCTGTCATTTGAGATTTCTCTATGGAGAATTATGTTTATATCTGTAACCCAGTTTAAGTGGATTAATTGATTTGTTGATGTCTAATTTCTTGAGTTCTTTTTGCCTCAATACAAAAAAAATGGTTAATTATTTGGGAATTTCATACAATGTACACTGAAGATACTATTTTCCCATTCCTCCCAGGCTGACCCTTCTACCCCTTTTCCCTTTCAAAAAGAAAAAGAAAAAAAATACAGGTATTTTATTTTGTGTCTCCCACATACTCAGTGGAGTATGGTGAAACCCACAGTGTCCAATCTTTAAAGATTGCTAAGTTTATTCCCAGACCCTGCCCCACAGGAAAACCCATCATTTGTGAAGATCTATATACTTCAGCAAATTTATCAAATTTTCAAAGATTTTTCTCTGTATCTCTCTGTCTGGACTGGTTTTATATTGATTTGTTTGCTTGTGGGGAGAGGTTGTCACAGAGCCTTCAATGTCTCTCATTTCTATTAAAGGGTCTGCAAAAGAATATTCCTCACCCCTAAAATCTGGCAGCAGCAGGAATCACAGATTTCCACATGGACTTCCAGTGTTTAGATATTTGTGATGTGAGCCCTGTATTAGATGTGGAGTTAGGGAGAATCCCTTTCTAGTCTGTCAGCTGCTGTTTTATATTATTGCCAGTGTTCTCTGCTTTTCAGGAGCATTTTGGTTTTGTGAGGTCCCATTTATTAATTGTTGATCTTAGTGCCTGCACTATCAGTGTTTTGTTTAAGAAGTAGTCTTTTGTGTCAATGCATTTCAGGCTACTCCCTAGCTTCTCTTCTGTCTAGTTCAGTAAAAATGGATTTAGGTGAGGCTTTTGAATCACTTGGTCTGGAGTTTGTTCAGGATGACAAATATGGTGCTATCTCCTTTCTTCTGCACACAGAATCCAGTTAGACTGTCACCATTTGTTACAGATATTTCTCATGTGCATTGCATATTTCTGGCTTTTTTATAAAATATCAGGTGTTCATAGGTATGTGGATTTGTGTCTGGGGCTTTCATTCAAATTCGTTAATTAACATGTATATTTTTGACATTATCATGAGGATTTCATTACTATAGCTGTATAAAATAACTTCTATTACCATCTGCACTATTCATATAATGCCTATATTTTCTCTACATTTTGTCACTGTTTTTACATGAAGGGAAAAATTGGTTATCTAGATGTGTAGTTACACTTTCAAATAAGTTATATGTAATTATTGGTCCATGCCTAGGGTATGTCATGACTTCTGGAGAAGCAACCTAGGAAAGGAGAGAAAGCTACCTATTGGGAGATTCTTTAGCTTTTCAATTTCATTTTATTTACTTGTGCACATGGCATATATGTATATATATATCTGTATGTATATATATTACATATATATATATATATATACAACACACATATAAATATACACAGCAACACACACTATTCATGTACATTATCCCTGTAAGGCCATAAAAAACTGTATACATAACACCACCTGAATGAATCAAAAGAAGAATAGCCACTTGAGATGCAAGCACCAACTGAACCAAAGGAAGAAGGGGTGAGTGATTAGTCTCTAAGCAAAAATGCCCCAATCCCTATGCCTAAGCCCTAAGAGACTCTCCCTGCCTTTCTATCCCTGTGGGTCTTGGTGAAGAGCACCTGGGAAATGATCTTCCAATTACACTTGTACAGGCCCTGGCTCAGGTAGATCTGGAGCTGGTAACAGAGCATTGATCTACTGCTTGGTCTTCTCAGGGATACCCCCAAATAGAACTGTGCATATGCCAGAGGGCTCTTCATGGAAGACCCACAGACTGGGCTCCAGCTGTGAGTTTACCAATCAGAGCTTCTGGTGCACAGACAGCAGAACCTGGAAGGACAATAAGTCAGCCCAAAAGCACTGTTCAGCCAGATACTTCAGCTATTCTGTGGAAGAAAGGTGGCTGCTGCTTCTAGTCTGTGAGCAGTGGTGGTGCCTCTTCCTCCCTCGCGATTCCAGGAACCTTGGTCTTCTGGGAGACTGGCCTGCAGTCACTCACCACAGGAACCAAAGACACCAGTGGCACCAGGGGGGCTGGCATGGCAGCCATGACCACATCTTGGGATTTCTTGCCTTTGGTAAGCAGGTAGCCTTGCATTGGAAGGAGCTAAGGAGGGCCCTCTGGTCCTTTGGGTGCAGAACCCTGAAGAGGAGAGGATTCCCCTTAGGCTGTTTGTGCTGAGCATAGAGCCATCCTCAGTCCAGTCTGGGCTCTTCTGCCTCCAGGGCTTGGGAGTGCCAAGGCAGAGGCAGTGGCTTTCCTCTGGCTTAGGGGTCCCCATTTTTCACTGGAACAAGAAACACACCTCAACCTCAAAGACAGACAAGACATCAGAGTAAAGGGTTGGCAAAAGATTTTCCAATCAAATGGATCTATGAAACATGTGGGTGAGGTATCCTAAGATCTAACAAAATTGATCTCAAACAAAATCAATCAAAAGAGATAGAAAAGGACACTTTATACACATAGCAGGAACAATTCATCAAGATGTAGTCTCAATCCTGAACATCTATGCCCTTCATTCAAGAGCAACCACATATGTAAATGAAACTTTACTAAAACTTAAAATTGCACATCAAGGGAACGCAACCCGGCCGGACCACCGGGCGGCGGAACGCAACGCGGCCGGACCACCGGGCGGCGGAAAGCAACGCGGCCGGACCACCGGGCGGCGGAACGCAACGCGGCCGGACCACCGGGCGGCGGAACGCAACGCGGCCGGACCACCGGGCGGCGGAACGCAACGCGGCCGGACCACCGGGCGGCGGAACGCAACGCGGCCGGACCACCGGGCGGCGGAACGCGGCCGGACCACCGGGCGGCGGAACGCGGCCGGAACACCGGGCGGCGGAACGCGGCCGGAACACCGGGCGGCGGAACGCGGCCGGAGTACGCCCAGCGCAGCCGGCGGGGACCCACTGGGACCAGAGCGGCAGCAGAGGACACAGGCTGCTGGCGGCGGGAACCGTCCCAGCAGGAGAAGCAGGCTGCAGGGACCGCGCACGCAACACCAAGAACAGATCGCCCCACTACAATTAAACCAAAGAGGTAGGCCTTCGGTTGGGGAGGTCCCTGGCAAAGGAGGAGCCGGGTCCTATTCCTGAAGACCTTTCTGAGGGGTGAGAGGGATCTTGGCCCCCGGCAGGAACCAGGAAACAGAGCAAGGGCATTTTGTAAGAGGAGCCCCTGGCCAGCAGGGGAACCTGAACCAGTTTTAAAAGACCCCTTAGATAGCATCCATAGGAGGAGATGGGCAGGCGCCAAGGAAAGAATTCACCCAATAATCTGAAAAACAACATGAAAACACCAGAACCCAACGATCTTACAACAGAAGGTCTCCAACACCATAACACAGAAGAAGTGGAAAAAATTGACTTTATGAAAGCTGTAGAGTCCCTTAAACAACATGTGAAAAATGCCCTTATAGAAATGGATGAGAAGTATAACCAAAAATTTGAAGAAATGAGTAAATACGTACATAATACCCTGGGAAACCAAGAAAGAACGATCAAACAGGTAATGGAAACAGTTCAAGAATTGAAAACTGAAATGGAAGCAAGGAAGAAAACACAAACTGAGGCCCAGCTGGATATGGAAAATCTAGGTCAACGAGCAGAGCCTACAGAAACAAGCATAATCAATAGAATACAAGAAATAGAAGAGAGAATCTCAGATTCTGAGGACAACATAGAGAAAATAAACGCTCTGATCAAAGAAAACTGCAAAGCCAACAAATTCTCATCACAAAACATTCAGGAAATATGGGACACAATAAAAAGACCAAATCTAAGAATAATAGGAATAGAAGAAGGAGAAGAGTCACAGCTCAAAGGCCCAGAAAATATTTTGAACAAAATTATGGAAGAAAACTTTCCCAACATAAAGAAAGATATTCCTTTCAATATTCAAGAAGCATATAGAACACCAAACAGACTGGATCAAAGGAAAACATCCCCTCGCCATATAATAATCAAAACACAAAATATACAGGTTAAAGAAAGAATACTAAGAGCTGCAAAGGAAAAAGGCCAAGTAACTTATAAAGGTAAACCGATCAGACTTACACCTGATTTCTCTATGGAAACAATGAAAGCCAGAAGGTCCTGGATAGAAGTACTGCAGAAGCTAAGAGACCATGGATGCAAGCCCAGACTACTATACCCAGCCAAGCTTTCGCTCACTATAAATGGAGAAATCAAGACATTCCAGGATAAAAACAAATTTAAACAATACGTAGCCACGAATCCAGCCCTACAGAAAGTAATAGAAGGAAAATCGCAACCCAAGGAATCCAACATTGCCAACACTGCTTACAATAACTCAGGCATCTAGCGACCCTTCACTAGCACAACTCAAAGAAGGGAGACACACAAATTCTACTTCCAAAAACAATAAGAATATCTGGCGTAAACAACCACTGGTCATTAATATCACTTAATATTAATGGTCTCAATTCACCTATAAAAAGGCACAGGCTAAGAGATTGGATACGAAAACAGGATCCAACATTCTGCTGTTTGCAAGAAACACATCTCAACCACAAAGACAGGCATCTACTCAGAGTAAAGGGCTGGGAAAAGATCTTTCAAGCAAATGGTCCTAAGAAAAAAGCAGGTGTGGCCATATTAATTTCTAACAAAACTGACTTCAAACTAAAATCAATCCGAAGAGATCGAGATGGACACTTTATACTCATAACTGGAACAATTTGTCAGGATGAAGTCTCAATCCTGAATATTTACGCCCCTAATATAAAAGCACCCACGTATGTAAAAGAAATATTACTAAAACTCAAGGCAGACATCAAACCACACACACTAGTAGTAGGAGACTTCAATACACCTCTCTCAGCAATGGACAGGTCAATCAGACAGAAACCTAATAGAGAAGTAAGAGAACTACTGGAGGTAATGAAGCAAATGGACTTAACAGACATCTATAGAACATTCCACCCAAATAGGAAAGAATATACCTTCTTCTCTGCAGCCCATGGAACCTTCTCGAAAATTGACCACATACTCGGAAACAAAGGAAACCTCCACAGATACAAAAAAATATCAGTGTCCACCTGTGTCTTATCAGATCACCACGGATTAAAGTTAGAATTCAACAACAATCCTACCTCCAGAAAGCCGACAAACTCATGGAAACTGAACAGTCAACTACTGAACCACACCTGGGTCAAGGAAGAAATCAAGAAAGAAATTAAAGTCTTCCTTGAATTTAATGAAAATAAAGGGACAACATACTCAAACCTATGGGACACCATGAATGCAGTGCTAAGAGGAAAGTTCATAGCACTAAGTGCCCACTTAAAGAAAACAGAGAAAGCATACATCGGAGACTTAACAGCACACCTGAAAGCTTTAGAAGAAAAAGAAGCAGATGCGCCCAGGAGGAGTAGAAGACTGGAAATAATCAAACTGAGGGCGGAAATCAACAAAATAGAAACACAGAAAACGGTCCAAAGAATCAATGAAACAAAAAGTTGGTTCTTGGAGAAAATCAACAAGATCGACAAACCCCTATCCAAACTAATTAAACGACAGAGAGAGAACACGCAAATAAATAAGATCAGAAATGAAAAGGGGGACATAACCACAGACACAGAGGAAATTCAGAGACTCATTAGATCTTACTACAAAAGCCTGTATGCCACAAAACTAGAAAATACAAAAGAAATGGACATTTTTTTAGATAAGTACCACATACCAAAGCTAAACCAAGACCAGGTGAACGATCTAAATAGACCTGTTAGTCGCGAAGAGCTAGAAACCGTTATCGAAAATCTACCTTCCAAAAAAAGCCCAGGACCAGATGGTTTCAATGCAGAATTCTACCAGAACTTCCAAGAAGAGCTAATACCTATACTCCTTAATGTATTTCACAATATAGAAACAGAAGAGTCATTGCCAAATTCCTTTTATGAAGCTACAGTTACCCTGATACCAAAACCACACAAAGACCCAACCAAGAAAGAAAATTACAGGCCGATCTCACTCATGAATATCGATGCATAAATTCTCAATAAAATACTGGCAAACCGAATCCAAGATCACATTAGAAAAATTATCCATTATGATCAAGTAGGCTTCATCCCAGAGATGCAGGGCTGGTTCAACATACGCAAATCTATCAATAAAATCCACCATATAAATAAACTGAAAGAAAAAAACCATATGATCATTTCATTAGATGCTGAAAAAGCATTTGACAAAATTCAACACCCCTTTATGATAAAAGTCTTGGAGAGATTAGGGATACAAGGATCATACCTAAATATAATAAAAGCTATTTACAGCAAGCCGTCAGCTAACATTAAATTAAATGGAGAAAAACTCAAAGCCATCCCACTAAAATCAGGAACACGACAAGGCTGTCCACTCTCTCCATACCTCTTCAATATAGTGCTTGAAGTTCTAGCAATAGCAATAAGACAACATAAAGGGATCAAGGGGATTCGTATCGGAAAAGAAGAAGTTAAGCTCTCGTTATTTGCAGATGATATGATAGTATACATAAGCGACCCCAAAAACTCTACCAAAGAACTCCTACAGCTGATAAACACCTTTAGTAATGTGGCAGGATACAAGATCAACTCCAAAAAATCAGTGGCCTTCCCATACACTAAGGATAAGGAAGCAGAGAGGGAAATCAGAGAAGCATCACCTTTCATGATAGCCACAAATAGCATAAATTATCTTGGGGTAACTCTGACCAAAGAAGTGAAAGGTCTACTTGACAAGAACTTTAAGTCTTTGAAGAAAGAAATTGAAGAGGACACCAGAAAATGGAAGGATCTCCATTGCTCTTGGATTGGAAGGATCAACATAGTAAAAATGGCAATTCTACCAAAAGCAATCTATAGATACAATGCCATCCCCATCAGAATCCCATCGAAATTCTTCACAGATCTGGAGAAGACAATAATCAACTTTATATGGAAAAACAAAAAACCCAGGATACCCAAAACAATCTTATACAACAAAGGATCGTCTGGAGGCATTACCATCCCTGACTTCAAACTCTACTACAGAGCTACAGTATTGAAAACAGCTTGGTATTGGCATAAAAACAGAGAAGTCGACCAATGGAATCGAATAGAAGACCTGGACTTTAACCCACAAACCTATGAACACCTGATTTTCGATAAAGGAGCTAAAAGTATACAATGGAAAAAAGAGTGCATCTTCAACAAATTGTGCTGGCAAAACTGGATGTCAATCTGTAGAAGAATAAAAATAGATCCATATCTATCACCATGCACAAAACTCAAGTCCAAATGGATTAAAGACCTCAATATCAGTATGAACACAGTAAACCTGATAGAAGAGAAAGTGGGAAGTACTCTACAACACATGGGCACAGGAGACCACTTCTTACGTATAACCCCAGCAGCACAGACATTAAGGACCTCATTGAATAAATGGGACCTCCTGAGATTGAGAAGCTTCTGTAAAGCAAAGGACACTGTCACTAAGACACAAAGGCAACCCACCAACTGGGAGAAGATCTTCACCAACCCCGCAACTGACAAAGGTCTGATCTCCAAAATATATAGGAAACTAGACCGTAAAAGGCTAATCAACCCAATTATAAAATGGGGCATTGAGCTGAACAGAGAATTCTCAACAGAAGAACTTCAAATGGCCAAAAGACACTTAAGGTCATGCTCAACTTCCTTAGCGATCAGGGAAATGCAAATCAAGACAACTTTAAGATACCATCTTACACCTGTCAGAATGGCTAAAATCAAAAATACCAATGATAGCCTTTGTTGGAGAGGTTGTGGAGAAAGGGGTACACTCATCCATTGCTGGTGGGAATGCAAACTTGTGCAACCACTTTGGAAGGCAGTATGGCGGTTTCTCAGGAAATTCGGGATCAACTTACCCCTGGACCCAGCAATACCACTCTTGGGAATATACCCAAGAGAGGCCTTATCATACAACAAAAGTATATGCTCTACAATGTTCATAGCAGCATTGTTTGTGATAGCCAGAACCTGGAAACAACCTAGATGCCCTTCAATGGAAGAATGGATGAAGAAAGTATGGAATTTATACATATTAGAGTACTACTCAGCAATAAAAAACAAGGACTTCATGAAATTTGCATACAAATGGATGGAAATAGAAAACACTATCCTGAGTGAGGTAAGCCAGACCCAAAAAGAGGAACATGGGATGTACTCACTCATATTTGGTTTCTAGCCATAAACCAAGGACATTGAGCTTATAATTAGTGATCCTAGAGAAGCTAAATAAGGAGAACCCAAAGAAAAACATATAGGCATCCTCCTGAATATTAACCTTCAGCAAGCGATGAAAGGAGACAGAGACCTAAATTGGAGCACAGGACTGAAATCTCAAGGTCCAAATCAGGAGCAGATAGAGAGAGAGCACGAGCATGGAACTCAGGACCGTGAGGGGTGCACCCACACATTGAGACAATGGGGATGTTCTATTGGGAACTCACCAAGGCCAGCTGGCCTGGGTCTGGAAAAGCCTGGGATAAAACCGGACTCTCTGAACATAGTGGACAATGAGGACTAATGAGAACTCAAGAACAATGGCAATGGGTTTCTGATCCTACTGCACGCACTGGCTTTGTGGGAGCCTAGGCAGTTTGGATGCTCAACTTACTAGACCTGGATGGAGGTGGGGGTTCCTTGGACTTCCCACAGGACAGGGAACCCTGATTGCTTTTCGGGCTGGGGGGGAGAGGGAGGAATTAATTGGGGGAGGGAGAAGGAAATGGGAGGCGGTGGCGGGGAAGAGACAGAAATCTTTAATAAATAAATAAATTTAAAAAAAAATAAAAACCAGAAAAAAAAATAAATAAATAAAATAAATTGGCCAGTGTTCAAAAAAAAAAAATTACACATCAAACCCCATACACTAATAATAGGAGATTTAAACACTCCTCTCACGACAGTGGACAGGTCAAACAGACAGAAACTTCACAGAGAAATAAGAGAACTAACGGATGTAATGAATCAAATGAAATTAACAGACATTTATAGAACATGGCACCCAAACAAAAGAGAATATTTCTTCTCAGCACCTCATGAAACCTGCTCTAAAATTGATCACATCCTTGGTAACAAAGCAAACATCCACAGATATAAAAAAGTGGTGTAATCCACTCTGTATTCTCAGATCACAATGGAGTAAAGCTAGAATTCAACAGCAATACTATTTCCATAAAGGTTATAAACTCATGGAAACTGAAGAGTCTACTACTGATTATCCTAGGTCAAGGAAAAAAATAAAGAAATTAAAACCTTCCTTGAATCCAGTGAAAATGAAGGCACAACATATCCAAACCTAGGGGACACTATGAAAGAAAGCAGTGCTAAAAGAAAAATTCATAGTTCTAAGTGTCCACATAGAGAAAATGGAGAGAGCTCACATCAGTGACCTAACAGTACGCCTGAAAGCAGTATAAAAAAACAGAAGCAGGCTCACCTAATAGGAGTATAAGACAGGAAATAATCAAATTGAGGGATGTAATCAATAACATAGAAAACCATACAAAGAATCAGTGAAACACGAGCTAGTTCTTTGTGAAAATCAACAAGATTGACAAACCCTTATTCAAACTAATCAAAAGGCAAAGAGAGAACAGTCATATTAACAAAATAACGAATAAATAGGGGAATATAACAGTGGACACTGAGCAAATTCAGAGAATCATTGGGTCCTACTACAAAAATCTGTACTCCACAAAATTGGAAAATGTGAAAGAAATAGACAATTTGTTAGATAGATACTATCTACCAAAGTTAAATCAAGACCAGGTGAGCAATTTAAATAGAACTATAAGCTGCAAGGAGATAGAAGCCATCATCAAAAACTTCCAAACCAAAAGAAGCAAAGGGCCAGATGGTTTTAGTGCAGAATTATACCAGAACTTTAAAGGAGAGCCAATACCTGTACTCCTCAAAGTGTTCCATATTATAGAAACAAAAGGCTCATTGCCAAACTCTTTTTATTAAGCTACAGTTAACCTGATGCCAAAACTGCACAAAGACTCAACCAAGAAAGAGAATTACAGATCAGTCTCATTCATGAACATCAGTGCAAAAATTCTCAACAAAATACTGGCAAACCAAATCCATGACACATAAAAAATCATTCATTATGATCAAGTAGGCTTCACCCCGGTGATAAAGGGCTGGTTCAACATATGAAAAACATATCCACGTAATCCATCATATATAAACTGAAAGAAAAAATTCATGTGATCATTTCATTAGATGTGGAATAAGCATTTGACAAAACTCAGCACCCCTTCTTGATAAAGGTCTTGGAGAGATTAGGGATACAGGACCATATCTAAATATAATAAAAGCAATATACAGTAAGCCAACAGCTAACATCAAATTAAATGGAGAGAAATTCAAAGCAATTCCACTAAAATCAGGAAGAACACAAGGCTGTCTGCTCTCTCCATATCTCTTCAACATACTTCTTGAAGTTTAGGCAATAAGACAACATAAGGAGATCAAGGGGATTCAAATTGGGAAAGAAGATGTTAAACTTTCATTATTTGCAGATGATATAGTAGTGAATATAAGTGACTCCAAAAACTCTACCAGAGAACTCCTACAGCTGATAAATACCTTCCGTGAAGTGGCAGGAAACAAGATCAACTAAAAAATTCAGTAGCCCTCCTATACACAAAGGATAAAGAAGCTGAAGGGAAATCAGAGAAACATCACCTTTCACAATAGCCATAAATCACATAAAATATCTTGAGGTAACACTAAGAAAGGACATTTGTTAGACTATTTGACAAGAACTTAGTGTCTTTGAAGAAAGAAATTGACGAAGATACCAGAAAATGGAAAGATCTCCCATGCTCTTGGATAGTAAGGATCAACATAGTAAAAACGGCAATTTTACCAAAGGCAATCTATAGATTCAATGCAATCCCCATCAAAATCACAACACAATTCTTCACGACCTTGAAAGAACAGTAATCAACTTCATATGGAAAAACAAGAAACCCTTTGGATGTATATCTTGGTCAACCTAGATGTAGTAGAGAGGGCCTTGGACTTTCCACAGGGATGGGTGCCTTGTCCTCTCTTAGGATTGGAGGGCGATGGGTAGGAATGTGTGAGGAGGCAGTGGGAGGAGGAGAGGGTAGTGGGAATTTGAATTGGTATTTTAAGTAATAATAATAAAATTCATGACCTCATCTCTATTATTGCTACTTATGTAGGTACATATAAATGAAATATGTATATAGATTTAGATATAGATATAGATATATATACTATTGTCCTACTGTGTCCAATAATTATTGCTTTGTGAAGAGGTGTTTAGGTCTGAACACTGGGATTAGATTTCAGGTGGCTCAACTAATTTTATCATCTCCCTTTCTCTGTCTTCTCTCCAAAATGCCCCATATGCCCATATATCTCTTATTGAACCCCTTCAACTCTATGCCCTCTTTTCATATTAATTATATATAGATATGCATCATATATATGTATTATGTTATATGTACATATTTTGTTATATATGTACATTATTACATATTCCTAAGTATATAAATGCTATGAATACTATCATTAACTTTGAAATTAGCAAAGCAGTGGAATTCCAAGAGAATTTTTACACATTCTTAATTTTGCTTTACCTGCCACTTTCTTTAGCAAATATACCCATGGTAAGATGAAACTTCTAAAAATACTATGACCTTTAGCTAAATGACATAAAGAAATCAGTCTCAAATCAACCACCAAACTTCTTCCCTACTGTCTAGATTTCATAATGATAAAAGGTACTCTCAAACTGATTTGTGAAGAAAAGACATTAATGGTCTTACCCAACTTTAGGCCTAGTACCTAAAATACTTAACGTTACAGGTAAGATACGTCTGGTGATACAATATTTGAAAGCCTATTATGGAGTACTTAAGCACTTTCTAATTAGATTGAATACTTGCTCCTCAGAATGGAGTTTCATGTTCGTTTTATGTTTGATTCAAGGCAATACTTGGTAATGCTATCTTACGAATGATCATTCCATCATGTTGCCTTCATATTTTATATGTGCATACCGATAGAGCTATGTTGATGTCAACCTTAATCACAAAGCTTATTTTGCAGTGAACAGAACTCAGTGAAGACGTTCTCAACATATTAAGCATAAAAGACTGAATTCTCAATCCTAAACAGTACAATTATCTTAAACCCACCACTATCAACAAGTTTCCAATAACAGCAAGAAGGAGAAAGCAGAGCGAATGTTACAGGGAAGAGTATTACAGGGTGCTCTCTTGTGTACATGACACAGCATAAAAATCATGGCCTTAGAGCAGCTGTGGTTGTCTTCACAAACCTACACAAGATGAAGAAAGCCAAAATCCTAGTGTAGATGGGGCAGATGATTTCTAGATACCACTCAGTTCTGAGGAGATACTGGTAGTTGTTGGAGGATAAAGAATCATTCATTTTGTGTGTGTGGCTTTTGGCATGTTTTCCATGCTCCATGAAATGGCCCCAAACCCATTCACATATGGACATGATTAGTTGTTATTATAAAAACCAAAAATATGTAAGTTAGGAGGAATACACACAAAACAGATAGGAGGTCATCTTGGTAGGATAAATGGGATTGGATACGGTCATGTTTAATTGTATACATGTATGCAATTCTGAGAATTAACAAAAAATTAATATTAAATTTAAATAAATAATGCAGATACATGTGTTTGGTACTTGATCCTCTTTCCTGATGAAATCATGATTGATATATTCACTTGCTTTCTGTTGCTGTGATAAAACACTATAAAACCAATCCAGAGAGAAAAGACATTTATTTCATCTTACAGTTTGTAATCATTATCAAGAGAATCTAAGACACCAAGTATAGACAGGAACCTGGAGGCAGGACCTAAAGAAGTGACCCTTGAGAAATGCTGCTTAGTGGCTTGTTCCTCATGGTTTTCTCAACTTGTTTCTTTATACAGCCCAGGACCATCAGCTCAGTGGGAGCTTTTACAACAGTGGGCTAGACCTACATGAATCATACATTAACAAAAAAAATACCTGTTAAGTTGTTCAGATGTCCTGTTCATGTCTTCTCCCCATCTGTGAGATGTAGTCTGGACATCTAGTGTCCCAATAAAATCTGGCCTCTACTCTCTGTTTCAAAATTGTTTTAAAGCTTCTGCCTAAACATCCCCTATATTTCCCCCAACACGCAGGCTCCTTTAACACAACATTCAGTCTGTTCACACAGGCGTACATTTCTTTGCATCATGGGAAGCACATCCTGTACATCAGCCAGGCTCCATATGTCTACCTGATTTCTTTACCCAAGTCATCTCCAACCTGTAGGGCTAGTCGGCCCACACAACCTCTCTTCTACCTTAACCAGCTCAGTCTAGATTAGACTTAGAACCATTAAAGGAAGCTACATACTTAGACATCGTCATTAAATACCAACAATATCTAAAACTAGACCAGTATCTTCTTTCTAAAACCAACCAATCCTATAGAAAAGGTTGCCAATGAAAATTATCTAGGTGAACCTCATAACCCAGAACTTAAAAGAACAATCATAAATGATATCAGAGACTTCAAATAATATAAGAAGGCACAAAGAAATAGAAAAAAATGATTTTTTTCTTTAATGTCATCATTTATTCTTTTCCTTTTCAGGACAATTCTCTAGAGAATATGCACATTGAAAAACAACAAATCATAACCTAGTAAATACCTTCATGTTTAGACAGTAATGCTTAAAATTGCCATTCCTTGTTATGTCTCAAATTCAGAACCTCATGACTGATATGCGCAACCCAAGCATAATCTATTGGTTTTAAAACTATGCCCAAGTTTGCACTGATAATTCTCTTCTAGGATATTTCATTGCCTCCAGCTTTTGAAGACTCATTTTTCTTCATCCAAAAGCCACTTATTTGGGACAAAGATACAGAAATTCATAGAACAAGGAAATTAAGGAGAAAGAACATAAGGAGAATAAATGCCTGGGTGATATCAAAGAAAAATACAAAAGTAAGTTTGATGAAAATGACAAAAACAATCTAGGGCTTAAGAACAGAATTTGAAGAGGAGATAGAAATGTTGAATTTGACTCGGGCTATATAAAGATGAAACTGAAAATGATATCATACATGTATATTATAAAGATGAAATTGAAAAACTCAATAGCTCAAAAAGAAAACTTTTTATAAGGCAAGTCTTTCAAAATGAATGAATATAAAAAAAGAGAGATTATCAGGACTTAATGTGAAGTAAAGGATCTGGATCAAATGAGCAAACATGAGGAAATATTTAAAAATAAAAGAATAGACAGAAAATTTGAAACACCCTGAGTAAAATAACTTAACCTTGAAATTATGTGCATAAAGAAGAGAGACTAATCCCAAGTCTAAAGCATAGACCAGATCGTCAGCAAAAACATAGAAAAGAACTTCTCCAAATAAAGCAAACACACATTATGGTTACAGAATCACAAAGAACACATAAACAATAAGGCCAGAAAAGAAAACAACCAGAGTATATGATAGTTAGAGCACCAAGTACACAGAACAAATAAAGTGTACCAAAAACTACAGGAGAAAAAACTTTAATCCATTTAGTCCAAATGGATTAAAGACCTGAATTTCAGTCTGAAAACACTGAACCTGATAGAAGAGAAAGTGGGAAGTACTCTACAACACATGGGCACAGGAGACCACTTCCTACGTATAACCCGAGCATCACAGACATTAATGTCTTCATTGAATAAATGGGACCTCCTGAGAATGAGAAGCTTCTGTAAAGTAAAGGACACTGTCATTAAGACAAAAAGGCAACCCACTGACTGGGAGAAGATCTTCACGAACCCCGCAACTGACAAAAGTCTGATCTCCAAAATATATAACGAACTCAAGAAACTAGACTGTAAAAGGCTAATCAACCCAATTAAAAAATGGGGCACTGAACTGAACAGAGAATTCTCAACAGAAGAACTTCAAATGGCCAAAAGACACTTAAGGTCATGCTCAACTTCCTTAGCGATAAGGGAAATGCAAATCAAGACAACTTTAAGATACCATTTTACACCTGTCAGAAAGGCTAAAATCAAAAATACCAATGATAGCCTTTGCTGGAGAGGATGTGGAGAAAGGGGTACACTCATCCATTGCTGGTGAGAATGCAAACTTGTGCAACCACTTTGGAAAGCAGTGTGGCGGTTTCTCAGGAAATTCAGAATCAACCTACACCTGGACCCAGCAATACCACTCTTGGGAATATACCCAAGAGAGGCCCTATCATACAACAAAAGTATATGCTCAACTATGTTCATAGCAGCATTGGTTGTAATAGCCAGAACCTAGAAAAAACCTAGATGCCCTTCAATCGAAGAATGGATGAAGAAAGAATGGAATATATACATATTAGAGTACTACTCAGCAGTAAAAAACAAGGACTTCTTGAATTTTGCATGCAAATTGATGGAAGTAGAAAACACTATCCTGAGTGAGGTAACCCAGACCCAAAAAGAGGAACATGGGATGTACTCACTCATAATTGGTTTCTAGCCATAAATAAAAGACATTGAGCCTATAATTCGTGATCCTAGAGAGGCTAAATAAGAAGGTGAACCCAAAGAAAAACATATAGTCACCCTCCTGGATATTAGCCTTCATCAGGTGATGGAAGGAGACAGAGACAGAGTCCCACATTGGAGCACCGGACTGAAACCCCAAGGTCCAAATCAAGAGCAGAAGGAGAGAGAGCACGAACAAAGAACTCAGGACCGCGAGGGGTGCACCCACATACTGAGAGAATAGGGATGTTCTATTGGGAACTCACCAAGGCCAGGTAGACTGTGTCTGAAAAAGCATGGGATAAAACCGGACTCGCTGAACATAGGCAAAAATGAGGATTACTGAGAAGTCAAGAACAATGGCACTGGGTTTTGATCCTACTGCACGTACTATCTGTGTGGAAGCCTAGGCTGTTTGGATGTTCGCCTTACTATACCTGGAAGGAGGTTGGAGGTCCTTGGACTCCCCACAGGGCAGGGAACCCTGACTGCTCTTTGGTCTGATGAGAGAGGGGGAGTTGATTGGGGGAGGGGGAGGGAAATGGGAGGCGGTGACGGGTAGGAGACAGAAATCTTTAATAAATAAATAAATAATAATAAAAAGATTAAACAAAAAAGAAATAAAATCCATCTACTTCTTATATACAGGAAACCCATCTTAGCTTTGAAGATAGAAACTTAATTAGAACAAATGGATGTACAAAATTAGCCACTCAATTGGTTCCAGGAATGAAAATAGCAATTTTATACTAGTATCTAACAATACAGACTACAAACTATAATTAATCAATAGGCAAAATGAGAGACTCTCCATTCTAATCAGGGAACAATTAAACAAGAAGACATTATATACTAGACATATATGCACCAAATTCTGCGGCATCCAGTTTCATTTAAGAAGTGTACTTGTGGATTTAAAGACACTGTTTCAAATCTGTAGTGATGGGAATTATATGGAATCTGTAGATTGTGTATTAAAGAGTGGTTATTTTCTGGTAAAGCCATATGGAATTCAGTGTGGGTGTTCCTTAGAAAGCTAGAAATAAAAATATCATTTGATTCAGCTGTTGTATGCTTGTGCACGTGTCCAAAGGACCCTCTACTGCAGAGATGCTTGCACATCCATGGTCAGTGCTGCTCTATTCACAATATCTCAGAAATAGAAACAGTTTATGTACCCATCAAGTGATGAATAGATCTGATAAATGTGTTATATTTAAGTGATGGAAGAGTTCTCAACTGTAAGGAAAAATGAAATTAGTTGTAAATTTCCATTAGCTGGAACTATCCAATCGGAGCCAGGTAATCCAAACCTAGAAAGACAAATGTCACATGACCTCTCTAATATGGATATGTTAGCCTTGAAGTTGGTATTCAGTATGTACTCAATTTGGAATAGCCATGGAGGTCATGAACCTGGCAAGGGATCAAAAAGGGTAGAGAATTCAAGGGAGATGGAGTCCTGGCTGTTTGAAGGAGGAATGGGGGGGATAATGGAGCAGGAAGGACTGGATCGGGTTGTGAATGAGAGAGCAAGGTAAAAGAGTGATTATATGGAGGCCTAATTAACACCAAGAACCTTAAGAAATTCTCCCCAGGCCCTCAGCCCCGAAGCAGGCTGAGTTGGGAAAGACTGGCAAGAGCTTGGGGGAGTGGAAGGGTAGAGATGGAGGAAGGGAGGGTATAGGAGCAGGGAAGAAGATATCTACATTAAGGGAGCCATTTTAGGGTTGGCAAGAGACTTGCTCTACGGGGAATCCCAGGTGTCCACGAGGACGTCCCCAGCTAGGTCCTTGGGCAGCAGAGGAGAGGGTACCTGAACTGGCCTTGCCCCACTATCACACTGATGATTATCTTGAATATCACCATAGAATCTCTGTCCGGCGATAGATGGAGATAGAGACAGAGACCCTCAGCAGAGCGCTCAGCTGAGATCCCAAGGTCCAGTGGAAGAGCAGAAGGAGGGAGAAGATGAGCAAGGAAGTCAGGACCGTGAGAGTTTGGTCCACCCATTGAATCAGCTTGCCTGATGGAATAGGAGCTCACCAAATCCAGCTGGACCTGGACTGAATGATCCCGTGATCAAACATAACTCTCTAAATGTGGCTGCTGTTGGGGGCGGACTGAAAGCCATTGATATTGGCACTGGGACCTGTTTCTACTGCATATACTGGCTTTTGGGACCCTAGTCTATTTGGATGCATACCTTCCTAGGCCTGTATGTAGTGGGCAGGACCTTGGACTTCCCATAGGATGGGGTTCCTGGCCCTCTCTCAAGCAGGGAGGGGGAGGGAGGAGGAAAAGTAGGGGAGTAGAAGGGGAGTGGGAGGAGGGGAGGAAGTGTAAATTTTTGAATGGAAAAATAAAAAAAAGAAGAAGGAAATAAAGGAAATTTAATCTGGCCCTGGCGACCTTGGTGCTCCTCAGCCCAGGCACTGGAGCGGCCTCCTCCCCCCAAAAAGGTGTTTGCGCACCGGGCAGGGCCCAGGATCCACTTTGCCATGGGACCATCATCTGCCACTCCTGATGCCTCCACCGCCATCCACAGCACACTGCCTAGATGCCAAGCTGCATCCCTGGCTCTGGCGATGGTCCCGGGATCCCTGCTGCAGCTGCCTATGCAGCCCAGGGAGCTCAGAGCTTGAGGAGGACAGGCTGCTGCTGAGGGAATGCCTGGCCTCACTCAGCCCCTAAGATCCCAGCCAGGGGAGTCAGTGCTCAGGGCTGCAAGCAGTGGCTGGCAGCGCAGGGACAGGCAGGACAGGGACCTAGCTGGCTCCGGAGGAGACTGCTCCACCCTGCTGACCAGCCTCCCGGATGGCAGAGCTGAAAGAGGACGAGCTGGAAGGGACTTAAGAAGAGGACCTTGCTGCTGCTGCTGTCTCTGCCAGTGGCCACTGCCTCCCAGACCCAGAAGATCCTGCTGCCCCCCCCCGGGGTCTGTGCTGTTGCCAGACTTGGGGTTCAATGCTCTGGAGGCACCGGCAGCGGTGTCAAGGGTGCTGTATGGAGGGAATGATGCCGAGGGCAGAATGGCAGCAGTGCTGTCCCATGACTACTGTCTGGGCGGTGCCAGGGCCAGTGCAGCCACTCTGAATGGGGAGCAAGCAGCCCTGCTGAGGAGGAAGAGACTCAACACCACTGAGTGCATCCTGGTGCCCATTTCTGAGCATGTCGCCTAGATTGTTGGACACCAGGGTTGTAAAATTAAAGCACTGAGAGCGAAGACAGTGTAACAAAATTAAAAATCTTCTCTGTATTCACTAGCATTTTTTATTTTTTATTTTTTTTATTTCCATTTGAAGAGATAAATTTTGTACAAAGTTTATAACTAGCTGTTTTTATTTTGATTTTTCATTATAAAAAAGTTGCCTTGGTGGCATATTATGATGTAATGGTATTTGCTTGTAGGATAGTTAATTGTCAGTATCTCTAGCTGCCATCTTGTAGATATGGACGTATGTTACCAAGCATGTGTTTTGCATTTTGTTTCATCATACACTGCAACTAATAAGCCAAGGAATCAGCATATATTAAGTGTGTGTACTGTTTCTACAAACCATAAACTAAGCATGATAAATTATCATTATAGTTTAGTATTTGCTAATCTTACCTCACTCTTTTTTATGTGTATGTATTGAAGTTATAGGGATTATAAATTCAATTTGGGTTACGTTTCAAACCATATATTTTATGATAAAGGGCCTTTAACATAAGATGGCCAATGCACTGATATTATATATTTGCTGTAAAAGATTATAAGGACTTCATTGTTCTGATCTTAAAAGTTACTTAATAAAGACTTGTTTCCATTAACTTGAAAAAGAAAGAAATTTAATGGATGGATCTAGAAAACATCATATTGAGTTAGGTAACCCAGACCCAGAAAGACAAATATTATATGTACTCACTCATAAGTGGCTTTTAGGCATAAAGCAAAGAAAAGCCAGCCTACAATTCAAAATCCAAGAGAACCTAGACAACAATGAGGACACTAAGAGAGACTTACATGTATCCAACCTACATGAAAAGTAGAAAAAGACAAGATCTCCTGAGTAAATTTGGAGCATGAGAACCATGGGAGAAAGTAGAAGGGGAGGGGAGGAAGAGGTAGGGGAGTGGAGAAAAATATAGCTCAATAAAAACAGAAACAAAAAATAGAATACTCTCTTGTGAAATTCTAAAATAAATTTAAATAAGAAAATAAAGCATATGAAAAATCTAAAAGAAATTCACCTGCAAACCTGATCCTACAGAAGCTTCCTAAAATATGTATACAAAGACTTTAAATGAAGTTACCCTGTAATGGGAGCAGATGAATTCCCCAAAGTAGACACCACTGGCAATTATGTAAAACATTACAGGAATTAGTTACATATTATGGGAGTTGTGGGTCATTATGGCTCGGATTCCTGAACATTATATGTGTTGTCAATGCTCTTGGTTACTCTCCAGAAACGATGGGGAAACCCTATTGCTGATGACATCAAAAACTTGAGTCATGGAATACCAAGAAGTAAAGTTGTTGCTGACCTGGAAGCTTCACCCCTACTGGCTAGCTGGTTTCATTGTGCCGGAAGGTGCTGTTCATGCTTCCAGAGGAATAAAAGAATTAAACAGTGCTACCAAGTTTCAAATCTTGTGATCTATTTCATGCCCAGCTTAGTATTAATTAGTTATTGTTATACAACATATTAGTTTATCTCTCATTCCCTAGAGTAATGTCTCTGTGCTTCATATAGCTCTACACACAAAGATCCATAACGGTCCAACGTGCTGGTAATAAAGATTTGAGTGTGTTTAGCTATCTCTATATGGGCATCTACATTGTAGCCCCTCCTTCCAAAGCTCAGGAATCCTGGCAGGAAAGAACATGGAAAGATTTTAATGGCCAGAGTTAGTGAATGTCTAATAAAACAGTGTTTTTTAGGACATACTTGTACAGTATCACATGTGAACTCACAGTGATTGTAATAGTTTGAACAGCATAGGCACAAAATCAAATCAGACAAAAATCCCAACATGGAAGGAGATGGTTAGTTATGAAATCCCACATCTATCTGAAGAGGAACTGGCAATGATGGCTGCCAAGAAATGTAAAATTTGCCTGGTCACGGAGGCCCACACCTTTAATACAAACACTTCAAAGACAGAGGATAGCCTTGGCTAAAAAGCCAATTTCAAGACAACCAAGGCTGTTGCCCAAGGAATCATGCCATGAAAAACCAAATAAAAAGAAAGAGAATGTCAATTTTCAGTTTTCTTCAGGGATGTGACCCATGAAAAACTATCCATACCCATGACATAACACTACAACATTCACACACACTGCCAAAACTGAATGGAATCAGCTAGAAGAATAAAACACACACACGGAAGAAAATAATGGGGGTAGATGGGGAATTGACTAGAGCAGAGAGAATGAGATATGGACTTCATGAAAATACATTATATGTATGTACAAACCTTTCAAGCAATAATAAAAATATTCTAAAATAAAATAAATTAATATTGTAAAAATCATGCTCTACTTCTTCGTACTTACCGATCCATAACTCACAATTCACATGAGGAGATCAAACTGTGTTCAACAGATGAATGGTAAAATTTAATTCTTATAAAGATACCATCCACTGTTTTGTGCCCTAGAGGAAAGTTTTCTGTGTCAACATGAATGGATAGAGATGATTAACCTTAGTGAAACAATCACGTCACAGAAGGACAAATAATTTGAAGGAACCAAACTCAAAGAAACAGACAAAAGATATGTTCATTAATAGAATTTAGGAGTGTAGAGATAAAAGAGAATTTGTTGTTGAAGGATCTGAAAACATAAAGGAGACATCTACATCAGGCTAGTCAGTACTCTTTAAAGTTTCTCACTGTGCTGCCTGTAACAGAAATCCTCCCCTCCCAAGTCGGTACTAAAAAGAACTTTTGATAAGTGCTACTGTTTGAGTAACTTTTTCTACTTTGGGGGGAATTTAGAAAACTTTAACCAAGTTTACTACAGTCAATCAAATTATTTGCACAACATACATATGGATTGCTATGTCAGGAAACAAGCAAAAGGAGAAAAAAGGAATAAAATGGTCTGCTTAGCTGAACTCAGGCCATGGTGTTTGGAGTGGTGTCCCATGGCCTTGTCTTACGAAAAAAATAAAACTGTTTCATGACTTTCATCCTTGGGTGTTTCATCATTTGTTCATTTTCTGTACTCACAGATGCACAGTATTAGCAGAATAAATAATATTTTGTACCTATGAATGTTACTTCAATAGTACGTTCAATATAATAAATATCAGACATGCATTACTTAGTGGGAATTAGAAATTTTCAAGAACTCTCACCACAAAATGATAGATATTTGGTAACTATTATGGTTTAGTTGTTACTCACAGTGTTTATAATCAATAAAACCGATTTGACTCTTTAAACTTATCACTTGAAGTAAATTAGGGAGTTTTTAGAGATGGCTCAGAGATTAAGAAGACCATGTTTAATTCCCACAACACAGATGATGAACTACAATCATCCTAAATTCCTTTTCCTGGGAATATAACGTCCTCCTGTGGCATCCAGTTACTGAATAAATTGGTGCACAGATATGTATGTATACAAAACATCCACACACCTATAATAAACCAATATGTAAATTTAAAAATTTATAAAATTACAGTGGAAGGAATATTTCAGAAGATCAAGCACTTGCTGCTCTTACACAAGACTAGGATTTTGTCTCCGACATCCACATGGTGACCACTGTTCTCCATAACTCCAGTTCCAGGAGGCCCAACACACTCTTATGGACACTGTGAGCATGAAGCAGATAAACAAGCAAGCAAGGCCCTCATGGTCACATATAAAAGTCTTTTAAAAGGAACAAGACAAAATAGAAACATAATATCTATAACTACATGGATAAATGTAGATTAGAACCAAAAAGAAAGTGGTGATGTAGATATCTGTAAATATATAGGTTGGCATTCATGTAGATATAGCGATTGATACAGATAAGAAGCAACAGATATTGTTATCTCATGTGACCTACCAATGCTATGCAGTATCAAAGATTCTTATCTTTCAATTACACACTTTAAAGTGGATACAAAGATGTTCATAATAATATGTGAATTTAAATGCAAGTTTGTTATCAATTTATTTCTATAATAATTGTTTTAGTACTTTGCTACCTTTTTTTGTATATTGATTCTCAGAAGAGTTTGAGAGACTCTTCAATCATGTTTTCTGTGAACATATCCTAAGACATAAAACTTTTCTGAGTGCTCCTTTGACTTCTCTGTTTCTCAGACTGTCGCTAGTTGGGTTTAACATGGGGGTAAGGACCCCATATAGCATAGAGATGAGTCTGTCTCTAGCAGGACAATGTTGACTGGAGGACGGGTGGATAGAGGTAAATGTTGTTGTGCCATAGACCAAGAAGACGACAAGAAGATGAGAAGCACAGGTGGAGAAAGCTTTGTGCTTCCCTTCCACTGACTGGATCTTTAGGATGGTGGACATAATGTATATGTAGGAGATCAAAGTGATCAGAAAAGAACCAACACCAAAAATACCTCTAACATTAAAGCAAGCATTTCTGACATGTAGGTGGATGAATAGTACAGGGCCACCACAGGTGGGACATCACAATAGTACTGGTTTACTCAATTGGACTTGCAGAAAGACAGACTAAAGGTAGACTTTGTGTGGAGAAAGGAGTTAAGAAACACAGCTACCCAGGTCTCTAACAACAGGTGCACACAGCGAACCTTGGTTATGATGTGGGAATAACACAGAGGGAAGCATATGGCCACATACCAGTCATAAGTCATCACAGCCAGCAAGAAAATTTCAGTCCCCGCTAGGGCCACCAAGAAATAGAGCTGCAAACAACCCAACAAAGGAAATGCTGTGATCTTCAGTCAAGAGATTTTTGAGCATCTAGGGGACAGTGGCTGATGGACAGAATATGTCGAGCAGGGACAGATTTGCCAACAGGTAAAACATGGGAGTTTGAAGCTTTCTCTCAGTCACTGTGGCCATGAAGATGACCCTGTTTCCCAGCAAAGTTATTTGATAGATGGTGATAAAGGCCATGATAACACACCTCCGGGAGGTCAGAGAGCTCTATGAGGATGACCTAAGTCACTGTGCTAAGATTGTAGGCGTCCACCAGTTGGTGGTGGCGCACGCCTTTAATCCCAGCACTCAGAAGGCAGAGGCAGGTGGATCTCTGGCAGTTCGAGGCCAGCCTAGTATACAAGAGCTAGTTCCAGGCCAGGCACCAAAGCTACAGAGAAACCCTGCCTCGAAAAACCAATATATATATATATATATATATATATATATATATATATATATATATATATATATATATATAATAAAAATGAAAGAAAGATTGTAGACGTCCATATTATATGTCCACAGCGATGTTTCTAAGGGAAATAAAAGCAAAGAATGAGTATTTGAGTGATTAATTAATAATCCTGGTGCTGAGAAAGTTGGATAACAGCAGAATGTGGTAGAAGGTGAATTTTCTTACCTCCATTGTATTTACTATTATCGGATTATGGTAGATAATATTTTATGTGTGTTTTTGATTTGTTTTTCAAGTATTTCATTGAGTGTTTTATATCTATGTTCAACTGGGAAATTGGTCTGTAATTCTTTTATTTGAGGAGTCTTTATGTGGTTTACTATCACAGTAACTGTGGCCTCATAAAATGAATTTGTCAGTGTTCCTTCTGTTTCTATGTTATGGAATAATTTGAGGAGTGTTGGCATTTACATTAACTAGTCTTTGAAAGTCTGGTACAGTTCTTTGCTAAAGCCATCTAATCCTGGACTTTTTTGGGTGTAGGGGTTGGAAAATTCTTCTAATTCAGTAGGAGTTATGGGTACAGTTAAATAGTTTATCTCATCTTTATTTAACTTTGTAAGTGGTACCTATCAAAAAATTATTCATTTCTTTTACCTTTTTCAAATTTGGTGTAATAAAATATATTCTTTTTGTAAAGCATGTCTTCGGGTTCTCTGGATTGCATTCGTGGCTGTTGTTATGTGGATCTTCCTACATACTACTTTAGTCTGAATTAAGTTATAATTAGTCCATTGCACAAATGCCTACATTAAATTTTCTATTATATATGTATCACAGTATACAAATATATATATATATATATATATATATATATATATAAAATCATTAGTAGATAATACTTTATTACTAGGAATAACCAAATTTACAGGTAGTCACATCAACAATGAGTCAGATATGTGAAAATAACTCATATATTCTATTTGGAAAAAATAAATATAGAAATGCGTCTATTACTATAACACCACATGTTAAAAGATATGAACAATAGCATTTGTATTAATTCAAGCATAATAAAGATGTTCAGGAAACTGGGAGAAGTTAGTAAAAAATCAACTATTTTGTTCGATTTGTGGTTCTTATAAAGATTTCTCTATAACATCACACATTACTCATTGCAAAAACTGGTTAGAAAATAATATGAAATATTATATCTTATAATCCTACTTCTATTTATTTTTCTGGTGAAAACAGTGACTACTTCTTCAGTAAGTTAAAAATGCACAGAAAAATATTATAAATAATACATAGTGATTTATATCCCTACATTTAGTAAACTAAGATCAAAGAATTATGATTTTGAGGTCATCACAAAGTACATATCAAGGCCCTGTTTCACTCCTTTTCATTCCTCAAGCAGCAACAACTTCATAGCATATTTCAGAGTAAATAAACTTCTATTACCAGTCAATTCCAATCCTGAAATATAACAGAGAAAACTACTACAGAAATTACAAAATATGTGTATGTCATTACAAAGATGAAAAAGGGTGTTTCTGTGTGAATGACAATGATAGAAACAAAATGAATCATATCAATTAGTAGGTTCTTCCAATTTTGAAACAGAATGGTATGCTCAAATATCATCCTATGTGTTAATCGTTCAAATGTAGAAGTGGCGAAGGCAAAATAAGGCTCTTTTTTTGCAATAGTAGCATCTTCAAGCACAAATGTTTACTTATATACTAACTTACTTTTTCTCTCAGAAATTTGGCTCTTTAAAGATGAATTATAAGAAATATACTTTAGAACATTCTGATTCATAAATCTATCTTATTATTCATATTATATAATAAATATACACACAACAAAACATGGTAACACGTGTTTCTTAATTTTGTGCATTAGTGTTTCAATGTATTCTATGAAATGAATGGTCCTTGCTATACAGAACACAGCTCTTCCTTTCATGTCAAGGCTTCATGTATTTATCAACCTCTTCATTCTAATGTAAAGATAATCTAGTTTTAACAATTGTCATGTAATTAAAAATAAAAGATTTTTATCAAGAACAGTTCTCAGAAACAAGTTCGAGAATCTTATGCAGGGACAAATTTCTAGACCAGGGATTTAGGAAAGCCTTGTTAAATTCAATCTTTTTATGTATATTTTATGGTTATGTGATATAATTGGGAATTGTAAACATACAATGGGAATTAATAAAATGACTGTATGGAAAGGATTACATTTCTACTGAAAACTACCTAGAATTCAGACTTTCTTACCACTTCTGATATGCCTCTATTCATATGATAGATCTAAAAATTATTGCATAAGAAGATTTTCTCTTTGGAGAATAATCAAGTTTCTTTCACATAGAAAAATATAATGAGATATAGTTTAGTAAAAGTAGACCATATGTAGCATAAATTATAGCAACTTTAAGACTGCATTTTATAGCATATCTATCAATAACCATAAAATACTGTATATAAATTAAATCAAAATATATTACCAGTACTTATTTTCAGCAAGAGAAAGTAAATGATCCAGCAACAAATTACATCAGTAGACAAAAAAGAAATCAGCACTTGTTCTTAGGATTCACACAAAGTGTTAGCAGAATAACAAGAACTCTAGAGATAATAACCATATTACTACAACTTAGTAATAGGGTCACAGAGATAATCAAATTGGTGTAAGTTTTAACATAATTTAACATTACATAAGTGCCATTTTTGTTCCTTATAATAGTTCATGGAAATTTCACACCTGAGAAGAACTTGGCCAATGCTAATTATGTGGTGTAAGACTTTCTTTGTCTTTTTCAACAGTTTCTTCTGCAGATAACAATGACTTTTCCTGATATAAAAGGTTGGACTTGTCTCATAGGAACACAATGTTTTGTAGTAATCACGTGGCCAAAGAAAAGTATAAAAGTATGGTGATAGTAAGAGAATTTTTGTCACAGCAAAAATCCTTCAATGAACTTATCATACCATTTTTGTTAATAATATTTCCATTGTAGAAAAGAAAGTTAGAACATTTACTCATTAGCACACAATACAAGTCATTAAATCTGTGTCATCACATGAGGAACATTAAAGAGCAGAGAACTTCTGTAACACAGACACAAGCTCATTTGAATATGCAACATATAACTGGACTCCCGGTGGCTCATGGATATTATCCAGCTACATAATATAGAGACAAAATGGTATATGAGAGAGAGAAAAGTCTGCTGGTTTTTAAACCAGGTTCATTAAATACATACATCTAAATTCTATAAGGTTTCTACTTTTCTATGAAATTTCAAATAAAGAAGAATAATTACAAGCACAAACATTATGATCAGGATGGATACTGTTTTTTCTCTATTATGTGTTTTTGACCTCTTTGTAAAAAAAATGAGATAGTTGTAGAAGCATGGGCTTACATTTGAATCCTCAACTTTTTCATTATATATACAAATATATATACATATATCCAACTTAATTGTACTTCTACTAGATAGATAACAATGTTTTACGTATAGGCATGAGGTATTTAATGATTCTGATATTCTATTCTAGTAATCACTTGAATATTTACATTATTAAAATGTGGTTGTGAATAGAAAACATTGGGAGTACATCTTCTATCCAAGTACTCAAAAATCAGACACACCAAATGTAGTTCAGTCAAATTCTGACATCCAAGAAGACTGGAATACAAATATGATCATCTCAAGGTAATTTGTAAAGTTATGAAAAGCAAAACAAACCATATTTTCAAGACACTATAAAAAATATTTCCTAATGTACATGAACAGTAGACCACTTATGTGATGGGAATCACATTCTGTACATTGTAGGTGAAAAACAGGTGTCACCAAATAAAAGCACAATAGAAGAGGACTGACAACGTACTGTAATTCCTGGTAAGATGATTTCATTTCTCTGGCCTGCCTAGATGCCTGCATGGATATATATGTACAAGACTAAAAACAGAAAAACTGACATCACAGATGTATTATAGATAAAATACATCTTTTTCAATTGAATTTTTCATTGATTTTATATCCCAAGTGTGATTCACCCCATTCCTCTTCTCCAGTTCCCTCCCCCAGGTCCTCTTCAGCCTCTTCTTGCGTCTTCTTTAATGGAGGGAGTGGTGGATAAGGATCGATAGCACAACATAGTTCTGTCCCAGGACCTGCCCCTCCCTCCACTGACCACAAGCAGAGAGGACCAAGGCCCAAGTTCCAAGTTCCCTAGGAACCATCTACCCAGGAGCATCTTCCATGCTGGCCAGCTTGCCATTTTCTCCTCTTCTCTGCGCGGTGCAGGACTTCATGGGAGGCTTCTGCAATGGGGGACTGGGTGGCCCTGCTGGAGAAAGGGGTGAAGCTTTGGTGTGAGTGGGCATGGGGCAGAACTGGAAGCCTAGGTGTTGGCATTTCATTTCCCAAAAAAGAACCAAGGAGCCTCCTGACTTCTGGCGCATGTGCATGCCTGTGCCAATATGCACACAAGTGCACCTGCACACAGTCTCTCTAACCCTATCCCAGACTTTTGGATTTCTTGATTCTTGATGAGCACTGGTCAGGGGGGGGGGTTTGAGGAACTGCAATAGAGGAGGAGAAAGAGAAATAGGGGGAGGAGAAGGAAAAGGATGAGGGAGAGGAGCAGGAAGAAAAGTAATAGAAGGGAGAGGAGGAGCAAGTGACGGAGTAAGAGTTTGAGGAGGAGGAAGAAGAGGACAAGCACGGGGAGCCTATAGTTCCCCAATGATGAGAGGCTAGTGCCTAGGGACAAAGGGATCCATCCAGGAACCACAGTAGAGAACCTGCAGGACAGTGGAGGCAGTGGCAGGTCCTGGGACAGAACTATGTTGTGCTATCATCCAACGTCCTTGCCTGCACCTAATTGGGCACCTCCGCTGGGAACTTGTGGTAGACGCTGCCAGAAAAGAAAGCTGCCAAAATGCAGCCCCGGCAGGACCTCGAACTCCTCATCTCACCCCATCCCACCACACAGCCCCGACCCCTACTCCCAACCCGGGTGCCCACCTTCCTACCCCAAGCCCCATGCCGCCTTCACTGGGGACAAAACTTGTTGCAGGATGGAGGAGGGCTCTCACCTGCCCAAAGGCAAAAGCTGCCTACCAAGCAACAGGCCTCAGGTGGGGGTAGGGGTAGAGTTGGGGTTTAAAGCCAGTCCATGCCCTGGAAGTTACCTGAGGCCCTGTCAAATCTGACACCAGTGGATTCCCCACCAAGGGAGTCAGATGTGTGCGCAAACTGGACCACAGGCCCAGGGCAAGGGGGGAGCTGGTTTGTGGGCCAGCAAACCTACCAGGGGCTTGGTTGGGGCAGGGTGAAGGTGCCAGGTGAGGAACAGAAGACAAGGGACCAAAGGGAGAGAATGTCCATTGGTAATGATGGCAACTTTTGGCCCTGTATCCTGGGTCCTGGCCCGGGCATAGTGCTGAGGAGAGCCTTGCTGGCAGGTGGGCAGGTGGGTTGCCTAGAGCAGCCTGGTGCGCTTTAGACAGGTCAGGGGTAGAGTGTTGGCTGGGCTTGGCTGGACTAGGTGGCCAAAAGGGGTGTTGGAGGTCATGAGGTCAGGTGTGGGGGCAAGGAAAGCAGCAAGCTCTAGGGCTCCTGCAGCGTGTGCTGCCTCTTTCTATGGCCATATCACCCTGAATGTACCCTATCTTGTCTGATCTAGGAAGTCAAGCAGAGTCAGGCCTGGATAGTACTAGGATGGGGGACCACCTGGGAATACTGGGAGCTGTAGGCTTTTCTTTTGGCCATTTTTTGCCTTTTGGTCTTTTGTGGGCCGAGGGCCAGCCTGGGCCAGACAGGCCACCTCCATTTGCACCCTGGAAAGAGAGCCCACCCACCTCTGACAAAGTTCAAAATCTAACCAGGCATGCAGCAAACCTACAGAGGAAACACCCCAGTGGGGAATCCCAGGGCCAAGGAAGGAAGCTAAGAATCACAAGGTAGAGGCTGTATTGAGTGACACGCAGCCCAGGCCAGCCTCTAAACTGACCACAATCATGGGACACACAGCATAGCACTTGGCTCCCCAGCTCCATAGTTCCACAGGCAGGTGGGTAAGATTGGACTCTTGCTCCCCTTGCACTGGGGACAGACAGACTTGGAATGGAATGTAACCCGAGTTTTAGAATAATTACATTACTAGTACATGACAATGAATGTTCTCAAAACATGCACAGAGTGTTATTAAGTTGCAGACTGTGTGTTGACTGGTTCTGAGATGACCAGTGGTGTTAGAGTGCCGGTCATGTGACAGAGCTGTTGCCTAGCTGCTGTGGAGCAGGGTAGCCTAAGTGAGTGTGGATGCAGAGCTAGGGGGTATAAGCCCTGACATAAGCTTGCAGGCTCCTCTTACACACTGCTAAGGCCATTTGGGGGACAGTTATGTCATCTCCAGCAATCTGATTGGAAGCATCTGATTGGAAGGCTCTATCCTGCCAGGACCAGGCAGGCTGTGAGGCTTTGGAGCAGAATGCAAGGAGGCCACTGTCCAGGCCTCACTGGGGAATGGCAAAGGGGCAAAATGAAAGCTGAGCTGGGATACATGCCAACGGCAAGGGACAAGGCGAGCAGGAGCGGCCAGCTAGGGTTGGACTCCTAGTTCTGTGCCCACACTCACCTAGGGTACCCTGCCTGAAGCACTGCAGCTTGGAGAAAGCTCCGACACATGACCCACACTCTGACACCACTGGCTGTCTCAGAACTAGTTAACAAATGATTATTTAAGAATATTCACAATCTGTGCATGTTTTGAGAACATCCTTTGCCATTTCCCAGCACTGTAATTATATACTCTAGATTATGAGTTACTTGCCATGCAATTATTCTATTATCTTGACGTGCCTGTCAAGCTATCTCTAAATATTTGCACTGATGCTAGTGCTGTCATTTGCTACTTGTCCTGGAACAAAACTTGACTTTTGCAATAGATAAGAGTATTTCAGAGAGTCATAATCATTGGCATAGTCCTTAAGAACAAGTAACCTTGGCTGTGTCATACATAGGTATTCTTGTCACTAACAGGAAGGCTGAGACTATCACAGAAAATAGGGTGCAGAGAAAACTAGAGTCATCAAAGGAGTGGAGTGTAGCAGTTCCTCTGAATAGAAACATTGTCTCATTGAAGGAGCTCCTGAGACTTAGTAAGGAAACAACCTTACAAGTCCTGGGGAGCTGAGTCAAGAGTCACAAGGGCCCTGCCCAAGCTTCTGGAAGTTGTAAACAACTTCTGATGGGAACATTGTCTGAGCAGCTAAGCTTCCTGGAGGAGATTCTCCAGCCTGGAGAGCTTCCTGTATGTCTAGCAGAGAACTCTAAGGCTACAACATTCATGAATCATCATTCATGCTGGGGTGGACTTTCTGGTGACATGGCAATATTTAAATCATCCCAGCTCCTGTAAGCAACCCTGACAAATTCCTTGGTTCTTCAAGTTGAACTTTTATGTAACCATCATTTTATGTATTATTGGTCCTGGTATTGACACAAAGATATGTGTTTCCTGACTCACCAGGTGGTGTGATCTAGCTGCCCTCTCTCCCCCTGACCAACAGCTAAACTTCCTTGTCCTCTGTAATCAACAAGGATGTTTGTGTTCTTTCTGACAAGTGGTTTTTCACATAAGCATTCCCAGTACACAGATGCCCTAATCTTGATGTCTGGCTGCTTAGCATGTCTCCGGCAAGCTGCCTAAAGGTATAAAAGGCTCTAGTTTGGGGTAAAATAAAGGTTGCTGTTCTTCTCCCTGCATTGAAGTCTCTGTATCCGAATCCGGGCATCCCATGCCAGTTTCGGCATCCAAGCCGCACTGGCGTAGCACCCAGGAACACACTCACCCACCATATGCCATACATCTTTTTCCCTCACTTTTAAGAGATTAGCTTTCCCCATAAGTTTTCAGTCTAAAGTAAATGAGGAGGAAAGACAAGGCCAGAATTTTAAAACAGCAGTCTACACTTAGTTTTATTTTAACTTAATGCGATTTAGTTAATCCCAGTCATTTATGTACCAAAAGTAAGTTGAAAACTCTCAAAAAAAAAGTTCATAGTTTATTTTAGTGCTCCATAGACTCATTTACTATGGGGACCAAAAGTTATCACCTTTGTTGGTGGAAAGAATGAAATCAATTAATAATTATTTATTTATGATCACCCAGGTAGAGACAAAACACTTTATTCTACAGTCTTTACTAATTGAAAACCTTGATTTTGTAAAGTTCATTTCAAAGATCTTAGATATTATTGATGATCTCATTAGATAGGTAAATCAATTTCATTATTTATAGCTCATAGCCTAGAATAATTGCATGACAAGTAAGTCATAGTCTATAATATATAACTACATTGCTAGGGAATAGCAAATAATGTTTTCAACACATGCACAGATTGTCAAGATTATTAAGTAATTGGCTATGATTTAATTGGTTCTGAGAAGGCCAGTGGTGTCAGAGTGTGGTAGAGCTTTTGCCAAGCTTCAGTGAAGCAGGCAAGTACCCTAGGTGAATGTGGGCACAGAGAAAGTAGGCAAACCCTAGTTGGCCGCTCCTCCTTGCCTTGTCCCTGGACTTTGGCATGTCCTCCAACATGTCCTCAGTGAATGAGGCATGGGACTTGGGGTGAGAAGGTGGGCACCCGGGTAGGGAGTAAAGGTGGGGGTTGGGTGAGAAGTTCGTGGCCCTACCCGGGCTACATTTTGGAAACTCCCTTTTCCGGCAGCTTCTACCACAAGGTCCCAGGGGAGGTGCACAGGTAGGCACTGACAAAGGGGTTGATTGCTTGGGTCATCTGCCTACCAGCTGTGCCCTCCTTAGTCCTCTGCCCCGGCCTGGAGTCAGGGTCCAGGCCCAGAAGTGTCCAGTCTTCTCTGCCTTCTCTCCCCTTCCTCATAGGGCACCCTCACACAACATATGCCATACCTCACTTTAAGAGATTAGTTTTCCCCTTAAGTTTTCAGGCTAAATTAAATGAGGAAAGACAAGGCCAAAATTAACGATGTCTCTGTCAGATTAGTTGGCCAACAAACCAGCTTCTCCCTTCTCCTGGGCTTAGGGTCCAGTGTACACACGTCTGGCTCACTTGGTGAAAAATCCACGGGTGTTGGATTTGAAAAGGCCTCAGCAACTTCTAGGGCATGGACTGGCTTTGGACCCTGACTCTACCCCCAACCCCATCACGGGACTGTTGCCAGGTAGCCAGCTTTTGCCTTTCAGCAAGTGAGATCCGTCCTCCTTCCTGCAGGCCATTTGTGTCCCCAGAGGAGGCATGGGGCTTGGGTGGGAAGGTGGGCACCCGGGTTGTGAGTAGGGGTGGGGTGGGGGTGTGCTGTGGTGTGGTGGGATGGGGGTGGGACGAGGAACTCAAGGCACTGTCCCGACTACATTGTGGCAGCTTTCTTTTCTGGCAGCATCTACCACAAGCTCCCAGGTGAGATGCCCAGTTAGGTACAGGCAAAGACGTTGGATCACGTGGGACATCCTTCCAGACAGGGTAGACACTGTCCTGTAAGTGAACTACTGTGGTACCTGGATGTAGTGGGTAGTCCCTAGGTGCTAGCCTCTCCTCATTGGGGAACTGCAGGTTTCTCCACCTCCTCTTCCTCTTCCTTCTCTCCTACTTCCTCTTCCCCCTGCTCCTCCTGATCTATCCTGGTTTTCCCCTTCTCATGGAGAATCAAGAAAACCCTAAGACTGGGATTGGGTTAGAGAGATGGTGTGCATGTTCACGAGTGTGCATATTCGCCAAGGCTTGTGCATGCATGGGAGATCAGGAGGATATTTGATTTCTCTCTTTGGAACTTGTAATGCAAGCTCCTTGGCTTCCAGTTCAGCCCCATATCTAACCATACCCACACCCCTAGCCCCACCCCATCACCATTGGTGCCATCCAGTCCCTCATTGTGGATGCCTCTCTGTGAAGCCCTGCACTATACAGGGAAGAGGAGAGAACGGCAAGCTGGCCATCATGGAAGATGGTTCCTAGGGAACTTGCAACATGGGTCTCAGTGCTCTCTGTTTGTGGTCAGTGGGGGCACTGGCAGGTCCTGGGACAGAACTATCTGGGCCTAACTATCCTTATTCCCAATGGGAATCACTGCGCCCCCACCCACCACTTTTGCCATCAAGGAAGACTCAAGAAGATGTTGTAGGAGCTGCGGACCTCTTCCCACAGCCTGGCTCCCGGCCGCCTGGCTAGCTTATGCCCCAAAAGAACAACATACAAACTGTATTCATTTAAACACTGCCTGGCCCATTTCTATTAATGTGTGTAGCACCGAGGTGCGCTTACTGGGAAGATTCTAGCCTACGTCCATCCTGGGTCAGAGCTTCATTGCGTCTGTCCGGAAGAGGGGAGCATGTCGTCTGAGCTCACTTCCTCTTCCTCCCAGCATTCTGTTCCGTTTACTCCACCCACCTATATTCTAAACTATCAGGGCCAAGCAGTTTCTTTATTACTTAACCAATGAAATCAACAGATTGATATATGACACTCCCACATCAATGAAATGTGCAGGCAAGTGGTTGGAACTAGAAAAAAAATCATCCTGAGAGAGGCAACCCAGACCCAGAAAGACAAACATGATATGTACTCACTTATGAGTAGACATTAGTTAGCTATTATTAAAGGGTAATCCGTTACTATCCACAGACCCAGAGAACTTAGATAAAGAAGAGAGGTCTGGGGATCATGGTTCTCATTGGGAAGGGGTAATAGAATAGATTTTGTGAGTGCACTGGGGGCAGGTGGGGATGGGAACTAGAGGAATCAGGTGGGGGAGGGAGGGAGGAACAGAGGAAGAGAGTATGGGGAGATGACTGGCATTTGCGGGTAATGCAGAAACCTAGTACAGTAGAATTTCCTAGAACCTATGAGGGTGACCCTAGTGAGGACTCCTAGTGAAGGAGGATATGGAACCTGAACAGGCCATCTGTAACCAGGCAAGGTTCCCAGTGGTGGAACTGGAACACCAACCTACCCACAAAACTTATGACCGACAACCTGTCCTGCCCACAAGATGCGCTGGGGCAATGCTGGCTCAGAACGTGAGGGAGTGGTCAACAAATGACTGGTATAACTTGAGGCACAAGCCATGAGAGGGAGACTATGTGGACACTACCCAGATGGCCAGGATCAGGAAGCTGGATTACCCAGAGACCTAGGGTATAACCAAACACAACTGACAAAAAAAAAGTCAATGAAATGATTTCTAATGATATTCTCCTATACTCATGGATTAGTGCCTAAACCAATCATCATCAGAGAGGCTTCCTCTGGCAGCAGATGGGAACAGATACTGAGACCCACAAACAAGCATTTGGCAAGGGAATCCTCCAAAAATGGGAGTGGGGGTGGGGGTTTATAGGAGCCAGAGAGTTCAAAGATACCAGGAGAAAACAGCCCACAGAATCAACCAAGCAGGGCTCAGGGGGGCTCACAGAGACTGAAGCAACAATCATGGAGCCTGCACGGACCTGCACATAGGCCCTCGCAAACATACTGTGGTTGTTTAGCTCAGGTGTCTCTGATTCTTTTGTCTGCTACTTCATCCAGCTTTGATATGAGGGTTTATGCCTACTTTTATTGTACCTTGTTACGCCAAGTTGGGCTGATAACACTGGGAGGCCTGCTCTTTTCTGAAAGGAAATGGAGGAGCAGTGGACCAGAAGGAAAAGGGATGTAGGGGAGGGGAGGGGAGGAAGCAATCAGGATGTATTGTATGAGAGAAGAAAAAAATCAACAACCCCATAGTAACAGGCTCCCCATGACATGTAAAAATATTTGAACAAATTCAATCGCCTTAAAAAGAAATAAAAAACAGATGAATGAAATAAATAGGAAGTCAACACAGGATACAACGGAATTCAACAAAAAAAAAAATAGATATACAGAAGAAATAACAAATTGCAATGAAAAACTCAACTAAAAACCTAAGGCCAAATAACAGAATTGATCATATAAAGGACTAATATCCTACACAGGACATTGTTGTGAAATATTATTTTAAGATGTGTCACATTTATTTATCCTGTGGAATATTTATAAAATGATGCAAAGCTGTGCTGCTTTGCCTGTCTAAAACACCTGATTCGTCTAAGAGCTGAATGAACTGTAACTGGCGGGAGAAAGGCTAGGTTGGGCTGGCTGGCAGAAAGAATAGGAGGAGAAATCTGGGAAGAGAGGATCAAGGAACAGGAAATGAAGGTGAGAGGGCATCAGGGGTCAGCCACCCAGCTACACAGAAAGCCATACAGTAATAAGTAAAGAAAGACACATAGAATAGAGAAAGGTAAAAGCCCAGAGACAAAAAGTAGTCAGGATAATTTAAGAAAAGTTGGCAAGAAACATGCTAAGGCCAGGCATTAATAAAATTCCATGTATTTATTTGGGAGTTGGGTGGTGGGACCCCCTGAGAGCAAATAGTAAAAAAAAGAATAAATACAGGACATCTAACAGGACTTGAGAATAAGGTAAAGACATGAGACTATTTCTTAAAGTCAATAACATTTTTTTAAAATACAGCAACAGACCATACAAGATTTGTAGGATATTATGAAAAAGCGAAGTTTAAAAAGTGTGAACATAAGAGAATAAGTCTATGTTAAAGCCATAGCAAGTATTTTAAGAAAAAAATTCATAGAAGAAAAATTTCTAGATATAAGTAAAGAGATGCCAATCCAGGCACAAGAGGCCTACAGAACACCAAACAGAACCAGAAAGAACAGCCCTTCACCAAGGCAAACTATGCCATGCTTAAAACAAGAAATACACAGAACCAAGGCAAGCCTGTCAGATTAACAACTGACTTTTCAAAGGAAACTTAAAATCCAGAAGAGCTGAAGCAATGTACTTCAAGTCCTCAAATTTCAAAGATGCCAAATCTGATTACTATTGCCAGAAGAACTACCTGTCACAAAGGAAGAAAGAAACTTCCCATGAAAAAAAGCAGGGTACAGTAATTGATAAGAAAGAACTAAGCCAGCTCTCTACAAAGATTAATGGAGGGAATGCATCAAACATAAGAGACTGATTAAATCTAAGAAGTGACACAGAAAGAATAACAGTAATAAGACAGTTGTTGAGCAAGTAAGGACTAAGAAAAACAACAAAATGAAAAGAATTAATACAAACCTTTCAAAAACTGAATAGCAAGAGACTCAACTTCCCCATCAAAACACACAAACTTGAATTATTGGAGCAGTACACAGGATCCTTTGTCTTGCCTCCAAGCAAACTATCTTGCCACCAAAACTAGACAATACCTTTGAAAGAAAGATGGACAAAGGTGTTCAAACTAAATGAAACCAGAAAATAAGCAGGAGTCACTATTTGATATATGATAAAATAGACCAACACAAATTAGAAGTGATGAAAGTAAGGAAAACATTCTATCAAGAGGACATTATTATTCTAAACAATCATACAAAACACAGGTGTACCTGGTGTTGGAGGTCCTTTTATTTATGTGTTGCTTTCATTGGTTAATGAATAAAGAAACTGCCTTAGTCTTTTGATAGGGCAGAACTTAGGTAGGCAGGGAAAACAGAACTGAATGCTGGGAAGAAGAAAGCAGAGTCAGGGAGAAGCCATGGATCCTCTGCCTGAGATGGACGCCAGTTAGAATCTTTCCCAGTAAGCCACTGCCATGTGGCGATATACAGATGAATAGAAATGGGTTAAATTAAGATGGTGCACACCTTTAATTCCAGCACTTGGGAGGCAGAGGCAGGCGGATCTTAGTGAGTTTGAGGCCAGCCTGGTCTACAAGAACTAGTTCCAGGACAGGCTCCAAAGCTACAGAGAAACCCTGTCTCGACAAAAACAAAATAAATAAATAATCAAAGAATTAGCCAACAAAGCTGGGCAGTGGTGGCACACACCTTTAATCCCAGCACTTGGGAGGCAGAGGCAGGCAGATATTAGTGAGTTCGAGGCCAGCCTGGTTTACAAGAGCTAGTTCCAGAACAGCCACCAAATGCTGTCATGAAAATCCAAAAAAAAAAAAAAAAGAAAGAAAGAAAGAAAAAAAATTAGTCAATAAGAAACTAGAGATAATGGGCCAAGCAGTGTTTTAATGAATACAATTTCTGTGTGGTTATTTCAGAGCTAAGCTAGCAGGGTGGCCAGGAAGCACAAGTGGGCCCTCTTTTTACAATATGTACCCAATTTCATAAAACAAAGATGGATTTAAAAATCAAACATTAGCCACGTGGTGGTGGCACACACCTTTAATCCAAGCACTTGGGAGGCAGAGGCAGGAAGATCTCTGTGAGTTCAAGGCCAGCCTGGTCTACAAGAGCTAGTTCCAGGATAGGCTCCAAAGCTACAGAGAAACCTTGTCTCGAAAAACAAAAACAAAAAAAAAAAATCACACATTAAGTCCAAAACAGTTATCAAGACAGGTCTTCAAGCTAAAAATGAACAGAGAAAAAAATGGAGCTAAATGACACTATATATCAAACAGAACTAACATATATATAGAACATTCAACTCAATACTGCAGACCAGACATCCTTCTCAGCAATCCATGAGGTTCTAAAACTAGCCACATACCAGGACACAAAGCTGTCTCAACATACAGGAAAATAAAAGTAACTCTATGCAGTCTATCTTACCAAGGCTATAGAGCTAAAAATCAACAGTGTGTGTGTCACACACAAAAGGTCCAGAGAATTCACAGCTCTAAATTCCCACATCACAAAATCAGAGAAGTCTTCAGAAAAGTCTCAAATAAACAACTTAAAGGTGTGTATTCTTAAAAAACAAGAACAAACTAAACTCAAAACTAGGAGATAGAATAAACTAAGTAAGATCAGGATAGAAATAAATAAATTAGAAATTATTGATAAACCCTTAGACAAATAAACCATGAGAGAAAAGACCCAAATTAACAAGATTAGGGGCAAATAGAGAGACACTATATCTGTTGCCAATGAAATCCAGTCTCATGGACATACTTTAAAAACTTATAGTCCATCAAGTTGGAAAATCTAAAAGAAATTGATGGGTTTCTAAATGCACATGACCGAATAAGTTAATCAAGAAAAGATTTAAAAAAATATTAAACAGATCTACCACAAACTAGACTGAAGCAGCAATAAAAGACCTACTGACTAAAACAGTCCTGGGACCAGATGGATTCACCACAGAATTTTACCACACCTGTAAAGAACTAACACTAATGCTTCCTGAATTATTACATTTACTAGAAATAGAAGAAATGCTTCCAAATTCTCTTAACGAAGCCAGTATTAGACTAATAACAAAACCAGATAAAGACACAACCAAAATTATAAGCGATCTCCCTGACAAATGCAGATGCAAAATTCCTTATCACTTACAAAGAAGATTCAAGAACATATCAAACAGGCATGGTGGAAACATGCCTTTAATCCTAGTACTCAGGAATCAGAGGCAGGCGAATTTCCATGAATTCCACACAGTGAAATCCTGTCTCAAAAAATATGCAAAAAGATTATCAACCATGATGAAGTCATTTCATTCCACAAATGCAAGTATTGCTCAACAACTGTAATCAATAAACATAATCCACCACATAAATGACCCATGAACAGAATCACATGATTATCTCAGTAGATGCAAAAGTGCCTCTTTGGCCTCCGCCAAAATGATTCTAACACCCTTTCATAATAAAAGTACCAGAGAGACTACAAATGCAGGGAAAACATCTCAACATAACAATGGTGCATGCAAGTTCATAGTCAACAAACATCATGCTACATGAAGAAAAACTCAAAAGCATTCCATTAAAACCATCAACAAAACAAAGATGTCCACTCTGTCCACTACTTTTCAACATTATGCCCTAAATCTTATTGAGAGCAATAACTCAGAACAAGTATATAGTATATATAAGGGGCACAAATGGACGAGAAGTCAAAATATAGATAGGATTCTATACATAAAAGATCCCGAAGCAAACTCCTACAGTTGTTACTCACTTTCAGCAAAGTGGCATGATACAATATTTTTTTTCATATAAGCAATGTTTTATTTAAAACATTATATTACATTCAAGGTATTAGATATACATGCTTTAAAAGTCATATTAAAAAAACTTTTTCTCAGAAATTCAACAAAAGCTTATTTCATATATATTGCCCTATGTCTGTATTATTGTAGAATTATCATTAAAACTTTCCCCACAATACTGTATTAATTACACTCTACGGTTCATTTTATTGGCAATGGTTTCCAGGAGAGGAAAACTGCATACATGTACCACATGTTGTAGATAAATGGACAAGAGAAAGCTGGTACTCATTTTGAAGTTCAGGATAAACTCGCCACAGTCTCAGCAGTAAGGATCATTAGTGGAAGGTTCTCACATTCTTTAGTTAGACAACTTTTCATAATGGAGGTAGAGAAGCTGTGACATTTGAATAAAGTTTTACATTTTGAGAAAGTAATAAAAATAAATTAAAGGTTACATTTCTGGAGTTGTGATTGATAACAAGCACCCAGATTAACTGCATTTTATAGGTTAGGTAAGCAGTTTAAATTAAAAAGTGGCCTATGCAAATATTCAGTCTTGAAAAGAATGGAAAGTTAATCGCTTTTCTTTCCAACTCCAGGAAACCTGGTGGGATTTGTCCCTGTAGGGATTCAAGAATTAGAAGGCTGTATTTCAGAGCTATCATAAGAAACAGGTTTGAGGATATGTTTTCTTGGAGGCATGCTGCTGTTTTGAAGACGAAAGTGTTCCCTTGGATTTTGCAGCGTATTTAAAATATAGTTTATTACAATCAAATGCTGGTCCCCGAGGATGAGTTTGTGAAATACTCCCTTCTGCCTACAGATCCTTTGCAATTAACAGGTCTTCCCCAGAATCACCTGGTTACTCAATTAAGAGCGGAACTTTTCTTTCTTGGCACACGCTTCAGTTGCTTTTGCTTATATGGCTATTTAACTAAACTTACATTGACAAAAAAACATTCCATTGTTTAAAGAGAGGTGACCACAGTGGGTTAAATGAGCATTCCTATACAAATTATATGTCAGAAATATGTGAAAAACATTAGTTTTTCAAATAGTATCTCATAGTACTCAGGCCTCCAAAATGTTGTTTATCCCTCAAATTCTTGCAGAATTTACATCTTAAATATTAATACTGATTTTTCAAATGCTTAACAAATTTTCTTCCTAGCTTTTCTTTATAAATTCAATTAAAATATTGGGCTATTCTATGCAGCTAGATTTCTTAATGCATTAATCTCTCTCCAAAACTCATTCCTAACAAGTGAATAAACAGCTGAGATTTATACAGATACTAAAATAACATTAGCTAATTTGTGAAAATAAAAATATTCCAAATTAATAATGAATTTTTTATGTATTTAAGGTTTTCAGAATGATTTTTATATACTTACACACAGTAAAAGTATTGTGATCAAATAAATTAATATGGTTATCATCTAAAAGAAGTGCCTTCCTTTTGTGAGAGAAGGAATTAAATGGATCATTTTCTTAATAAATTTCCAGAATACAAAGTATTACCTTAATTTTAATCTTCATCTTAAACAAAAAAAAAAATTCAAGATGTCATTATTTTTTTCTGCTGTGTAGTACTCCATTGTGTAAATGTACCACATTTTCCTTGTCCGTTCTTTGGTTGAGGGGCATTTAGGATGTTTCCGGGTCCTGGCTATGACAAACAAAGCTCCCTGAACATAGTTGGGCACATGTCCTTGTGGCACAACTGAGCATCCTTTGGGCATATACCTAAAAGTGTATGCTGGGTCTTGAGGAAGGCTCCTTCCTAATTTTCTGAAAAATCACCACACTGACAACTAAAGGAATTGTACCAGCTTGCACTCCCACCAGCAATGCAGAAGTGTTCCCTATTCCCCACAACCTCTTCAGCAGTGTTTTTGATCTTGTTGGTTTTTTTTATTTATTTATTTATTAAGGATTTCTGCCTGCTCCCCGCAACCGCCTCTGGTAAACACACCTAGGGGTGCTACACAGATGATTAGAAATGGGCTAAATTAATATGTGAGAATTAGCCTAGAAGAGGCTAGATAGAAATGGGCCAAGCAGAGATTAAAGTTTGTGTGTTGTTATTTCGGGCATAAGCTAGCCGAGCAGGCGGCTGGGGTGTTGGGGACGCAGCCCTGCCGCTCCTATTACTACAGAAGATTCTAGCCTATGTCCATCCTGGGTCGGAGCTTCATAGCTTGCGTCTTCCCGGGGAGCATGTCTCTCTGAGGCGTCTGTTCCCGAGAGGAGAGCCGTGGAGTCTGAGCTGACCTCCTCTTCCTCCCAGCATTCTGTTCTGTTTACTCCTCCCACCAATCTTCTAACCAATGAGGACCAAGCAGTTTCTTTTTATTTAACCAATGACCTTCCTCCATCATTTTGAGGTCTAAGTCATAGTATAATAACTGTTCCCTGACTTGGTACATAATTTTATCCTATGCTTTTCTGACTCTTGGTCTCTCATTTAACCTGAAAGCTCCCTGAGAGAAGCACAGGATCTCATAACATTTTATTTCTAAGGGCATAATTCCAGACACAAACACTGCTGATTAAATAAAAATAATCACTGACTACACAACAACTGTTTTAATAGTTGCTTTCTAATATCAACTCTTTTAATTTGTCATTCTCCAATCTACTTGGCAGCCTGAAACAGTCACTCCCCACTCAAACTTTTATCTCACACAAAGTAAATACTGATGACAATTATTCTACTGAATAACAAGATTCCTAAATCAAGGTATGGGGTATGCAAAGCAAAATATTGAATATTGCTAAGACAGGCTAAACCTGTGACTGGCTCATGCTTACAACAAGAGAACAATGAATAAAGACAAACAGCCCAAAGGCAAATGAGAATTTAAATAGAAAATTCGCTAAGTCTTTGAAGTAAAATGACCAATTAGAACTAGTTCCTTATAAAAATGATACTTTATCCCAGAAGTCAGATTGCACATAATAGCAAACAAAGACAACAGAAGCATGGTCAGAAAGTCATGGTTACAACTGCAGAAATCTGGAGGAAATCTTTTTCTATGTTCGCAACAAAACAAAATATTAGATATGCCTATGTGTAAACACACACACTTTATTTGCAACCATAAGCATCCAGTAAATACCACAGCTCTCTAGCTACCTTCAAGCTTTCATATAAATTTGCATTATATACTTGAGGCCTTTTATGCATTTCATAACCTTGATCATTTGTATTCATACACTGACAATATTTAGAACTAGAAAATATTTTACTGATACCTAGAAGTAATATAAACCACTAAACCGAATTCCAAATTTACACTCTACTTAGATCTACTGAGCTCTTTGACTTTATTCTCACTTAGGGAAACAAAAGGCCAATAGGAAGTTCCATCAATATCATCTACAAAACCCAAGTAAATAATAAATCACCATTTATTTTTGAGATATTCCAATTCTGTTTCCACAGTAGGCAGTCAAGTTAAAGATGATGTACTTGCTTTTTCCTGCCAGCTGCCATCACAAAGATGTTTTATTATGAATATGGGTTATTTAAATTTAACAATATAATTTCAATATCACTACTGAAAACGTATAGATACTAAAATAACTGTACATACTTAATAATAATTCCATATATATTATAATTCCATGCCTTGATCATGACAAGGACATACCCAAACCTCAAAGTTTTAAAAGTCATACCTAACATTTACACATGACATCTCAAAATTCTTTTGCTCTTCTAAGAACTTCCATGTATTTATACCTTAACTTTTGGTTTGACCAAAATATTTTAAGAACTTCATGTTAAAAACAATTGTTAGGTGTTAAGGATTTTTTTCTATTAAGCTTCTGAGAAAAACTGCTTTAAACAATCAAGATAATTCTAAATCTACAAAAGGGAGTTGTTTTTTTTTTTAACATGGGATCTCACTATGTAGTCCAAGCTAGTTTCAAACTCGTAATCCTCCTGCCCCAGCATCCTGAGAGTTCAGAGTACTAATCCCCAACATTTTATGTATTAATGATATGAGAGAAAATTATTTTAGAAACTAGAGGTGAAATAAAAATGACAAGTTAAGCTAGAAAAAGCAAAACAGTAGGGAAAGAACACCTAAAATTAATCCTTATATTCAACGGGGCTCTTTAAGAAAAGGGATTTAAAAAAATAAATTTGTTTCATTAAAACTGTTTTGTACGAACAAATCTGTTAAGTACACACATGAAATCTAAGGAAATTTATATGATTATCCAGACTTGAAAAGTGTCCAACAGAAAGTACAGTTACTTGAATAAGGCTGAACCCTACTAGTTTTAGTTTTCTATCTATCCTGTATCTAACCGAATGCTCTTTTTATTATGAAAATAGAGCCGAGAGGTTCCTACCTGATTAGAGTAAATGGACATTCCATCACTGTTCTAAAATCATAAACTCTCTGGCCTTCAAAATAGGATAGTCATTAAGCACTCTAGGCGTGAGTAGACAGAGCAATAAACTTTCAATTATAAGGCTCAGATTTCTGATGTGATGCATGCCTAATTTTGAGTCACACTGACATATGTTAGGGTCATGGAAAGCAAACCTTTTCACCCCAAGGATGTGATTCTTTATGTGATAAATACTGCTCTTGGGTAAAATAGTCCACAAGAAAAGAGCCTCAAATCATAAACCCATGAAAAATATTTTACTTTTAAAGAATGAATTTATGGAGAATCACATGCACAAAAATATCAATTTCAGTAACTCCAGGAAAAGAAATATCTAGTTGTGTACTAAATAATTTATAGTAACAATAATGTAGAAACTGATTGCTGTCTATCTTGTGAAAACCATGTTAGAAGGATATGATAAGGAAAAACACAGATTACTACATACTACTAAAAGAAGTCAATAGATCAAAGTTTAAAAATGATACATGAACACATAAAAGTAGATAGATATATGGGTACTCTTATTCTATATAACTTCTCTGTAAACAGTACTTTTCTATTGTTTGCCAGAGAGAAAGTACTTTGTGTGCAAACATATACACGTGTATGTATATCTGTGTCTGTGTGTGTGTCTAGAAACAGAAAAAAAATACTACTTATAAAAAGGCTGTAACTTCTTTTGCCGGAGATCTGCAGTGAGATGAGAGGAGGGGTATAACAGAGGAGTACTGGTTTTCACTATAAGCCTTTAACTATTTAAACACCTTTTTTAAAAATACTGAAAAGCAACCAAAAAACCTTTCTGCTTTATGAACCTTATCCATTTTATTTACTCCTAGGGGCAAATACTAGTAATTCTGTCTGATAGTTATGTAGCTGAAGTACACACTTATGAAGCCATACTATCCCTTTTACAGAACCTAAGAATTCTAATCAACAACTAATCTATAAAGAATACACCTTAGGCCGGGCGGTGGTAGTGCACGCCTCTAATCCCAGCACTTGGGAGGCAGAGGCAGGCGGATCTCTGGGAGTTCGAGGCCAGCCTGGTCTACAAGAGCTAGTTCCAGAACAGGCACCAAAGCTACAGAGAAACCCTGTCTCAAAAAACCAAAAAAATTTTTTTCCATATCCAGCTGCCTCTCGAGTGCTGGGATTAGAGGCGTGCGCCACCACCGCCCTGACTCAAGATCAATGGCAGTGGGTTTTTGATCCTACTGCACGTACTGGCTTTGGGGAAGCCTAGGCAGTTTGGATGCTCACCTTACTAGACCTGGATAGAGGTGGGCGGTCCTTGGACTTCCCACAGGTCAGGGAACCCTGATTGCTCTTCGAGCAGATGAGGGAGAGGGACTTGATTGGGGGAGGGGGAGGGAAATGGGAGGCAGTGGCGGGGAGGAGGCAGAAATCCTTAATAAATAAATAAATTAAAAAAAAAAACAAAAAAAAGAATATACCTTAAATAGACATAAATACCCCATTCCTTTGTATATTTTGTTATTTAAATATATATGTATACTTATATATACGTATAAAAATCTCAGTAAAATATTCTTTAAAATACTCAAGAATTTTCTAAAAGAAAACTATATAGTATATTAAGTATTCTAAATAGCCTATCTTTCATTTCAATATTTCCAATGCTAAAAAAATTAATAATCAAAAATTCTTATATTATTTTTGGAAAAGACTTTTAAAAAAGATTAGTCTTTAAATGCTACACATGTAACATGTACAAGATGAACAATTTCTTTCCAATCAAACACAGCTATTTGCGAACAACCTAATCACAGACTGCCCATCTCTTTTCATGAGAAAAACAATGTTCTAGTGGCAAACAGCCAAGCAATATAGCTCAAAAATGGTCTTGTAAGAGGTTAAACCAATCTGTCAGTAAAACAGAGCCTCAAACAAGTGATCATAGGTAAATGACTCACTTAAAACATGCTGTGCCAATTCCAATTAAAGAATATGCAGGTAAGTATGTTACCTACCACTGCCCACACACATTTTATAATTAAGAAAAATGTAAAGGAAAGATCAGCACATTTACAACGTGAGTAGTCTAAACTTTTCAGTGGTACAAACCAGGATTACACCTTTATCTCTTCGTTGACTATATCTATGAAAAACAGAAACCTGATAGTTTTAATGTTTAATGGTATTATGCTCTTCTCTCCAGACTCCAGGCCTGTTGTGTCTCCTCTCAGGCCATCTGTTCTGTGCTGGTACTTAAACGTTGGTGCTTAACCACCAATGCTTCAGTATGTTGCTAAATTTGTGTCCATTTTTGTTGTGTACATTTTTGTGATCACGCCCCTGTAACTTAAAAATACCTGTATACAATTTGTTTTTATTTTTGTGATAATTTTACATTTTGTAAATATGGACATTTGTATTTAATTATGAAACATTTGAAATAACTGATTCATATATCTAAATTAAAACACACATAAACCAAAATTTTGCTTTATGAAAACAATAGATAAATATCACTACCATTAAGAATTATTTAAATACTAAATAGCTTATCCTTGAGTATGATCAGGAAGAAAAGTTACTTTAAAAAAAAAAGTCCTTTGGTTTAATTTTCCCTCTAACCTTCTCATAAACTCACTCACTGTGCATGGCAACAATATAACCAAACATTAACAACGTGAGTGTGTGTGTGTGTGTGTGTGTGTGTGTGTGTGTGTGTGTGTGTGTGTGTTTACAGTAACTCTTGGAAAGATACATAATATAACTATCACAGAGATTACAGGCGTATTTTCAGATATATCAAGTTATTTCTTCAAAAGATAAAAAAAAATCTTGGTTTCTCTCATTGGCCCAGAAAGATCTATCAAGTGCAGCCTCACAGTCCCTCATTTAACACACAGAAGCAGTGATTTTGAAAACATCACAGAGATACAGCAATCATAGAAGTCCAATGCCATACAGGTCTTACCTTTGGGTGTTGCATAACTGTATAAAATACCAGGAGAGCTATGCTATCTTTCTTTCTTTCCTGATTTCAGGAAATCAACTATGTGCATCTGTATTCAGTGTGTTTATACACTGTTTTGCTTAAAGTATAAAAAGAAAAAATTTATTTTCACACAAACATACAACCAGAAGAATGATGTAGTCATATATTATAGCCTTTTCAAATTGTATTGATATTACTATTTGATGCTCTCAAAATCCAGTAAGAGGTACTGCTATCTTAACACTTATTAGCAATGTGGATTATGAAACTTATCTTTTCCTAATTTGAAATTAAAACCTATTGGTCCAGTACCACGCACTGGGAGGGAGGTAGAGAAAGAATGAGGGAAGGGAAAGAAAGGAGAAAGGGAAGGGAAGAGTAGTGAGGAAAGGAGAAAGAGGAGGGAAGGGTGTAAGAAAGGAGGGAAAGAAAAAATGCACTGGTCTACCTACAATACAATACAAGGATGTATGTGGTTTTCTTAGCTAATAGACAGGTAATTTTAAATATACTGCTTTATAGCTGGGCATAGTGATGCAGAGCTATAAACCCAGAGCTGGGAAAGACTGAGGCAGAAAAATCAGGAATTTAAGAAAACCTTGTGTATAAGTTTGTGGCAAGTCTAGGCTATGTTGAGAGACTGTGTCAAAACAAAATGTGATTCACTGAATTATGCATACATTTCAAATGTTGAGATATTTTATTAGAACTATAAAATTCACATACTTGTTCTTGAAGAGGACTCAGTTCAGTTCCCACCACCCACATGGTACCTCACAAAAACCTGTAACTCCGGTTTCAGGAAATTCACTTTCTTCTGTTCTCGGGCACCAGACACACGTAACACATACACACAGGCAGGCAAAACACTCATACATGTAAAATAAAAAAGTAAACATGATAAGTCTTTAAATATTGAGATGTCAATCGTTTCTGTAACTCAGATATCATTTTAGCAATAAATACAATTAGTTGTTTTCCTTTAAAAAAAAGTTGTTTAAGTTATTTAAGAGTATGTGTCTGTCCCAAATAATCATCATCAGTTGTTCTTTCAAGCAAAAATAAGTGTCCAAAAACCCTGGACTTGCTTGGCTTGCAATTCAAAATTTCATCTAAGTATTTCTAGTGATAACAATACTTTGTTAAGCAACACAAGTATTTTTGGCATAGTTTCCATTAAAAAGACATATTAAATATCAAATAGGGGTTCAGTGCTTAGGAGCACTGGCTGCTCTAGCAGAGGACTGGAAACACCCTCCTGGCTCCTCACACTGCTTGCAACCCTAGTTCCAGGGAATCAGACACCCTCTTCTGACTTTTGCAGCAACAGGCAAGAGACACTTGTAGGCAAACCACATTAAAATAAAAATAAATATTTTAAAATATGTATATTAACTAGACAAGCTTGACCAGGCACAGTGGCTTACACCTGTAATCTCAGCACATTAAGAGACTAAAAGGATTAAGGCTAGCCTGGGCTACACACTGAGTTCAAGTCCAGCCTAGGCTGCAAAACAAGAACCCGCCTCAAACAAAATAAAAGACAAGCTGTACTCTAGGCAGTAACTTTTACTACTTCATCATTTTTATGTGAAAACAAATTTTTAACTACAAGCACCGTGTGAAGAATCTATTAACTACCAGTACAAGGTAGTAGAAGTTTTGATCATATCAAGGTGGCAACAATTTACCCACTATTTACTTATTTATGTACAGATCAGGTCTCTTTACTTAGCTCAAGTGCCCCAAACACATATACCTACCCAACCTTTATTTCATAATCAGTACTCTTGTAACACTTTGATGGCAACTACATCTCTGCCTTCCCTCTTCCCACAATTCTCTTAGTCTGGTGCAAATGGCATTTTAATAGTATAAAAATAATTCTGATCTCACAGACAACCTCCAGAGCCTCTAGAGTGTTTGAGAACCACAGTATTGGGCAAATCAACTCATGTTCTTAGACTGTTGTGAGTCACCACACAATCAGCACAAGGCGATAAGGTTATGGCAACCATCTGTGAAGCTTTAACCCACCGCCCTTGAACCCTAAGACAAAGTCAGAGAGGCCTGCCTTCATTAGTAACCTGGGCCATATTTGCTCAAGATCTAGTCTTTGGGCAACAAATTTAAAAGTGGGCTTTTTCAATCTACCAGTAAAACAGACTTCAAATGGATTAATACTAAGCATTTCATTATATGCCACCAAGTTAAGACAAGATAAAAAGATATTTATTTAAGTCCTGGTAAAGACAGACAAAAAACAATAAATACAATAAAAATAGTAAAGCATAAAGCAGAAAGGTCCAGACAAACACGAGCAAGACTGCAAAAGCTATGATCTACTGAAACTCAGGTTAGAAGAAAGGTACAGAAACAAACTTGCAGCAGAGTCTACAAGAAAAACAACCTGTTTAGTACACTTCGACTCTAGTAAAATGAGACACTAGTTTGTAAGTGGTAGAAGATTTAGAATATGTCCAAATGAACTGAGGACAACCAATATTGTTGAACATAGTATTTAAAAGAAAAAAACGTAGGCTGGAAAATGCCTCAAGAGTTTAAAGAGCAGGTCACAACTTATTGTCAGTAACTACAGTTCCAAATAATGCAAGTCACAATTCTGGCCTCTGAGGGAATTCACACAAGGCATAGACACAAACCCAAGCACTTTTTTTAAAAAACAAAACAAAAAAAAGAATGTGCTGACTATGGTAGCATCTGACAGTAAGCAAATACTGAGGACAGGCAGGAAGATCATGAGTTGGAGGCCAGCCTGGATTATATCTTTTAAAAAGCCTGGAAGAGAGGGTAGGATTGTCCTCATTGGGACAAATTCCTATGAGTGGATTGCTAGTTCATATGGTAAGACAAAGTTTAGTTTTGTAAGAAACTGAAAAAAAAATGTTTCTTAAGTCCAGTTTCTTAAAAATGTAGGTTACAATCCCATAGGGAAGTCACATAACTAAATATATGGTCAAAAAAAAATCTGGCAACAATGAAAGGTTTCTGAATATACAGCATCCAAAACTTCCAAAATAAAATGTGTAACGAAACCAAGACATCTCTGGCAGCACTTACCTGCTGGGCCATGAAACTGCACTTCAGCCTTGACTCTACACTGCATACATACACTGCACAGTGCATGTCATCACACCATGCCATGACAATGATCACATTGCTAAAACATCTTGGTTCAGATTCAAGACTATTGTGTGCCATAAATGTCAGCGTTTTGAATGGATATACCCTGTTTTCTGCTCTTAAAGAACCAATGAAGGTTTAATTATGGGAAACAAATACTATTAATATTTTCCTGTGATCATTCTTTAGAATGTATCCAATTTGTGTATTTTTATATGGTACTATGTTAAAGTATTTGATTTTTAAAATTGCTGAGTCAAGTTTCATTTTTTTAAAAAAGCTGCTCAATGACAATAAATTTTGGCTTGGGATTAAAAATCAGAATCTCTAATGGCCCTATTAAAATAAAGATCATCTCTGAAAAATGCTAAAGATGCTTTACATCCTACAGTATCAAGTATTCAGCCAAGACTTTACTCTTTATGTAAAAGTAAACATATCTTTATACTTAGCATGTGAATTTGCTTTTGTTTTTAATAAATGATAGTTATATGAATATCAAAGAATTGCTTTAAAATAAACGATTTATTTGTGATTTGTATATTTATGCTTGACTTGTATACCTGTTCTATACAGCTATACAGCTAAGCTTATGGAAAAATTTCTCAAGTGCAAAGAGGTCATCAGTGGAAAAGTTTGAGCTCTGCTCTAGTCTACCAGCCGCCCTTTGATGCCATCTGCTTTTCTTCCTCAATGCTCACACACTACTACTAAAGAATTCAATTACTGGAAAACTAACTGCAGAAAGACAAAAAAGAGGAGGGGAGGGGAGAGGATGACGGGGTATAGCAGGGAAGAAAATATTAACAAAGTACAATTATTTTGACTTACCATTCATAAATGTTATAATGAAACTGTACTGGGTGGTTTTGAGTGTCAATATGGCACAAGCTAGAGTCATCGGAGGAAGGAGCCTCAAATGAGGAAATGCCTCCTCGAGATCCTGCTGTAAGGCATCTCCTCATTATGTGACCAATGGGGGAAGGCCCAGCCCATGGTGGGTGGTGTCATCCTTTGGCTGATGGATGGTCCTGCGTTCTCTAAGAAGGTGTGCTGAGCAAGCCATGGGAAGCAATTTTTACCAAATCAACTAAACCAAGCTAGTGTGATATATGATGCAGTCAAAACAATGTAGGAGGTCTTTCATCTCCTAAGTACTCATGAGTCTTTGATTTGTGTTTGTGTGTGTGACTGTACTGATGAATGCTTTTGGTTTACACACTCTCAGTTGTGTATAGAGGAGGTCTGAGAGTGGTAATAGAAACCACGGCATTACAGTGACCATTTATTGATCAGTGTGTACAATCTCATGCTCAATAACTTTATGAAATCTAAAGAGACTGGACTGGGTGGTTTTGAGTGTCAATGTGACACAAGCTAGAGTCATCAGAGGAAGGAGTCTCCGCTGAGGAAATGCCTTCTTGAGATCCAGCTGTAAGGCATTTCTCATTTAGTGATCAATAGGGGAAGGCCCAGCCCATGGTGGGTGGTGCCATCCCTGGGCACCTGGGTCCTGAATTCTATGAGAAAGCAGGCTGAGTAAGCAATGAGGAGCAAGCCAGTAAGCAGCACCCCTCCATGACCTCTGCATCAACTCCTGCCTCCAGGATTCTTTCCTGTTTGAGTTCCTGTGCTGAATCCCTTCAGTGATGAAGTGTTCCTCCCCAACTTGCTTTTTGGTCATGGTGTTTTGTTGCAGCAACAAAAACCCTAACAAAGACAAAAAGTCATGATGTATGCTAACCAAAAATAAAATATATTCCAAAAAGAATTCACTCACTTTAGAATTTGTAATATATTTTCTTTTATCCTGTACTTCCAAATATAAATAAATTTTATTTTACAGATGTTTTTGCCAGTTCCTGAGCAGCTAAAGATTATTGCTTAACCAACCATGTTGACTGGCTCTTCTTCATGAATATGTGATTTCCGAACTTTCAATGGGCCTGCCCTAACTATACTTGTATTCATCTTTAACTCCCTTTGTGACCTCTCACCAATAGTTTTGCCAATTTCTCCATCTCCCTCAAGTCTATTAATTTTACCACTTTTATTTACATCTTCATGCTTTTTGTTTACTGTATATGTTTAAAATGTCTTTCCTTCTATTCTTCTACTGTTTATGACTCCTGTTCAGTTATGTCCTCCTTAAAATGTCTCCCACCCACCCAGGGCTGGGACTCAAGCTCAGGGACTTTACACACTAGGTAACCACATTCCTGGACCTACAAAAGTTCTTCCATGTAAAACACCACTTCCCTCTTTAGGCCAACACTTTATTAAGATTCTACTTCTACCACTTAGCATGAAAGACTTTATTGGTAGAGAAATGAGCATATCCCATGACCTCGCAGACAGCACTCAGAAACTACCCACTTAATGAAATTACCTTTGAATGAACCATCCCTTCATTCATCTCACCCAGTACTATATCTAGATACTGGCAAAACATCCCTTCATTCATCTCACCCAGTACTATATCTAGATACTGGCAAAACATTTCTGTTCTGACTTCCACTCTTGGCCTCACTGGGCCACACACTTACTTCCACTAAATAATAAGTGCATATAAACAAGATGATACATACCAACTCCTCTCTTGCAGATGACACTTTTAACTTTCCCCCAAGTCTGTGCTTAGGATGGAATGCACTACAGGTGAATGCAAAGGAGCAGCAATTTGGAAAAGTGATTCTAAGAGCCTGAATTGGACACACTAGGTATGCCTTTGCATGAAACCTCTGTGGTAACAGAGGAGCCTGGAATGATGAAAGGAGTCTGTGCTCAATCATGCTCTACTGTGAATGGTCAATTTATAAATTCTAAATTTTACTAATTATAAATATAAACCCTTTAAAGATATTACGATACACACACACACACATAATCATGGTAAAATGCTAAAATACATTTAACCATTTGCTAGATTGTCTTATGGTCTCTTAGTATTTATACCTATTATAAATGCATGTCTTCCCTAGGTCTCACAAATATTAGGGGCAGATCTCTTTCATTAATCTACTTTATAAATTATTAAAATATCATTATATGGATGAAGAAAGCATAGAAGTAAAATCAGAAATGAGAAAGATTATTTTCGAATATCAACAACTGGTTAACTATTTTATTAAAATAACAAGTCTACACCTTAAATCTTAAAACTATAATTTCTGTCTTTATATCACACCAATATGAAAACAAATTGTTACTGATGAATTAAATGTCCTTATAAAATCTCAAATATTAATTTTAAATTTGAAACTATTACTCAGTTAGTATCAAAGTGTTTCATAGAACCTAAAGGAAAGTCAACACATATCTTTCTAAAAAAACAGTTAAGAAAGTCTTAAGTTCCATTTATCCTGTAAGGATGTTTCTCATACTTAACATTGCAAAGATAATTCTCGGTGAAACACTTAAATGTATGTGCACATGTAACTAATCACCCTATTCTTCTCCAGTTCTCATAATCTCAAGTTTAGGATTAGTTACACAGAGAACCATCGACCACTACATACTGCTCTTGAAGACATCAGTCTAGAGCAGGGCAATGAACAAACTCTCAACATGATGGACATTACCCTGAAAGTTACTGAAAACCAAACTGCAAGCAATGCTGACGACAGTATGTGCAAAACCACAGCCTGTCATTCAGACCACTTTCCCTCATGGGAGATACAACACAAGAGGAGGGTTTCTACTTTATTGATATCAGGTCTTATGTCTTGTAAGCGTCATGGAAAAAAAAAAACTATTTCAGTCAGTTAAAGTAGGAAAATGCCCTGAAGCATAGATAGTAGCTGGCTTATCATTCCAGAGTTCTGCAGAGCTTTTCCCTCCTGTTAAAGATGGCTAATGCTGTGACATTCTTTGATTCTAGGAGCTACTCAATGAAATCCAAGATTTAGCTCTAAATATAATGAATTACACATCACTGAACAAAGGACAAAGTTCTATGACAAAGTAATTAATAGAAAACGTCACAACGCAGTCGCCTCATTTTCAGAGTCTGGGTCCACACTGGTAACACCAGCATCACTGACATAATAAACATTCTTATTCTTAGCAAATACTTTGAATGAAAACATTTCCAAAGTAAGTCTCCCCTAATAAAAATCTATATTCTGAGCCAGGCGGTGGTGGTGCACGCCTTTGATCCCAGCACTCGGGAAGCAGAGACAAGCAGATCTCTGTGAGTTCGAGGTAAGTCTGTTTTACAAAGCGAGTTCCAGGACAGGCTCCAAAGCTACAGAGAAACACTGTTTTGGAAAACAAAACAAAACAAAAAAATCAAAATCCAAACAAATAAACAAAAACATCTATATTCCATATGAAAGCTGTAAGAGCAAAAATGTCATTAAAGTATATAAGCTGATTTCTACTTCCTGAGACAATTGGGCACCAGGGGGAAGACAAAACATAGAAGTATTTTTCAAGATACTGGACAACAAAAACCATGATCCTTGATAGATGGATACCAAGCCTGAACCCAACAACAGTCGCATCTTACTGCCTAGAAGATCTCTAGTCCGTGAACAGGGAGGAGGGAACCTAGGTAGTACATTAGCTGAGTAGAGGAAATGAAGTCTGGAGATAATGCAGCTAAATACTCATGAAGAATATCACAGAGAAGAGAGCTAAACAAGAAAAAGATTGCAGAGGATATCCCTACAGACTTCTGAGCTGTCAGTACCTCTAAGTGTGAAGAAACTATGCAAAGTCACTGAAAGAACCAAAAAATTATTTCAGGTAACAACACAGTTACTGTTCCCACCAATTACTGTACTTGTAAGAGTTTTGACTCAGTAGTACAAAAAGGTACTGCTTAACAAACTTACTGCCACTATGGATGTGTTCACTTTTGATTCTAGTACTTGGGAGGCAGAGGCAGGCAGATCTCTGTAAGACCAGTCTGGTCTATTCAGTAAGTTCTAGGAAAGTCAGGGCCACATAAAAAGACCCTGTCTCAAAATAATCAATTAATTAATTAAATGCAAATTCTGAAAAGATAAAACTGTTTCTGAGTAACGTAAATACATCCCAGAATAAAGCTCAAAATATCGATATTTTGTGGAATAATAAAATATCCAATATCCAACAAGATCATCAAATAAAATCACCAGGATACAAAAGCAAAGAAACATAATTCATACTGAGGAGAAAACTCAATCAAAACCAACTAAATGAAATGACACAATTAGTATATATGGGCAATAAGACAATTATAACTATGTCCCATGTTTAAGAATCTAAAGAGATAAAACAGAAAAACCTGGACATGGAAGGTATAATGGCAAGTTTTCTACAGAGCAAACTATGTCTAAAATGAAATACATGCTGGGTAGGAGTAAACATAACAGAAAATATTCACAGATACCACAACAGACTAGTCAAAATCAAAGAAAAAACAACAACAAAAACACATCCATGAACCTCTCAATAAGCTTTAAAACACATCTAGGAACTTAATATACATGTGACTGGGCTTCCAAAAGGAGGAAAGACAAGTAAGTTCAGCTACACGTACACACACACACACACACACACACACACACACACACATTATATTTAAAGAAACAATGCCTTCATTTTTTTCCAAATTTGATAAAAATGAAACCCACAGATCCAAGCTCAATAAACTTCAAGTATAAGGAACACAATGAAAAATAGACCATTTCATTTACAAAGGATTCTTGCTCACAAGTTCTATAACTAAATGTAATCTAGAAATGTTTTTAATTAAGGTTCATCTTTAGGTTAACTATCCTTTCATGACACAGAGTTTCAAATGGCACTTTAATAGAGTTCATTAAGTCATGCAGCCAACTGAATAAACTATGCAGCACATTTTCTAACCATAGTTCATAAAAATAATGTATTGTGGTGAGACATGCGTTTAATCCCAGAAACTGTAAGGCAGAGGCAGGTGGCTCTCCAAGAGTTCCAGACCAGCCTGATCTACATAGCCAGGGAAAAATAAGACTCTGTACCTAAAAATAAATAAACAAAATAGTAATAAGGTATTTTGTTGCTTTACTGCTTAAACATACTGTGTTGACCCAATTTTAATAAACTATTCTTTTAAGAAAGCAAAGAATAGTACTTTTCCTTTTATTTCCCTTATATAGGTCATTCAGAACAGAATTAGGACACTAAAAATCACTTAGAGAAACTGAGAGGTGGAACTGAAAACACAGAAGTAGACCTGAGGTTTAGAAAGCAGCTAGTCCCCTCCCAAGGCGCTAGGGAGAACCTGGCAGCTATTCTTTTGGAACATCACTATTTTCAAAATATATATTTTTTAAATGAGTGTGAACTCAAAGTGAAAGCAGCTATTATGTTTTTAACTCTTCACCCAAGTACTAAGTTTAAAAAATAAAACAAAAATGTTAAACCTTTCTCATACAACTGACCACCTGCCCAGGGATGGCACTGCCAGCAGTGGGGTGGGCCATCCCACCTCCAGCAACCAAGAAAATGCCCCAGAGACTCGCCTACATGCGAAAATGACAGAGTAGTTTAAAATCTCAACTGAGGTCCCCCTTTTCCTGATGACCCTTGTGTCAAGATGACAAAAAACTAACCAGCATAAATCTAGAAAGAAAAATAATTTCCAGGAAAATACAGAACTGACATGTGCAAAATTAATAGAATATGAATTTAAATAACAAGTTTTTATACTGCATCAATTTTCACATATATAAGACAGAAATATCTTCAAATCAAAAGTTGCAAGATTACTGTTGTAATGAGACTCTATTAAGAAAGAAGTGTCCAAACCCAACTGTAATACCAGCAATGATAACCACTGAAGTACTTACAGTGCACCTGTGCTACAATACCATAGCGATAAAATGGAGTCACTTTGACCTCTCTGATCTAGGTACTAACATGCTTCCAACACTCCATTTCTATCTCAAAAGCCACATTTCTTCTTAGCAGAAACTCAACATGTCAAACAAAAGACTTAATTAACCCAGCTCTCATGACTTCAGTTATTTACATAAACCTCAAAATACCTTTAAATAATTCCCCAAATACTAATTTAATAACTCATCAATAGCACGGTAAGTCATCTGATCAAACTTAGATATTTAAATTGCTGGCTACAGAAGTCTTCTTGACCAATCAGCAATGTTAACTGAATTTTTCACCGCTGAAATGTTACTTCACCAGTTTCAATTTTTGAATCATTTATTCTTAGATTTAAAAGGTTAATAAGAACACACCTTTGCACATAACTTCACAGTTAAGTCTTTTTCTTTCGTAGACAAGATTTCTCTGTCTCCGTCATTTTACCAAATTACCAAAGATATCACAATGTGGTTTGAATTTCAGCACTTCAGACAATACAGACAGGACTGGCAGAGTGAAAGATTCAGTTTCTCAATTTCAGGAGGTATAACTACTTGGTTAATAAGCAGGAAGGGCACTCCTTCCAAGATCCAATTAAACCACCTGATTTTTTTTCTGGCCAAAGAACCAAATTAAGGGTTTATGACGTGAAATCTAAGTTCAAAGTATGTTATTTTTCACAGAAAAAAGTTAGCGAGAGAAGAAGAAAACACTTACATTTGGAGCATGACCTGGTTCAAGAATACCCCATCCACCAAAGCCACGTATTCATCCAGGTTGGTCCCATTTCCTGCAGCCAGAGGTCCAAACGTTTTAACCTAGAACACAAGGATTATCACGGCGTTAACGCCCACCTCCATCTCTGCAGCCGCAAATAACACAGCAAAATACACAATAAAGGACATCCTACTTACCCAAGTGACCAAGGGGCTGGTCATGAACTGCTCCAGAAGGGGAGTAAAGATTTCGTTCTCCATTTTACAGATTATATATTCGGGCGGGGAGGAAAAAGGGAAGTACCACAAAAACGCCTAGGGAATTGGTCACTAAACGTAGAAGTAAGACGAAATCAATGAAAGTCCATTTCGGCAAGGCAGGAAAATCCCATCGAAGAGGGGGAAGGACTCTCGCTCCTCAAAACCCCCCAGGGGAAACGAGCCCAAATCCCGCGTGGAGCCGCAGCCGGCGCTGGCAATGTCTGCACCCGGAGAGGAGGGGCAGAAGAAAGGCATCTGGAGGAGGAGGACGCGAAGAGCGGCCGGGGCACGAGACAAAAAGCCCGTCGAGGTGGCCCCGCTCCCGGAGGGAGTCGTTCAGCGCAGCGGCCGCCGATGAATCGCGAGCGCCGCGGAGGCTGCGGGGCGGCCGGGCTGGCCCTTGGAGAGCGGCGCTGGGCGTTTCAGCGGCCGGCGGGCACGGGCGCCGGGAGCGTCCGCCCGCAGCGTGTCCTCGCCTTCTCAGGCGCGGCTCCCCCCTCGCCGGGCGCTCACCATCCCTCCGCGGGCTCGCGCTCGCCTCAGCCCTTTTGCCCTGCCCGGGGACCGAAGGCTCCGCTGCGTGTCCCTGACCGTCCGGCCGCGGGAGCCCCGCCAGCCTCCGGTGCCTCAGCGACGCCCGGGCGCTCCGCCGCCGCGCTCCAGCCTCCTCCACCGCCCTCTGGAGGAGCTGGGGTAACGGCCTCAGAACCGCAGTGCCGCAGCACACCCGCGCCCGCCGCCGGTCGGGCGAGCGCGCCGCTCCCTCCGCGCTGCTATTTTTCCGCCTACTCCCCGCCCTCCACGCCTCTGCCTCTGGATTGTGGGAGAAGAAAACCGCTGCATGAGCGCGCCCCCGAGCGCGCGCCCCCGGCCGGCCCGCCGCCGCCCAGGTTCTGGCGGCGTGTTGGTGCGCGCGGGACCGGGCGCGCGCGCGGGCGCGAGGGGGCTGCAGCTGCGGCCACGGACCGCGTCGCGCCCGCGCCCCGGACGGTTGCCAGGGCCCAGGGCGGGGATGGGCTAGGCTGAGGAAGGGGGTCTGCTGCTTGCTCGCTCGTGCCTAATTATGGTTTATTTCCTCCCGGAGTGCCTTCTTTGATGTGCGAAGGAAAGGGAACGAAACCCATCTCTTTTAAACAGGATGGATGCAGACATCCTTTTTCGGACACTTTGATTTGCTCTGTTAAACATGCATTTTCGCCCGCGAAAAGGAGTAGGAAAACTGCAGCAAAAAGCAAAGGCATATCTTGGGAAGGCAGAACAGGGGGTTGATTTTGTCCCCCCCCCCCAAAAAAAAAGAAAAGAAAGGAAAAGTCCGTCCTCTAAACAAGAATAGTCTTGAAAGTTCGAGTGAAATATAGGCTTTTGAGTAATCAAAGCTGCCTTTCAACAGGGCATTTCCTGACGGGTGCTACCGTGATTCGGGCTTTGTTTTTGGATTGGTTGGTCATCGAAAAATATCCCAAACTAAGAGCCACAAGAGAAAATACTTGGAAGTCATCTAAGCTGTGTGACAAACATTTGTCAAAAATCATTTATGTTATGAACTAGTGGGCGCATCAAAATAACCTAGCAAATTAGATGTTATTCTTCCTAACGTCCAAACGTTATTTCTTCTCATATCCAAGTTATACCCAGGATAAAATGGAGTATAAAACACTTTGTTTTCCAAAGCAATATAGTATTGTTTTACAGTGCATTCCGTGTTTGCATGGTGTTTACATGTACTTATCTACTTCCACTACTCTATTTTATTTTTTTAATGATGCATACTTTTTGTATCTATTTTCATATTTGTATTTGTATCTTTATTTTACTTTTATTGTATG